>NC_081411.1:680833892-682040142 GCF_030272615.1 Cryptomeria japonica
TTAATCTCCTACCCATTTCTTAATTTAAAAGATGATATCTTTATTAAATATCTTTATTAGCTTGATTTCTCCTTCAATTCTTGATGAATGCTTGATTGCATGTTCACTTGGAATTGAATTGATTTTATAATTAAGAGATCACTTGAATTGTAGGTAAACCCCTTCAAATGACAAGGTAGGCTTCCTTTTATACCTAATATATGTCTTGAAAGCATTTTATCGTGATGGCTTTAAATTAAAGTACTTTCTCTTCTATCTAGTATTGGTGGAGAAGAGGTTGCATTGCATCATCCTAGGATACATATTTACGAAGATACAACACAAGTTAAATGTATCCCAGGTCGATGCAAAGCAACCTCTGCTCCAGAGATCACCAAAAAATAGAGAAAGAACTTTAATTTAATGCCATCAAGATAAAATTCTTTAATCAAGACAAATAAAATTTGAGTTTGATTGTCATCATTTACTTTGCCAAATTCTTCACACGTAACTCCTGGATCAATTTCCTAATCACAAGAATTTTATTATGTCTCAAATATAGGGAAACAGAAGGCTTCAAATAGAAAACTTGAACATGCAACTAAATCCATTGACTAACCAGAAGAACAAAATTAAGAAACCATTTGATCATCTGAGAGATGTTGTAGACTTGCAACTCACCAGCTAAGTTTTTGCGGGTAAGAATTTTTTTTGTTTTGGTTATGGTTGTCGTGTTTATAGGGAGACATTTACAAATTTATATCTATTTTCACTATTTAATGGTTTATGGGTTTGTAATGGTAATTTAATGTTATTTCATATTTTTGTATATATTCTTTATAATAGCCTATTATATTGATTTGTTCTATTATGCATAATGGTGTGGGTCAGACGACTTTTCCGTCGATGCATGAAAGCATTGTATGAGTTCTACTTTTAAAAATTAAATGAAACATTTTTAATTTATTTGCTTCAGTGTTATTTGCAAAAAATGATTATCAATGATGTTTCCTTTCTCCAAGAATTGTCTAGGATCTTTCCATCAGATAATATGTAACATCGAATGACTAAATCTTTTCATTACAAATGCTTATTTAATTTAATTATTATCTGAGTGTGAATTAAAATTTATATCTGTACGGAAGTAGAACATACAAGTTGAAGAGTCATGTGCAAGCAAATTTCCTAAAAGAAAGCAAGCAAGCATTATCTTGAATGACATGGAAACAAGCTCATTAGCTGCCTAGAAGAGAGCAATTGGAGAATGGCAGAGGAAAGTGTTTAAGGGTGATAAATAGATAGATAGTATGCAATACAAACAAATAATGTCTGGAGTGTTTGATGTGACGTCTCTAATTTATGTCCAGAGGGACTAACTAGTTTTGGAGTTCCTGTGAAATCTATTGGGCCATGCTTGGAGGAAATCAATGTGTTCATGCAAGGAGCACCTTTTTTCTATTATGAGAATGATGGTTTTGCACTGAAGGATATTTGGAAGTCAATATCCAAAAATTTCTATAGTGTGGAACAAGAGTTGGTGGACTTGAAGTATAATTGTTAGCTTTTAGAAGACCAAGAGGTTATGTACACAATCTCCCAATAGAAGAGCGATTTCAAGAATTACCTCTCCCCCCCATGACTATTCAGGAAGCACTTCCTCAGACAAAGGACTGTTGGCCTCCATGGGATCAAAGAAAAATATTGAAGCATAGACTCTAGATAGACAAGTAGGTTTCCAAATCCGAATGTTCCCTTTTTGTCTTTCTTTATCTTTCCCAAATTGTCAATTAGTTCATCTTTAAGCCATTCGCACACATCTATTTTTGCATTATCATTAACCATGTCATAGGTACTCTTTATGCATAGGCTAGAGACTGAGTTTAACCTATTTGCATCTATGTTTTTGTAGCCTAAGATCATACTGATGAATCTGACATTGATATCTGTTACATCATTTACCCTTAAGGATCTCTTATCAGATATTGCACCAGTTAGGTTAATCACTAGGTCATTTGAGAACTTCTTTGTTTTATCAGGTCTGTTACCAGTGGAAGGTAACCCTGTCATAGCCTTTACTGCTTCTTTTGTGATTTTGTGAACTGAGTCCAACCAGAAGGATGCACCATGTACCCTACTTTGTACTATCCTTATAACATCCTTGGGAAAATTCAGGATAGTGAGAATTTCAGTGAAACCTAGGGTTTCTACTATCTTGTTTTCAAGTTTGATATTTCTGGATTCATCACAAATTACAGATTTATACATATTCTTAATTTCCTCATCACCTAATTCCTCTATATGACAATGTATATACATTCTAGGGTCTTTAGCAAAAACTACTCCTTTAGGGATTTGGGAAAATGCATGAATATTATCATCTTTCTTGGCAATTTCAGGAACTAATTGGAATATGGGTATAGGGCATTTAATAACTTCGACAATAGTAGGGTTTGTAATGAATTGAGGAACAGATGAAGAAGCCATGGTTATAAATACCTTTATCTACCTTAAGGAATGATTGCTTGATGAATTGCTTCACTTCTTTGCTTGGAATGCCTTCACTCAAGAATTTATGCGCTCTCGAAGATTTGAATGCTCGGTGAAATGAAAATGGAGCCAAAACACTTGTTTTATAATGTTAATTTTGCCAACCACCACATTTAATGCTTGTCAGTTAAGTAATGACTTAACTTATCTACCAGTATAGAAGTAATTTTAACTTCTCACCATCAACCAAGGGAATAATAGCATGTTTCACATTTGGTTGCTAAACCCTCAAAGGAATTTTCTTTAGTTAGATGAAGAGTCTCCTGCCGGTGGAGTGTTACTCTGTTTTGTCGGTGGAGGAGAATTCCTATCAACATTTAGATCTGACTTTCTGATCCATTATTTTGAGAATTCTTGCTTTACCTCTTCAACCTTTTCTTTACCTTTCAAACTAGCACCATTATTACTTGCCGGTGATGCCTTACTTTTGCAGAATTTTGCAATATGTCCAATCTTATTGCAAGCATAATAGGTCACATTGTTTTTTCTGAATAGCTTTCCCATATCCTATGCCGGTTTGTGTTCTACACTAATTAGATAAGTGTCCAAATCTTCCACAAACATAACACCTTACATTCATTCTATAGTTTTCTAAATTATGACCAACTTTGTTGCATTTGGAACATTGACCGGTGGGTGTATTAGTACTTTGATAATTTCTAGATCTACACTGATTTGCTCTATGACCATATTTGTTATGGTTAAAGCATTTGCCATAAAATCTATAAGTAGTAGGTTGTCTTACCGGTTTTCTATGATCATGTGTGTTTGCAATACCAGAGCTTTCACCAGCTTCAAAGCCAAGGCCATTAGTGTCACCATTAGGTTTCCGATTCATCAACAAGTCACCAAGTTCTTCTGAGCTTTTCTTGATTTTTTCTTTGTGCTGATTTGCAGTATCCAGTTCTCTTTCCAAGATACCTTTCTGTCTCATGAGTTCATTTGAGTTATTTTGTGCATGCATCAGATCTGTCTTCAACATATGATTTTCATAACTAAGTCTTGTGTTTTCATTTGCAGCAGCATTTAGTCTTCTAGTCAAGTCTTCTTCATTCTTCTTTCTATCTTCAATTTCTTTACAAAATCTCATAGTCATATCCTACATCTCATTCTTTGTTGTCATGTTTTCTTGTTTTAGCTTATTCATCAGATCACTAAGAGTTTCCTTTTCATCATTCTCATTTTTCATCTTTTCACAAAGTTCTCTTCTCTTGTTCCTTGCAATGGTAAGATTTTCTTGAAGTGCTTGAATAATATCTTGTGCAGCTTTTAGATCATCTTCAAGTTTGATATTTTTCAACTTTTCTGTATCATAGTCTGAGAGAGATGCTTCTAATTGCTTCATCAAGTTTTCCATCTCTACCGGTATCAAGATCTTCCTCGTGTTGTTAGGCTTCTAAAAATAGAGGACCAGGCTCTGATACCAATTTTTAGGATTCCCAAAGATACTAAGAGGGGGCTAAATCAGTATCTAACCAATTTAATAATTTTCTTAACTTAAAACATGTAAAGCATATTAGTACTGTATACCTGTAAACAAAAATTAATGCAATAAATAGAGATAACATCAACCACATGAAAAGCAAACCATAACATAGTAGTTTAACGAGGAAACCCAATGTGGGAAAAACCTTGGTGGGATTTGTGGCCCACAATATTCACTTACTGGCCAATAAGAGAATATTACTGCTACAATAGGGGCCTGCACATGCAGGAAGGCCAAGTGCCTAGAGCTCACTGCTCAATTACAGAATGGGAAGTCTCACTGACTTACAAAATGGATTATGCAAATCCAATGTCTTATACTACTTCAAAATAGCATCTACTATGCCAGATCCAGTACCGGTTTTAGTTTTGCTTCATACATAAACCCTTAACCTATAATTTACATAATAGGTTTGACTTTTTTCGCCTATATACTTTCTTTTTAAATGTTCTATAATAATCTCATACATATATGAGTCATTTTACAACTTGCCAAGTCGGCTTGTAATGATTTTACAATTAATTACAAAATATATTATAAACAAAATTCCTGTCGGCCTGGGTGCCGGTATACTTCCTTTCACTATCGGTGTTCTATCTGTCATTGCTGGTACCGATAAATTGTCTTGCCGGTGTCATAGGATTGTAAGGTTTCCATCAATGACAAAACCTTCAATCACCTACAATATCTCATTGGAGTGTGTATTTGCCAACATGGATTTGGTGTTTTTCTTATTGGTCTAATCGACTTCACATATTTGTCTTTACTAGCAGATAAGTCTAGGTTATGGACGGGTACATGATATCTATTCTAGATCAGCATGACACATTTTTGAAATGGTTTATTGATTGGATAATGTGTAAATATATTGAGCCGACATAGTGTATCACATCAAGACTTATTTGTAATTGATTTAATTGTAATATCTTTAGTAAGCTGACCTTAACATTTGGTCTTAGGTTTTGTATAAATGATTTTAAGATCTTATTGAAGATCATCATTATGAGTGTGTGCAAATATTGAAGAGCAAAAATAAGTAGATCCTTGTGCAAATCACGCAGATATTAGCTGAAGGTTGAAGGAATGTTATGAAGGTGTTTTGCACTCATGGTCAGAGCTTAAACCGGTATTGAATCTAGCATTGCAGATGCTATTCTGAAGCAATACATTGTTATTGGATTTAACCATCCAACTGTAGTCAGTGTGACTCCTATTTTGTGATTGATTAGTGAGCTCTAGGAGGTTGGCCTTTCTGCATGTGCAAACCCCATTTATATACAATTACTATCTACAGTAGTATCATCTGATTGTGAGTAAGGTTTCCCACCGTAGTTTTTTCCCTTATAGGGTTTCCACATCAAAATCTCTATGTCATGTGTTGTGGATGTTGTTTCTCTTTCTATTTCATGCATTAATTTATACCGGTACTTCTATAATAGTTAATCTATTTTACCGACATTAAAGTTTATTTTACCAGCACTAAGTTTCAAGTTAGAATAATTGGTTTTGGGTTGTAATTTATTGACAAATGGCTCACAACTAATTCGCCCCCCTTCCTCTCAGTTGTCCATCCTAGTTCCTAACAATCGGTATTGTTGCTAAGTCATCTTTTTGTCGAAGCCTAACAGCTTGAGGAGATCTTATGGCAACAAATATTTTTAGGAAGGACAGTCTGAAACTTGATGGAACTAACTATGGTATATGGAAGATCAGAATGGAAACACATCTAAACTGCATTGGAAGAGATTTATGGGATGTTACAAAGAATGGCTATGTTGGTCCTACTCCGAATCAACCTCATCCACCAACATTGGCTAAGGAATCAGAGAATGATTGCAAAGCAAGAGAAGCACTTCTAAGTGCATTATTAGATCAACAAATCATGGGATTATCAAACTGATCTACTGCTAAAGCTATTTGGGATAAACTAGAAACATTGAATGAAGGAGATACCACTATCAAAATTGCAAAACTGGAATGTTAACGGGTCAGGTATGAAAATTTAAAAATGGAAGAAGATGAAAGAAATTCCTACATTTATGGAAAGAGTTAATGGAATTGTTTTATGAATACAATGTTGTGGAGGATCTTTAAGTGAAGATGAAATTGTGTCTAAAGTTTGAAGAGCTTTGCCACTGACTTACAAAATGAAAGTGACTGCTATTAATGAGTTGAGAACAATGCCTAATACATCAGTTTTTAGAGATACTTTGGTTGGAAAACTTTTTGCATTTGAGATTGAAGAGTTTGGTCTTGTTGCTATAGTCAAAACTGATATAGCTTTCAAAGCATCAACATCATCATCATCATCTGCCACAACTGTTTGGAAAGAACTTTATGCAAAAGAACTTGAAGATATGAGAAGAGAAAATGAAGAACTTGGAGAACTTGAAGCACTATTTGCAAGGAAGATGCCTAAATGTCCAGCAAGAAGTAAGTATGAAGGTAAAGCACCTTTCAAATGTTTTAATTGTAATAAAGTTGGTCATATGGCTTCTAGGTGTCTTGATAGACATGCAAGACTAAGGGAGGAAGCAAAAAAAACATATAAGCCTAACCCAGAATATCTGAAATACAGATTTAAGAAAAACAGAGATAAGTCATATTACTATGTAGATGAAGGTATTACAGATGATTTAGATGAAGATCCAGTAGATAATCGATGGGATTTTGTTGCAATAAAAGAAGATCAACTGACACCTATTGTCAAGCCAGTAGAGCAGGCACTAGTAGTAAAAATTGAAGAAAAGGGTGAATGAATTATAGATAGTAGATGCTTGCATCATATGACTGGTGATAAAAGAAAATTATTATCATTATAGTAAATTCATGGGGGTCTAGTAAGATTTGAAGATGACAAAGCTTTTTTAACCAAAGGAAGAGGCACTATATCTTTGGATGGTAAGCACAACACTGACAATGTTTATTATGTAGAAGGTTTAAAGCATAATCTTTTGAGTGTTGGTCAGTTAGTGGAAAAAGGATTTCAATTACAATTCAAGAATAGAAAATGCAAAAAACATGAACAAAACTGGATTGGAGATTGCAACCAGTAATCAGACTAAAGGTAATATATTTCACTTGAATACCAGTAATAAGACATGTTTGATTGCACACATTGATGAAAGTTGGTTATGGCATAAAAGACTTTGTCATGTAAATTTTGATTGCATTGTAAAGATCAGTTCAACTAAGGTAGTAAGGGATTTACCTAAGATTGTGAAACCTCATAATCCGGTATGTAAGGAATGTCAAATGGGAAAGCAAGATAGAACAACATTTAAGAACATTTATGAGAAATCCAATAATATTCTTGATTTAATTCATACTAATTTATGTGGTTTAGCAAGAACAAGAAGTCTACAGGGTGATAAATACTTTATGCTAATAATTGATGATTATTCTAGAATGTGTTGGGTTACTTTTCTCAAGGAGAAATCAGAAGCTTTTGGAAGATTCAAGATATACAAGGCAATGGTAGAGAATGAAACCGGCAAGAAAATCAAATGTTTGAGATTTGATCAAGGAGGAGAATTTACATCTAGAGAATTTAATGCATTCTATGAGGAAAATGGAATCAAAAGACAACTATCAGCACCCCAAACACCCCAGCATAATGGAGTTGTGGAAAGGAAGAACAAAACTATTCTGGATGCAGTTAGAACCATGATGATGGAAGCAAATTTACCTCATGTGTAGTGGAGAGAAGTAGTGAATACAACGGTTTATACTTTCAACATAGTTCACATCAAAAGTGAAACTGGTAAGACCCCTTATGAACTATGGTTTGGTCATACTCCTACTCTTAAATACTTCATAATATTTGGAAGAAAATGTTATATTAGAAGAGATGAGTATATTGGCAAATTTGATCCTAGAAGTGATGAAGGAATATTTCTTGGTTATTCAACTAGAAGCAAGGCATATAGATGTTATAATAAAAGATTGCAGAAAATAATTGAGAGTACTAATGTGAAGATAGATGAACATTTTAGAGGAGATTCAAGATCTATAGAACTGGCAGTTGAAATGATTATAAATGAACCAACACAGATTGCACCGGTACAGAGTGAAGATCCAGTCACACTGGCATCATTAGAGAACTAAACTGTGACTGAAGAACAATAGCATGTGAATGTAAAATAGAATAAACCTAGGTATGTAAGATTGAATCATTCAAAGAACCAGATAATTGGAAATAAGAATCAAGGTGTTATGACTAGAGGAAGATTGGCAAATGAAGAGGTATGTTTAATTTCTCAAGTTGAACCAACATCTATTATTGAAGCATGTCAAGATGAACATTGGATAAAAGAAATGGAAGATGAATTAGAACAGATTGAAAAGAATAATACTTGGACATTAGTTCCCCGGCCTAAAGACAAAAATGTAATTGGAACAAAATGGGTATATAGAAATAAACTTAATGAGGATGGTGAAGTAATCAGAAACAAAGCAAGATTAGTTTGTAAAGGTTATTCACAGAAAGAAGGAATTGATTATAATGAAACCTTTGCATCGGTAGCCAAAATTGAGGAAGTTGGACTATTTCTTGTATTTGCAGCTCATAAGAACTATAAAGTTTATCAGATGGATGTAAAATGTGCATTTTTGAATGGAGATCTTGAGGAGGAAGTTTACATTGAATAGCTTGATGGATTTTCATTGATAGATGATAAGGATATGGTTTGCAGGTTAGGGAAAGCTTTATATGGATTAAAGAAAGCTCCCAGACTTTGGTATGCTAGACTTGATAAATATATTTTAAAGCTTGGATACACAAAAGGTAATGCTGACAATAATTTGTATTACAAAGTTACCAATGATGATATTTTGGTTATTGAATTATTTGTAGATGATATCATTTTAGGAGGTGAAGAAGAGTTATGTAAAGAATTTGATAACAAGATGTAGGAAGAATTTGAAATGTCTATGGTTGGAGAGATAAAAAAATTTCTGGGTTTGTAGATTTCACAAACAGATAAATGTATATTCATACATCAAACAAAATACTTGAAGGAACTTTTGAAGAAATTTGGTATGGAAAACTCAAAAATGGTAAGTACTCCTATGACTACAACTGATAAGTTGACATTAAAGGATGATTCAACTCCTATTAATCTGATAAGGTACAAATCTATGATCAGAGGATTACTGTATTTAACACAAACCAAACCTAATATAATGAATGTAGTATGTATTGTATCTAGATTTCAAAGCAATCCTAAATAAAATCATGAATCAACAGTTAAAAGGATTTTCAAGTACCTACAAGGCACAACAAATCTAGGTTTATGGTATCCTAAGGATGAAAATTTTGAATTATGTGCATATAGAGATGCAAATTGGGCAGGAGATGTAGATGACATAAAGAGTACCACTAGCGATGCATTCTTTCTTGGCAGAAGATTGATTTCATGGATAAGCAAGAAGCAGACTTGTACATCATTATCTACAGTAGAATTGGAATATGTTACAACAACAACAACTAATTGTACTCAGGTACTATGGATCAAGCAAATGTTGAAGGATATAAAGGTAAAATGCAAAGAACTAATAATTATTTATTGTGATAATTCAGCAGCAATTGATATATCAAAGAATCCGCTATTCACTCTAAAATAAAGCATTTTTCTATTAAGTACAATTTTCTGAAAAAGAATGTTGAAGCAAATGAAGTGAGATTGGTTTATGTGAATACTAAAGAGAAAATTGCAGATATTTTTACAAAGCCTTTGCCTACAAAAACATTTGAATATCTTAGAGAGTAACTTGGGGTAATTTTCCCATCGACAGAGACTTGAATGATGAAGACTGGTATCAAATCGATAGGGACTAACAGAAAAATCTTTTTCCGGCTTTGATGAAGGAGAGCTACTACTAAGGGGGAGTAGTTAGTTGTAAGCTATGTTTTGATCCTTAACTACTTTGGCATTTGATGTCAAAGGGGAGATATATCTATGGAAAAACTTTGTACTTTGGGGAGAGATGTATTTGGTTTTGGTTTCTATTTTGGCACAGAACTTTGTATTGATCTATTTTGGGAGATTGTTGGTTTATTGGTTTTTGGCATTCTATTTTTGGCACTTAGATTTTTTTCCATCTAGTGTTGCCATCAATGCCAAAGGGGGAGATTGTTGGTATTATGGATGACTTCATCATGTGTTGCATTGGTTTTGTCATTGATGTAAACACTTCTTCTTGGAGGTCTACATTGTTGATTTGGCACTGTGGTTATATTGGTTTATTATTGAACCGGCACATTGTGTTCACCGGCATGGTTAGTGGCTTATGCACAGTCACCGGTATATGCTTCACTGGCAGGTTATATTGTTCACCGATAGTGATGGTAACTTGTTATCATCTGGAGATCATTTGTTTATGTCGAAGACATTGATTAGATCTTTGGATTTGGTGTTTTTCTTATTGGTCTAATTGAGTTCACATATTTGCCTTTACTGACAGATAAGTCTAGGTTATGGACTGGTACATGATATCTATTCCAGATCAGCACAACACGTTTTTAAAATGGTTTATTGATTGGATAATGTGTAAACATATTGAGCCGACATAGTGTATCACATCAAGACTTATTTGTAATTGATTTAATTTTAATATCCTTAGTGAGCCGACCTTAACATTTGGTCTTAGGTTTTGTATAAATGATTGTAAGAGCTTATTGAAGATCATCATTATGAGTGTGTGCGAATATTGAAGAGCAAAAATAAGAAGATCCTTGTGTGAATCACGCAGACATTAGCTGAAGGTTGAAGGAAGGTTATTAAGGTGTTTTGCACTCATGGTCAGAGCTTAAATTGGTACTAAATCTAGCATTGCAAATGCTATTCTGAAGCAGTACATTGCTATTGGATTTAACCATCCAACTGTACTCAGTGTGACTCCTATTTTGTGATTGAGCAGTGAGCTCTAGGTGGTTGACCTTTCTGCATGTGCAAACCCCATTTGTATACACTTACTATCTATAGTAGTATCATCTGATTGTGGGTAAGGTTTCCCACTATGGTTTTTCCCCTTACAGGGTTTCCATGTCAAAATCTTTGTGTCATGTGTTGTGGATGTTGTTTCTCTCTTTGTTTCATGCATTAAGTTATATCAGTACTTCTATAATAGTTAATCTATTTTATCGACATTAAAGTTTGTTTTACTGGCACTAAGTTTCAAGTTGGAATAATTGGTTTTGGGTTGTAATTTATTGACAACTGGTTCACTACTAATTACCCCGCCCTCTCAGTTGTCCTTCTTGGTTCCTAACAGTGTAGAAGTTTCACTATTGAGCCTTGTTACCCAAAAATCTATCGATTTCTATACCTCACACATTAATAAAATACTCTAAGTCATTAGAGATGCCTAGTTGGTCATGTGGCTAGTGAAAAACCCAAAGTTCTACTTCGGGACCATTGTAATCATCATATGTAAGAAGGTTTCATTACTTACAAGTCAAGGTAAAAAAATAAAAGAAAAAGTGCTAAATATCAAAATCAATATCAAAATATCATGGCAAAAAGAACAAAGATATATTATGCATACAAGTGCAACAAAAAGCTTGACTATGGGAACACGTGAATAACTCCATCAAGGCTATGGACACCTGCTATCAATGGAGCAATATTTGAGAGATTATAGCGCATAACCTTGTCGGAGCCCTAAAAGCTTGATGGCAGTGAGGCTCTATCCAGGTTGCTTTTGAAGTTAGAATAACCTACGTAGCTAGTCACTTAGAATTCCAAGGGTCTTTGATGGTTATAAGAGTTTGAACAAATTCAATTGCACACACATGGGCAAAAGAAGATCAAAGTTTAAAGAATTAAGGGATAATTTTTCCATGGCTCCATTTATAAATCTTGGTTACATAGTGTTTTAGGTTGGATGGTCTAAGGTTTTCTGAGAATAGATTGAACTCCTATCTCTAAAATGTTTCCTACCTTTGATTAAATTAGTGCATTTTAGAATGAAGAACACACAATCATCTTTGTTCGAATAGGAACTTCATTTTTATCACGCATCTTGCATTAGTATAACTCATATCAAAAATTCATTGTCTCCATGTGCATTGCCTAGATCACCGTATCATATAGGTTTGCATACTTGGGGGAATAACTAAAAAAAAATCTCAAAAATTGTAAAAAGACCTGAAAAATCCTAAAAATTAGAACATCCAAAATCCAAAAAATCCAAAAATTTCCTTAGAAAAGAAATCAAAATCACAAAATTAAAAACTGAAAAATCAAAGCAAGAAACGATAGACCATCCATCAAATCAAATCAATAATAGACAAACTCTCAAAGTCTAGAATCAAACTAATCACATGTCTTGTTAATCAATCTATCGATCAAACTTTAGCAAACATTGACATGTCTTGTACAAGGAAGGGTACACTCGAAACTAGACAGATCGGTCTTATACGGGGTACTCACTCTTTGAAACCAGACATTCCTATCAATGATCACATTAATCAAAACAATGACATAGATCAGTATGGTTGCTAGATTTTGTTCAGGTTAGTCTCATCTTTATCAATTAATGGTAGGCCATTTTTCAAAAAAATCCAAAAATCAATCAAAAACATTTGAAAACCATAAAAATATCAAAAAATTTGCAAAAAGTCTTGAAAAAATTAAAAATCAGAAAACATCAAAATCACAACAAAAACATTCAAATACGAACTTGAAAAAAGCACAAAAATATTGAGAAAATACCAAAAACCCTAAACATCAAAAAGCTCTTCAAAAACAAACTAAAAATAAAAAAACATCAAAAACTTGTAATAACATGTCTCACAAGAATCAAATATCCTAGCAACTATCCAACAAACACTTCACATGAAGTTTACAAAGGATATAACTATCTCAAACCAAATTCTGTAATCAAATTGATCAAGTCTTATCAATCGACAATCTATCCTTATCACACAATCATTATATTGTCTTAAATAGAAGAGAATACACATGAAACCAGATAGGTCAGTCTTAAACAGGGTCTGCAACTTTCTAAAACCAGACATTATCAACTATCACATCAAGCAATCATATGAAGACATAGATCAGTATGGCTGTTGGATTTTGTCCTAGTTAGTTTCTATCTTTTATCATTAGGCAACATATTATGTTACTATGCTACTCAAGGATGTCCACAAGTGACTAGAGGAGCCATGATGGGCATGATTTTTTTCTTTGTTTGTTGTTTGTGGTGTGAACCAATGAAGTTCTGGGTTAATAGTTCTAGTGGATGTTTGTGATTGGTACGTTCATTCGGCAAGTGTCCCATGAAGGATAATTATGCTTGTGACTATCGCACATACCTTGACCCTTGTTGTTATTCCTAGAATCAAGAGTTTACTCCTTGTCTGCTACATGTTTGTTTCTTTGCAATGAGATATCTGTACATCTTGGTTCTTCATATCCTGATGTATAAAGCTTCATTGATACATAATAAGGCTCAATGATGAAAATGTTGCACTATGAATAAAGACAAGAAGACTATTCATCATCATCATATCATTTCATTTTTTTAAATCTCATCATGCTGATTGTATCAATCAAGATCATTCTCTCATCAAGAATCTTTTCTTGAATCAACCTTTTCAATTCTTCCAATCATTCTAACATGATCTCTCTCATCACTTAATTCCAATCTTTTCATCTATAATTCTATCATTTCCTCACATCAACTATTATATCTATCAATCAATTATACCTCACCTTCATCATATTTTATCATTCATCCAATTTTTATCTATCTTCATCCTATACATGATGTATCCTTCCTGAAACCAGATGTTGTTTTTATCTATCATTTGTCTTATATAGGATTAGTCCTTCCTGAAACCAGACATGATCATCTATATGTATCTTATACATAATGCATCCTTCCTAAAACCAGACAAATCAGTCTTATACAGGATGTATCCTTCCTGAAACTAGATGTTTTGATCATCTTTGTCTTATACAGGATGTGTCCTTCCTGAAACTAGACTTTATCTTTATTAGATCAATCCTATCAATCCCATTAATCCTATCAATCCCATCAATCTTATCATTTAGTCAATCTACAAATCATTCCAACCATTTCTTCTATCCAATCAAACTCATTTGCATCATCAACTAACTATTATTCCATCTCTCATATAACATTCTTCTTCTTTTGAGAGACCATTCATGCCTTCAATGCACTAACAATCTCTCGAGGGGGCATTATACCTAAGTATCACTAGGGCATACTGGGGCAAAAAAAATTCATTTTCTTTGAAACAACATCATTTCAAAATTGTCTCAAACAGGAGAAAATGTAGACACCTAAAATTGTCTCTTTAATTGTATACTGATTATTCATCTAATTAATTAAGTAATTCTTTAATTATTTGATTAAACTAATTATTTCTTTTGATCATCACATTCAACATTTCTAATTATTTTATTGCTATTCTTTAATCAATTAATCATTTAATCAATCAAACCCTTCTCGAATATTAATTAATTATTATTTATTAATTATGACTTATTCCTTAGTTAAATAATCTTTATTATTTAATTAAACTCATTTCTAATGTTTAAATAATTTTATTTAAATTATTTAAATTATTTAAATAAACTAACAATTATTCCTCCAATCCTCAAATTATAATTATAATTAATTTCACCTAATTTCATTCCATTCTTCCCCAAATTCGAATTTCACTTCATTTCATTTAATTTAATTTCTTCTAAATTAACATTTCACCAAATGTGAATTTTAGTTTAATTTCATGTGCATTTGACCATTCAAAAATCAAAATTCAAATTCAAATTGAAAATCAAAATCAATTTCAATTTCAAAATCCTACAACACATGTTGAAAATCAAATTGATTGATCAAATCAATTATCTAATTAGTTAACTCAGTTAGCTCTTAAATCTCCCTTTTTCATTCCAAATCAACTTTTTCTGACTAATCAATCAATACAGTCTTCTAATACATCTAATTAGTCATCTTCCCAATCAACCCAATCAACTGGCTAATCAATTAAGTTCACTCTTCAATCAATCTGAGTTAACAGACCAATCAATTGAGTTCACTGATCAATCAAACTTTGTTATCTATCAATTAACACTTGAGTTCTATTTCTCACCTCCTTTGTGTTGAAAATCTATAAGTTAAACCTCTTTTCTCAATTCAATCTAGAATCAAAGTCTTTTAAATAGTTGCTAATCTATGCAGGAAATCCCAGTGCAATACTTGAGAGCCAATTCAATAACAACTAAGGAGAAGAGAAATGGAAGCCTTGTTAAATCAATTGAGGGAGTCCTAAATTAGATTTCAATTAATTTCATAATTTGATTGATATTAGCAGATTCATTTCATTATAATTTAGGAGTAATTTAATTATATTAGAGTTGGTGATTCACATTGATAATCTAAATATGTTATTTATGCTTAATTTTCCCCTAGAAACAAATTGTACATGGGTGATTTGGATGAAATAGATGTTGAAAGACATTAGAGTTATTTTTGATAAACCCACTATGATTTATTGTGACAACTCAAGTGCTATTAATATTTCCAAGAATCCGATACTGCACTCTAAAAAAAAGCATATATCAATTAAGTATCATTTATTGAGGGAGAAGGTTAGTGAGGATGAAGTTAAATTGGAATATGTATCTACTAAGGATCAAATTGTAGATATTTTAGCTAAGTCTTTTCCTGCAGATACATTTGTCTATTTGAGAGACAAGTTAGGGTTCTCTGCCCCTCCTAGTGAGAACTAGATGCATGAAGTTGCATCGATCTGGTGAACTTCATAGTCTTATCTTATTTTCCAAATTGATGAGCAGGTGCTGCTACTCAGGGGAGTAGTCAGTGTGTATTTCAGATTGGTGAGTATGTTTAGATTGTATGGGTTTTTTGATTCTTTGGCATTGTTGTCAAAGGGGGAGATAAGCTTGTGAAAAAATTCTTTATCTTGTGTTGATCTTAGGGGAAGTTTATTGGCGCTGATTCATTTCTTTGCATTGATTGTTTTTCATATTCATATTTTGCCATCAATGCCAAACAGGGAGATTGTTGGATATTGTTGTTGCTAGGATATGTTGTTGTCATTGATGTCAACATATTCTTGTGCTCCTATGATTGTAGAGTTGGTTTGGTTGTTTCAGTTGTTATGTTGTTGATGTGCTCATGCGTATTTGTGGATTATATAATGAAGTATCTGTAGTTGATTCACCATTGATTTCATGATTATATATGATGATTTGAACGGGTTATCGATTCTAGTTTTTGGATTGGTTTTTCAGTGTTATGTGTTGTAGTATTCAGATGTTTAATCAATTGTGCTATGGAATTATTATATCTTGTGTTACAAATTTGGGAGAGTATTTGTGATGTTTGTGTGTATCTAAAATTCATATGGTTCATGATTTGGTGCTCCGCAAGTTATCTTTCTAGTCCTACTTGCTACTATTAAAGTGTTCTTGAGGGTTAGTGTTGTGATCGATGATGATTTGATTAAGTGGTGTTGGTGCAGCCATTGAGGATAGTTTTAACATGCTTGTTGGTGTTTCCTAATTGTGTCTTATTTGTTTTGGAGGTCCGCATTGATCATTATGCAAGTTATTGGAGATATTATGGGTCTGGTGTTATTCTTAGTGTGATGTGACATTTTTGGAGGTCCAATGTGTTGTGGTTGATCTTGGTGTTATTTCTAGTGGTGTGGTGTGTTCGAGGATTTTATTTGGGTCCATGCTATGTTATTATGAAATTGTATTGGTCCAATGGTTATTTTATGTATCATGGGATGTAATTTTGTAATTGGATTTTGAGGGTTTATCCGACCTTGCTGTCATGGTTGATGATATGTATAAATGGGTGAAATATTCATGTAATTCATGTGTTGGTGATGTGTTTGCATTGTTAGAGAGTTGTGTATGAGTGATCAAGTGAATTTATTAGTGGGTGAAGTGTGAAGAGCAAAGTGTGTTGTAGAGAAGACAATTGAGCTTAACTGGAACTATCATCAGGCATGTGCATATGCTATTATTTGTAGTTCATGTACTCTAGATTGTTGTCCAAATCTTGTTATAAGGCAATGAGCTTTCCCTTGAGGTTGTAGCCTTTTGGGCCTTTTGTATTTGAGCAGTGAGCTCTTGGAAGAAAGCCTAAATACATGTACATTTCCCTTTGTAACATTTTTACATACTATCTGCAGAGTATCATCTTATTGTGGGTAGCCTCCCAACATGGTTTTTCCCTTAATTGGTTTTCCACGTCAAAATTAATGGTGTTATATGTTGTGTTGCTATTGTTTTTATCTTTATTGTTGCTGCAGATAATCAAATTTAAAGTTAAGCTTAAGTTTTTTAATCCAGTGAAAACTGATTCACTGTCTCCCTCTTAGTTTTCTTCATTGTTGTTGCCAACATTACTTGATTGGTTTTTTTCAATCATTAAGGAAAAAAATATTACTCTTGTTTAATTTTTACACTGAAACTTTCTTCTTCAACTATCATTGACAACAAGATTCATCAACATTTTTCATTGTATTTTGAAAAGTTTTGAGTAACACATTTTTCCCTTAGCACCCTAGGTTGTCAATGCTCCTATACAAGTTAGTCCCACTTGGGTTAATTCAAATTATTCTATATCATTCCCATCTATGATTTTAAATCTAGGATTATCCTTAAACATTTTTAAGTTGAGTAAGATTAAACTATAAACTCACTCACCACTAATGTGCTAAAAAATTATTCATTAACAATATGGTGCAAATCATACCTTACTATGAGTATCAATTTTTTTTCAAGATATGTAACTACACCATTGAATCCTTTATCAACAAATCTACAAGTTCATATTATGAGCACCATGATGTGTTATTTATCATCTAAAAACTCTTTAAAGAGAAACAACAACATTGTCAAATGGATGAAGCATCTACAACTATGGAAATCTTATTGAGCCTATTATTATTATCTTTCATATTTTGTATGCTTATAAATATAATGGTCTCAATTCTCACTTTCCCAAATCCAAACATGGTTTTTCTTCTCGATCATTTTCTACATTTACCTCTACATCTTTTCTTCCACCTATGAAACCATCAATTACCTTATCCAAGTTCAAAATTTCACAAAATCAACCAATTCTCATCCTGGATACATATTTATCCCTTCTCGTTATTATATCCCACCCTTGTTAGTTACTCTCAAAAGCACTCTTATGCCAAATCTTCATTTCTAGGTAAAATTATTATTATAACATCATCCTACATCCCCCAAAACCACTATCTCTAAGAATGGAATAAAAGTCAATCCCCCTCAAATAAAAGTTCACCCTACTCCACATATCTCCTCCACCTCACTCATTATTTTCTTTAATATGGGGGGAAATATTTTTAACACATTATTAAGGGAATAACTTGACTCCCCTTATTTTTTACTAATTTTATGATTTCACTCTTGTCACTTCCTCCTACAACCAACCTTATATATTTTATGCATTTTTATCTTCATTCATCTTAGAATTTATTCTCTTATATTTTTCAAGCATGTTAAGGGGGAATAATCTCCTTCACATTACAAACAATACACATTTTTGTAGTGCCTAAATTAACCCTTCATGGAGCCATGCATTGCTCATCCTTAGTTATGGTGGTTATTCATGATCCCAAAACTATACTGTTTTTGTTGAAGTATTATCTAAAGTGTTCTTTCATGGATCTTACACTACTCACAATCAATTAAAAAGATGAACGTGGCTAATCTGGCTCCAAAATGGCTCAGTAACTGTCATGCACTTTTTTGAAAAATGAAAGATGCAACTAGTTTAGCTGAGCACAACCAAGATCTATGATTTTAAACTAACCTTCGTGTTATGTGAAAATCGTGACTTTTTGGAGCCAATTCAGCTACACCCTAAGAGGATCCCCTATCATCTTTATACACTCATTTTCATTGTGAATGTTTCCATACAACTGTATTCCATCTATTTGCATACGTTCCTTCATATTAACGTATCCTTTTTCTATATTGATTTCTTTGTATACCAACTCATACTAATTAGAAATTTAATGATCTGTTAAGGATCCCTCTTTTCCCTTCACATAATTCAATAAACTTATAGCTATAATAATTATAAAATGTCATACTTTATTAGACCCAGAGGCTCAAAATATGTTGGTGGATATCATACCTAAAGTCCTATCTAATAGCCAAAATCATAATATTATTTCCATTCCTTCTAAGGAGGAGATTAGGAGTGTTTTGTTTTTCTTTTATGGTAGTAAAGCTCCAGGCCTAGATGGCTTTCCTATGTTCTTCTTTTAGCACTTTTGGGAGGTGGTGGGGGAAGATGTGTCCAATGTTGTTAAAGAATTTTTTGGAGCTAGATCCCTGTTGAAGGAATTGAATGCTACTTTCAATGTCCTCATTCCTAAGAAGCAAGGGGTTGATTCTTTGGATGATTTTAGGCCTATTAGCTTGTGTAACTTCTTCTATGAAATTATCTCTGAGGACCTTAAGTTGAGGATGTTGAATATTCTTCCTCTTCTGATTTCTCCTCAACAAAATGGCTTTGTGCTAGGAAGACAAATTCTTGATTCCATCATCACTATTCATGAAAACATTCATTCACTTTTGGAGGCGAAGTCTCAAGACTTTCTTCTGAAATTGGACATTGCTAAATCTTATGATAGGGTGGATTGGTTCTTATTGAAAAAAGTTCTTCATGCTTTTTGTTTCTCTAGCAAGGTTATTAGTCTGATTTGGTAGCTCATATCTACCACCTCAACTACAATTATTGTCAATAGATCACCCTCCCACTTCTTTAGAACCTCGAGGGGTCTTAGGTAGGGTGATCCTATATTTCCTATTCTATTCACTATAATAGTGGAAAGTTTGGGTAGATTCATACATCAAAAAGTTGTGGAAGGATCTCTGAAAGGCCTCAAGTCATCCTCTGCCAACTTGATCTGCTCTCATCAACAATTTGTTGATGATACCATTTTAATGGGAAGCTCTTTTTTTGGGGAAGCCAGAGTCATCAAATTGATTCTCAACATCTATGAAAAAGCCTCTGCACAGATGGTTAATAAAACCAAGAGTTTTATCTACTTCATTAACACTCCCGAGCAGTGCCAAATGATGATTGCTAACATTCTTGGCTGCCTCATTGGTAAGCTCCCCTCTACTTATCTAGGTCTCCCTCTGGGATCTAAACCTTCGTATTCCTTTTGGCAATCTTTAATTGACCAATTTAATAAGAATTTGGCTGGGCAGAAAGGTACCCTTTTGAGTCAGGTTGGTAAAATTTAGTTGTTGAAAGCTACTGTTCAAAACCTCCCAATGATGAATACTAAGAGGGGGGAGTGAATTAATATACCAAAAAATACTGAACTTAAACACTTAAACAGTTTAGCAGTAAACTAGTATAACAATTACTAACAAACTGGTTAATACAAATGCAAACCAAACAACAAATAAGACATTCACCCACAGAAGCACAATCACCATAACACAAGATATTTTGACATGGAAACCCAAATGGGAAAAACCACGATGAGATGAAACTCACAAGTAATATCTGTAGAATAGTAACTAGACTGGCTAAGGTCATACAATGTTCTTTACCAGAATAGATCCTGTTAGGAATCTCAATCTTTGTTAGGAGATCAGTCCGATTAAAGACTACCTTGTGAGAGGATTTCAGATCCATAGATGTGAACCACCTTGTTAGAGGATTTACAAAGGCTTTTCTTGGCCTACCTAGTTAAGGGTTTCAGACTTGTTAAAGATGTGAGTAATCAACAAGTGAATGATCTAGCAAATAGCATAGTCTTCTTGGTTAGATCCATGATAGCTCATTGCTAATGCATTTCAGCATTACTTCAGTCTTTAGTAAATCCACACTTTGTTACTGCACACAAACTTGATCTTCTCTTCTAAGATCGCACATACAAAAACTCATCAACCACCAAAAACCCTAACAGCTACATCTTCTAAAACCCTAGACATGATGTCCTTAAAAAGGAATCTGATTTCATGTTGGTCCAAT
Source organism: Cryptomeria japonica (assembly GCF_030272615.1). Lineage (NCBI taxonomy): Eukaryota > Viridiplantae > Streptophyta > Pinopsida > Cupressales > Cupressaceae > Cryptomeria > Cryptomeria japonica. The sequence goes on from NC_081411.1 coordinate 680,854,948, forward strand.
AGGATTACATTACAAGTTCCTAGGTTCATTACATCTAGACACATTTGATAACATGGCACTAATCACCATCAAAATGTCTGTGGATGGTAACTCATCACAAAAAAATACCGATTGGTAACTCATCACAGAGTATTACCGGTTCATACAACTTTACCGATTACCAGTTGGTAACTCATCATAGAGTAATACCAGTTCAGACATTCAACTGATTATCGGTTGTCCAAAAATGAAGACTTGTACAATGATAACTGGCACTTCAGTTTCTTCACTCCACTTCAGATCCTCGAACCACTTGAGGTCTTCATACCATTTGAGATCGGCAAACACTTTCTGCAAAACACCAATAGCCTAAAGACTATAATACATAATACCGGTTTGGAACAAATACCGGTTGAGCATAACTCATACATAGAAAGTGATCTCAAAGCAAGTGTGTGTCTATCAATGACAATCACAACATAAACATCAAAAATACCAACAATCTCCCCCTTTGGCATTCATGGCAACACTTAGGAAATTTTTTGACATCTAAGTGTTTTACAACAAAAATATGCCATAATCAAAATTGCTCCCCCTAAGCATATATACTTACCCTTTTGCAAAAAATACAATCTATTCTACTCCCTTACAGAGATAAACATGAAAGTATACATAACATGCATCAAAAAATTTAAATAACAGAATACTACTCCCCCTTTGCCAATAATGACAAAGTACAATTGAATAACCCTTGTTTCCATTATCATTAAAATCATAAGAGTTTATGACAATAAAGAGTGAAACCTGTCAAAAACTGATTTAAAGTCCCGCATAAATGTCTTCATGGATAGAGACCATGACTCAAGCAATGAGGTAGCAACCTCACTTTCCGTTTGCATCTGGGATACCTGTTCCTCCATGGTGTCCAAGGTACTCATCTCTTGAGTGACCGTTAAGGCATCTAGATTGAGATAGCATTTCTGAAGTATTTGTAGTCTTGGTAGTAGAACCAGTTGAAGTTCCTACAAATCTTGTATCCGGTTGCTGATCTCTAATTCTATTCTTGCAGACTGGAGTTGAAACTAGTGAACGGTTTGCCCATAAGCGGTGAAGGAATCATAAGGTGTTTTGAAGGTGCTAATGAATGTCTGCAAATCAGTTTACAGTTTGTCTTTCTGAGCAAGCACATCATCACAGAATATATGTGGTTGACATATCTTATTGAGCAGCAAATTTCCCTCATCCAGAGCATCTCTTATGTTCTTCTGTGCCTTCTAAAGTTCGGACCAAAGCTCATTCAACTTCTTCACCATGACAGTGTTCAGAGCCTTTTGATGCTTCTTTTGAGCATTGTCTTTAGCAACATCTTCCAGACATTGCACTTGGTCCTCTACAACTGTGCATAGGAGCTTCAATTGAGCTAGAGAGGAATCGGTACTTGGGAGATTGGTATCGGGAATCAAACTGGTGAGAGTTTCCACCACAGTTTGAATCATATCTTCCTCCTTTTTCCTCCTTAGTGCTTCCAGTCACTCTTGAGAAAGCTTAATACTTTGTAGTAGCTCTATTTCATTTGCAGACTAGAGGTCAATGGGACAGGTGATGTTAGCCGGTTTTGCTTTACCACCGGTTGCCTTTGGGGTCTCTACCTCCTTTTCCTTGGGTTTCTGCTTATCTTCTTCTGCCTTCTTCTGCTCCTCAACTTCTTTCTTTCTTTTCTCTTCTTCCTTCTTCCTTTCTTCTTCTTTCTGCTTCTCTTCTTCTTTCCTCTCCTCTTCCTTATTCTTCTTCTCCTCTTCTTGTTTCTTCTCCTCTTCCTTCTTCTTCTTCTCCTCTTCCTGTTTGTTCTCCTCTTTCTTCTTCTTCTTCTCCTCTTCTTATTTCTTGTCTTCTTCCTTCTTCTTCTTCTCCTCTTCCTATTTCTTGTCTTCTTCCTTCTTCTTCTTATTCTCTTCTCATTTTCTCTTCTCCTCTTCTTTTCTCTTCTCTTCCTCTTTTCTCTTCTCTTCTTCCTTTCTCTTTTCCTTGTCCTGTTTCTCTTGTCTTGCCATTTTTGTTGGTCTATCTAGAGTAACATCTTCACCATCCAAAGCATCAACATAAATAGGGTCCATTTGCTCAGTGACCTGTTCTCCTTCACTATTATACACCTCATTCAGTTTTTCTATTTCTGGTTCTTGTTCAGTCTTTTTGTTGGCTTTAGACACTTGTTGCAATCTCAAAGTAGCTTGGGCATGAGAGTAGATATCTTTTACCACCTCAGGGAATTTCCCTTCTAGCAACAAGAGTCTCCTTCTTTGCATAAAGAAGAGGCCTTTATATTTTTCTATAACTTCATAAAGTTTGGAATTAGACACATCAGAAAAATATTGAGCAAATATTTCCTCTCTTATCGCCTGTTCCTTTTCTATGGCAATGTGCCATTTGTTGTCTAAAGAATTATATAAAGAATCTAGTGTCACAGATTTAATTTCTGATGGCAACCGGTCATTAATACATAAATATTGAATGACTTCCTATTCTACTTCCTCCTTCTCATTATCATTGAAATTATCAAAACAATCTGCCAAATCACTCAGCACTTTTCTCCTAATATTCTTAATAGTTCTTTGACAATGTGTCAAAGGTTTGTAAGAAGAAATATCAATATTTACCGCTATTGATGATGCTGGTTCATTACTGGTTGTCTTTGTCTTCTTTCTTATTTGCCTAGTCTTCATAGGCTTTTCTTCAGATTCTATATCTTCTGAGTCCGGTGTGTTGCCTTTTGTCTTCTGCTTTCTCTCAAAGACTTTGGCAAGTGCAACTTCCGGTTTCTTCTTTGCCGGTGACTACTTGGTTACTTTAGGGCTCGCTGAAGTTACCAGTGCCGATATAGATGGTACTGCCTTTCCTTTCTTCATAGAGGGCTCCTCAACTAGTGTAACCCTTTCTAGATAGGGGTCGGTTCTCTTTATTTTAGGATCAAGTGATGAGGCAAGTAGGGTAGAAGCATACTCATCTAGCATCTCGTACATCACCTCATAACCCATAGGCTCCACTTCTTCCTTTCTGGGCTCAACAACCTCCATTATGCACTCATCTACTTTGATGATAAATCAGATGTCCTCTTCATACTTTTTGACAATATCACCAGATATTCTCACTCTTTGGCTCATCTTGCATCTGAACTCATCAAAGTATTTGTTCAGTACTTTAGAATAATCGATTCCAACCACTTGAAGACTTTCCCTAATTTGCTTTGTAACTAATTGGTCAGCAGACCACTAAACATCACCGACTCCTGGGAAGTAGCCTTGGAAGTAGAAGAACAATCCAACCAATAGTTGTCCGAATTTAAATCTCAAGGAATTGTCCTGTTTGATTGACTTCAAGCTCACCAGTAGCTGCCTTTACATATAGGTGCATAAATCAAATGAGGCATCTTCCATGATCATCCTATAGCTAGCATTTACTATTGTAGCAGAGACAGAGTTAATTCTGCTAGCATGGAATGTCCGATAACCTATCACCATGTACGCATACTTGACTAGATTATCCTTGATGGTATTGATGGTCATTCCTCATTGGTTGCTCACTAAACCGGTGAGCTTGGTCATTTCTATCTTGCTGGTCATCCTTAGGGCTGGCACTTCTCCAACATTATAGAAACTGATGACGGCATGAATTGCTTCCGGTGTGATGTCATGTGTCCACTCCAAATACATTTTGTCACCGTGCACTCTTCTTAGAATGATGCAGATGTGATCATCTGTGAATTCTTCAAGGAAGTAGACCGCATTGTGAAGCTTCTTCTTTTCCAAGATGTTGAATTCTAGTTTGATCTTCTTGTCCTTCCCGCAAACAACTGTGAATGGATCACTAGAGATCCTAGGTCTTCAATTTTACAATCAATGTAATCCAAAATACCTTCCTCTACTATAACACCAGTGGGTATTTGGGATAGTGCATTATATTTTGCCTTCCGTTGGATGAAATCTACTGACTCAATGGGTGCACTAGAACTAGAGTGCGATGTTGAAGCCATGATAAATAGAGAAACTTGAAAAATACCTTCGAAAGTCAAGATTTAGGGCTTGCAAATTCCGCTTCACCACTCACTACCTTAGTTGCTGGGTTACCGCTTTGAGTTCTACACTTGACCGATTGATGTTATCTTCAGATTCTTCTTCAAGGTTTTGAAATCTCTCTAAATTGCAAGACAAATCATCTTTTGTCGCTCTGCACTTGAAAACTTCTTTGCTCAAAAAATGATAAGTGAAAATGACTTGAAAATCTCTTTTAAATGAATTCTCCACGTACCATAATAAATGCTCCATCATTAGGGCGTAAACCCTAATTTGCTTTTACCATTTATGGTCTTCCACCAATTGACGGGTATCACATACCAGTTAAGGTCTTTTACTGATGTAAACCGGTGGTTCTAAATAATTTACCAATTTGTTTCCCCCTAAGCTTTCCTGTAGCTTAGTTTGCCGGTTCAAAGATTTCCACACCAGGTGCAGAAACTGGTTCTTCTTGAGACACTTCTTTTGGCTTCTTTTTCCAGGTTTTCTTCATATCCACTTGAATAGTTTCAACATTAATCTTTCCTTCCGGAGTGATCGGTATATCATCTGATATATTCTTTCTCATTCTATAGAATCTTGTTGTATGACTTAGTTTGTTGCAATGATAGCAAACCATTCCAGGTGCTCTCCAAGGTCCATTATTCATGTTTCCATTCTTCCTTCTGCATGTTGCAGCTGTGTGACCATTACCATGATAGATCAAATAGGTTGCCCTCCATTCGGTTGCCGCTTGATAGCCACTGCTTCCTGACTGATGATTATAGGTATTAAACCGATTTAGATTCTAGTTCCCAGAGGGTTCAGGAAAGACTCCTTGACTCCTTTGAGGATACCTTCCGATGTTGTGCATGATAGACTTGCATTAAAATGCTCTATGCCCAAACTTGTTGCATGCATAATAATTTCCATTGAATCTATTGGATCTAGGCTTATTGTTTAGAAAGTAAGGAAAGTTATTGTAAGCCTTGTTTCTACATACATTAGCAATATATCCTTCCTTGAGACAATTAGTTTGAACTTTTCTTACCTTTATCCTTTGGTGTCAGTTGCTTCTTTGATGCTCTATCTTTTGTTCCAGAGGTCTCACCTTCTCCATAACTAGAAAAACCAAGTCCAGTGGTATTCTTCACCGGTTTAGCTGATTCAAGCTTTTGTTGTAGCTTGACAGTGCTCTTATTGAATTTGGCAAGTATTTCCTTTGACTTAGTGAGTTCTTTGGTAATAGCAACATTGGATTCCTTCAAGGTTGCATTCTCAAAAATAGCCATGTTTATTTCACCTTGTATTTCCTCTTTTTCTACTTTTCTCTCTTGGAGATGAGCGGTAAGTGCACTAATTTCTCACTTCAGTTTGGAGATCTCATGATCTTTGTCTTTTACCAGATCTTCAGCTTTTCTCCGGTTCTCAAGCTCTTGACACATCCTGATAGTCAGTCCTTCAAGTTCCCTTCTCAGTTTGGCATTAGACTCATTCAGCTTTTCAACTTCTTCAACTAGGGCTTCCATGTCCACTTCATCAGAGGAACTATTTTTAGTTAGCTCCATTAGTTTCTCAGCATGCTCTCTCCTTTTTTCCAGAGAGGCCTTATACTTGACTTTGAGTTCATCATAGGCTTTCTTAGACTGAGTGAGCCGATGAGTAAGTTACCTCACAGTGTATTCCCCCATATCTCTTTTCAAGTGGTTAAACTTATAGAAAGGTTGGCTCTAATACCAATTTATGAATACTAAGAGGGGGGGGTGAATTAGTATACCAAAATATATTGAACTTAAACACTTAAACAGTTTAGCAGTAAACTGGTATAACAATTTACTAACAAACCGGTTAATACAAATGCAAACCAAACAACAAATAAGGCATTCACCCACAGAAGCACAATCATCATAACACAAGAGATTTTTACATGGAAACCCCAATGGGGAAAACCACGGTGAGATGAAAATCACAAGTAACTATCTGCAGAATAGTAACCAGAGCGGTTAAGGTCATATAATGTTCTTTACTAGAACAGATCCTGTTAGGAATCTCAATCTCTTTTAGCAGATAAGTTTGATTAAAGACTACCTTGTGAGAGGATTTCAGATCCACAGATGTGAACCACCTTGTTAGAGGATTTACAAAGGCTTTTTTGGGCCTACCCGGTTAAGGGTTTCAGACTTATCTAAGATGTGAGTAATCAACAAGTGAATGATCTAGCAAATAACACAGTTTGCTTGGTTAGATCCATGATAGCTCATTGCTAATGCATTTCAACATCACTTCAGTCTCCAGTAAATCCACACTCTGTTACTACACACATACTTTATCTTCTCTTCTAAGATCACACATACAAAAACTCATCAACCACCAAAAACCCTAATAGCTACATCTTCTAAAACACTAGACATGATGTCCTTAAAAAGGAATCTGATTTCATGTCGGTCCAATAGGATTACATTGCAAGTTCCTAGGTTCATTGCATCTAGACACATTTGATAACACGACACAAATCACCATCAAAATGTCAGTGGATGGTAACTCATGACAAAACAATACCGGTTGGTAACTCATCACAGAGTATTGCCGGTTCATACAACTTTACCAATTACCGGTTGGTAGCTCATCACAGAGTAATATCGGTTCAGACATTAAACTGATTACCGGTTGTCCAAAAATGAAGACTAGTACAATGATAATTGTTGCTTCAATTTCTTCACTCTGCTTGAGATCCTCAAACCGCTTGAGGTCTTCATACTGCTTGAGATCGATAAACACTTTCTGCAAAACATCGATATCCTAAAGACTATAATACATAAAACCTGTTTGGAACAAATACCGGTTGAGCATAAATCATACATAGAAAGTGATCTCAAAGCAAGTGTGTGTCCATCAATGACAATCACAACATAAACATAAAAAATGCCAACACCTAATGTATGCCCTCAATTTGTTCAAGATTCCCTCTAAATTTGCTAATATTATTGATAAAATTCAAAAAAGATTCCTTTGGTCTGGGGTTGAGGAAAAGAAAAGAATCCCTCTAGTTTCCTGGGAGAATGTATGCAAGCCAAGGAGATATGATGGATTGGTAATTAGAAGCATTAAAACCTTTAATAAATCTCTTTTGTCTAAATAGGTCTAGAGGTCTTATGACTATAGAAGGGAATGGAACACCTTATGGCACAATAAATATCTCTCTAATATTCATTCTTCACAGGATTTTTTGAGTTCTTCTCAAATCCCCACTAGATCTCATCTTTGGAACAATATCCTCAAGGCTAGGGATGTGGCTAGCTAAGGAGTCTATTGGAAGCTGGCGAATGGAAGAAAAATCTGGTTTTGGGATGATTGCTGGATCAAGAATCACTCACTTGTTTCTGATCCTACCTTGGGATCTTTAAGGGATCTTTGTGTGGCTTCTTTTGGCTTAATGGTGGCTGACTATTGGAAGGAAGGTAAGTCAGTAAATCTCCCTATTATTAATCCCTCTTTCACTCATTTGCATCTTTCCCTAAATTCTTTCTATTTGGAGGAAGGTGTGGAAGATGAACTTATTTGGAAATTCAATCCCAATGTGAAGTTTTATGTTGTTTCTGTGGATGGTTGTAATAAACCCCATGTGCCTTGGTGTTCTAAGGTGTGGATTAAGAACCTTTCTCCTAAGTTCAATATGGTTTTTTGGCTTCTCTTTCTTAATAAAATCTTAACTACTGACAATATTGTTAACAGAGGCTTTTCTATCCCAAACAGATGGTACTTGTGTATGAAGGAGACTGAATCTATTGACCATCTATTTTTACATTTCTCTTACTCTTTTGAGATTTGGGGTTTGGTGCTTCAGAAATGGGATCTTTAGTGGACTATACAGGGAGCTGTTAAGGAGTTTGTTTTGTTGGCATATGCGCACTCCAATGAGACATTGTATGTGATTGAAGGTTTTGTCATTGATGGCAACCTTGCAATCCTATGGCATTGGCAAGACATTATACTAGCAAAGCATTACACCGACAAGATAGTGTACCAGCATCAGCAGATCACACTCTACACCGGCATTGAGGCCGATAGGATTTTTGTTATACAATATTTTGATTATTATTGTAAGCTGACTTGGCAAATTGTAAATTGACTCTTATATATAAAGGAGATCATTGTAGACATTTGTAATAATTATGTAGGAGCATAAAAGAAAATATTAGGTAGACCTAATGTGCAAAATATAGGTCAAGGGGTATATGTAAAGAACAGAGCAAGAACCGGTACTGAATCTAGCATTGAAGATGCTATTGTAAAGTAGTACAAGTTATTGGATTTGTATAATCCTTATTGTAAGTCAGTGTGACTTCCCATTCAACAGTGAGCTCTAGGCAGTTGGCCTTCCTGCATGTGCAGGCCCCTATTGTAAGTAATATTCTCTTATTGGCCAGTGAGTGAATATTGTGGGTCACAAATCCCACTGAGGTTTTTCCCACACCAGGTTTCCTCATTAACATCTTGTGTTATGGTGTACTTTTCATGTGGATATTCTTGATTCTATTTATTGCATTATTTCTTGCATACCGGTACACTGTTATATTATGTTTTGCATGTTTTAACTTAAGAAATTCTTATTACCGGTTAGATACTGATTCACCCCCCCTCTCAGTATCTATGGGACCCCTAACAATTGGTATTAGAGCTTGGTCCTCTATTTTCAGAAGCCTAATAGCTTGAGGAAGATCTTGACACCGGTAAAGATGGAAAATCTGATGAAGCAACTTGAAGGAGCTCTTACAGTCTGATGCAGAAAAATTGAAAAATATCAAATTAGAAGATGATTTAAGGGCAGCTCAGGATATCATTCAGGCACTTCAAGAAAATTTTATTGTTGCAAGAAATAAGAGAAGAGAACTTTGTGAAAAACTGCAAAATGAGAATGATGAAAAGGAATCACTTAATGATATGATAAGCAAGTTGAAACAAGAGATCATGACAACAAAAAATGAAATGCAGGATATGACTATGAGATTTTGCAAAGAGATTGAGGATAGGAAGAAGAATGAAGAAGAATTGACTACAAGACTAAGTGATGCAACAAATGAGAACACAAGACTTAGCTATGAAAATGACATGTTGAAGATAGATCTGATGCATACTCGGAATGACTCAAATGAATTGATGAGACAAAAATAAATCTTGGAAAGAGAACTGGAAACTGCAAATCAACACAAAGAAAAATTCAAGAAAAGCTCAGAGGAACTTGGCACCTTGGTGAAGAATCAAAAACCGAAAGGTGACACTTCTGGAATTGGCTTTTAAGTTGGTGAAAGCTCTGGTACCGCAAATACTCAGGATCACAGCAAACCGGTAAGACAACCTAATGCTTATAAATTCAATGGTAAATGCTTTAACTGTAATAAGTATGGTCATAGAGAAAATGAATGTAGATCTAGAAATTATCAGAATATCAACACACCCACCGGTCATTGTTCCAAATGCAACAAAGTTGGTCACAACTCTGAAAACTGTAGAATGAATGTGAGATGTTATATTTGTGGAAGATTTGGACATTTATCAAATCAATGCAGAACACAAACCGCCATAGGTTATGGGAAAGCTATTCAGACGAATAATGTAACTTGTTATGCATGTAACAAGATTGGGCATATTGCTAAATTTTGTAGAAATAAAGGAACACTGGTAGACAACAAAAGTGATAGCTTGAAAGGTAAAGAAAAAGTTGAAGAGGTTAAGCAAGAATTCTCAAAATAATGGATTAGAAAAGTTGATCTAAATATTGGGAATACTCCTCCATCGATAGAACAAACCAATGCTTCACCAGTAGGACAAAGTGATACTTCACCAGAAGGACAGAGCAGTGCTCCATCGATAGGAAGTTCTTCATCTAATTGAAGAAAATTTTCTTGAGGGTTTGACAATCTATTGATACATGTGCTATTATTCCCTCGGTTAGAGATAAGAAGTTGAAAATTACTTATTACCGGCAGACAATTTTAAGTAAATACTTAACCAACATGCAATTAATGTGGTAGATGGTGAAAAGACATTATAAAAGTAGGGTTTTGGCTCCATCTCATTTCACCGTGATTTCAAATTTTCAGAGAGCGCGAAGATTTTGAGCTAAGGCATTTCGAGCAAGAAGCAAGCACACTCCAAGCAATCATCCATCCAAGGTAGTAAAAGGTATTTAATCATGGCGTCCACCTCTGCAATTGAAAACATAGTAAACCCTACTGTTGTTGAGGTAATAAAAAGACCTAGGCCTATATTTCAGTTAGTTCCTGAGATAGCAAAGAAGGATGATACCTTAGGTGCATTTTCTCAAATTCCTAAGGGTGTTGTTTATGTTGAAGACCCTCGAATGTACATCCACTGTAACATTGAAGAGTTAGGAGATGAGGAAATCAAAACCATGTATAAAACCGTGATATGTGATAATACCGGCAATGTAAAGGATGAACACAAAATCATTGAGACCCTAGGATTTACAGAGATCCTAACCATTCCTGAATTTCCAAAGGATGTGATTAGGATAGTCTTAAGCAGAGTACATGGAGAATTTTTCTGGTTAGATGCAATCCATAAGATCACCAAGAAAGCTATGAAAGTTGTCACAGGGTTACCGACCACCGGTAAGAGACTAGATAAAACCAAGAAGAGAGTAAAGAAGGTTGAGCCATTTGTAAGGAAAGGGTCCAGACAAGCAAAAGCCATTAAGGAAGATGTATTGAAGAAAACTGGCATAATAGAGGATGAGTTGGCAACTCCACAACCTAAAACTCATCTATCACAGGTAGGTACCTCTTCGGAAGGTGACATGCTAGCAACTTTTAAAAGAGTTGTAAGAAAAAGAGATCCCTCACCGGCAACCACACCTTTACCTAGAAGAACAAGGCAAAAGCAACAAGCAGTGGGATCTCCGGTTAGAAAGGCCACACCAAAGAAGAAATTGACACCTAAGAAGAAGAAAAGGACAAATAGAGACTTGGCCCCTCTTGATGTACTACTAAATGAAATCATAGAAGAAGGAAAACTGAAGAACATAGAGAAAATTTATGACACTCTAACAGCTAATGAGAAAGAGCAAGTTGAGAACAGTGTTATATTGCATATGGATATGTACAAGAAATTCCTGATGGAAGTAGTAAATGAAATTCCCGATGAACTATTCAAAAGACTTGAGGCCAGAAGGCAAGCAGTGATAGAATTAGATAAGAAAATAAAAATTAAGAAGCTACTTGTTGTATATCAAGTAAACTCTCCAAAAGAAATTGATGATTTGATTGCTCAAGCAAACCGATCAGTATTCTCTACTGCATACCAACATATTTCACTAATGGCAGGATGAGTTAATGAAGTGATAGAGGAAACAGAAGATGGATGGGATAAATTCCTGGTTGACAAAGAAAAACAAGAAGAGTACAGGAACCCTAAACCTATAAAGGTATATCAGAAAGATAGAGACAAGGGGAAAGGTAAAGTTGGTGGACCACCAAGCATCAAAGTTAAAGACAACCTACCCTCATCGGTGAAAATAACAACTACTGAAGAACAACCGGCAGCAAAAAGTATGGATGTAGAGGATAACAATCCTAATTCTGAAATACTATATACTATGAATGTTGATACTCAGAAGATCAACATAATAGTAGACAAAGATACAACTAATAAGTCAAATATGGCTAATGAGCCTTCAGTAGTAGGGGAAACAGAGAAACCGACAGAAGACACAGAGAAAAAGGTAGAGACTGAGTCACAGACAGAGACAACACAACATACAAAGAAACCAACAAAGCTAAAGGCTTCGGAACAACATCAACCGGGATAGGTACATAAGGAAACAGTGCCACCGGTAACTAGTGAAGTAGGAAAACCAGTGCTTAAAGAAATGCAGACACAAACTAACCTACCAGAGGTCAATACAAGCATGGTTACTTCCACCAGTACTCAGATTGTTGGATCATCATTAGAATTCAAATCAACAAATGTAACTGAGGTATTACTTGATTCTATCAAGAAAATAACTGACTGCAGCTCACAGGCTTACAAAGCAATTGATGATTCTATACCAATTTTGAAGGTAATAGCTCCCAACTGTAATATAGATAATAAAGATTCTTTAGGACAATTGGATACATTGTGTAAATATATCTCAGAAAACATTGAGAAAATAAAGGAAGAATCAGTGAAGGATAAGGTAGAAATTGAAAAACAGAAATTCTTTGATGAGGAAATGAAGAAGTGTAATAGAGGTTTTGACACACTTCTACCAGAATTTTGTAGTTTGTTGAAAGAATACAAAAATTTGTATAAAGATACATGTAAAACAAAATTTTTGACTATAGATATTGACAAGAAAATAAGCAAGGCACAGGATGAGATAAATAAACTTGCAGACAGCTTTGTCAACTCACCTGATATACTATCAGTTTTTGAAGAGAAGATAGCAAATTTTGAGGAAGAACTACTCAAATTGGAAAGAGAGAAAGAAAGAATAATAAACAAGGCAAAACATTTGAGATCTAAACTAAGTCCAAGATTGGACTATTTAGCATCTCTATGGAAGGAAATTTCTAAGGCATTAACATAGGGAAGCAAAACACCGACAGAGCATTTGTAGCATCTCACTGGTACAGTGAAGAGAACTGAGACAACAATAAAAGATAGTAAGAAGTTTATGGATAGTATAAACTTGATTTTGGGAGATCTATTTTAGATTATAACCACCCAGCTACAAGGTTGAGTTTATGGATAGCTAAACCTACAAACTCTACTGACATCTTGATAACCTTTGTCATTGATGCCAAAGGGGGAGTAGTGGGATGAGAAAGTTCAAAACGCAGGAATCATATGCTCAGGGGGAGCTCTCAGATTTTTGGTAATATTTTTGGACTGCACACTTTTAAACACTTTTTGAAATTTCTCATGAGTGTTGCCATCAATGCCAAAGGGGGAGATTTTTGGCCACTCCAATGAGACATTGTATGTGATTGAAGGTTTTGTCATTGATGGTAACCTTGCAATCCTATGGCACCGGCAAGACATTATACCGACAAAGCATTACACTGACAAGATAGTGTATCAGCATCAGCAGATCACACTCTACACCGACACCGGCACAGAAGAAAGAAAGTATACTAGCATTGAGGCCGACAGGATTTTTGTTATACAATATTTTGATTATTATTGTAAGCCGACTTGGCAAATTGTAAAATGACTCTTATATATAAAGGAGATCATTGTAGACATTTGTAATAATGATGTAGGAGCATAAAAGAAAAGATTAGGCAGACCTAATGTGCAAAATATAGGTCAAGGGGTACATGTAAAGAATAGAGAAAGAACCGGTACTGAATCTGGCATTGAAGATGCTATTGTAAAGCAGTACAAGTTATTGGATTTGTATAATCTTTATTGTAAGTCAATGTGACTTCCCATTGAGCAGTGAGCTCTAGGCAGTTGGCCTTCTTGCATGTGCAGGCCCCTATTGTAAGTAATATTCTCTTATTGGCCAGTGAGTGAATATTGTGGGTCACAAATCCCACCGAGGTTTCTCCCACACCGGTTTTCCTCGTTAACATCTTGTGTTATGGTGTACTTTTCATGTGGATATTCTTGATTCTGTTTATTGCATTATTTCTTGCATACTGGTACACTATTATATTATGTTCTGCATGTTTTAACTTAAGAAATTCTTATTACCGGTTAGATACTGATTCACCCCCCCCCCTCAGTATCTATGGGACCCCTAACATGTTTACCAATGGAACCCGCCTTAAAGGAATCCTTTCATAAAGAAGCTATGGCTCTTCGTGTTTCCTCACATGGTGTGGGGTTTATGGAAAGAACGTAATAATCATATCTTCAAGAATATCCATATCCCTCCTGATTTTGTCTTCAAGAAAATTTCTAGGGCCATCTCTGATAATCTCTCAGATGTTAGCTCCAATATTCTCTCTCATAGCAAAATCCTTAAGGAGCATGAATCCAATGTAGTCAAGGACTGGGATTTTGGTCATCATGTTATTACACCTAAGGTCAACCCTAGGGACAACATTAGTTGGAACTTTCCACCCCAAGGATGGGTGAAAATTAATTTCAATGGTGTGGCTAGAGGAAACCTTGGTCAAGATGGATGTGGAGGGATGATACGGGATCACTATGGCAACTTCACTTCTGTTATTTCTCTCCCTCTTGGTAAATAGACTAATAATGTTGCAAAAGCCATAGGAGCTTATCATAGTTTAAAAATTTCTAAACATAACAACTGTAAGCTTGTTTGGGTTGAGGGAGACTCAAAGAACATTATCAACTACCTAAAGGGAAAATCTACTCCAGCTTGGAATTTTGATATTTGGATGAAAAAGGCTAAAGATATTATCAAAACCTTTGATAGATGCATTATTGTCCATGTATATAGACAAGCCAATGTGACTGCTGACTTCCTTGCCAATAGGGGAGTGACATGTAAATCCCAGCTTAGTTGGACCCGTGGTGATAGGATGGATTCAAAATTTGCTATGCATTTGCTCCATGAGCGAAGTCAGGGGAGTAAATTTAATGATTACTTGTGCCATAATGACTTTGAGTGTTTCTAGAATTACTAATACATTCTGTTCTGAGACAAGTGGCTAGAGAGTACATGAGAATTGATGCGAATTTATTTTGCTTGCTTTGTGGGTGATTTTATACATTTTTTGTAGTCTTGCTTTAACTCTAAAAAATTCTTTGTAGAGAGCGTAACAAAGAGCTTGATAAAATGGGTGGTGCGAGAAAAAGAATTAAGTTGCTTAGCTGTGTGTAGTTGAAGAATGAAAAGAAGCTATGGCAGATTTTGGAGAAAGGTGGGCTCATTCCATACATTGAGAGGCTACAAGGGTGAAATCAAGATGTCACAAGCTATTTTGCCCAAAACTAGAAGGATGGAACGATTGTTCTCCATGGTCAGAAGGTCCTGGTTGATGAAGCCCATATTGCACAGGTCACTAGGTCATCTATGGAGGGCATGCAGTATTACAGAGATAGAGTGTATATGGAGAAAGTTATGTAGAACTTCCCCAAGAAGGAGGCAGAGCGAGCTAAAATTGCTAAAAATACGACCATCTACTATGACATTGAAGTCATTAAGTCTTTCTGGCATAAGCTTCTCAAGGTAATTATGAATTACCTTACTTTGGATGGTCATTATACTAGGGTGTATGGTCACCAGTTTGTTATTTTGAATCATTTCCACAATGGTGTGAAGATGTCTTTCCCTTTCTATCTCAAGTTAGCTCTTAGTGCTAACTTTAGTGACCACCACAAGAACCCTGCCAAGTTTCCCACTGTGCATGAAGGCCTGCTGGTCCTCATTGATGCCCATTACTGTGATCTTCCTCCCCTTGATGATTATGTTGGCATTTTTGATGATGTTATGATTGTCTTTTATGGACACACACTTGTTTTATGATCACTTCCCTATGTATGAGTTATGCTCAACCGGTAATTATTCCAACCGGTATTATGAATTATAGTCTTTAGACTATCGATGTTTTGCAGAAGATGTTTAACGATCACAAAGCAGTATGAAGACCCAAAGCGGTATGAAGACCTCAAGTGGTTCGAGGATCCCAAAGCGGTACGAAGGAACAAAGTGGTTGTTAACATTTTCCCAGCCTTCATTTTGACAAACCGATAATTGGTAAAATGTATGAACCGTTAATCGGTAATGAACCAATATTACTCTATGATGAGTTACCAACCAGTATTTCTGTGATGAGTTATCATCCACTGACACTTTGGCGGTGATTTTGTGTTGTGTTACCAAATGTGTCTAGATGCACTAAACCTAGGAACTTGCAATGTAATCCCATTGGACCGACATGAAATCAGATTCCTTTATAAGGACATCATGTCTAGGGTTTTAGAGTGTTGGTAGGGTTTTAGCAGTGCATGAGGTTTTTGTATGTGTGATCATAGAAGAGAAGATTTGGTCTGTGTGAAGAAACAGAGTGTGGAGATACTGAAAATTGAAGTAATGCTAAATGTGCATTATCAGTGAGCTATCAAGGATCTAACCAAGCATACTATGCTAGTATATAGATCACTCACTTGTTGATTACTCACATCTTCGACAAGTTTGAAACCCTTAATCGGGTAGGCCTGGCAAAGCCTTTGTAAATCCTCTAACAAGGTGGTTCACAACTGTGAATCTGAAATCCTCTCACAAGGTAGTCTTTAACAGGACTTATCTCCTAATAGAGATCTAGATTCCTAATAGGATCTGTTCTGGTGAAGAATATTGTATGACCTTAACCGGTCTAACCTTAACTGGTTTGGTTACTATTCTGCAGATAGTTACTGGTGAGTTTTAGCTCACTGTGGTTTTTCCCATTTGGGTTTCCACATCAAAACCTCTTGTGTTATGGTGATCATGCTCTTGTGGGTGAATTCTTTATTTTATGTTTGGTGTGCATTTATCTTAACCGATTAGTTAGTAAATTTGTTGTACTGGTTAACTGCTAAACTGTTTAAGGGTTTGAGTTCAGTATTTTTTAGTATACTAATTCACCTCCCTCTTAGTATTCATCAATTGGTATCAGAGCCAACCTTTCTATAAGTCTAACGACTTGGAAGGAGATATGGGAGAATACACTGTGAGGGAGCTTACTCATCATCTCACTTAGATTGAGAAAGCCTTTGATGAACTTGAAGTCAAGTATAAAGCCTCTCTAGCAAAGAGAAGAGAGCATGCTGAGAAATTGATGAAGCTTACTGAAAATAGTTCTTCTGATGAAGCAGACATGGAAGCCCTAGTTGAAGAAGTTGAAAAACTGAATGAATCTAATGCTAACCTAAGAAGGGAACTGGAAGGACTAACTATCAAAATGTGCCAAGAGCTTGAGAACTGGAGGAAAGCTGAAGACCTAGTAAAAGACAAAGATCATGAGATCTCCAAGCTGAAGCAAGAAATCAATGCCCTTACCGCTCATCTCCAAGAGAGTAAAATGGAAAAAAGAAGAAATGCAAGGTGAACTAAACATGGCTACTTCTGAGAATGCAACCTTGAAGGAATCCAATGCTACTATTTCCAAGGAACTCACTGAGTCAAAGGAAATACTTGCCAAATTCAATAAGAGCACTGTTAAGCTAGAACAAAAGCTTGAATCAGCAAAACCGGTAAAGAATACCACTAGACTTGGTTTTTATGGTTATGAGGAAGGTGAGACCTCTGGAACAAAAGATGGAGCATCAAAGAAGAAACTGACACCAAATGATAAAGGTAAGCAAAAGTTTAAACCTATTTGCTTTAATTGTCTCAAGGAAGGACATACTGCTAATGTGTGTAGAAATAAGGCCTACAATAATTTTCCTTATTTTCTAAACAATAAGCCTAGATCCAATAGATTCAATGGTAACTGTTATGCATGCAACAAGTTTGGGCATAGAACATTTGAATGCAGGTCTATTATACACAACACCAGGAGATATCCTCAAAGGACTCAAAGAGTTTTTCCTAAATCCTCTGTGAACCAGAATCCAAACTAGTATAATGCCTATGACCATCAGTCAGGTGGTCATAGCTATCAAGCGGCAACCAGTTGGAGAGCAACCTGTTTGATTTTCCATGGTAGTGGTCACACTACTGCAACATGTAGGAGGAAGAATGGTAGAATGAACAATGGACCATGGAAAACACTTGGAATGGTATGCTATCATTGCAACAAACCGGGACACCCTGCCAAAACCTGCAGAATGAGAAAGAACCTATCAGATGACATAGCAGTAACTCCATAAGGGAAGATTAATGTTGAAACCATTCAAGCAAGAATGAATAAAACATGCAAAAAGAAACCTGAAGAAGTGACACAAGATGAACCAGTTTCTACACCTAGTGTGGAAGTCATTGAACCGGCAAATTGAGCTTCAAAAAAGCTCAAGGGGAACAAATCGGTGAAATGTTTCAAACCCCTGGTTCACACTGGTAAAAGACCTTAACTGGTATGCATTACCTAACAATCAGTAGAAGATTGTGAAGCAATAAAAGGAAAATTAGGGTTTGTGCCCTATCGGTGGAGCATTTATTATGGTAGGTGAAGAATTCATTTAAAAGGGATCTTCAAGTTATTTTCACTTATTAGTTTTCGAGCAAAGAATTTTTCAAGAGAAGAGTGACAAAAGGTGATTCAACTTGCGATTCAGAGAGATTTCAAATCTTTGCAGCAAAATCCGGGGATAGTGTCAATCAATCAAGTGAAGAACACAAAGCAGTAATCTAGCAACCTAAGTGGTGTGAAGTGAAGAAAAATTTGCAAACCCTGAATCTCAAAATTCTGAAGGTATTTCTTGAAATTCTTGTTTATTAGTTAATCATGGCTTCTGCATCGCACTCCAATTCTACTAAACCTGTCGATTCAGTGGATTTTATACAATGGAAGATGAAATACAATGCCTTATACTAGATACCCACTGGAGTCATAGTGGAAGATGATATTTTAGGGTACATTGACTGCAAACTAGAAGACCTAGGATCCTTAGCAATTCATTCTCAACTAAATCTATTTTGTGGGGATGACAAGAAGATCAAACCAGAATACAACATCTTGGAGAGGAAGAAACTTCACAATGCGGTTTATTTCCTTGAAGAATTCATTGAAGAGCACATCCACATCATTCTAAGCAGAGTGCATGGTGACAAGATGTACCTCGAAAGGATTCATGATATTACTCCTGAAGCAGTTCATGCTGTCACCGGTTTCTGCAACAGAGGTGAGGTACCAAACCTAAGGAAGATCATCAAGAATGAAATGACTAAGCTCACCGGTTCTCTGAGCGACCAACGGGGAATGACCGTCAACACCATCAAAGACGACTTGGTCAAGTATGCTTGCATGGTGATTGGATACTGGACATTTTATGCTAGCAAGCTAAACTTTGTCTCTGTTGCTGCGGTGAATGCTGCCTATAGAATGATCAAGGAAGATGCTTCATTTGATCTATGCACCTGTATGCAGAAGCAACTTCTACAAAACTTAAAGTCCATGAAACAAGACAATGCCCTAAGGTTCAAATTTGGACAACTTTTGGTTGGCCTATTTTTCTACTTCCAAGGCTATTTCCTGGGAGTCAGTGATATTCAATGGTTTGCTGACCAACCTGTCACCAAAAAAATTAGGGAAAGTCTCCAAGTAGTGGGAACCGGATACCCTAAGGTCTTGAATAAATATTTTGATGAATTCAAGTGGAAGATGAGCCAAAGGATGAGGATATCTGGAGACATTGTTAAGAAATATGAAGAGGACATCTGCTTTACCATTAAAGTAGATGAGTGCATAATGGAGGCAATAGAGCCGAGACAGGAAGAAGTAGAACCTATGGGATATGAGGTCATGTATGACATGTTAGACGGGTATGCCTCTACCCTGCTTGCCTTGCCACTTGATGCTAAGGCAAAGAGCATCGATACCTACTTAGAGAGGATAACACCTCTGATTGAGAACCCTAAAGAGAAAAAGGGCAAGGAAGCACCTGCGGTATCAGCACCGGTTACCTCAGCTAGCCCTAAAGTGACCACGCGGTCACCAGCCAAAAAGAAATCAGAAGTTGCTCCCACTAAAGTTTTTTAAAGGAAGCGGAAGACCAAGAGCAAATCACAAGAATTTAAGGATACAGAACCGGAAGTACAACCTGAAAAGACTAGGCAGACAAGGAAGAAAGCAAAAACTACTTGTAATAAACCTGCCTCATCAGCACCGATAAATATTGATATGTCTTCTTATAAGCCGATGACACATTGTCAGAGGACTATTAAGAACATTAATAGAAAATTGCTTAGTGATTTGAAAGAATATTTTGATGATCTTAGCAATAGTGAGAGAGAAGAAGTAGAGCGAGAAATCATCAATTATTTATGTGTTTATGACCGGTCGCCATCATAAATTAGATCTGAGACACCTGATTCTTTATACAATTCTTTAGATAATAAATGGCACATTGCCGTCAAGAAAGAACAAGAGATCAGAGAGAAGATTTTTGCAGAAAACTTCCTTGATGCTTCTAGCTCTGAATTGTTTGAAATCATGAATTGGTACAAAGGCCTCTTCTTCATGATAAGAAGAAGACTCTTGTTACTGGAAGGAAAATTCTCTGAAGTGGTGAAATATACACACTTCCATGCCAAAGTCACTCTGAAAATGCACCAAGTAGCTGAAGCCAATAGAAAGGCTGAACAAGAACCAAAAACCGGAAACCCAGTTGAGGCATTTGATGATGAGGAAGAACAAGCTACAAAACAGGTGGACACTATTGATGTGGACACACTAGATGGTGATGATATCACTCCAGACACAGACAAGGAGAAAACTGATAAAGAGAAAGAGGAAGAGAAGAGGAAACAAGCAGAAGAGAAGAGAAAAGAAGAGGAAAAGAGGAAAGAAGAAGAAAAGAAGAAAGAGGAGGAGAAGAAGAAAGAGGAAGATAAAAGGAAAGAAGAAGAGAAAAGGAAGGAAGAGGAAAAGAAGAAAGAGGAAGAGAAAAGGAAAGAAGAGGAGAAGTGGAAAGAAGAGGAGAAGTAGAAACAAAACGAGGAGAAGCAGAAGGAAGAATAAAGGAAGAAGGAAGAAAAGAAGAAAAAGAAAGAAGAAGAGGAGCAAAATAAGGTAGAAGAGGAAAAGCAAAGAGCCAAAGAGAAGAAGGAATTATCAAAGAGCACACAAGTAGAGACCCCAAAGGCAACCGGTGGTCAAGCCAAACCGGTTGACATCACCAATCCTATTGACCTCCAATTTGTCGATGAATTGAAGCTGCTACAAAGCATAAAGCTAGCTCAGGACAGTTTGGAAACATTAAGGAGGAAAAAGGAATAAGATGTCATTCAAACTATGATTGACACTCTTACCAGTTTAATTCCTAGTACCAACCTCCCCAGTACTGATTCCTCTCTGGGAAAACTAAAACTTCTATGTACAGTTGTGGAGGACCAGGTACAATGTTTAGAAGAGGTTCCTGAAGCTAATGCACTGAAGAAGCATCAAAAGGCACTAAACACTGCCTTAGTGAAGAAACTGAATGAGCTCTAGTCTGAACTTCTGAAATAGCAAAAGAATATAAGAGATGCTATGGATGAGGGCAAGCTACTATTAAGAAAAATAAGCCAACCCCATCTATTTTGTGATGATGTGCTTGCACAAAAGGATAAACTGTAATCTGATTTGTAGGCATACATAAGCACCTTTAAGATGCCCTATGATTCTTTTACTACATATGGGCAAACTATTCATCGGTATCAGCTTTAGCCTATCAGAGTAGAAGTGGAGATTAGCAACCAGGCAAGAGATTTGTAGGAGCGTCAACTGGTTTTATTATCCAGACTGCAAATTCTTCAGAAGTGCTTTCTTAACTTGGAAGCATTAACAACCACTCAAGAGATGAGCACAATTGATGCCATGGAAGAACTTGTATCAT
Source organism: Cryptomeria japonica (assembly GCF_030272615.1). Taxonomy (NCBI): domain Eukaryota; kingdom Viridiplantae; phylum Streptophyta; class Pinopsida; order Cupressales; family Cupressaceae; genus Cryptomeria; species Cryptomeria japonica. Next base: position 680,876,415 of record NC_081411.1, read on the forward strand.
AGATGCAGACAGAAAGTGAGGTGGCTACCTCATTACTTGAGTCATGGTCATTATCCATGAAGACTTTTATGCAGGATTTTAAATCAGCTTTTGATAAGTTTCACTCATTATTGTCATAAACACTTATTTATTTTAATGATAATGAGAAACAGGGGTTATTCTGCAGTACTTTGTCATTGTTGGCAAAGGGGGAGTAGTATCTAAAATTTTGGTGAATGTTATGTATACTTTCATGTTATTTCTTTAAGGGAGTAGTATACATTGTATTTTTTGCAAAAGGGGATAGTGTATATGCTTAGGGGGAGTAATTTTGATTATGACAATTTTTGTTGTAAAACACTTAGATGTCAAAATTTTCCTAAGTGTTGCCATCAATACCAAAGGGGGAGATTGTTGGCATTTTTGATGATGTTGTGATTGTCATTGATGGACACACACTTGTTTTATGATCACTTCCGTATGTATGAGTTATGCTCAACCGGTAATTGTTCCAACTAGTATTATGAATTATAGTATTTAGACTATCAATGTTTTGCAGAAGATGTTTACCAGTCACAAAGTGGTATGAACACCCAAAGAGGTATGAAGACCTCAAGCGGTTCAAGGATCCCAAAGCGTAATGAAGGAACAAAGCGGTTGTTAATCTTTTCCCAGTCTTCATTTTGACAAACCAGTAATTGGTAAAATGTATGAACCGATAATCGGTAATGAACCGATATTACTCTATGATGAGTTACCAGCTAGTATTTCTGTGATGAGTTATTATCCACCGACACTTTGGCAGTGATCTTGTGTCATGTTACCAAATGTGTCTAGATGCATTGAACCTAGGAAATTACAATGTAATCCCATTGGACCGACATGAAATCAGATTCCTTTATAAGGACATCATGTCTAGGGTTTTAGAGTGTTGATAGGGTTTTAATAGTGCATGAGGTTTTTGTATGTGCGATCATAGAAGAGAAGATTAGGTCTATGTGAATAAATGGAGTGTGGAGATATTGAAGACTAAAGTAATGCTAAATATGCATTATCAATGAGCTATCAAGGATCTAACCAAGCATATTGTGCTAGTATATAGATCACTCACTTGTTGATTACTCACATCTTTGACAAGTCTCAAACCCTTAACCGAGTAGGCTTGGCAAAGCCTTTGTAAATCCTCTAACAAGGTGGTTCACAATTTTGAATCTGAAATCCTCTCACAAGGTAGTCTTTAACAAGACTTATCTCCTAACAAAGATATAGAATCCTAGCAGGATCTGTTCTGGTGAAGAACATTGTATGACCTTAACTAGTTTGACCTTAATCGGTCTGGTTACTATTCTGCAGATAGTTACTTGTGAGTTTCAGCTCACCGTGGTTTTTCCCATTAGGGTTTCCACATCAAAACCTCTTGTGTTATGGTGATTTTTCTCTTGTGGGTGAATGCTTTATTTGCTATTTAGTGTGCATTTATCTTAATCGGTTTGTTAGTAAATCTGTTGTACTGGTTAACTACTAAACTATTTAAGGGTTTGAGTTCAGTATTTTTTGGTATACTAATTCACCCCCCCTCTTAGTATTCATCAGATTACATCCACATTAATTCTAAGAACAATGAGACTAGTGCAGGCGAGTTTGATAATGAGGTCTCTGGGTCTAGGTCTGTAGAGATTTCCCCTCCCTTGAAAAAAGCTAAAATGGAAATTCCTTCAAGCTCAAAACCTAAGACAAGAAAGGGTATGAAAGGTCAAAAGAACATCATTATGTCCTCCCCCTCTACTTCTGTTGAGAATGGCTCCCCCTCTTCTGGTAAGAAGGCACAAGAAGATAAGAACCCTGTTTGCCCTAATGTCCTAGCCTCTCCTTCATCCTATCTGGAGACTGGTAATGTGGGTGTGGTTGGTATTGCAGACCTTCATCCCAAAAGTGATGAGCTTAATGATAAGAGGGAGGATTATGAAAATGTGTTGGGTATAGCTCATGAACATGCTATTGATACTTTTAACTTCTTCAAGTGGTTGTTTCATGAACTTAAAGAGATTAGAATTAACCAAAGAGCTCTGGGAAGCAAAATGGATGCTCTCCCTACTGGTTCTACTCATGGTAATCCAAATAATGAAGGGAATTGGAATGAGGCTGAGAAGAATTCAATCATGGACTGTATCAAAAATATAGGGAAAGTAGTTGATCAACTGAAGAAAAGGCTGGAGGAACGCATCATCCGCATCGAGGAAGGCTACAACAAGATCTAGGAAACCCTCAAGACTATTATAGTTAGCAGTCACAAAATTGTCAAATAGTCTGCAATGGTTATGAATACCATGGCGAATAGTCTGGAATAGCCGGATAAGGATTTTATTATTATTGGTGATGATGCTGAGGTGGCTCAAATTGGTGAAGGACCTTGCAAAAGGACTTGAGGGAACATTAAGAAAAAGGTGGCTATTCAGAATTTAGATCATAAAGCTATGAAGGTTACTACTGATACCATGAATGCCCTAGAGGCTAAGGTCACTAAGACCGTTAGAAGCCTTATGTAATTGGGTAGTTTTCTATTGATGGTTTTGTCTGTGTCTGGGTTTGGTCTTTTTGCTATCTTTTTGTGCCTCGGTGGGCTTTTTCTATCTCTTTGGCTATTGCTTCTTATGTTTATCCTTGCAGCCTATTTTGTTTTGGATGTTTCTTTCTAATTCTATACCTCTTAGAATCATTTTGTAAAGGGTTTTGGGATCCCTTCAAAACCTATTTTTGCCTTAATCCAAAATAATTTAAAATGTCTAGAACTTGTTCTTTTAAGTATTTTCATAAAAAATATTGATTTCTCCCCTTATGTGTAAATCACCTATTTAAATATAAGTCATAAAAAGAGGATAGAAACAAAATTATTAATAAATTTTATTTATTATTATTTCAATTGATGAGTGTGAGGTCATGATAATCCAGATATTCTTAATGTAAAAAATTATGTGAATGTACTAGCTAAAATCATTATATATTTTTAGGCTCAAAAATCCAATATTTTTCTGGCTTAGTAAGCCAACTCGAAATGGATATATCCATTTTTAAGAAATAATTTTTTTTTTCTAAAAGTTAGATGTTCATGTTAAAAATGTAAGGAAAGCACAGTGCAGAAAAACGCTTCCCTAATGTCAATTTGTAGGGGAAACAAGACTAGTATGTTTTAAAACTTTACAGAATACTAAGATTAGCATATACGAAATAGAGACAATATCAGAATTCAAACACACACAGAGATAAACACCATGAATTTACGTGGGAAAACCCTTTCGGGAAAAAACCCACCATCGACAACAAGAACACTTTATTCACAACAAAGAATCTTTACAATAAAGTCTGTTATCATAGCACAGATGTTCACTTTGATTACTTCGGGTACACACCATAATATATGGCTTATCATTAGAACAGCTACCATGTTTGAGTCTCCTCTTGGCTTCATATACATTTTCATGTTGACCATTCAACTATCAGTTTGCACCAATTGGTTAGACATCTAACTTTCTACGTCGGTCTGCATTCGTGAGAAAACAATTATCCCACATGCATCCAGGAATCAAACCGGTTTCTATTCAAAAAACACCAGCTCAGAGAAGTCAACTCCATCGGGTATTGGAGTAGCTTCAAAACTACATCTCCGATGGCCGATGACAAACCTGTTCGCCAAAGGAGATTCCATCAGGTATCGACAAGACAAACAATCAACTATCCTAAATGTCTGATCTTTCTCTCTGCGCTCCACCACGTGGCACCCCCTAATTGGTTCCAGGGTCCCTGCTCTAACATCTTAGCATGGCCTCACTATATTATTATTTGTCACTGGGTCACGATGAAAATTCTCATGAACAATTTCCCATCATGACCTAGCAACCACCATTGGATCTTCTGTGATCATCATCCGATCATTTCGATCTTCTCGATCTTTAATTGGCCTTAGCCACTCTCCTGTTGGGTCCCACCACTTGGTCACCATGTCATGAGGAATATACTAATGACCAGTTTCCCATCACGACATAACGACCACCGTTGGATCAACCTTGATCATCGTTCATTCATCTCCAATCTGCATGACCCTTATCTTGTCTGGATCCCTCACTTATGTCAGGCCCCACCATGGTCGCCAAGTTGCAAGAAATAACATACGTGCATCTTTCCATAGCGGTAAAGCGATTACCATTGAATCTGGATCTAAACTACAAGTCTTTTAGCCTTTCATCCATCTGATAACCGATGCTACTTTGATGATCGAAGACGACTTCGTTGAGTCATCAGGATGATTTCAATCCTGCTACTTCGAGCTCTGATATGTCGAGTTCATCGGCAAAGGTTAGACTGATAGAGTTCATATATTTTCTTCACACTATTTCATCAACAAGAGTTAACCCGATTAGTAAGAACAAAGGTCAAGTGAATTAGAGGCATAATTCCAACAAACTCCCACTTGATGAGGAATTCACTGGACTACTTGGGCACTTTCCAAACATTATAGAGAGGGATGGGTACTAAGACCCATCAAGTTAGAACACCACCTAAACATTTTCATGAGTTTCTACCTTGTTCATATTAAGCTTTCCATCTTCTACCATGTCACGCACAAAATGGAATTGCACATCTATGTGTTTAGACCTGGTATGGTATGTAGGATTATTCACTAAACATATAGCACTCTGATTGTCACTTCGCACTTCAATCTACCCTACATCAAAACCAATATCTATACTCAAATGCCTAAGCCAAACAACTTCTTTACAAGCATGTGTGGCTACCATGTATGCTGCCTCTGTAGTGGATAAAGCGACTACAAATTGTCACTTGCTCATCCAACTTATTGCTCCACCATTCAAAACAAAAACATATCCACTGGTGGATCTTCTGCTACCAATGTTCCCTACCCAATCAGAATTTTTATAACCACAAATGCTGAGAGTTCTCTTTGAATCATTCATATTACCATGATAACATAATGCAAAGTCTGAAGTACCCTTCAAATATCTAAAAACTCTCTTTACAACATCCCAATGTGGTCTTCCTAGGTTTGACATAAATCTTCTTAATACTCCCACTGGTTGGGCAATTTCTGGCCTTGTACAAACCATTGCATACATCAAGCTGCCAATAACACTTGCATAAAGTATACTCCTCATGTCATCTATCTCCTCTGAATATTTCAGACTGTCATGCATAGACAGTTTGGTTCCCTGCAAAATAGGAAAAACTTGTTGTTTACAGTCAAACATTTTAAACTTATCAAGAACACTAGTGATGTACTTTCTTTGGCTGAGCCAAAGTTTTCTCTTAGACCTGTCCCTCTTGATTTCCATTCCCAGAATGTAGTTTTCTGACCACAGATCTTTCATTTCGAACTTCAAGGATAATTGGGACTTCAAGTCTAAGATCATACCTTTGTTATTTCCAAGGAACAACATGTCGTCAACATACAAAGCAATAATAAGGATCTTATCATCTTCAACCTTTTAGTACACACAATGATCATCTTTCGATCTCACAAATCCCAAGAATACAAACGTATCATATTTTTGATACCACATTCTAGGAGACTATTTCAAACCATAAAGAGACTTCTTTATTTTACATACCAAATGTTCCTTACCCTTTTTCACAAAATGCTCAGGTTGGGACATATAGATTTCTTCTTCAAGGTCCCCATGAAGAAATGTTGTTTTCACATCCATTTGCTCGACTTCCCAATCATATGCAACTGCAAGTCACAAAGGAAATCTAATAGATGTTAGCTTAGCTATAGGAGAGAACATTTCTCCATAGTCAATACCTTCCTTTTGAGAATACCCCTTCACAACCAATCTAGCCTTGTACTTGTCAATGCTGCCATCTGGACCATACTTCCTTTTGAAAACCCATTTACAGCCCATAGGCTTTCTGCCTTTAGGCAAGGATACTAGATTCCATGTTCCATTCTTGTCCAAAGATTTCATTTCATCATTCATGGCTTCCAACCAAGAATTTGAATCTAGCATATCCATGGATTCTTTTACAGTCCTAGGCTCATCAATATCAGCAAGTAAAGCATAGGTACAATTTACATTCAACATTGAAAAATTATAACAATCTAGGGTAAACCTATCAGGTTGTCGCCTCTCTTGTGTGCATCTTCTTAACACTTGTGGTGAGGCTTCATTTTTTTCTTCTTCTAAACTTTCAGAGCTACTTGAACTCTCTTCATTCTCATCTTCAGGTACATCTGGAGTTGTCACTTCTTCTTCTAGTGGAAATTCAACCACATCCTTCTCTTTTTCCTTCTCTATTGGTTTATCTATAGACATAGGTTTTAGCTCTCGGAAGATGACACTTCTGTTGTACACAACCTTTCCAGTCTCAAGATCCCAAATCTTGTATCCTTTAACTCCAACTCCATATCTAATAAAAATACATTTGATTGCTTTGTTATCCAATTTAGCTCTTTTAACATCAGGCACATGTGCATATACCTCTGAACCAAACACACAAATGTTTCTTAGAGAAGTTTTCTTACCAGATCATGCTTCCATAGGTGTCTTGTCTACTAATGCTAATGTAGGTGATTGGTTCAACAGGTAACATATTGTGGTAACTGCTTCTACCCAAAACTTTTGTTCTAGCCTAGCTCTACTCAACATGCTTCTTGCTTTCTCCATCAAAGACCAATTCAACCTTTCAACAACTCCATTTTGTTTTTGAGTATAAGGCATTGTTCTATGTCTTTTGATTCCATGGTATACACAGTACTTGTCAAAGTCTATATTGCAATACTTACCACCGTTATCAGTTCTTAAACATTTTATTCTCCTTCCAGCTTGATTTTCAACCAATTTTTTAAATTCCTTACATTGACTGAACACTTCTGACTTACTATTCATAAAATAAACAAATGTCCTTCTCGAATAATCATCAACAAAGGATACATAGTACTTTGATTTAGACAAAGAAGGTACATCCACTGGATCAAACACATCAGAATGGACATAGTCCAGAATGTCAGAAGATTTATGAGGACTTGAATAAAATTGAACACGGTTTTGTTTTCCATATATGCAATGTTCAAAGAAATCAAACTCAAGGTTGCAATCAGTAAGTCCTTCTACCATATTTTTACTCTTTAAAGTTTTCAAACCTTTTTCACCAATGTGACCAAGCCTATAATGCCAGGGCATTGTCTTTTTTGCAGGAATTTTAGCTTCCATAGAATTTACATCATATGCCAACTCGGTAGTTCTATCAGATTTCTTAATGACTATATCATAGCAGACAGGTTCAACATTTAACTTGTACAATGTACCAACGTGTTCACCCTTAGCCAAACTAATACACCCTCTAGTCATATTACAACCACCAAACACAAATGTTACCTAGACTCTAGCATCATTCGGCTTGCTTACAGAAAGTAGGTTTCTTGCCAAACCTGGTATGTGCAGAACTCCATTGATTCCCTTTATTCTCCCATAAGGAAATTGGATTTTAATTCTTAATTTCCCAACAATCTCCAGTGCTGAGTCACTTGCTAAGTATTGTTAGGTCCCAAAGACAACTGAGAGGGGGGGTGAATCAGTTGTCCAATAAATTCAACCAAAAATAACTTAACCAAAACTTAATGCTTAATACCGGTAAACCAAACTCTATGCTGGTAGATAGTCTTAATAGTTAATTGCAATACTGGTAAATATTAATGCATGAAATAGAAAGACAACAACATCCACAACACATAACACCAATCTTTTGTATGTGGAAACCCTGTAAGGGGAAAAACCATGGTGGGAAGCCTTACCCACAATCAAATGATACTACTGCATATAGTATGTGTTTACAATATGGATTTTGCACATGCAGAGAGGCCAGCTGCGTAGAGCTCACTACTCAGTCACAAAATAAGAGTCACACTGACTACAATTGGATGGTTAAATCCAATAATAATGTACTGCACAAAATAACATCTTCATATGTTTGATTCAGTACCAGTGTAGTTCTGGTTGCCTTCACAAAACCCTCCTTCAACCTTCAAATGATGTCTGTGTGTATAGCTCTACTTATTTTCACATATACTCTAATACAATTCTTCTTCCCAATCGCATATTGATCTTACAAATAAGATCTTACATATATACCATAACCTAAGACCAATTGAATAGGTTGGCTCACTAAAAGATATTACAATAAAATAAATTACAAACAAATCAATATGCGATGCATGATGTCGGCTCAATGCATTTACAATAATAATAAATCAACTTCATAGCATGCCATGCTGATCTGGAATAGATAAGTCTGTCGGTGCTTATCTTGGACCTATTTGTCAGTAACAGCAAATACCAGTGAACCAAATACCAATGTTATGCATAAGTCTCTGTCTTGCCACTGAACATAACCAAAATCTCCAAGTACTGATAAGTGTTGACAAGTAATGACAGGTGTTGACATCAATGACAAAACCATATCAACATATCCAAAATACCAACAATCTCCCCCTTTGGCATTGATGGCAACACAAGATGGAAAAACCATCAAAGTGCCAAAACAGAAATGCCAAAAACCAAAAAAAAGAGATCATTAACCAGAAATAAAAAATGCATAATATCATCTCACTCCAAAGTAATAATCTCTCCCCCTAGGAATAATATGTGTTATCCATATTTTTTTCCATATCAATCTCCCCCCCTTTGACATCAAATTCCAAAGCAATACAAAACCAAATACAAAATACTAGTTCATTCAATATACCAACTACTCCCCCTGAGAAGTAGCTCTCCTCATCAAAGACAGAATAAAAGATTTCTCTGTTAATTCTGTCGGTTGATTACAAACATCAACTGTCTAAGTCTCTACCAGTGGGGGTAGAACTCCAAGTTTCTCTCTGAGATACTCAAATGTTTCCTTAGGTAAAGGCTTTGTAAAAATATCTGCAATCTTCTCTATAGTATTCCCTTAAACCAATTTCACTTCTTTTGCTTCAACATTCTCTTTTAGAAAGTTTAGTTTGATAGAAACATGTTTAGTTTTAGAGTGAAGTACCAGGTTCTTTGATATATCAATTGTTGTTGTATTGTTACAGTAAATAGTTATAGGTTCCTTTAAATTTACCTTTATGTCCTTCAACATTTGCTTGATCCATAATACTTGTGTATAGTTAGTTGTTGCTACAACATATTCTGATTCTACAGTTGATAAACTTGTACAACTCTGTTTCTTGCTCAACCATGAAATTAGTCTTCTGCCAAGAAAAAATGCTCCGTCGGTGGTTTTTTTTCTGTCATCCACATCTCCTACCCAATTAGCATCTATGTATGCATATAAGTCAAAATTTTCATCTCTAGGATACCATAAACCAAGATTTGTAGTGCCTTGTAGGTATCGGAAAATCCTTTTCATTGCTGATTCATGATTTTCTTTAGGATTACTCTGAAATATTGAAACAATACATACTACATTCATAATATCAGGTCTTTTTTGTGTCAAATACAGTAAACCTCCTATCATAGATTTGTATCTAGTCGGATTAATAGGTATAGATTCATCCTTCAAAGATAAGTTATCATTTGTAGTCATAGGTGTGCTTACCGGTTTACAATTCTCCATTCCAAATTTCTTTAGTAATTCCTTTAAGTACTTAGATTGACATAGGAATATACCTTTATCAGTCTGTGAAATCTGTAATCCTAAAAAGAATTTTATCTCTCCAATCATAGACATTTCAAATTCTTGCTGCATTTTGTTAGAAAAGTCTTTACACAAACCATATTCTCCTCCAAAGATTATATCATCAAAAAAACTTCAATAACCAAGATGTCATCATTAGTTACTTTGTAGTATAGATTGTTGTTTGCATTACCTTTTGTGTAACCAAGCTTTAAAATATATTTGTCCAATCTTGCATACCAATCTCTAGGAGCTTGTTTCAATCCATATAAAGCTTTCCTTAACCTACAAACCATGTCTTTGTTATCTATCAAAGAAAATCCATCAGGTTGCTCAATGTAAACTTCTTCTTCAAGACCTCCATTCAGAAATGCACATTTAACATCCATTTGATATACTTTATAGTTCTTGTGTGCTGTAAAAGCCAATAAAAGTCTTACTGCCTCAATTCTAGCTACCGATGTAAAGGTTTCATTGTAATCAACTCCTTGTTTATGAGAATATCCCTTACACACCAATCTTGCTTTGTTTCTGATTGACATCAGTTGGTGTAGCTATTCAAGAAGAAGAATGTTGAATGTTGTTGCTATGCTCCTTTCTAGATTCTTGGGAACATTTAGTGATGGCCATTGGTAGTACTACCTCCCAGTTCAAGATGGATACTATGATCAATACTCTTTTGTCAGAAGAAATGAGAAAGAAGTCTTCTGAGATGAAAAAATATGCACTCTCTATTCAAGGCAGACCAAAGGAAAATGACAAGAAGAAAGGAAAGAAGTCCAAGTCCAAGTCTCAAGAGAGGTTCAAGTCTCCTGGAAAGAAGTCTAAGGTGAAATGCTTGAATTGTGGACAAAAGGGTCACATTCAAAAAGACTACAAAGAGGAGAAGAAGAGAAACAACTCTTTTGATAATGAATCTTCTCAGAGTGATACAGACGCCTTTGTAGCAGCTCTGGCAGTGCCTGCATCTAACAATGTGTGGTTGATTGAATCAGGGGCATCTTTCCATATGACATATCACAAGGAGTGGTTCTCAAAGTATGAACTGTATGCTGGTGGGAAGGTGTACTTATTGGTATTTTGAATATGTTGATATGGTTTTGTCATTGATGTCAACACCTGTCATTACTTGTCAACACTTATCAGTACTTGGAGATTTTGGTTATGTTCACTGACAAGACAGAGACTTATGCATAACATTGGTATTTGGTTCACTAGTAGATTATATTGTTCACCGACACTTGGAAACTACTTGATTATGTCGAAGACATTATTCTATCACTTTTTTTGGATGACTTGGTTATTTGTTTATTTGGGTTTGCATATTTGTTGTTACTGGCGAATAGGTCCAAGATAAGCACCGACAGACTTATCTATTCCAGATCAGCACGACATGTTATGAAGATGATTTATTACTAATGTAATGCATTGAGCTGACATCATGCATCGGATATTGATTTGTTTGTAATTGATTTTATTGTAATATCTTTTAGTGAGCTGACCTATTCAATTGGTCTTAAGTTATGGTATATATGTAAGATCTTATTTGTAAGATCAATATGCAATTGGGAAGAAGAATTGTAATAGAGTATATGTGAAAATAAGCAGAGATATACACATAGATATCATTTGAAGGTTGAAGGAGGGTTTTGTGAAGGAAACCAGAACTACACTAGTACTGAATCCAGTATATGAAGATTCTTTTTTGTGCAGTACATTATTATTGGATTTAACCATCCAACTGTAGTCAGTGTGACTCATTTTGTGACTAAGTAGTGATCTCTAGGCAACTAGCCTCTCTACATGTGCAGAATCCATATTGTAAACACATACTATCTATAGTAGTATCATTTGATTGTGGGTAAGGCTTCCCACCATGGTTTTTCCCCTTACAAGGTTTTCACATACAAACATTGGTGTTATGTGTTGTGGATGTTGTTGTCTTTCTGTTTCATGCATTAATCTTTACCAGTATTGCAATTAACTGTTAAGACTGTCTACCAGCATAAAGTTTGGTTTACCAGTATTAAGCATTAAGTTTTGGTTAAGTTATTTTTGGTTGAATTTATTGGACAACTGATTCACCCCCCCCCTCTCAGTTGTCTCCGGGACCTAACAATTGGTATCAGAGCCTAGTTCTCTTTTTGCAAAAGTTTAATAGCTTGAGAAGATCTAATGTCTACCAACTATTTCAGGAAGGACAGTCTAAAACTTGATGGAACTAACTATGGCATATGGAATATCAGGATGGAGACACACTTGAATTCCATTGGAAAGGATATATGGGAGGTTACAAAAAATGGTTATACTGGTCCTACTTCCAGTCAACCTAATCCACCAACCTTGGGAAAAGATGAGGAAAATGATTCCAAAGCAAGAGAAGCACTTTTGAGTGCATTGTCAGATTAGCAAGTCATGGGATTCTCAGATAGATCTACTGCTAAAGCTATTTGGGACAAAATGGAAACATTGAATGATAGAGATTCCATAGTCAAAATTGCAAAACTTGAATGCTTCCAAGTTATGTATGAAAGTTTGAAAATGGAAGAAGAAGAAAGAATTTTTGTTTTTATGGAAAGAGTAAATGAAATTGTTTTGGGTATACAATGTTGTGGATGAACCTTAAGTGAAGATGAGGTTGTTTCTAAAGTTGTAAGAGCTTTTCCACCGGCATATAAAATGAAAGTTATTGCTATAAATGAATTGAGAACAATGCCTAATGCATTAGTATCTAGACACTTTGGTTGGAAAACTTTCAGCTTTTGAGCTTGAGGAATTTGGTCCTATTACTACTATCAAGACAAATCTAGCTTTCAAGGCATCATCATCAACTATAGCATCATCATCATCACATGATAAATCTGATTGGAAAGCCTTGTATGCAAGAGAACTTGAAGAAAGAAGGAGAGAAAATGAAGAACTTGAAGAACTTGAAGCACTATTTGCAAGGAAAATGCCTAAAGGTCCAATTGGAAGTAAGTATGAAGGTAAAACACCCTTTAAATGTTTTAACTATAATAAGATTGGTCATATGGCATCTAGATGTCCTGATAGACATACAAGATTAAGAGAAGAAGCTAAAAGAACATATAAGCCTAATCCTAACTATCAGAAATACAAATTCAAGAAGAATAGAGACAAATATTGTTATTATGTTGATGAAGGAGTTACTGATGATTCTGATGAGGATCCAGTAGACAATGGATGGGCTTTTGTTGCTATAACAGAAGATCAACTGGCACCTACTATTCAACCAGTAGAGCAGGCCCTAGCAGCTAAAGTTGAAGATAAGGATGAATGGATTATTGATTCAGGATGTTCACATCATATGACTGGTGATAAGAGTAAATTCTTAACCTTTCAGGATTACAATGGAGGTCTAGTAAGATTTGGAGATGATAAAGCTTGTTTGATTAAGGGAAAAGGCACTATATCCTTTGATGGTAAGCACAATACTAATAATGTTTACTATGTTGAACGTTTGAAACATAATCTTTTGAGTGTTGGTCAATTAGTTGAGAAAGGATTTCAGCTACAATTTAAGAATGGTAAATGCAAAATCTTAAACAGAACCGGTTTGGAAATTGCAACTGGTAATCAGACTAGAGGTAATATCTTTCATTTGAACAAAAATGAGAAAGCATGTTTGATTGCACATATTGATGAAAGTTGGTTATGGCATAAAAGAATTTTTCATGTAAATTTTGATTGCATTGTGAACATCAGTACTACTAAGGCAGTTAGAGATTTACCTAAGATTGTTAAACCTCACAATATGGTATGCAAGGAATGTCAATTTGGAAAGCAAGTTAGAGAATCTTTCAAGAGTATTCTAGAGAAGTCTAACATTGTTCTTGATTTAATTCATACTGATTTATGTGGTCCAGCAAGAACTAGAAGTATACAAGGAGATAGATACTTTATGCTAATCATTGATGACTATTCTAGAATGTGTTGGGTTACTTTTCTCATAGAAAAATTTGAAGCATTTGGAAAATTCAAACTATTCAAGGTAATGATAGAAAATGCAACTAGAAAGAAAATCAAATGTTTGAGATCAGATCAAGAAGGTGAGTTCACATCTAAGGAATTTAATGCATTCTGTGAAGTGAATGGGATCAGAAGACAGTTGTCAGCACCCTGGACACCCTAGCAGAATGGAGTTGTGGAAAGAAAAAGTACAACTATCTTGGATGTAGCCAGAAGTATGATATCAGAAGAAAATATACCTCATATATACTGGAGAGAATTGGTCAATACAACTATTAATACATTCAACAGAGTTCACATTAGAGAAGAAACCGGTAAGACCCCACATGAACTATGGTTTGGTAATACTCCTACTCTTAAATATTTCAGAATATTTGGATGTAAATGTTATATTAGAAGAGATGAGTATATTGGAAAATTTGATCCTAGAAGTGATGAAGGAATATTTCTTGGTTATTCATCTAAGAGAAAGGCATATAGATGTTTTAACAAGAGATTGCAAAAAATTGTTGAGAGTGTAAATGTGAAGATTGATGAATAGTTTAGAGGAAACTCAAGGTACACAGACTCTGAACCGGCAATTGAGATAATCGCAAATGAACCTATTATAAATACACCAGTACAGAATGATGATCCAGTTACACCGGCATCATCTAAACATTCAACAGTCACTGAAGAACAACAGCAAGTAAAAACACCCCGGTATGTAAGATTGAATCATTCTGAAGATCAGATAATTGGAAACAAATTTCAAGGAGTTATGACAAGAGGAAGATTGCCAAATGAGGAGGTATGTCTTATTTCTCAAATTGAACCTACATCAGTTAATGAAGCATGTGAAGATAAATATTGGATTAAAGCAAAGGAAGATGAATTGGAACAAATGGAAAGGAATAACACTTGGTCATTAGTTTCTTAGCCTAAAGACAAAAATGTAATTGGAACTAAATGGGTTTTTAGAAATAAACTTAATGAAGATGGGCAAGAACCATGTTAAACACATTCAAATGATCTGCCAAGGGTGTTCCTGCATCCATTTTCAGAGAATATAACTTATTTCTAAGGAAGAATTTATTCACCAAGGTTTTTTTCTAATAGATGTCTCCTAACTTCTTCCACAAATCACTTATAGTCTTCTCCTCATGTTCGTTCAACAGAACTGAGTCTACAAGGCTTAGTCTTATGAGTCCTCTGGCTTTCCAATCTGCTAAATCCCAATTTTCTTGCCTCATGCCTGAAGGTTTCTGTCCACTCACCGCAATCCAAAAATATCGATCAACCAATAGGTCCTCAATTGTAAGTTTACATAACTCAATATTGGAGCCATTGAACTTCTCAATATCCATTCTTCCAGAAGTGCTTTCCATCTTAATCTATAAACAAGTAGACATACTGATAGACTCCCACTAAAAAAAATTAACACAAAAAACCAACCCTACCCACAAGGATAACACAACTGGCTAGGCTCTGATACCACTTGTAAGGAAAGCACAGTGCGGAAAAACGCTTCCCTATTATGAATTTGCAGGGGAAACAAGACTAGTATGTTTTGAAACTTTACAGAATACTAAGATTAGCATTTATGAAATACAGACAATATCAGAATTCAAACACACACATGGAGATAAACACCATGAATTTACGTGGGAAAACCCTTTTGGTAAAAAACCCACCACCGACAACAAGAACACTTTATTCCAAATAAAGAATCTTTACAATAAAGTCTGTTATCACAACACAAATGTTCACTCTGATTACTTCAAGTACACACCACAATATATGGCTTATCATTAGAATAGCTACCATGTTCGAGTCTCCTCTTGGCTTCATATACATTTTCATGTTGACTGTTCAACTGTCAGTTTGCACCAATCGGTTAGACATCTAACTATTTGCATCGGTCTGCATTCGTTAGAAAACAATTATCCCACATGCATCCAGGAATCGAACTGGTTCATATTCAAAAAACATCAGCTCAGACAAGTCGACTCCATCAGGTATCGAAGTAGCTTCAAAACTACATCTCCAATGGCTGATGATAGACCCGATTGCCAAAGGCGATTCCATCGGGTATCGACAAGATAAACAATCAACTATCCTGAATATCTGATCTTTCTCTCTGTGCTCCACCACATGGCACCCCCTAATTGGTTATGGGGTCCCTACTCTAACATCTTAGCATGACCTCACTATCCGCTTGAAATTCTTCTTTGTCATTGGGTCGCAATGGAAAATCTCACAAGCAATTTCCCATCGCAACTTAGTGACCACCGTCGAATCTTCTGCGATCGTCATCTGATCATTTCAATTTACTAGGCCTTTAATTCACCTTAGTTGCTCTCTTGTTGGGTCCCACAACTTGGTCACCATGTCACGAGGAATATACTAACGAGCAGTTTCCCATCGTGACATAATGACCACCATTGGATCAACCTTGATCATCGTTCGATCATCTCCAATCTGCATGACCCTTATCTCGCCTGGACCACTCACTTATGCCGAGCCCCACCATGGTCTCCAAGTCACAAGAAATAACATACATGCATCTTTCCATAGAGGTAAAGCGATGACCATGGAATCTACATCTAAACTGCAAGTATTTTATCCTTTCGTCCATTTGATAACTGATGCTACCCTGATGACCGAAGATGACTTTGTCGGGTCATCGGGATGACTTTAATCCTGCTACTCTGAGCTCCGATATGTCGAGTTCATTGGCAAAGGTTATACCGATAGAGTTCACAGATTTTCTTCACACTGTTTCATCGGCAAGAGTTAACCCGATCAGTATGAACAAAGGTCAAGTGAATTAGAGGCATAATTCCAACAAAAAAACTAATATTCAATTTGAAGAAATAGATATGTGTTTTCAAAATAAATATGTTTATATAAAGTAGATATTTAATTTGAAGAAATAAATATATTTATATTAAATATATATCTGTTCTTAAAATATATATTTATATCTATAAAAGTCTATTTTAAAATAGGTATGTGTGTCAATGGAGAAGTTATAGAGTGAAGCCGAAGGAAAGGAGGAGGAAAACAATGGCGATCATAAAGTAGAAGAAGATCAGGGATGCAGGCCTGTGGATCATGAAGACTTTCAAACGATAAATATTTTAGAAGAAATTGAAATTGCTAGAGATCTCATGAAAAAACACACAATTATATATAGATTTATAGGGGAAAGGAAGGATAGGGTATCCATTAAACAATGGATTAATATTGAATGGAAGAATGAATGCATTGTAAAATTTATGCCCAAGAATTTCTTTAAAATGATTTTCACCACTGAAGACGAGAAAGAAAGAATTTTGTTGGGATGGATTTGGAAGATGAAGGGTGATCCTTTATACTTGGAGAAATGGTTTCCTAACTTCAATCCTTTGGATTTTCACCCATATGACTCGCCTGTGTGGGTTCAGTTGTACAACTTACTAATCGAATATTGGTGTGAGGAAAGTTTGGAGAAAATGGGAAGGTTGTTGGGAACATTGCTTGAAATTGATGCTAATTTAGTAACTGGCGATCTATACATATACGCTCGATTGAAATTAGTGGAAGTTGGAGTTCTTACAAAAACAATAAAGCTCTGTGCTATGAGGAAGAAATTGATTTAAGATTTGAAAATTGAAGAAGATAAACCTTTTTTCTTAATTTGTAAGTGTAGGGACCACAAGGAGTCAAAATGCATATGGGGGGCTCGTAAGAATTTCATATGGACCCCCAAGAAGGGAAATAACTGTAGAGGCATTGGCCTGAATAAAATAGTTATTTTGATTATGGACATAGGAAAGTGGAAGGAGAAGCCAGACGTGCATGCTCTTTTTGGAGAATATTCAAAGAGGAATGAAATGGTTGTTCCCATTCAAGAATAATACAAGAGAAATGAGGAAGATAAGTAGGTGGAAAATAATGAATCCATCCATAAAGTTGGATATCAGGATAAGGATGTCTCACAAAGGGATTGTGAAGACTTTATGAAGCACAAGGATTTATTTGTATCTATCTCAAAGGAGAATTAGGCTATATCAGGGTATGGCTTGGAGGGTGGGATATAGAGAGGGGTAGTGGATTTGGCTGGAGATTCCTCAAAGGGATTTTTGTTTTTAGATGGAAACTGGTTAGGAGAGGATACCTTAGATAATATTATTATAATATGTTTGAGTTAGTTGGTGGCCAAACAATTAAGCATGACAAAGAGGAGAAGAGGAAAAAGAGCTAATAAACACAAGAGGGAGGATGAGGCCTTGGAGAAGAGTTTCGCAAGTGTGTCAGATTTCTTGAAATCATCCAAGGTAGACAAGGCCTCACTTGGAGGAAGATGAGGATCCTTAAATAAAATTTCAGTGGCCTCATGATCCCTAACAATAAGTGCTTGGTTAAGTGTTCTCTGACCAAAGAAGATACTGACATTATACTTTTATAAGAAACCAAATTTATCCTAGATTCTAAGAGCCTATTTATCAAGTATTGTAAGAGATGGGAGGGTGTTTTCCAAGAAGCTTGTGGACAATTAGGGGGTCTGGGGATTCTTTGGAATTCCAATATTATCCAGTTATCTCTGGTTGATGGAGGTATGAATTGGATGATTGGCAAGGTTTTTCTTTGCACCTCAAGATTAACATTTTATTTTTTCAATATATACAACCCCACCAAAACTATGGAGAAAGACACCCTTTGGAGATTTCTTAACGGCAAGATTGAGGAATTGGGGGACATCAACCTCATCATTGGAGGAGAATTTAATGCCATCCTTAATTCCAGGGACAAAACTGGAGGGATCCTTAAAAATATAAAAAATAATGTCCTATTTTGGAGAAAATGATCTCTTTGATATTGAGCTGAATAATCAGGTGTTCACATGGACTATTAGGAGGGAAGGATTCACGAGTATCACAGAGAAACTAGATCAGTTCTTCTCAAGGAAATATTGGGTGGATAATGAGTTTTCATTCTCATCTCTAATACTTTCTCATTCCTCTTCAGACCATTTCCCAATTCTGAATGAAGGGAAACTTTTCATGCAAGGTTAGCAGGTTAGTTAAATCCAAATAAGCATAAAAGCTAAATGAAAACAACAAGCTAACTAGATTATACCTTGCAAGAGAGGAGTCTCTTTTATTCGTCCGATTGAGCTTGATGAAGTAGATGTACCCTTATTCTCCAGTTGTTTGGATGTTCTCTTCTTGATGGATGTGGAATGCTCTCCAAATGCATAACAAGATTGGTGGATTAGGATTGGATTTGGATTATGATGGATGAGGAATGTATATATTTGGATGAAAAAGGGATTTATCTTGGATGAGGGATTATTCAGATATTATGAGGACATTATGTGGATATGATAGAAGAAGATATAGGAAGAAAGGGGCAGCATAAGATTAGAGGAAGATTCCATTTAGTGATTTGTGAGGAAATGAGACTCCAATTTATAGATTGGAGGAGGCCAATGGAGGGCCAAGATTGATTTTGGTACAAAGGGTTGAGATTGATTTGGGATGGAAGACATGGATCAAAGTGCATGGTGAGAATAAAAAGGAATATAAAACTCCTTGGGGAGGGGAAATAATTTAAAATTCCAAAATAAAGGATGCATGGGGGATTCAAAGAAATTTGAATTTCCTTGAAAGTCTCAATGTTGATGTGACATAAGTGAAGGACTATAAAATTGGAGAATAATGACAAGCATGATTAAGGAAGAATTAATTAGGCTGAGTGGGGATTAGGAAAAGTGATTTGTAGGAATCACATGATTTAAGTTAATTAGTTAGAATTAATTAACTAAGAGGAATTTAGAAGACTTTATGATTTGGTTGACTTTAGAAGAATAAGGGAAATAATTATTGGACTATAGTGACAAGATTGATTAAATTTGATTTAATTAACCTTAAAAAGAAGGGAATTAACACAATTAAATTGGTTAATTATGATGATAGGCTTAAATTAATTAAACATTAATTTAATTAATTTTAGGTGTCTACATTTTGCCCCTCTTTGATATAGCATCATGAAGTGATGTTATATCAAAGAAGAATAAAATATAGTGGATGATGAGGATAAGGACTAGTAGCTTGATTCCCCAATCATGAGATGAGGAAGATTGACGAGGAGGAAGGATGACGAGGAAGTAGTAATATGCCCCCTTGAGAGGACAGGTGGGTTCAAAGAACATGGATGTGCTCTCGCAATGGATTACAAGACTAAATAATGAAAGAATGAAGATGATGAAAGAGGGAATAAATGAATTGGATCCTCTGAGATGGATGAACGAAATGAAGTGGATAGGATTTCTTGTTGTGTAGATATGGAGAGAAAAGCTAGTTTTTAGTATCGCCACAGATTATCTACACCAATGATTATAGGAATCGGGATGTTTTGAATATCTGAGGCTTTGACTAGACTCTCAAATAGTAGGTATCTCTATGTACACAGGTTCACAAACATCGATGATGATGTAAATGCAAGACTGTAAGATCATACAAGAGAAACCATCAAGCATGCCATACCACAAAAACAATGCCCCATTATACACCAACCAAGACATGCTGAGATATAGGATGACTAGTTAAGCCCTAAACAGGTATAGTCTTGGGACACAAGATGAAAATCAAAGTGACAAGCTCAATCATGACATCTTTTTCCAAGAGTGGGACATGGATTTGGTTAGGCTGCCAGATATGGGAAGGATACATCCTGATGGGCAGGAAGATGGATTTGGATAAACTACCAAACAATGGAAGGATGCATCCCGATGGGCAAGGTACAAATAGATTGATAGATGCAAGAGACAAGATGGTTAGCAGGATCTCTAGATGAGAGGATTGCTGCTTGGATTTGATTAACAAAGTGTGGATGGGTGTTTGGATTACATGCAAGTTGTCATAAGCTCAAATAGATGGGAAAATCTCAGTGTGATGGGGGTCATAAATGGATTGGATAAAATGGGAGGGGGATAAATGATTGAATAGGATTGGATGGGATGGAGAATATGATATGATATGATGGGATTGGTTTGTGAATATAGGATAAATGGAGGGGGACCAATGACAAGATCAAGACCATAGGTAGGAATCAGGGATGAATTTGGATAAGATGAGGGATATGAGATGGAGAATATGGATAGGATAGTCAAGACCAAAGATAGGAAAGGAGGATAGATTTAGATAGGATAAGGATAGAGGATAATGGATATGGATAATGCAGATGGTAGGACAACATGGATGAAGCTTTCCCCCAAGTGTAGCATGCATGAAGATGGGGGGACTACACATGATGCTTGTTTTAGGCATCTAGTTCTATGGATAGTATATATGCTATAATAGAGCGAGATGGATAAGAGATGCAAGATGAACTGGGATTGACTTGGTAAATGGGTTGGGATGGGAGACATGGATAGGTGAAAGTTGGATAATTTTGAGGGATGTATGAGCTAGATGTGGATGGTTGATAGGGTGATCCAAGAACTTCAATGAGAAAATCTCATACCAGGCATTGAAGTTTGGATGTGGATTTTGGGTAGCCATGTGACCTCAACATGCTGAGAATGGGGGGTTAAGTTGGGATTAGATAGACTTGATTGAAAAAAAGTAATGAGATTATGTTAGATGAAGATGAGGACTAGGACTTAGAAACTTTAGATTGGACTGATGTGTTGATTTGATTTGATTTGATTTACTTGGATCAAGTTGAATTTGACTAGATTGGATTGGTCCTTGGGTTAGGAAAAGATTGATTTGGATTAAAATGAAACCTTAGCCCTTGGATTAGGACCTTAAGTGAGGCATGAAAGGATCCAAATAATTAAACCTTCTTGTACTTAGGGTGGACTTGCGTGCCTAAGAAAAATAGGGCAAAATGATACAAATGATTAAGACTTCTTCTACTTAGGGTGGACTTGCATGCCTAAGAAAAATAGGGCAAAGGATCCAAATGATTAAGTCTTCTTCTACTTAGGGTAGACTTGTGTGCCTAATAAAAATAGGGCAAAGGGTCCAAATGATTAATCCTTCTTCTACTTAGGGTGGACTTGCGTGCCTAAGAAAACTAGGGAAAAGGATCCAAATGATTAAGCCTTCTTCTACTTAGGGAGGACTTGCGTGCCTAAGCAAAATAGGGAAAAGGATCCAAATGATTAAGCCTTCTTCTACTTAGGGTGGACTTGTGTGCCTAAGCAAAATATGGTAAAGGATCCAAATGATTAAGCCTTCTTCTACTTAGAGTGGACTTGCTTGCCAAAGCAAAATAGGGCAAAAGGATTTAGGGTTTTGATCAACCCAAATGATTAAGAAAAGGTACTTGGGGGAGATTCATTCCCAAGGACAAAAATCCAATTGATGATTGATTAAAGATAAAGGTCTAAATCAAACTTTCACAAAGTGTTGAATTTGGATTATGATTAAAGATTTATGATTAGATTATAGGAATATTGATTGATTGATTGGAATTTTTGGAGATTTGATTAGGTTGATGTGATAAGTCCTTGAGGATGGAATGAAAATGATTGTGGAAACATGGATTGATGGTATGAAGAGGAAGGCGAAGGTTACCCTAGATTGGATTAATGATAGAATAGAGATATTGGTTGGGGATTGATGATTGTTTAGATAGATGAAAATGGATTAGGGATTTGATATGGATGATGATGAGGGAAATAGGGGTTTGATAATGACAAAGTGGAATTTGAAGGGGTAGTGTTTGTTGGCAAATGCACACTCCAATGAGAAATTGCAGGTGATTGAAGGTTTTGTCATTGATGACAACCTTGCAATCATATGATACTGGAAAGATAGCATACCGACACCGGCAACGACAATCTCTACACCGACACACAGAACACCGATAGTGAAAGGAAGGATACTAACACCCTAGCCAACAAGAATTTTGTTTATAATGTATTTTGTAATTAATTGTAAAATCATTGTAAGCCGACATGGCGAGTTGTAATATGACTCATATATGTATGAGATCATTTTGTAATAGGAAATATATGTGATAGGATGCAAGATAAATAGACAAAATATGTGAATTATAGGTTAAGGTTTTATGTATGTAGCAGAGCTTAAACCAGTACTGGATCTGGCATAGCAGATGCTAATCTAAAGCAGTACAAGACATGGGATTAATATAATCCATTTTTGTAAGTCAGTATGACTTCTTTTGTAATTGAGCAGTGAGCTCTAGGCACTTGGGCTTCCTGCATGTGCAGGCCCCTATTGTAAGAGTAATATTCCCTTATTGATCAGTAAGCGAATATTGTGGGTCACAAATCCCACCGAGGTTTTTCCCACACCGGGTTTCCTCATTAAAATACTGTGTTATGGTGTGCTTCTCATGTGGTTGTTGTTATTCTTGTTTACTGCATTATTTCTGATTTATCGGTACACAGTTTTAATATACTTTTCATGTTTTAAGTCAAGTAAATTCTTAAACCAGTTAGATATTGATTCACCCCCCCCTCTCAGTATCTTTGGGAATCCTAACAATTGGTATCAGAGCCTGGTCCTCTATTTTTAGAAGCCTAATAGCTTAAGGAAGATCTTGTCACCGGTAGAGATGGAAAACTTGAGAGAACAATTGAAAATAGCTCTTTCAGACTATGATGTAGAAAAGGTGAACAATATCAAACTTGAAGATGATCTAAAGGCTACTCAGGATATCATTCAAGCACTTCAAGAAAATCTTACCATTGTTAGAAATAAGAGAAGAGAACTTTGTGAAAAGATGCAGAATGAGAATGATGAAAAGGAAACTCTTAATGATCTGGTAAACAAGATAAGACAAGATATCAATACAACACAGAATGAGATGCAGGATATGACTATGAGATTTTGTAAAGAAATTGAAGATAGAAAGAAGAATGAAGAAGACTTGGTTAGAAGACTAAATGATGCTGGAAATGAAAACACAAGACTCAGTCATGAAAATGATATGTTGAGGATAGATCTAATGTACACACAAAATGACAGAACTGAACTCATAAGACAGAAAGGAATCTTGGAAAGTGAACTAACTACTACAAATCATCACAAGGAAAAATTCAAGAAAAGTTCAGAAGAACTTGGTGACATGCTGAAGAATTAGAAACCTAATGGTGATACAAATGGCCTTGGCTTTGAAGTTGGTGAAAGCTCTCGTACTGCAAACAATCATGATCATAACAAACTGGTAAGACAACCTACTGCTTACAATTTTAATGGAAAATGCTTTAATTGTAACAAGTATGGTCATAGAGCAAATCAGTGTAGATCTAGAAATTATTAGAACACTAATACACCCACCGGTCAATGTTCTAAATGCAACAAAGTTGGTCATAATTCAGAAAATTGCAGAATGAATGTGAGATGTTATGTTTGTGGAAGATTTGGGCACTTATCTAATCAATGCAGAACACATACCATCATAGGATATGGGAAAGCTATTCAGAAGAACAATGTGACTTGTTATGCCTATAACAAGATTGCACATATTGCTAAATTTTGTAAAAGCAAGTCCTCACCGACAAATAACAAAGGTCCTAGTTTGAAAGGTAAAGAAAAAGTTGAAGAGGTAAAGCAAGAATGATCAAAAAGTTAGATCAGAATATTGATGTGATTACTCCTCCACGAGAAGAACAAAGTAACACTCCATCGGTAGGAGACTCTTCATCTAACTGAAGAAAATTCTTTTGGGGGTTTAGCAACAAAATGAAAAACATGCTATTATTCCCTCGATTGATGGTGAGAAGTTAAAATTACTTCTATACCGGAAGATGACTTAAGTTGTGACTTAACCGACAAGCATTAAATGTGGTAGTTGGTGAAAATAACATTATAAAGCAAGTGTTTTGGCTCCTTTTTCATTCACCAAGCATTCAAATCTTCGAGAGCGCAAAAAATCTTGAGCGAAGGTACTCCAAGCAAAGAAGTGAAGGAATCCATCAAATCATTCATCCTTAAGGCAGATTAAGGTATTTATAGCTATGGCATCTTCATCCACTCCTAAATTTATTGCAAACCCTATTGTTGTTGAATTTGTTAAGCGACCTAGACCTATATTTCAGCTAGTTCTCGAAATTGCTAAGAAAGATGATAGAATAGGTGCATTCTCTCAAATCCCTAAAGGAGTAGTATATGCTGAAGACCCTAGAATGTATATACAATGTCATATTGATGACCTAGGTGATGATGAAATTAAAAATATGTATGAGACTGTAATTTGTGATGAATTCGGAAATGTCAAACTTGAACATAAGATAGTAGAAACCCTATGTTTCACTGAAATACTTAGTATCCCGAATTTCCCCAAGGATATCATACGGATTGTGTTAAGAAGAGTACATGGTGAATTATTTTGGTTAGACTCTATTCATAAAATCACAAAAGAAGCAGTAAAAGTTGTAACAGGGTTACCCTCCATCGGCAACAGACCTGACAAAACTAAGGTCTCAAATGACTTAGTGACAAACCTAACCGGTGCAACATTTGATAAGAGATCTTTAAGGGTAAACGATGTGAAGGATACAAATATCAAATTTATTAGTATGATCTTAGGTTATAAGGCTACATATGCAAATAGGTTAAACTCAGTTTCTAGCCTATGTATTCAGAGTGCCTATGATATGGTAAATGATAATGCAAGAATAGACATATGTGAATGGCTCAAAGATGAGTTAATAGACAATTTGGGTAAGATCAAAAGAGATAAGAAAGGAACATTTAGATTTGGAAACTTACTTGTTTGTCTGATGCTATACATAACCAAACAAGTACCCAGTATTGGTGCTAGAGATTTTGGATTTGATATACCGGTAGGAAAACAACTATCAGAACTATTAAACAATATGGGAGAGAACATGGAGAAAAATATAAATGAGCATTTTCAAGCATTTAAGGCTCGAATGAAGACCAGAGTAAGACTATCACAAGCTATTGTGGATAAGTATCAAAAGGAAATCTATTTTGTGATCAAGAAATATGAAATTTGGATGGAGGCAGTTATCCCTAGAACC
Organism: Cryptomeria japonica; assembly: GCF_030272615.1. Lineage (NCBI taxonomy): Eukaryota > Viridiplantae > Streptophyta > Pinopsida > Cupressales > Cupressaceae > Cryptomeria > Cryptomeria japonica. Next base: position 680,902,045 of record NC_081411.1, read on the forward strand.
ATCTGGGTAACTGAAATGGGCTATGAGACAGATGATAACATCATAGAAACTTATGCAAAAGCCCTCCTTGAAGCTCCTAAGGAACCAGAAGAGAAAGTATTTGGTAGTGCAGAAACAATTGAGAGAACTATACAATCAAGGAAAAGAGTTAAGAAGGTAGAAGCAACCATTAGAAAAGGAACCTAGCAAGAAAAGGCAATCAAGGAAGATGTGCTAAAACAAATTGGTATAATTGAAAGTGAGTTGGAAGCACTTCAATTGGAAACTCACCTTTCACTAGTTGGAGCTTCTTCAGAAAGTGACATACCTGTTGTATTCAAGAGAGTTGAGAGGAAAAGAAAAGCTTCACTGGAACCTTCTCCTACACCAAAAAGGACAAGACAAAAGCAACAAGAAGTAAGGCCTTCAGCAAAGAAGATGACTCCTAAGAAGAAGGTGAAACAAACTATTGCCCCCATTGACAAACTTCTTAGCAAAATTACTGAGGATGGTAAGCTGAAGAATATCAATAAAATGTACAATAAACTATCTGATGATGATAAGGAAAGTATAGAGAACAGTGCAATTCTACACTTAGATATATACAAGAAATTTTTGATGCAAATTGTTGATGAAATTCCAAATGAATTGTATAGGAGATTAGAAGCTAGAAGATTATCTATTGTTGAACTAGATAAAAAGATTAAAATTGAAAAATTACTGGCAGTGCATCCAGTTAACTCACTTGATGAAATAGACAAATTAACCAGTGATGCTAACCGAACAGTATTCTCTACTATTCACCGGCATGTAGCATTAATGGCTGGTAGGGTAACTGAAGTATCTGAGAAAACAACTGATGGATGGGATATTTTCTTTGTGGAAAAAGAAAATGAGGAAGAATTACTCAAACCTGAAACTATCAGAGTATATCAAAAGGACAGAGACAAGGGTAAAGGCAAGGTAGGTGGACCACCAAGTTTAAAAATAACTGACAATATGCCCCCACCTCCTTTACATACTCCACCGGTAAACACTATTGTAAATCAACCGACCACTGAGAGTATGGAGACTCTGGTAGAAGATACAAAACCTGAATAAGAAATTTTGTATACTGTAAATGTAGATACTCAAGAAGTTAATGTCATGGTTGACAGAGAGACCATTGAGGATAAGGAGAAAGATATGACCACTGAGTCATTAGCTACAGAGGTTGAGTTAAACATAGAAAAACCTACACAAGCAAAGCAGCTGACAAAGGATACCACTGAGAAACCGGTAGTTACAATAGATAAACCATCTGAAGAATTGGATAAGAAAAGTTTAGAGACACAAACTGAGGAACCGACAACTAAAATCTCAGAGAAACCGTCTGAGACATAATTGGAGAAACCCAAACTAGTACAGGTTGAAGCATAGGTACAGACAAAGACAGTGCCACCCGACCAAATTGAAAAGCCTAAACCTTTGTTTATGGAAATGCAAACATAGACAGACCTACCAAAGGTCAAACAAAGCAAGGAAATAACTACAACCAGTAGCATGGCTATTGTAAAAACTGTTGGACAAATATCTGGTACAGCTATGATAGAATTCAGACCTACTAATGTAACTGAGGTCTTATTAGATTCAATAAAGAAGATCACGGAATACAATGCACAAGCCTATAAGGCTATTGATGATATTATACCAATTCTTAAATTGATAGCACCAAAGTGCAGTGTTGATATAAAGATTCTTTAGGTCAACTAGACACATTGTCTAAGTTTATCACCGACAACCTAGTAACTGTTGATAAAATAAATGAGGATACATTTAAGGAGAGAATGATAAAAGAAAAAGAGAAATTATTTGAGGATATTGTAAAGAAAAACAAGGAAGAAATGGCTACTCTTTTACCAGAACTTGGAGAAATAATCTATGACTTCAAGAAAATGTACAGGGATACTTGCAAAACAAATGTCTTAATAGAGGATCTTGACAAGGAGATCAGCAAAGATCAAGAGAAGATAAATAATATTGCTGACAATTTGATTGGAACATCAGATTCATTTTTGGAATTAGAAAAGAAAATTGCAGAGCAGGAAGAGAAAATCAAGAAATTGGAGAAAGACAAACAGGGAATAAAGGATAAGGCAAAGGACTTAAAATGCAGACTTAGTCCAAGACTAGAGTATCTTATTTCTTTGAGAAAAGAAATATCTAAGTCTCTGGTTCCCAGACTAAAGACACCAGAAGAGAAAATTCACATACTCACCGGTACAATGCAGAGAACACAAGAGGCAATAAAAGATTGCAAAACATTCAGCAACCGCATAAATTTAGTTTTGATAGATATCTTTCGGATTGTAACCCATCGGTTACAAGAATCCAGGCAGGACTCCACTGACAGCGAATGACAACCTTTGTCATTGATGTTAAAGGGGGAGTAGTGGGATGAGAAAAATGGTCAGAAGGAAGGGACTTCATCTGCTCAGGGGGAGCATATAGTTTTGAGCATACAATTTTGGTAAGACAATTTTGGTAGACTATTTTTGGATATCATTTTGGACACTTTTTTTTTGTTTTTTCTCATGAGTGTTGCCATCAATGCCAAAGGGGGAGATTGTTGGCAAATGCACACTCCAATGAGAAATTGTAGGTGATTGAAGTTTTTATCATTGATGGCAACCTTACAATCATATAATACTGGCAAGACAGGATACCGACACCGACAACGACAAACTCTACACCGGTACACAGAACACCGACAGTGAAAGGAAGGATACTAACACCTTGGCCGATAGGAATTTTGTTTATAATGTATTTTGGAATTAATTGTAAAATCATTGTAAGCCGACATGGCGAGTTGTAATATGACTCATATATGTATGAGATCATTTTGTAATAGGAAATACATGTGGTAGGATGCGAGATAAGCAGACCAAATATGCGAATTATAGGTTAACGGTTTATGTATGTAGCAGAGCTTAAACTGGTACTGGATCTAGCATAGCAGATGCTAATCTGAAGCAGTACAAGACATTGGATTAATATAATCCATTTTTGTAAGTCAGTGTGACTTCTTTTGTAATTGAGCAGTGAGCTCTAGGCACTTGGCCTTCCTGCATGTGCATGCCCCTATTGTAAGAGTAATATTCCCTTATTGGCCAGTAAGCAAATATTGTGGGTCACAAATCCCACCAAGTTTTTTCCCACACTCGATTTCCTTGTTAAAATATTGTGTTATGGTGTGCTTCTCATGTGGTTGTTTTTATTCTTGTTTATTGCATTATATCTGGTTTATCGGTACACAATTTTAATATGCTTTTCATGTTTTAAGTCAAGTAAATTTTTAAACCAGTTAGATACTGATTCACCCCCCCTCTCAGTATCTTTGGGAATCCTAATAGTGTTTTATACTAATTGTACTCTTGGAAATGAGACATAGAAAAAAAATTAGCCATTGATGCAAATAGAGACTTCAAGCACATCATGCTATCCTAGGAAGTCGACTGAGGAGGAAAATCTTTTCTTTCTGACTTAGGTACATACCCAATAGCTAATCAGAATATGGTCACTGAGTCTCATGCAATGGATCCTCAACACTGTATTAGCCGACTCCAAATGCTAATGGGGGCATGATATGGCAAGTCTCTTGGGGGAGTTACTACCTCCTGTGGACAAAGATTATCCACCTTTCGGAGGTGAACCAAGTAGCTTCTATTCTTAGAGTTCTTAGTAAGGGTTTCCATTTGAAGACTATCCTTTGTAGTCATACAAGGGCAATTGAGGCCTATATCCCAACAAAGTACCAAGCACAATAGTAGTCACGCAAGCATGATTTAGACCTCAAGGGCCCTACAAAGTACTCGATATGAGAGTAAACTCAGATAGCTCCTTCCTCTGAGATTTGTTAGATACTTGATCAGTCCCAAAGACACTGAGAGGGGGGGTGAATCAGTGTCTAACCAGTAAACATAATATTTAAACTTGTTTGCAAATTTATAACCCAAATTAATATACCGATAAGCAAATAATAATGTAGTAAAGAGAAACATAAGTATAACCATCAATGCACACCATAACACATATATTTTTGGTGAGGAAACCCGATAGGGGAAAAACTTCGGTGGGATTTGTGACCCACAATATTTACTCATTGACCAATATAAATAAATATTACTTATACAATAGGGGAATGCACATGCAGGAAGGCCAACAACCTAGATCTCACTTCTCAATCACAAAAATGGAGTCACACTGACTACACAATTGGATGGCTTAATCCAATGACAATGTAGGATTCAGTATCGGTTTAAGCTCTATCAGATACCTCTGCCACAAACCTTGCTTCGCTCTGCTCTGCTCTTATTCGCTTATAAAATAATTACATCATAATGCATATACAGTTATTCACTCTTATATTCCACTTGCATTCATTACCTAATTACATTTCAAAATGACCTACAAGATCTCATACATATATGAGTCTTTACAATACATCATGTCAGCTATACAATATAATTACAATACAAACAATATAATTTCCATGTTGGCTAGGAGTGCTGGTAAGATCTTTTGTCGGTTTAGATTGGATGCCTCTGAGGATAGACTTGTAGTGCATGTCAGTGCCAGTAGATGATGTATGTTGTCGATGTAACCTGTGAACCATGTTACCAGTTAGTTGCCATCAATGAAAATATCAACTATTCTCATCTGAGTGTATAATGCCAACAATTTCCCCCTTTGGAGTTGATGGCAACACTCATGAGAAAAATTCAAAAGCTGATATCCAAAAATTTGAAGTCCAAAAATTGAATGTGCTCCCCTTGAGCAAATGATCCCTTTTGTACATTTTTCTCCCACTATTCCCCCTTTGACATCAATGACAAAGGATGTCAAAAAGAGTCAAAGAATTCAAAATTCTACCTCAAAGCCTATAACCAGTTATGTAGAATCTAAAAGATATCCGCTAAAATCAAATTAAGACTCTACATAAATTTAGTGATGTCATAAATAATAGTTTCAGTCTGTCTAATCATCCTGATCAGATAGTGCATCTATTGCTCTGATGATCTTTCTCCTTGAATGGTTTCTTTAGATAGCCCAATCCGCTATGTTAGAAGGTTTTCCAATCTAGGACCAAGTTTATTTTTTATCTCCCGTGCCTTCATTCTTGTCCTTTCTTTTTCCTTTTCTAATTTCTCAATCTTTTCTTCAAAAACTGCCATTTCTTGATCCAAAACTGAAGTAAGTTTCGAAGAACCTATCATGTTATCTGCTATATCATCAATCTCCTTTTGTTTTTTCCTTATCTCCTCATCAATATCCTCTATTAGGTGGTGAGTCTTGCATGCTTCCTTATATAATTCTTTATATTCCAAAATAGTGGAATTAAGTACCAGTAATAAAGAATCAATATGCTCTGTACAGTCCTTAATAGTCTTATCAAAGAATTCACTTTTCTCCTTATTCACCCTTTCTTTAACAGTCTCTTCATTAATTTTATCTACAGTTAGAATATTTGAAGCAATGAATTTGGACAATGTGTCCAATTTACCTAAAGATCCATCAATATGATCAACTTTACATGTCGGTGCAATCATTTTCAAAATAGGTAAAGTATCATCAATGGCCTTAAATGCTAAGGCATTGCATTCTATGATCTTCTTTATTGAATCTAAAAGTACATCTGTCACATTCGTTGGTCTATAATCCATGGTGGAAGTGCTAGGCAGAGTGTGAGGTTCTGCAGTTGGTTTCTTCTCATCTCCGGATTCCTTAACCACTTATGCTATCTTGCTTCCATCTGTAAATTCTTCCTTATTCACTATTTCTTCCTTATGCTCACTCTATTTTTCAACTTTATTTTCATCCTTACTATCATCCTTACTGACTACCTTGCTAACTGCCAGTTCAGATATACTTTGTTCATTCCCAGTTCTAGTTTTAGTTTGTGCTTCTATTTTTGTTTCTACCAGTTTCTCAATGTTAAGCTAAGTATCATCAAGGATGGTATCTATTTTCTTAACTACAGCTGGTATCTCAATATTCTGCTGAGAGTCAATAGTGTTTACCGGTGACTCAAAGACCTCAACATTTGTAGCTTCAACTCTCTTTACCTTTGTAGTTTCCTTATCCATGACAATGTAAAAATCCTGTGTGTCCACATTCATGGTAAAAAGAATATCTGACTCCAGATTAATGTCATCTTTTGTCATTTCCTCTGCCTTCTCTTCAGGTTGACTATTAGTTTGAGTTGGTGCCTTTGCAGTTATTGGTGGGGTGTCCTAAGCCAGTGGAGGAAGGTTATCGTTGACCGTGATATTAGGTACAATACCAATTTTTCCTTTACCCTTATCAACCTTCTGATATACTTTAGCAAAATATTTATCTATTTTATGTCTATCCTTCTCTTCTTTCTTCTCTCTCTCAACAAAAAATATATCCCACTTATCTGCCATTTCATCTGCAGTTTCCTTAACTCTGCCAGCCATAAGAACAACTTGTCAGTGACAGTCACAAAAACTGTAATGTTTGCCTCTAATATTAAATCATCAATTTCCTGATTGGAATTAACAGGATGCACAACTAAAAGGAGCCTCTACCTTTAATTTCTTATCAAGCTCCATAATACACATTCTCTTAGCCTCTAACCTTAAGTATAAATCATTTGGCAAAACATCTATGACCTCTATAAGAAATTTCTTGTATATGTCTAGGTACAAAATAATACTTTCTTCTATGGTTTCCTTATTTGAATCCTTGAAAGAATGATAAAATTTATCCATATTACCAAGGTTACATTCTTGGGTGATTTCATTGATCAACTCTTCCGGTGTAAGAGTATTTGGTGCCTTAGGTTCAGATTTCTTCTTTGGAGTCACTTTCTTCTTCTGACCATTGGGCTCTCTTACACCTTGTTGTTTCTTTCTCTATGTCCTTGGCTTCTTGGGAGATGGAGCAGGTGTTGGTGAGGGTTTTCTCTTCTTCCTATCCATTCTCTTGAATTCGGTTGCCCTGTCACTTTCAGAATTAGATGAAGTAGCCACAGGGGAAATTTGAGCTACCAGTTTCTGCTGTGATTGACTTACATTCCCACTAGCAGCAATACCACCAAGATTCATCAATCCTTTTGTAACATCCTTTACCATCTTAGAAGCATCTTTCATAAATTTATCTATTTTCTTCCTCTCCATCATAGCAACACCACTTTCAATGGTTTCAGCATTACCAAATATTTCCTCTGTTGGTTCCAGTGGAGCATCTAGGAGTATTTTAGGATATGAGTCTAAGATGTGAGAATCCACCTCATATCCCATTTTAGTAATCCAGACAGTTCTGGGTCTAACTGCCTCCATCTAGATTTCATCTCTTTTCACTACAAAGCATATATGTTTATCATATTTATCCATAATGCTTTGGGGAATCCTTTCCCTTTGTCTCATTTTAGCTTGGAAATTCTTGAAATAGTCTTTAACCAACTCATCACCATCAGATCCCATACCGGTAATTGCCTCCTTTATCTATTTTCCAATAGAAATATCATAGGCAAAATCCTTATGTCTTATACCATGAATCTCTTTTGAGAAGTAAAGCATTAAACACACAATCAAACTTCCAAATTTAAAGGTTCCTTTCTAATCACCTTTGATCTTATGCAAATTCTCTAATAGTTAATCCTTTAACCATTCACAAATATCAATATTTGCATTGTTCAATATCATCTCATATGCACTATGAATGCATGAACTAGATACAAAATTCAACTTGTTAGTATGACCAACTTTATAGCCAATGACCATGCTAGCAAATTTAATATTTTTATCCTTTATATCATTGACCCTAAGAGACCAGTTGTCAAATGTAGCTCCGGTTAAGCTGATAACCTCTTTGCTAGGGATTTTCTTCTTCTTGTCAGGTTTAGAACCGATGGAGGGTAAACCAATAATAGCCTTAATAGCTTCCTTGGTAATCTTAAATATTGAGTCCAACCACATAAATTCACCGTGAACCCTGCTAAGGACATAGTGAATGGCTTCATTTGAGAATTCTGGCATATGGAGGATATCAATGAAACCTAAATCCTCAACTACCTTGTGTTCCAGTTTCACTACCACATTCTTGTCAGTGATTACATTCATGTACATGTTCATCAAATCTTTGGACCCTAAAATTTCTATGTAACAATGTATGTATGCCCTAGGGTCTTCAACAAATGCAACTCCCTTTGGGATTCTAGAAAATGCACCAATAGAGTCATCCAGTTTTGCTATCTTAGGAATGATCTTGAAAATAGGTCTAGGTCATTTTATGTTCTCCACAATAGTAGGGTTTTCTACAAATTCGGGAACAAAAGATGAAGATGCCATTGCAAAAGATAAATACCTTTTAAGTGAGAAATCCTTGAATGCTCTGAAAAGACCTTTGTTGCTTCGCCTTTAGAATGCCTTTGCTCAATTTCGCTCTCTTCAATTGCTTGGATGCTTGGATGCTTGGTAAGTCGAAATGAGAAGTTACCGTGCCTTCAAAAATTACCTTACAACTACAATAAATGCTTCGTCGGTGAAGTGAAAACTCCACATATCTTCTGGTAAAGAAGAAATATAACTTCTTACCACCAACCGAGGGTAAATGCATGATTTTCAATTTTTTTCCTTACTCCTAAGGATTATTCCTTAGTTAGATAAAGAATCTCATGTAGGTGCAAGATTACCCTGTTCTGCTAGTGTAGAGACAAATTCATCAATTCTCTGATCTCTCTTCCTAATCCATTGTTTAGAAAATTCTTGCTTGATTTCAGCCACCTTTTCTTTGCCTTTGTTATTGGATCCTTTATTGTTCGCTGGTACAGTCTTCTACAAAATTTTGTAATATGCCCAATCTTTTTACATGCATAACAAGTTACATTATTTCTCTAAATAGCCTTTCCATAACCTTGACCGGTTTGAGTTCTGCATTGATTATATAAATGTCCAAATCTACCACAAACATAGCATTTCACATTCATTCTACAATTGTCCGAGTTATGACCATTTTTATTGCATTTGGAACATTGCCAGTGGGTAAGTTTGTATTCTTATTATTCCTAAATCTGCACTCATTTGCTCTATGACCAAATTTGTTGCAATTAAAACATTTCCCATTGAATTTATAAGCATTAGGTTGCCTTACCGGTTTGTTGTGATCATGATTGTTTGCAGTCCCGCAACTTTCTCCATGTTCAAATCCAAGTCGAGCTATTTCTCCATTAGGTTTCTGACTTTTCAACATATCATCAAGATTATCTGAACTCTTCTAGAATTTGTCTTTGTATTCATTTGTAGTGACCACCTCACCTTCCAAAGTGCTAACTTGTCTCATAAGTTCCTCTTTGTCATGTTGCATGTGAATCAAATCAGTTTTAAGAATATCATTTTCATAACTAGGCCTTAGAGATTCATATGATCTTTCATTGAGTCTTTGGCCAAATCTTATTCATTCCTCTTTCTATCTTTAATATCCTTGCATAGTCTCATGGTTAAATCTTGAATCTCATTCTTCATGTTACTTTTCTCTTGTCTCAATTTTTCTGCAATATCTTTGAGAGTTTATTTTTCTTCATCATCTTGATTTTGCAATTGCACATGTAATTATTTTCTCTTGTTCTTTGCTATAACCAGGTTATCTTGAAGTGCTTTGATGAATTCCCAAGCAGTTTTTGAGTTCATCATCCAGTTTGATATTCTTCAATTTTTCTGCTTCAAAATCTTCAAGAGCTCCTTCCAACTGTTGTCTCAAACTTTCCATCGGTAGCGGTTTCAGAATCTTCCTCAAGCTATTAGGCTTCTACAAATAGAGGTCTAGGCTCTGATACCAATTATTAGATACGTGATCAATCCCAAAGACACTGAGGGGGGGGGTGAATCAGTGTCTAACCGGTAAACAAAATATTTAAACTTGTTTGCAACTTTATAACCCAAATTAATATATCGGTAAACAAATAATAATGTAGTAAAGAGAAATAGAAGTATAACCATCAATGCACACCATAACATAGATATTTTTGGGGAGGAAACCTGGTAGGGAAAAAACCTCGATGGGATTTGTGACCCACAATATTTACTCACTAGACAATATGAATAAATATTACTTATAAAATAGGGGCTTGCACATGCAGGAAGGCTAACAGCCTAGAGCTCATTGCTCAATCACAAAAATGGAGTCACACTGACTACAAATTGGATGGTTAAATCCAATGACAATGTACTTCTCAAAATAGCATCTGCAATGCTGGATTTAGTACCAGTTTAAGCTCTGTTAGATACCTCTACCATAAACCTTGCTTTGCTCTGCTCTGCTCTTATTCACTCATAAAATAATTACATCATAATGCATATACAGTTATTCACTCTTATATTCCGCTTAAATTCATTACCTAATTACATTTCAAAATGACCTACAAGATCTCATACATATATGAGTCTTTACAATACATCATGTCAGCTATACAATATAATTACAATATAAAACAATATAATTTCCATGTCGGCTAAGAGTTTCGGTAAGATCTTTTGTTGTTGTAGATTGGATGTTGGTGAGAATAGACTTGTAGTGCCTGCCAGTGCTAGTAGATGATGTCTATTGCTAGTGTAACCTGTGAACCATGTTACCAGTTGGTTGCCATCAATGGCAACATCAACTATTCTCATTTGAGTGTATAATGCCAATAGGATTTTCATCTCAAAAGGCGATTTGATTATACTGAGTTGGAATGCTCGGGTTCAATCGTACTCACTTTGGTTGTTCCCCTCTCATTAATGCCTATGCTAGTGTGCCAGGCAAATCGGGAGGGCAGGGCCTCTAAAGGTAAAAATATGACATTGAAAGCATGGTGTTTATTTTAGTCCCACATGTTCATGATTTTCTATGCTAAGAATGCAAGAAAAGAAACTAGACTAATGAGAAAAACAATCTTTGACCAGGGTGTTGTAGGGAAATAGATTAGTAGCTTAGATTTTATCCTTGGACCAACGAGAAAACCTTGCAAAACTCAAAATCTGAATAGTAAACAAAAATTTATTAATGATACAGCGCACATGCTAATCAACAAGCATAGGAGCTGCAGTGCCTGCATAGGCATTGATCTGCCTGTGCACACACTAAAGGAGGTGTGTGTGGCTAAGAGAAATAGAACGCCGATTGTTTTTTGAATTTTGAATTTAAAACTAACTACAGCGGGCTCAGTGATCTGAAATCACATGTGCTAAAGTGCGAGCGCAGGCGCCAAAATCAAAAAGTTTAAATTTTGAATTTTAAATTTTGAAAATGAGCGGGCTTTTGGGTTCAGTGAATTCGCTAAACCAGAAGCATAGGTGTTGGTTCACCTATGCAAATGTTGATCCACTAGTAGCCCAAACTACTTGATTAAGACACCTAAAGTTGATAAAAAAACCAAATTAAAGAGCTATACTAGAATTGTTTTTGTTCTTTTTAAGGCCTTTTTAGATGTTTTGATTGTTTTCGATCAGTAGAAATCAAAGATAAATAAAATATAAGCTCAAAATAAAGTGTCAAAAGACACTGGGTGGACATGTCAAAATTAGGGTGGACGCATCAAAATCGAGGCAAACACGCTATTTAGAAGTCTGCCAAAAAGAAGGGGTTCAGGAAATTAAGATGCCCGTGTTGATGTCGTAGCACTCACGTCATTCTGCAGCTTGCAACAAAAATGGTGGGTTATTAAAATTTAAATTTGAAATAGATGCACTGAAGCGCCTGTGCATGCGCTGAAGCAGAAGCACACGTGCTGAAGCCAAGGTGCACAGGCTAGTTTGCAGACTCTAACGCTGATCCAGAACCCGCAACTAAAAATGTTGAAAAAACTGCAAAAAAGGTTAAATTTTTGGGACGTAGGTCCCACCGGGCATGTCAGAATGAACCAAGGGAAACTTTTCATGCAAGGTTAGCAGGTTAGCTAAATCCAAATAAGCATAAAAGCTAAATGAAAACAACAAGATAAGTAGATTATACCTTGCAAGAGAGGAGTCTCTCTTATTCCTTTGATTAAGATTGATGAAGTAGAGGTGCCCTTGTGCTCCACTTGTTTGGATGTGCTCTTCTTGACAGATGTGGAATGCTCTCCAAATGCATAACAAGATTGGTGGATTAGGATTGGATTTGGATTATGATGGATAAGGAATGGATAGATTTGGATGAAAAAGGGATTTGTCTTGGATGAGGGATTATTTGGATATTATGAGGACATTATGTGGATATGATAGAAGAAGATAGAGGAACAAAGGGGCAGCATAAGATTAGATGAATATTCCATGTAGCGATTTGTGAGGAAATGAGACTCCAATTTATAGATTGGAGGAGGCTAATGGAGGGCCAAGATTGATTTTGGTATGGAGGGTTGAGATTGATTTGGGATGGAAGACATGGATCAAGGTGCATGGGGAGAATAAAAAGGAATATAAAATTCTTTGGGGAGAGGAAAGAGGAATTTAAAATCTCAAAATAAAGGATGCATGGGGGGATTCAAAGAAATTTGAATTTCCTTAAAAGTCTCAATGTTGATGTGACATAAGTAGAGGACAATAAAATTGGAGAATAATGATAGGCATGATTAAGGAATAATTAATTAGGCTGAGTGGGGATTAGGAAAAGTGATTTGTAGGAATCACATGATTTAAGTTAATTAATTAGAATTAATTAACTAAGAGGAATTTAGAAGACTTAATGATTTTGTTGACTTTAGAAGAATAGGGAAATAATTTATTTATTTGATAAATTAATTATTGGACTATAGTGACAAGATTGATTAAATTTGATTTAATTAACCTTAAAAAGAAGGAAATTAATACAATTAAATTGGTTAATTATGATGATAGCCTTAAATTAGTTAAACATAAATTTAATTAATTTTCAGGTGTCTACAAATTCTATTACAAATTGGAGGAATTGTGGAGAGACGATTCTTTGGCCAGTAAATTGGAGGAATGGTGGAAAGACAACTTCTTTTTTAAAGGCACATTGTGCTTTTGAATCATGAGAAAATTTTATTAAAAGCAAGCTAAAGATATGGAACAAGGAGAGCTTTAAGAATATATTCGAAGAGAAAGACCGTGTGGAAGTAAAGCTTAGTGATTTGAATGACCAAATTATCAAGATTGGGATGGTTATTGAGGAATTTAGGAAGGAAATAGAACTCAAAGAGATCTTGTCAAAATTATTGGCCAGACAGGAGTTGTTTTGGAAGGATAAGGCGAGAGAGAATTGGTTTAGACATGGTGACTCTAATTCCAATTTTTTTCATGCATCCATTAAATCAAGTAGAGTGAATAATAAGATTAACATAATTAAGAATAATATGGGTGCTTGGCGTTTAGACTCAGAATAGATTGGGAGAGATTTTGTGTGCTACTTCCAATCAATCCTTAGGAGAGTTGAGTTACTAGATTCTAACCAAAGGGATGATGTTTTAGGTTTGCTGCCAAAATTGGTTATAAATGCTAACAATAGAATGTTGTGTGAAGCTTTTCCAGAGATGAAGTGAGAAGTGTCACCTTCCAACTACATCTAGATAAGGTTCCTAGACCAGATGGCTTCCTAGCCCAATTTTATTAGCAATATTGGGGATTTATGGGAGAAGACATTTTCAGATAAGCTGAGGACATAAGGAAAGACAAGAAATTTTTCATGGATATGAACAACACGGTGATCATTCTAATTCCCAAAAAGGAAGCATGTGAATATATGGCCAATTGCAAGCATATTTCACTTTGCAATTCAATTTTTTAAAATATTTTTGAAAGCTATGGATAATAGGCTAAAAGATTGGTACCTAATATTATTTTTGAGGAGCAAAATAAATTCACTCTAGGGCAGGACATTACTGATAGTATCATCCTCACCTCTAAGATCATTCACTCCATCAAAGGTGATCGTCAATAAGGTATGGTGATTAAGTTGGATGTGAGCAAGGCGTATGATAAAGTTTCATGGAAGTTTATGTTTGTTGTTCTTCATAATTTTGGTTTTTTAGAGGATTGGATTAACATTACTCAAGCCTATATAATGTCCTTGAGATTCTCCATTGTTATGAATGGTTCATTATTCAATTTCTTTGAATAAGATAATGGACTTCATTAGGGAGATCCTATATCTCCCTTTCTATTTGTGATCATGGTATAAGCATTGAGTTGTAGATCAAAGCTAAAAGGGTTTCTAGGATTTGGAAAGGCATTTTTGTTCATGAGGGAATGGAGCAAGTCACTTATTCCCAATTTGTAGATGAAACCATCCTTTTTGGGGAGGTGTTTATCTCTAGAGAAGAAGCCATCAATGTCAGTTTGGATTTTTATTCTATAGCCTTAGGACAAATTATGAACAAGGATAAGTCAAAAATATTCTTTTTAAATACCAACAACAACTTGCAAAGGAGAATTGCTAAGGTATTTGGGTTTCGAATATCAGTCCTTCCCTCCAGGTATTTAGGAGCTTTGCTATTTGTGGGAACAAGTAGGAGTCATTATTGGGAGGAAATTTTTAGTAAATGTCAGGCCAAAGCTGCACAATGGAAGAATAAATGGTTGTCTTAGCTAGGGAGAATTATCATGATCAAAGCAGTCTTGTCTACCATTCCCATATATGTAATTTCTTGCTTTAAATTAAACAATTATGTCTCCAACAAAATTGAAAGCCTTTTAAAAACAATTGTGGTCTAGGACTAAAGAGGAGAGGAAGATACCATTAATTAAGTGGGATATGATGTGTTTGGATAAGGCTAAGGGTGGGGCCAGTTCAAGGAAACTAGAGCTCCTAAATCTTTCTTTGGGAGCCAAACTCACATGGAAAATGTTTAAATGCCCTGAGAAAATTTGGTGTAGAATCATACACTGTAAGTACCTTGATGATTATGATCCTTCTAGAATATTGATGATTGCCAACTCAGAAGGGAGATCTCCTATCTAAAGGTGTATGTGGGAAAGTAGGGGGATCATAACATATCACCTTATGTGGAAACTAGGTAATGGCCAGAAGGTGAATTTTTGGTGTGACTCGTAGAACAGTGGAAAGGCTATAGTGGATCTCCTCGAAAATCAAGAAATGATAGCATAAATGAATCCATGGTTAATGTGTTGTAGACTATGTACAGAGTGCAAGAGAGGAAGGGTTGATTATGGAATATCTTCTAGTAGAGGGCTTCAACCTAAGTCATGAGGATAGGTAGAGGATATCTCAGAACTGCATATTAGGAGGATTTCCCTTTCTGATGTTGAAGATGAAATTGTTTGGTGTGTCACTACCTCTAGAGAATATAGAATTAATTGGGCTATGAATTATAGAGAAATAGAAATGGGAGGCCATGACCTACCACATTGTGTTGGCATAATGTAGTGGATCCCCATGTTGGTTCTTTCTTATGGGTCACTTCTCATGGTATTATTTTGAAAGGAGACCGACTACACACTAATAGGATCATTAGACCTAGCATATGCCCATTGTGTAAAAATGATGAGGAATCATTAGATCATTTATCCTTTCACCTCTAAGTGTTGGGAATGGTTATTGGAGTTAGTATGTTGGAAAACTGCAAGGTGGCAAAGGCTTTTTGATTTCATTACCAGTTGGTCAATCTTGGGAAATAACTCTCTTTGGGGAAACATTTGGTTGATTGGTCCTTCTATGGTGGTGTGAAAGATATAGAAGGAAAGGAATAGAAGGGTATTCATGAAAGATTCAATTTATTTGCTACAAATTATAGAAAACTTGAAATAGGGGATATATGAAGTGGTGATGACTAGGATTCACTCCAAGAAAGTCTCCTTCTTCACAAAATGGGATGATCATATGCAATCTATATAGGGATCATTGAGAGATCTGAAAGGGATGGGGCCCAAAAAAGAAAATAGGGGGATGAAGCCTATTGGAATGTACCTAAGAATGATGGGCTAATCTCATTTTCAGTGGAGCTGCAAGAGGAAACCCAGGAGAAGTAGGAGTAGGATGAATATTTTGTGATTGTTTTGGTAAATGTTTGTGGGCTATATATGGATATATTGGAGTAGCTTTGAATAATATAACAAATATGGATCCCCTTGTGTGGGAAATAAGACTATGTGTGTCCAAAGGGCTCCAGAAGGTTGAGTTAGATGGGGATTCCTAGATTTGCATAAATGTGATCACTAAAGGCCAAATTGGGAGCTATAAGTTGAAGCAATGGATCCTAAAAATAAAGTTTTGGCTGGACCAACTTGTAGAGTACAATATATGTAATGTATACAAGGAAGTTCTTAAAGTAGTAGATTATTTGGCTAATACAGGAATAGATAGATGAGAGAAAGAAGTCATGTGTGGTTCAACTGATTTGTGGCCCCAATTAGCAGAGCTATTGGCATTGGACAAGAAGGGGGTACCTTCATCCAAGAGAGAAGGTATTGGATAAGATACTCAAAATGAGAATCCTTAGCAATATTGTTGGTCGTAGATTGTTGTAGATGGTTATTCATTTCTTTGGTACTATCTTGGGGATCTCTAATCAAGGTGAGATTGGTTATGATAATATTTGGAAGTTGTGAAGATTGTGGATAGATTAGGATATCTTAACAGGATGATGATATAGGAATATTATCCACCCACAGATCGCATGCATAGGCTTCACTTTCATAGGAATATTGTTGCAGTAATTTCTAGGAAGAAATTATCTCAATGAGAATCTTTTTCTATCTTCTTGGATTCTAGGGAAGCTTGGGTAGGATTTATTCTCTTAAACTCTCTTCTCTCCTTCTTATTGAGGAAATCAAAAGTTTGGGGTCAAATGAGAGGGGAGCCATAGGTGAGCTAGAGACAAGGGAGGAGAAATGTAGATGTCTTTGTATGATAGGAGGACTAGACATTGAAAGTGCTGGAAATGATTATGGAAGCAAGCATAGGGGGAACACCGCCATTATGGAGAAATTTTCAATGCCTTTTTATATCCAATGTTGGCAGTGGGCCAGCGTTCCTCGTGGGGATTCATGACATGGTTTAACAACCTCTTGTGGATTCTATAAGTCTAGTGGTTGTATCGAGCATTGATAGGTCGATCTTTTGGTGCAACGACAACCCTAGCTTGTATCAAGTGGTATCAGAGCTTGGTCATAGGTTTGAATCACATAGGCTGCAATGAGTGATGCTAGGAGGGGCATTGTTGGTAGTGGGCCAGCATCCCTCACCAAGATTCGTGACATGGTTTAACAACCTCTTGTGGATTCTATAAGTCTAGTGGGTGTATCAAGCATTGACAGGTCAATCTTTTGGTGCAACGATAACCCTAGCTTGTAACATCCAATTGTGCAAACCATGGGCTCGGTGGATGTGGGGTTCTAAGTTGGTAATGATTTCGTGGCCAAATATTTCTTGCCCAAAGTGGTTGATTAGATATTTAGCATTAAAATTTGTAACCTGGGATAGCCTCTCTCACATTTCTTTGGCAGTGAGATCGAAGAGGTTGGCGATTTTGAGGATCCACTTGAGGGGGGTCAAAATGAGAAGGAGATCATTCTAGTTAAATTCATCTAAAGAGAGTTATAGGAGACTGTCTAGAGGAATGAATTTGGGAGATTACAAAATTTGTTGTTTTCGGATAAATCTTCGTATTCAGCTAATGTGGCTTGAAGAATGTTGTTCTTATGTAAGGGAATTGGATATTTTTACAAGAATTTTGTATGAGGGGTTTGGGGTGGTTTTGCGAGGGTAGTTTGGTTTTCCTTTTGAGTTCAATGTGTAATGAGGAGTGGTTCTTAGTAGCTGATAGTTTTGATACTTAATGTTTAGTACAGATGCCAAGCTAATAAGATGAGAGGGGGGGGTGAATAACACAAACTTAATCTTCCATAAAAACAACAGATTCAACCTCGGTAACATATACTTCAGTAATATAACCAAAACTGCTAAACATGCAAACTCATAAGCATATAAACATCATAACACTCATAACACCAGATTTAACGTGGAAACCCAAATAGGGAAAAACCACTATGGGATTTCGGACCCACTAAGAAATATACTCTTCTAGAGTATGCTCGGTTAAAAGCAAATCCTGTTAAAGATTACAAACACATTTCTAGATGTGACCCGGTTAAGGGATTTCCCTCAGATCTGTTAGGATCTTCACCTTGTTAGAAGTGACCTTGTTAAAGGATTTCAAACACTCAATTAGAATGTCACCTTGCTAGAGGGTTTTACAAATAAGATTGTTAAGTCCACTCGGTTAAGAGATTTTCTATCACTTTACAAAATAACAATAATAAAAATCTATCTGCAACTTCACATCTAAAAATGCTAAAGTAAATTCTTTTTTGCTCAATACAATCTAGTCATAGGACTTATCTTGTCCATCTGCTGGGCTCTATACTCTGTTATTCAAAATAGGTCTTCAAGCTTTTGTGCTCGGTAATCACTATGTAGCATCCCTATGCATACACTTGCCTGCATACATTGTTTATCAACAATTCCTTGTTTATAAACAATTTGCCAACCGCTTAATCTCCTTGATCACATATCCCCTGATCAATCATAGCCAGTAGATCTTCAAACTTGACCAGGTTCAATGTATCCTTCGATCTGAAAACATTTTACCCCACCTTGGAACTTGCATACATTTCTTGGAACTTGTGCTAGGGTATTGCGGTTCAATCTGAGCTATAGATCTTCTTGCCAATTTTCCTTTGCCATAGATCCTTAACAACCTTTATACACATTGTAACAATCATTTAATCATAACCAGCTCATCAGCTTCCTTCATTAAATAATGCTTTTATTCATTCAATGCATTATGTTATTACTCGGTTGCAACTCGGTAAATACTAAACTTCACTCGGTAGACATACCGCCTTCATTAACCGATAGCGATAACCTTAGGATTTACCGACTTGGTTCTTTGCTCAGTAACATAGTATAGTATTAACCTTACAATCAATAACATATATAGGATATCAAAACTATCTAAACATCATGATCTCATCATTGTCTAACTTGCTAATAGTTGCCCATTGAATAACTTATTTCTCCCCTTATTCATCACATTCTTTATGTGTCTTTTACCAACATCTTTATACTCACTAAATCATACTTCTTAAGATATGGCAACATCCAACTGAATTAGAAAATCAATTTCTTGACATCAATGACAAAATAATTATATTAAGACAATAAACTTCCTTTAGCAATTATATCCATAATCATCAACAACCTTCTCAATATCCTAATTTAAATGCCAACAATCTCTCATTGTAATTGGAATGCCAACAATCTCCCTTTGTCTGTTATAATGCAAACAATAGCCTGTGTTTTATGTTGATCTATTGATGTACCTATGCTTCTCAGATTAATATATAGGGCTCTACCCCCATATTAAGTAGAACTTACCAAAAATAAATTTAAAAATAGGTATTTGTATCTGTAAAATATATCTATTTTGTTAAAAAAATCTAAATTCCTACCCCATCCCTCATAACAAAATAATTACCTTAGTTTGGGATTAATCTTAGGATTCCCAAACCTATTTTTCCCTAAAAATCATGGGTTGGGAGGTCTTCACTAAATTTCCTCACCTACAATCTTGATATTAATGGGTATTTTTAAAATAAAGTTATATAAATGTGAAGGGTATATCTCATAAACTATCAAGATAATAAAAATATATAATACATGCTTCATGATAGTTTTAGTATAATTTTATTAATTTTTATTACTATATATTGAAAACATTTATAACTGTGGCGTCCTAATTTGTATTCCCTTACAATTTGGTCCACATTTGGGGCCCTCACCTTAGTCTTTGTACCCCAATGCTTAATCAAGACCTAATTATGCTTGTATCATGCAAAGCAAGACTTTTTTTTGTAATGCCCACCAAAATACCATAGAGAAATTAACCATCTAATATGCAAATAGAGACAATTTAAAAAAAAAACATCATCTAATGCATCACATATAACTAGATACTCATATAGAATAAACAACCAATACAAGATATACACAACATCATCATCATAGCATAATCACAAAGCATAATGCACAAGCATAATTAAACACAATACATCAATATTTTCCCTAGGGTATCTCAACACCATTACTTTAATATATTTATTCACCACTATATCACACTGCATTTAATCATTACTCTCTATCTTTCATTTCTACAATACATAAAAGATCATTCTTTTTCTTAACTATAAAAAAGACAAGCTATCATTATCCAACTGCTATTAGTCCCCCTTTAGATTCATTTTAAGACCATCAATTCCAAATGTTCCTAATACCCATTCTCTATATAGAAATAGGCATTCAAATAATAATAGAGACATAATCATTCCAAGAGATAAATACAATAAGGAACAACATCTTTTCCTACTAGATCATATACTCAATTCCCATCAATGATCAATATCTAAGGTACATTATGAAGTACACCAATGACAACAACATCGTATCCTAATAGAAAAGTCATGATCACAACCTATTACATCCTTTTTCATTACATATGAATATAAGATCTCACTACATCAAGATACATGGTTCTTTAAATACAAATTCCAAACAAATCATATTACACCAATCTGCTACAAGAATCCATCCATAAGATGAAGAGATAAGGAATCCACATCCATGCACAAGCATCCAATGAAGAAAATCTCAATGGAAGAAGGCATCAAACCACCTGACCATGTGGAAGAAAAGGAACCACCCCCCATGCTAGGAAATGATACAAGGTCCTACACACACTCTAGACCTAGCCTGCACCTAACAACCAAAGAGACTTCCAACGATGCAATCACCACAACTAAATAGAAACCACATATACCATAGGCCAAATCACATCACAAGGCTAAAACAAAAAACCATAAAACCTCCAGAGGCTAACCAACGTCAAGGCATGAGGAACTAGGATCTACATGTAGTGAAGAGTGTCATCACATGTTATCACCAACAATAAAGAATATCCTAGAACTCAGTTCCAATATCCGTAATAAACATGTGTAACTGTCTCAACCTTTGAGTAAATAAAGGGAGTTCAGTTTATCCGGTTACCAGATCTTCCCATACCTCATCCTAGGACTATACAAGTAATCCAGGCCATGAGAGGGGTACCACAATATCAATTATTATCTTGTCTTATTAAGATGGAATACTACTACCCATCCCACCTAATATTTATTTAATAGATTATCACTTGATTAGCAACAATAAACCTCCAACGATCTATCCAAAGGTCTAGACCCAGCTCCTATCACATGGAATCTTTGCAGTCCATTCCTCATGACCTTGGCAGACTCATGGAAGTCCACTCTCCCTAATCATGCTCCTAAGCCTTAGGGTAACATCACATACAAATACAAGATCAAGGGCTCACAAAGTATAACTCGGATATCCAAGGTTTTCCAGCCACATAAGGAACATCAACAATGCATAACAATTCCATTGACACAGCCACATAGGCAACATAAATCACATAGCATCACAAATGACAAATATATCAAAAAGCCCAAAATACTACAACAAGGTATCTCTCATCTTGTGTAACACAATATAATAAAAATATCCAATTCCAAACAATATTGTAGTCTCACCAAAGGACATTCAGACATCACAAACAAAGCCTCTGGATTGTCAAAACATCGAATTAGAAAAACCAATAAATGACACAGAATGCCCAAACCTAACTCAGATGACCAAAATAACAGTCTAGCATTTTTGTAGATTGAAACAATGCCTTTATAGATAAGAATAATGCATCCAAATATCAATACAATGCTTCTTCTATGCAAATTAGCGTATATGCCAACTCAGTTAGTGCTTCTAACAACCAATTTAGCACCTATGTGCATTTTTGCAGCACATCCAATACTGACAATAGTGCATTCACACAAAAATATAGTGCATATACCTCAAATAATAGTGCATACAAGCAAAACAATAGTGCTTCCACTAGAATAGCACATTCACACAATGATTTAGTGCTTTCGAAGTAAAACTCAAAAATGCAAAAGAATAAAGATTATGATCATGGCTTGCAAATTGATAAGATACCAAAACATACTGAAATCAACCTAGATATGAACGCATTGACATAAGTGAAAAAAGAAACACAATAAGGATAACAAAAAATATGCCAATGCTCAAACATCATATAATGACTCAGGCATACTCCCGACCAAACTTAAGGAAGGTTTATCATAAAGGACAACAATGAAACTCCTCCAGTTGTGAAACATCAATTGACACATTAAAATCACTCACAAATCAATATCCATACTCCCAAAATTGCATAGCCAAGAGAACTAGGAACAAACACAACAACACACAGAAAATACTGGAGCATTCACCAAAAGGCATTCACAACAATATTCCAGAAACAAATGTCAAAGCTATAGGCCCAATATAAAATATTTATTAATCCATATTATTAATCTTTCTACAATATTGCTTTCCTAGCCCACAAACAATCTTTTACAGACATTGCGCATACAATCTTCCAAAAAAATCAAAATGCAAAAAGAGAAGAACATCCAACCTAGAATTTGAAGAGAAGGTCTATAAAAACATGAGGAAGAGCAATCCAACCAAGATCCAGCCAAGCCAAGCTCCTAAACAAAAATAAAAAACCTTCAATTGTAGAAAATTCCCTAGAAGGCCAACCCTCGACAAAGCTCAGGAAGCCAATTAAATAGAAAATCAAACCAAAACTATGCAAATACGTCTGTCAATCAAAATAAACTATAAAAATATATTTCATACCAACCCTCTCAAATGTCAAGGTAAGAATATAAAATATTCTTTAATTAACTTACCCCAATATACTCAACCAATAGTAAAATTGGGTAGGTAGACAATATAATATTTAATTAACCCAAATGTGTAAAGAAAGAAATAATAATATAAATAACCAATCATAAAATGAAACATGGGAAGAATAAAATATAAAAGTCCAATAATAAAATAACCAAGGGTAATATAGATGAATACCCAAATTAAATATTAAAACCCCAACTATATAAATGAATAATAAATCCAAAAGGCTAAATTAATAAAATAAATAAACATTAAATTAAAAAATATATATATCCCAAATAACATTAAATCAATAAATTAAAGATTAATTAAAATAATATTAATCCACAACAATAAATTACTCAATAATATTTAAATATCAAAACCAAACATTATTTTAATTTTAACATTAATAAACTATATGAACCAATATTAATTAATTAAATAATCAAATACTCACAATGCCACAAGACAACCCAACAAAGGGATGAATATCACACCTCAAGACTCTAATCACCAACTCAAGCCACGACACTAATTGACCAGGATACCAACTTAAGCCTAGAGTGTGTAGAGAGAACCCATGTCATCTCCGATCAACTTGTCATTGGGATGAAGGCAGGATGATACCTATGAGACCAGGTGGAGTTGATGTCTAGTACCTACAATCCTACAACCACCAATATCCACGAAACAACATATACAATAACATATATCATACATGATCAGGCAAGTGAGACAAAATCAAAACATCATATCATGCTCACAATGAGTGATATGACATCATCTCTACCATAAATACAATAGTAAGAAACTTGTGATAATCATAGCATCAACTCATCTCATATAAGCATGAAATGGGGTTAGTGCTATTAAAAATCCATCATAACCTCATAAGCAATATGATCCATCGATAGATAACGAGTGCATTTAAATCATTAGGTATAAATCCATCCATCATAATAATCAAGGATATGCCACCATCCACATAGATCATCATATATCAAATGCCCATATAAAATGTCTAGCATCATCAATAAGGATCTAAGACAGGAGTAGAGTCATAAATATCAATCAAAACATCATGAAAGAGTCTAAATAAGTCTATCAATGCAAAATCAAAAGATAAATCAAGGAGGGGCACTACATTTTAACCCTACACCTTGCATGGCCCTTTGGTCCTGTTCTTAAAATGGGGTAGGACTAGGGTATTGGCATCATGGCCCTCATTGGGACCAGGGCATGGCACCTTGGTCCTCCCAAATAGGACCCCAATTTGGCCCCTCACAACGGTCATACTGAGTTGGAGGGAATGTGATCTCCATGTCGACCCTTGTCAGAAAATTAAGATATTTTCCAATAGGCAAGTATATAAGGAGGCCTACCCCTCTCATTTCATCATCACAGGAGAATCATAAGGTTTTCAGTCAATCCATATTCAAGCAATCTATTATTCAAGCATTGAAGCATTCATCATCAAGTATTTCTAGAGATCTTCAAGGCTGCATATTCTTCATTAATTCATTGTCAAGAAACATTACATCAATCATATTCAAGCATGTGCGTGTGATTAGGGTTTTGTCATGTTAATTCCATTTCATACAACATATGTGGTTATATTCAAGAAGCAAAGCATCATTATCAGTCATTGCAGATTTGAGGTATATATTTCCATCATTTATTTCAATATTTGCAACATTTCATTCAAGGTTAATTCTTAAACTGAGGTTTGACATAGGCAAACGCCTATTTCCAACCCTTTTCTCCTTCTTTCTATGTAGGAAATAGGTATGAAGCTATGATATTTAGAATAAGCATTATTTACAATGACAAATTGATCCCCCATTGGAGTGTGAAAGGTTCAGAGGACCAAGGTGATGGGCACCATGATCTAGACATTTTAGGAGCTCCTTCAGGGATCAAATCTGAATCTTCTTATATTTCTTAGATCAAGGTGTGTGGCTCAATCAGATGACTATAGATTTCTAGGTCTATGTTCTTACCTTCATTTTCAACACTTTACCCTAATTTCAGCAATTCAACCTATAAAAGAAGTTAAACAAATTCATCCCTTTAATCCAATTAGTTTTTAGTCATTAACCTTACTGGTTTGTGACTAAATCTATTATATTGAACCCCTCTTTTGAATGTAAAGGTCCCTAAGTAAAAATTAGTGGTTTTACTACATCTTGTGGTGGAAACCCTAATTTTTCACCCCTTTTACTTTTGGTGAACCTAACTCCTCACACCTTTAATTCTGATTTATGTTCTTAGATCTGAGTGTTTATGCAATTTAAAATTCAAATTTACATTTACAAGTTTAATTTCCAATTGAATTTAAAAAATTTAGAGGTTAATTTCACAAAAACCCTAATTTTTAATTCTAAAATTGAGCTTGTGGATTGTTTAAATTGGATTAATTGTTTTGCTACAAGATTTCTAGATAAGATTGTGTAATAGTTTTTGCATCAATGTATTGGATCACACTCCATGATCCATCATCAGGATGAAAGAGAGTTGAGGAACATGAAAATTGAAATTGGATTAATTGTTTCAGATCTAATTTAGAAACATTTCATAATTCAAATTCAAATGCATAGATCTCATTTTAAACAAATTATATAAATTTAGAGGTTTAAATCATAAAAAACCTAATTTATTTTGAATAATTTGGTTTGTGGGTTGCATTTATTTTTCAAATTCACAAATCAAATCTCTCAATTAATTGGTTAATCTTGATCACTTTTACAAAATTTTGCATTGTTTAATCATAATTTTCATATTTGAAATTCAAAATTTCCCTCCTTTTTTCAATTTTCCATTCATTTATTTAGTAAACATTACTTTGTTACATGACATGTGAGTTTTTTGTTTGATCATAAGAGCATATGGAGTTCACATCTTATTTTTCTAGTTCAATTTCAAGTTACATTAAAGATGTTCATGTTGTTCCCTTAAATGCATATGATGATAACTTCTCCCTTTCATTCATAGCTATGATCTACCCTCTCCTAGAATTTGTCCTACCAATGAGGGTACAATGGTGCAAGAAGAGAATATGAACACTTCTTTCAAATTTTTCCCCCCTAAAGAGTGAGTTGTGGGGAATGATGCTCATCCTTCTCCTAAAATGTACCTCCCCAATAAGGATTATTTGGTGCAAGAGGATAATATTGTAGCTACCTTTCCTAGAAATGACATACATTCTTTTCATGATATTCCCCCTAGAGATGAAGCATTGATTACATATGATAGTCCTTTTTCTAATGTTGGTCTTAATCACAAAGATGCCTTAGAGAAAGAGGATGATCCTATTTCCCATCATTATAATGTTTCCAACACCCTCTCTCCTAAAAATGAAGAGCCTAGCAAAGATCAAATAAATTCCATTCATATTGTTACGAACCCTAAGATTGTTCTTAGTTATCATGTCGTGCCTTACATATATAATAATGAAGTGTTTAATTGGGAAACTGCCAAAAATATTTGAATTGAAGTACAATATGCTTTGTTAGTTTCTACAATCCTCTCTCCAATTCAAACAAATACACCATCTCCTACTAAAGAATTTCCTTAAGTGGAACTCTTGAAAGATGACTAGGGGTCATTATATTTCACACCTTTTTGTAGAAAATCTAAGATGACTGAATTTGATACTCAAAATTTTTATCCTAGCACATGTCTAGAAATTGATTAGGTCTTTAAGAGTGAACCCTCTCTTGATCCTACACATGGATACAATGGGCAAGTTTTAGGGTGTGCACAACAAAGTCTTGAAAGACATGAGAAATCACACTTTTCTAATGAAAAGTTGGGCCTCCAACCTCTTCCTTTGTCAACATCCCCTCTTTCATTGTTTAGTGAATCCACATCTTCTCATTCCAATATGGTATTATAAAAAGATAATATTTTGTCTGATCTTCTTCAAGCCAATTTAATCTCTCTTCTTTGGCCTAAAAGAAGAAGGAAATATAGACAACATGTTGAAATTTTTTATTTTTACAAGTATCATCAAATTCATGGTCATTCTACTAATGAGTGTCAAGCTTTGAAAACAAAAATATAACATTAATATTGTTTTAGGGATCATAAAAGTAACATGTGACAATGAATGACATATTTCTTATTATCATTTCAAATAACATTCAAGTTCCTATTATGTTGCTCCTCACTATGTGACATTGTTAGCCTACCTAGTGGGGGATCATTGTCATTCATTGTGGTAGAATTTCAGGTGTAATCATACTTAGTGAGCAACATAATAGTCTATTTATTTTTGTCTCTATGCTTATGGGGTAAGAATATTATCTTTCCTCTTTCCAAGGTTTCACTATTTCCTTTATGGATTGCATTCTTCATAACTTGATGTCCTTTCTTAGATATAATTATCCTTCAAGTGAAAACATGTGTTTTCCCTGGTTAGGAACTATTCTTTGTTTGAAACGACACATCTCTTATGCATACTCTCTCCTTAGGGAATGTATGATCCTTCATTCTAATTCTTCCTTGTCCTCTTGCTTGGTGGGAAAGGATGGCATTTTCCTTCCTCTCTCTCCTTTTTAAATATTACTTCATATGTTTTATTGTATTCTTCATAACATGATGTCCTTTCTTTCATAGAGTTATCCTTCATGCGAGTACATGCGTTTTCCTTGGTTAGCACATATTCTTTGTTTCAAACAATGCGTCTCTTATGAATAATCTTTCTTTGGAAGTTGTGTAATTCTTCTCATTTTACTTACACTTAAGGGGAAATGATTTCTCTATCCTATCCTTTATAAGGATCTAATTTTCCTTTGTTGAGTGGTGTTTTCTTATGATTAGATGTCATTCCTTGTGTGAAGTTGTTGTTTTCTCAAGGGTTCTCTCTTATGCAAGAGGTGTATGTCCTTGGCTACAACCTCTTTTTCACTTGGCAATGTACATTATCATTAACTTACCCTTCAAATTGGGTCAAAAGTGTGTCATCCTTCATCAATAATCTCTTTCACCTAGAAATAGGAGGAAGGTATGAATTCTTGTTCCCCTTCCTTTATTTTGGTAGAAGATGTTATGTTTGTTCAAGAAAATCCTCTTGGAGGTAGATGTCTTTAGAGAAAAGATCTATTCTCCTCCAAGGATCATGTTTGCACTTGTTGCAACATATCTCTTTTTCAATTATCTTATCCTTTCTTGAAGAGTATTCCCTCTTTGGATTGGATTTATGAACATTGTTTCCTAAAGTATATCTCCTTAGTGTTGAAGGTTAGGTATCATTGCCTCTAAGCTTCCTTAAGACATCAACATAAGGCTATGTTGACATCTTAATGGGGGGCACCCATATTGCACCCTTTGTATCATATTGTACCATATCTTTGCATGTCTTAAACGTGGTGTTCATCTTAGAAACCAAATAAAACAAACTCTTATACAAGATACTTCACACTTGAACTTAGATGCAACATTGATATATGTCTTGAGAGGGGTTACACATCATCGAAACTAGAGAAAACAAAATATTACATGGGATGTCCTCAAAACCAGACATGTATCTATCTTAAATAGGGTTACACGTTCTCAAAACCAGAGCAAACAAACTATTAAGAGAGATGTTCTCGAAACCACACATTCACCCCTATGCATTTTCATTTATATTACATGTCTTAAACAGGTTGATGCACGCTCAAAACCAAAAGAAACAAACTCTTATATGGGGTGTTATATACATGAAACCAGACACCACTTGCACACACACACCTAGAAAAAAACATCTAGGGGCAAGTATATACAAATGTAAAGGGGGTGGAAAATTAGGGTTTCCACCACAAGATGTATTAAAACCACTAATTTTTACTTAGGGACCTTTACATTCAAAAGAGGGGTTTAATCCAATAGATTTAGTCACAAACCCGTAAGGATAAGGAATGAATATTAATTGGATTAAATGGATGAATTTGTTTAACCTCTTTTGTAAGTTGAATTGCTGAAATTAGGGTAAAGTGTTGAAAATGAAGGTAAAAACAAAGACCCAACAAGCTACAGTCATCAAATTGAGTCACGCGCTTGGATTTGAGAGCTATAAGTAGACTCAGATTTGATCCCCAAAGGAGCTCCTAAAATTTTAGGACCGTGGTGCACATCACCTTGGCCCTTCAAATGTTTTGCACTCCAATGGGGGATCAATTCATCACTATAAATAATGCTTATTTTGAAGATCACAACTATGTACCTATTTCCTACACATAGAAAGAAGAGGGAAAGGGTTGGAAATAGGGGTTCTCCTAAGTCAAACCTCGGTTTAGGAATTATTCTTGAATGAAATATTATAAATATTGAAATAAATGATGGAAATATATACCTCAGATCTATAATGGCTAATAATGATGCTTTGCTTCTTGAATGTAACCACATATCTTGTATAAAATAGCATGAACATGACAAAACCCTAATCACACACACATTCTTGCATATGAATGATAAAATGTTGCTCAACAATGAATAAATGAAGAATATGCAACCTTGAAGATCTCTAGAAATACTTGATGATGAATGCTTCAATGATTGAATGATAGATTGCTTGAATACAGATTGACTGGATGCCTTATGATTCTGTTGTGATGATGAAATGAGAGGGTAGACCTCCTTATAAACTTGCTTATTGGGAAAAAATCTTAATTTTTTGACAAGGGCCGACATGGAGATCACATTCCCTCCAACTCATTATGACCATTGTGAGGGGCCAAATTGAGGTCCTTTTTGGGAGGACCAAGGCACCATGGCCTAGTCCCATAAAGGACCATGGCACCACACCCTGGTCCTACCCCAGTTTAGGACCAAGACCAAAGGGCCATGCAAGGTGTAGGGTGAAAGTAAGGCTAACTTTGCATGATAAAAGCATAATTAGGTCTTAATTAAGCATTGGGGTACAAACACTAAGGTGAGGGCCCCAAATGTGGTCCTAATTGTAAGGGAGTACAATTTAGGATGCTACAATAACTTTCAAACCATTAGTATTGAATGCAGTTCTCATAGTGCAGAGAGAAGTCTCGTTTTCTATGTGCAGAGGTTTGTCTCTTTTCTAGGTTGTTGGTTGCTCTTCTTTTTGTGGGAGGCATTTCATTTCTTCCTTGCTTGAGCATCTAGTCTCCATTTCTTGTGGAGTTGTTTTTTTTGGTGGTCGTTATTTTTGGTTATGGGTTCTCTTAGGTTTTGTGGAGATGTCCAACCTTGTGTGGCTGGATGGAGCTTTGTGGTTTTAAGATTTCAATTTTCATTTGTGGGCTCATGATGCTCTGTCTCTGGTCCTCCTCAATGATTCTACTATTGAGGTGGTGTTTTCTCCTATAGAGGTGGAGAACCTTCTTTTGAATGTGGCTAGGGCTTGTATTTCTTTTATTCTTTATTCCTCTTTCATTGATCCTATTGAGGTGGAGGCGTCTCTTATTGAGGTGGAGATTGACTTTGTGGGAGAGGTTGGAAGCTGCATTAAGGGGGCTTGTGTTGTAGTGTTGGTGGTCTTTGGTTGCATTGATGGTGTTGATGCCTCTAATATTTTTCTCTATAATTTTTTTCCTATGGAGGTGGAGACTAAGGTGGAGTTCAAGGTTTTGGTGTTCGATCGGGTCATGTTTCTTTACTGGATTAAGGTTATGAGAGCCTTTTCAAAACCCATTCTTCTAGTGATTTTAGTATGTAATATATTTATGTTACTAGGAGTGAAGGTTATGGGAGCCTTGTTAAAACCTATTGTTAAGGTTAGGGGAGCCTAGAAAAACCCTTTTCTCATGATTGTTTGAGTAGTTTATGTTGTTGGCTTCAACATTTTTCTTTTATAGGTGGTTCTTTAATACTTAGTATTTGTTGGTAGGTTGTTGGCTATTGGTTGTGTGTATTGTACCTTGTTGCAACGTTCTATAAGTGGGTTCTGGATCCCCAAAAAATATAAGGGTTTTGGGTCCCTTAAAAACTTTTTGTATGGGGTTTTGGGTCCCTTCGAAACCTATTTGATCCTTAATCAAAAACTTTCAAACCATTTATCATTTTCCAAACCTAAAAGATGTGTCAAACCTTAGCCTACATTAGATATTTACCTTTTTAAAATTTGAATTTGATAATCTTTTATGAAGTTGCATTAGTAAAAATATTTTTAAATTTATTATTAAAAGATTAAAATTTCATAACTAATTGTTTTTTATTAAGCAAAAATGTGAACTAATTGTTTACTTGCATAATGTAGCAAAAATGTCATCACATCTGCATGTGCCCTTTTACTCTTTCTTTTAAAAATTTTAGTAGTGTCTCATTGAAGTTTCTATTTTTTACTAGATTAATTTTATGGTATGTTAAAAAGGCAGTTCCTAAATACATTTAATTTCTTACAACTCTTTTTACTAATTTTTGCAAATTTGTTTAGATAACTAATT
This sequence comes from Cryptomeria japonica, assembly GCF_030272615.1. Lineage (NCBI taxonomy): Eukaryota > Viridiplantae > Streptophyta > Pinopsida > Cupressales > Cupressaceae > Cryptomeria > Cryptomeria japonica. The sequence continues at coordinate 680,933,208 of NC_081411.1, forward strand.
CAAAATTGTACCTAAAGTTATTATCTATTTTTTAATATTTACATTACCACTTAAGGGTACTATTTCAACTATAGCAATATTACATTCACCAGGCATCCACTTTTATTGAGTACTATAAAAATAATTTTATTTATTTTGCCAAGTTTTGATTTATTGTAACTCACATGTCTGCTAAAGTGGAGGTAAAATATATTTAAAAATGCATAATTCACACGCTTCTCCTTGTTTTGCTCTCAACTTTCTCCCTATTTACAAAAAAACATAATCTAGATAAAATTTGACCCTCCTAGAATATAAAAACTCCTCATAGATATTTGAACATTACCCTTAGACTAAATGCATCTAATCCCATCCACATTCACATTTGCATGTCACCTAACACAATAACATGATACGCTAAGGGCCCATGCACACAACCTCACTTTTTCTTTTGTAAACATCTATATTTTTCTCTAAACCTCAACCATAATCCATGCCTTAAAGTTAGCTTATCCCTAAGAATACTATTTTCAGAAAATTGACTAAAAATACAAAAGATATTGCATCACTCTAAGTTAACACCTACACACCTTTCCTTTTTGAGACCACCTTGGGCATATTCCATAACTGTTGCATAACCACCCACTCTGTTAATAATACCTTCATACATTAGCACCCTAGGATCACATATATATCTATTTTCAAACATTTATGCTAAAACATTCTTCAAGACACTTGATGATGGAAAGATCCTAAATATACCAAAGGCATCCTCCTTTCTTCATTTTTCAAACTTGATAAGTATTGCCACAATGAAAATAGGTGTTGACTACTACTAGTTTTAATATTAGAAAGTAACGTACAATATTTGTGACACTACTATTATTCTTTAGATAACATCACATCTGTGTCAGTGGATTCTTCAAATGATTCTTTAAACACTATAATGTCATTTTGACATTGCTAATATATTTTTAGAAATTATTGCAAGTTTTTAGAAAATATCAATTGTGGCACTTTCACAACCTTTCAATTATTCAAATTATCATCATGTCATATTCCCAACTTTACGCCACTCAAGTACAAGCTTTGAATAAGCTATGATTTCTCTCTCTATGTTCTTTCCAACTTTCTTATAAGCTTAGCATAAACTTATGCAACCTAAACGTCAAATTCTATTTATTTAATTAAGTTTAAAAATAAATTACTATTATTAGAGTCCAAAAAGATTTGTTAAGTAGGTAAATACACTTCTAGTAGATAGACTAACACTTTTAATTTAGAATTTTTTATTTTCACTTATTAAGATATGATCTTGATTTTATCACAAGCATGCAATTATGAAGTGTATTCTTGCATCCACTACTTTCAAACAAAGTAGATATTATTGTGCTGTATGCATTGGGAATGATAATGAAGATAACACTTGCCTAATATAATAGATATCAAGTAATATTATTTACTCAATTTGTTCACCACTCTAAAGAAAAGCATCATTCTAGTGGGGTTTCTTTTAGAATCTATTGTTATAAGAATAATCTTTTCTATTGGAAAAGAATAAAAAATATTGTGCAGTTTGACATTTCTTTGGGACCATTGGCAATTACATGATAAACAACAATAGTAAAATATTTTAAAGACATTATCATTGATTTGAGCACAAACATATGGTTATGAAGTGTATTGTTGTCTCCATTATTTTAGACCAATTAAGTTGTCATTTTTGTGCCATATGAATTAATAAAGACAATGAAGAAACACTTACCTAATAATTGATATTGAAAAATATTATTTATATAAATGTGACTAGCACACTAAAGTAAAGCACCATCTTAATACACTTCTTTTTAAAATCTATCATGAAAAACTTTCTTTTCTCCATTCTTGTCCAATTTGACAGTTTTTTAAAAACCCTAATAAACAACAATAAAATACTAAAGACATGATCATTGATTACTATAAAGTCTTTTGTTGCCTCTATTACTTTAAACCAAGTGAGTTTGGTATTTTTGTACTATATTCATTAACAAATAATACTGAAGAATCAGTAACCTAACAATAGGCATTAGAAAACATTATTCTCTTGAATGTGCTTAGCACTCTGAACCAAAGCATCATTCATGGCAGTGGGATTCTTTCAGATGGGTTTCTCTCACAGAATCTATTGTTTTAAGAATATAACTTTTTCTCTCCCTCCCTCCCTCCCTCAGTTGGGAATAAATAAGATAAAAGTGTGACAGAAGATACAAGTGTGGATAAAATCATCGCCTTAAAGTGATTGTCCTGTACCATCAAACAAGGATAATTATATTGCCCAAAACACAACATGATCGATTCTCATTGGCATTAGGGCTAAAAAACAACTGGTAAGATTATCTATTGCCCCAAAATATCATGAGAAGGACATGACATGAAATCAGTCACACTAAACGAAGATTTGTCGCACCCCAGCAAAGAGTATAGTACTGTAAAAAGAGTCTAGTACAGTAACGTCCTTGTGACGTCCTGTGCCCAATAATAGCAGTTTGTAGGCCAATGAAGAATTGCCGACCAAGTCTCTCACACGTGCATGCCATCACATCACATCCCAACTTTCTCACTCCACAACCCCTCCAAATCACATTACACAAGAAAACACAAACCGCCGCCTCGATCAGTTGTTGGGTTTCAACAGTTGAGTTTAAAAAAGGCAGAAAAAAATTGCAAAAGAAACAGAAACATGGATAAAGCTGAAGTGGGTCAGCTGGCTGTTATATAAAGACGTTCATGTATCACGAAATGCATGAGGAAGGGAGGGGGGGATTCATTGAGTAGTTTGGGTTGTTTCGGGGTAGTTCAACAAGTTGTTTTTTGTATTTTGTTTTGTTGGTTGGTGTGTATGTATGTGGATGCAATCTGAAACAACACAGAGCCCTGCAAGGACAATTTTTACAGCTGTAAGAGATATAAGAAGGGCCCAAGGGAAGAAGAAAGAAGTAATGGCTGACATGGAGGTCCACAACAAATTGTGTATCAGAGAATTTGATACAGAGAAAGATGTTGAACGAGTAGAGGAGCTGGAAATGAGGTGTGAAGTAGGGTCGAGTACAAGTGTTTCTCTCTATACAGATCTCATGGGCGACCCCATCTGTAGGATCCGCCATTCTCCAGCTTATACAATGCTGGTTGGTACTCTCTTATGATACATATAATCATTTTTTTTTGCATAGGCTTTAAGTTTTTCATTGGTTGTTTATATGTATAGAGATTTTTAGTGCAGTAGGGCTGTTTATTTTCAGTACCCATTGAATAGTTCAGAGAGATTTTATTGGATCAGCTTCCTGAGATTTAAGTGGGTTCATTAGGTTGCAGAATATGGGCCGGATAGAGAAATGGTGGGGATTATCAGGGGCTCCATTAAAACAGTTGTGTGTGGGATCAATAATCAGGAGCTTCAACAGATTCCATTGTACACCAAGGCGGCTTATATTCTTGGCCTGAGAGTCTCGCCAACCCACAGGTATTCTTTCTAAATCTATTCAATACGATTTTCTTTGTTTGGGTCATTTAAAATAAGAAAAATCTATACATAGCTACATGTTCTTGAGCTTTATTAGCATTGATTAATAGATACAAATCTATTAAAGATATTAAGTTTCTATTTTCTTTTTTTTTAGCTTGTTGTTCTTGGAGTATGGAATATGATCTGAAATGTTGACACAAACAATACATGCAGTCAAATCTAGAAGCTTTCAATAATCTAGAAAAATCTATTCCAAAACTACATGTTCTTGAACTTTATTAACATTGCTTAATAGTTAAATATGAGTTTTCTTGTAATTGTTTAGCATGGTTGATGTTTAAGTAATTGTTCTACAGCTTATTTTCTCTTCTCTTTTTTTAATGATAGATCATAGAGTATGATAGGAAAATGTTGACATGAAAAATACACAACAGTCAAATCCAGAAGCTTCCAATATTCAAAAAAAATCTACACAAAGTTTTATGTTTTAAAAAAAAATTATTAGCATTTTCTTAAAAATTAAAATATGAGCTTTCAGAAACTATAACAATCAGAATACCGATTTTATGAACCATGGTTGTTTGATTCCTGAAAGAAAAATATGCTTCAGAGGAATTGCAAATGTCGTTTATCAGCTCAAAAAGAGATATTCTCTTTTACAATGAAATGCCTTCTCTCATGAAAGTTATAGATTACACACACATTGATTAGTCCTTTTTCTGAGCACTTTCCTCTTTCTGAAAATGGACTCTTGAATGCAATCAAATGTTGATTCAAAAATTTATATACAATTTAATACATAATATAAAACGTTGATTCAAAAATTTATACACAATTTAACAGTACATAACATAGCATCCAATGATTTGTTTTCTTCTTTACAAACTTGCTTTCGTTGCTCTGCACTTTAGAACTTTGGATCAATCAAGTTCTCTGCCATATCTAATTGTCCCAAAGCTCAGACAGTACAGAGGAATCCATTTTACTCAATTCTCAATGTTTTATTTTCTGTTTGTAGGCGTAAAGGAATTGGGCTGCGGTTGGTACAAGAGATAGAAAAGTGGTTCAAGGCAAATGGGGCAGAGTACGCTTACATGGCTACTGAGAAGGACAACAATGCATGCATCAAGCTTTTTGTGGAGAAATGCAGCTTTACCAAATTCAGAACCCCAGCTATGTTGGTCCACCCTGTACAATCCCACTCTAAGCACATATCTTCCTCAGTAAAGATCCTCAAACTGGGTATGAAAGAAGCAGAGGCTCTATACAGAAGATGCATGGGAACTTCTGAGTTTTTCCCACAGGACATAGACACCATACTGCAAAACAAGCTAAGTTTAGGGACATGGGTGGCCTTTCCCAGAACTGAAGAGTGGCCTAGGGCAACTTCTTGGGCTGTGCTAAGCGTGTGGAGCAGCAATGATTTGTTCAAAATGCAAGTAAAAGGAGTGTGTAAGACAAAGCGTATGTATGCTGCAGCTACTCGGTTGCTTGACAAGGCCTTCCCTTGGTTGAATGTCCCATCCATTCCAGATGTTTTCAGGCCCTTTGGAATCCATTTCCTTTATGGGTTGCACGGAGAGGGGCCCAAGTGTGGAAAACTTATGAGCTGTCTATGGTGGTTTACACACAATTTGGCTAGGGAAAAGAAGGGGTGCAGATTCCTTGCCACTGAAGTGGGTGCTCGTGATCCCCTTATGTCTTGGATTCCTTACAGAGATTTGTTTTCTTGTCCAGAGGATCTCTGGTGCATTAAGAAACTCAGTTCTTCTGGCCAAGAGGATTGGAGCATGTCTGCACCGGGTCTTAGACTGTTTGTTGACCCGAGAGAGTTCTGAGCTACAGTGAAAGGAAGGGCTATGGAGCACCATGAGACAAAGAGAATAGATTTTGTTATTTGTATTCCTTATGTAAATAGTGAGGGCCATGCTTATGCTTCCCTTACAAGTAGTGATATTCCACAATATCCTTTCTGTTTTCTTGTGGGCTATGTTTATAGACTCAGCTAGAGCAACTGTAGAGGAAAAGTAATTTGTTCTAGTACAAGCTAAATGGTATTAGCTCAAGCAGTTGGTTTAAGTGGTAGATGCTGTGTCTATATCATTTTTGTTCATCGTATCTTAAAATCCAACAAAATCAATGTAAAGTAGTTTATATATATATCAATGTGAAATTTAGTTTATATTTGTCAATTATAATGGATGTATTATTATTTGAATGATGAGTGGTTGTTTTAATAGGTTTATAATTTTATTAAAAATTTTGACTTTATCGTATGAAATATTATGAGTTCTAATTGAAGCCTATAATTGATTAATAATAGTTTTTTAACTTAAAATGGAAGGACATGTTTAGGAAAGTGATTAGTATTCTAATTAACAACATAAATCTTTCTAAGAAAATAATACTAATTATTAACACAAGTTATTTCGGTTAAATTTAATTAACATGCATCTCATACTTTCTTTTTACTATATCTTATTCTATAGTTTGACATTTCTTTAGGACCATGATAATTTCATGATAAAGGATAATGATTAAAGACATGAACATTGGTGTTAGAAAAAATGTATAATTATAGATTTTACTATTGTCTTCTTCATCATTTTAGACTAAAAAAATGACATTTTTGTACTATATACATTAATAAAACAATTAAGAAAAATATTGATTTTATTATATCAAATTTTATATGTTCTAATTGAAGTTATATTTTGATTAATAATAGCTTTTTTTATTCTAGTTCATAGCTTCAGTAAAACGTGATTACCAACAAAAAAAAAAGCTTTTTTATTGAAAATGAAATGTGTGTGCTTATGAAAGTAGTTAGCATTTTAATTAATTACATAAATCTTTTATAGAAAAAGAATGCAAATTATTAACAAAAAACTATTTCATTTGAATCTAATTAGCATGCATCTCATGCATCTCATACTTTCTTTTTATTATATCTTATTGTGTAGTTTGGCATTTCTTTTAAGATGACGATAATTACTTGACAAACAATAATGATGAAAGACATGAACATTGATTTTAGAAAAAATATATAATTATAGACTTTACTATTTCCTCCATCATTTTGGACTAAATAAATTGACATTTTTGTGCTATATGCATTAATAATGATAACAAAGAAACACTTGTCTAACAATTTCAATATTAAGAAATAACATTTATGAGAATTTATTCAATTCAGCAAAGCTGTTTCATTTTGTGTATGTGCGCGCACGCGCGCCAGAGAGAGAGAGATTATTATGCGGATGATTAGTAGTTGGTTTAATGAATTTATATACTTTTACATTTATCAATTATAATGGTTGTATTGTTATTTGGATGATGAATGGTTGCTTTAATGAGCTTAAGGTTGTATGAAAACATTGATTTCATCATATCAAATTGTATATGTTTTAATTGATGTCTATGTTTTGATTAATAATAATTTTTTTTAAATTAAAAATGAAAGGATGTGTTTAGGAAACTAATTAGTATTCTAATTAACAACATAAATCTTTTTTAGAAAAAGAATTCTAGTTGTTAACACAAATTATTTAATTTTGATTTAATTAGCATACATCTCATACTTTCCTTTTACTATATCTTATTGTGTAGTTTGACATTTCTTTTAAGATCGTGATAAGTACATGATAAACAATAATGATGAAAGACATGAATATTGGTTTTAGAAAAATATAAAATTATAGAGTTTACCATTGCATCCATCACTTTAGATTAAATAAATTGACATTTTTGTGCTATATACATTAATAATGATAACGGAGAAACACTTGTCTAACAATTTCAATATTAAGAAATAAGGTTTCCATGAATTTATTCAATTCTCTGAAGAAAAGCATCATTGTGTGTGTGTGTGTGTGTGTGTGTGTGTGTGTGAGAGAGAGAGAGAGAGAGAGAGAGAGAGAGAGAGAGAGAGAGAGAGAGAGAGAGAGAGAGAGAGAGAGAGAGAGAGAGAAGAGAGAGAGAGAGAGAGAGGAGAGAGAGAGAGAGAGAGAGAGAGTGTGTGTGTGTGTGTGTGTGAGAGAGAGAGAGAGAGAGAGAGAGAGAGAGATTATATTTATCAATTAAAATGGTTGTATTATTATTTGGATGATCAGTGGTCATTTTAATGGATTTATATACATTTACATTTATCAATTATAATGGTTGTACTGTTATTTGGATGATGAATGGTTGCTTTAATGAGTAAATGATTATACAAAAACATTGATATCATATGGAAAAGCTTCATGGAAGCAGAAATTCTGTGTCTTATGGTTTTGCTAAAAGTTGGAGTAACAATAGAGTCACCTTGTTTGGGGAGATTTGGCAAATCGATGAAAACATGATTGCAGAGGTCACGGGTCTCCAGACAGAGGGGACTAAATTCTACAGGGATCGGAAGTATGTAGCTGAAGCTTTCAAAAACTTCCTAAAGTCGGAGGATGAGAAGGGCAAGCTTGTGAAGAAGGACAACATCTCCTACTACACTCCCCAGCAGGTAAAGCCTTTCTGGCAAAAAGTTCTTAGGGCTTTAATGGAGTATTTGACTGTGGATGGTAGATTTACAAAAATTTATAACTATCATTTCGCTATTCTGAACCATTTCCGTCATGGTGCTAAAATATCTCTGCCCTTCTATTTAGCATCCTCTCTAAATGAGAGCCTTGCAGACCATGCTAAAAAGCCTAACTCTTACCCTTTAGCCCACCAGGGGCTCATTCTACTAATATATGAACATCTTAAGGATAAGGCTAGGGCAACCAAGGATGATCCTTTGATCATTAACGCTCATATATCTGAGAGCTGCAAAGACTTTGACTCGAGTGGGGATCAGCCCAACACCCCTACTCACAAAAAAAGGAAAGTTGAAATAGAGCATGAGGAAAAGGAGGTGCATTCTGATGAAGAAGAGGAAAAGGATAAGGACACTGATACTGAAATGGAGCAAAATAAGGATGAGAACGATGGTGAAGGGGAGGAAGGGGGTAATTCTGAAAACCCTCACTCTAACCCTAAGGGTTCGGAAAGCGAGAATGTTGCTCTAAATCCTAAGGAGTATGACAACCCCAAATCTAAGGAGACTGAATAGGGCAAGGACTCTGCGAACACCATCTTGGACACCACCCGTAACTGCACTCTGAAATTCTTCAATTTTCAGAAATGGGTTGTCGAAAACATCACCAGCATGTAGGGTAAGTAAAGGGAGCTGGAAGATAAGATTAATAAGTTGATTAAGATGTCTGACTCTGGGAAACGGAATGAGGATACGAAAAACAGTGAAGTTGAGGAGGAAATGGAGATGGAAGAATGGTTGGAGAAAGATCTGATCAAAGGGGACTTGAAACATTTGGAGGATGTTATTAGAACTCTGAAAGAGTAGGTGGAGGAGGACAAAGACAACGTCAACACCTGGATCGCCCGTAATGAGAAGGCTTTGAAAAGCCTTATGAACCACAGCCTCCAGGTCCTTAAAGTTTCTTCCCAGAATATGAATGCATTGGTGGATCATTTGGAAAGGAAAAATCAGGATAAGAACCTAGTAATTATAGAAGATGCTCCAACCTCTAGCCCCACCCACCAGAACCCTAGGTGCAGAACTAGGCAGACCACTATTGGGAAGGCCACCAAAATGAAAGAGAGTTAGCTTGGATAGGAAAACAACGACCTGAGGGAAGCGACCAAGGCGATGATGCTCTTCATACAGAACGTTGAGGAAACTATGAAGAGTTTTGAATTAACTTGTAATGTTGGGCTTGGGGCCAATTTCTTCCTGGCCTCTTGCTGTCCCTTTCTCTGCTGGTAGTTTTTTTATTGGTCTTTTGCAGTTGTCTTATTTTGTTTCCTTCTTGAATATCTTTCGTATGTAATCAGGTTTCGGGTCCCTTAAAACCTGTTTTTTCTTAATAAAAAACATTGATATCATCATATCAAATTTTATATGCTTTGATGTATATTAATTTTTTTAATTTAAATTTAAAGGATGTGTTTAGGAAAATAATTAATACTCTAATTAAAAACATAAATATTTTCTAGAAAAATAATTCTAATTGTTAACAAAAATTATTTCATTTGAGTTTAATAGCATGCATAGATCATACATTTTGTCTACTTTATCTTATTGTGTAGTTTGGCATTTCTTTTAAGATCATAATAATTACATTATAAATGATCATGATGAAAGACATGAACATTGGCTTTAGAAAAATATGTATAATTATAGAGTTTACTATTGTTTGCATCATTTTAGAATAAATTTATTGACTTTTTTGTGCTATATACATTAATAATGACAATGAAGAAACACTTGTCTAACAATTTCAGTATTAAGAAATAAAATTTTGTGATTTTATTCAATTGTCTAAAGAAAAGCATCATTATACTAAATTTCTCCTAGAATCTATTACTTTAATCTAATAAATGTTTTACTTAGAAGGGAATGATATTATTGAGACATGTTGTATAGAAAATGAAAACCATAATGTTATCCTTCTCTATTATTGAGAATGTTGATAATTATGCGCATTTGCATTTATTATAGAATTTGAATGTGATATATGGAAGGATAAATTGATAGATATGTACATGCAAATATAATCAAAGTTATCTAATGCATAAATACAGTTAATGTGAAAAAATTTAACCCTTTGGACTTCTTGTTACTTCTTCTCTCAACAAATCCAAATATGTGAAACTTATTTCATGATCATTACTTAAATTAAAATTGTATTAAAATAGGTTCTTAGTTAATATTAGACAAATTATTAACTTTTATTATATTATAAAATATTTCTTCATTAAATTTTCAAGTGCATAGTATAATTTATTTGCATTCATCTACTCTCTTGATGGCAATTTTTTTTCTCTTTATTTTAATGTTTTGTAATTAGCTACTACATACGGTGAAAATGGATACAAAAATAATATTGAAAGACTAAATGAATTCAACCACAAAACCCTAGCATAACAACAACAAAGATCCACCATAACATATGAAGATTACCTAAGACAATGCAAATCAAATGAAATCACAAAGATTATACCATCACATGTCCAAAAGGGTTTGGATCTCTATTCTTCCTATCTCCATTAATCTTGCTTGATGTATTTGCTCTCAGATTTTATGTGCACAAGAGCTCAACAAAGCACAGAAATGTGGTTGCAAGTAGGATCGCATGTAAAAGTGCAAAGGTGTAGTGTAGTCGAGTCATCAAGTAGTTAGTCAGGGTTTGATAATGAAGGAAGCATCTCCTTATATAGAAGACACTATATGAAATGGAGGGATAAGATTAAGAGGTGTAAAAGATAAATGGTCGGCTATGATTAGAGGGTAGGTAAAGGAAATAAGAAAATAATGAGAGGGTAGGTAGTGTATGAATTAAGAGATGAATGACATGTGTCATGGGTAGAAAAGGTTAATAAATTAATTAATTAAATAAATATTTATTTAATTAATAGAAGAAGTGGGATCAATTAAATGAATAAGATATTTATTTAATTTGGGAAAAAGATAATTTAAATAAATAAATATATTTATTTAAATAAGAAATAAGGCTAGAAGAGGATAAATGAATTAATTAAATAAATAAAGATTTATTCAATTAATAGAAGAATTAGGCTTAGATAATTAAATAAATAAAATATTTATTTAATTAGACATGACAATTTTAGGTGTCTATGGCTACCATGTTTTGTTTCTCTAGTTATAATTCTTAGTTATGTTTATTCCTTAGACATCAACTAAGTTTATATTATCTTTAAATTATTTTGGTGTTCAAGTATCTGTTGAACATTCAAAATACTAAGAGGGGAGGGGGGTGAATTAGTATTCCCTTGAATAAATTAAAACTCTAAAACAATCATCCACATAGCATAATTAAGTGCAATAAAGAAAAGTGAAACTATGAGAACAACACATAACACTTGACACCAATATTTTTATGTGGAAACCCGTGAGGTAAAAACCACAAAGAGGTTCAAATATCAATATCTTATAACTGTTGCCAACAACAATGAAGGAAAAATGAGAGACGGGGGGGGGGTGGTTGGGGTGAATCAGTTTTCGCTTAATCAAATAATTTAAGCACAATCTCAGATCTAATCAATTTCATCAAGAATAAAGATAAAGACAATAACAACAACACATAAAACACCAACTTTTTTGACGTGGAAAACCCGGTTAGGGAAAAACCACAGTGGGAACCTACCCGCAATGAGATAATACTATGTAGTAGTATGTGTAAATATTACAATGGGGAATGCAGATGCTTTCAAGCACATTGACTAGAGCTCACTGCTCAAAATACAATGACCCAGAAAGCTCCAACCCTTAGGGAAGGTTCACTACCTTACAATAATATCTAGACTACAATCTGGATCACATGAACTGCAAAGATAACATCTGCTAATGCCTGATGACAGTTCTGGTTAAGCTCATTTTTTTGCCCTACAATAATCTCTGCTCAACACACCATACTAAAGGATAAATTCCCTTATGCGCACATACACCACTCTCTAATAATGTAGACACAATATCAACACCCAAATTACATGAATATAACACCTACTTATACAAATCATCAACCTTGGCTACAAGGTTGGCCAAACCCTGAACCCTTAATTATAAAATTACATCACACAATACATAAATATACCATCAAACCAATACAATGCCATAGATGACATATCACGGACCTAAATAAAATCCTCAAATGTGCATTACCATCGATGATCTTTCCAAGATCAACTACAACACGCTACATCACCAAAAATACCGCATAACATGAAGAATATCACCAAACCCATAAGATCATCAAGAACACTCATGAGGATCAATGCATACCACCAAAACAAATATAATGTCGATAGGAAACACTAATGAGAACCTTAGAACCATCTGCAATAGTTGCACCAACACCACTTAATTAAATCTTTCATCGATCAACACGGTAACACTCAAGAACACTTATTAGCAACAATTTAGACTAGAAAGATAACTTGCGGAGCACCAAATAATGAACCATCTGAAATAAAGATACACATGAACATCCAAAATACTCTCCCAAATCCGCAACCAAATATATAGTAATACTAGAGCACAACGGATCAAACACTAAACTCTACTAACCATAAAACAAAATAATAGTCTTCATACTGGAGTCCACAAATCGATTAGAGCACCACATAGCATCATGAAATCAATAAAGAATAAGGTATCTCTAGTTAATTCAACATCCCAAATAGATAAACCAACTAGATCAACTCAATGCAAACACCAAATCACCAAACAACTCTCAACAACACCACAACACAGGAATATGTTGACATCAATGACAACAACATATCCTAGTAGTAACAATATCCAACAATCTCCCCCTTTGGCATTGATGGCAACATATGAATGTGAAAAAAAATCAATGCAAACAAATGAATCAACTCCAACAGTCTCCAACAAAATCCCCCTAAGATCATGCACACAAAGCTCCAAGATAAATAAGTTTTTCATGTGCTTCTCTCCCCCTTTGACAACAATGCTAAAGAAAGAATACAAATCATGCTTCTCTCCCAAAAAAACATCCTCTAAGAAGGACACTATCTCCCCATTAGGATAAACTCACAACTTTGAGCATCTGAATCACCCACTAACTACTCCGGTTGAGTAGTAACACCAACTCATCAAGCCAGATAGAAAGCTGAGGATCTAAAGTCTGTCGGATTGATGCAAATCCATGCATCTAGTCCTCATGAGGAGGGGAAGAGACCCCTAACTTGTCTCTCAAATAGACAAATGTATATGTAAGAAAAAGCTTAGTGAAAATATATGTCGTTTGATCCTTTGTAGATACATATTCCAATTTGATTTCTTTATCACTAACTTTCTCCCTCAAAAAATGATACTTTATTGATACATGCTTTGTTTTAGTATGCAGTACTGGACTCTTGGAAATATTGAACTACCATTTGAATTATCACAATATATGACAGTATGCTCATCATAAATAACTCTAATATCCTTCAACATCTGCTTCATCCAAACTACCTGAGTACAATTGCTAGTAGCAACAATGTGTTGGCCATTTGGTGGAATTGATTATGTGTAGCATTGATGTTTTGTCATTGATGCCAACACTAGTTGTTTGGATGCATTATCGACACCCTTCTAGTCTTGATAGGTTGAGTGATTTCTGATTAACTTGGATCCAACATGATCTGATAGGCTCCGGTATAGTATGGTGATAGAATTGGCTTGTTCATGATACTTATACTCATATTTGGTCAGTTGGTTTTGGTTTGGAGATCGGATACTATCCTGCTTTCTTAGAAGATTGATTTTGGGTTCCAATGAGAGTTTCACCAGCAGAGCTTCTCATAGAGATCTTTGATGAATTGCATAAGTGGTGTTGGTGTAGCTTCTGATGGAGTTTCAGGATGTTGTTGATGATCATGTTCAAGAATTGGTAGTTGGAGATCATTGTTGTAGCGTATGGACCTATACTTGGTCCCGGTTGATCTAGGTTATGGACTGAATTTAATGTAACATATGGATAGGACCTATGAATGTATTTTCGGGATGTTTTATGAGTTGGAAATTATTTGTTTGGTCTAAGGCCGACATGGTTTGTAATTATGTAGTCGGTTAATTATCTGGTGGCCGACATAACTATTTATTGTTTAGGATACAAATAGATGTAAGATCTCATTGTAGATCATCATGGTTATATGTAATAGGTCATGGTCAAGGAATGTAATGTGCGAATGAAGTAATATCATTCAAGAAGAGGAGTTGGTTGATCATTGGAGATCGAATTGGGTTTATGTAAGAGGATTTAGTCCTCTAGTATTGAGCTTAACCAGAACTATACTCAAGCATAGGAGATGTTATCTTTTGTAGTTGAACACTTCTCCGAATTGTAGTCTAGATTTATATGTAGTCAGTGAGGCTCCTTTTGTGATGAGCAATGCGCTCTAGGTCATTGGCCTTCCTGCAAGTGCAAGCCCCTTCATTGTAATTCACATACTCACTGAAGAAGTATTATTTGACTGTGGGTAGGCTTCCCACCATGGTTTTTTCCTTTACCAGGTTTTCCACGTACAAATCTTGGTGTTGTGTGGATGGATTTAATTATGTGATTATTGTTTATGCTTAATTGGATTAATTGCTATTCTGGTATTACTGTTTTAGGTTTTGGTATTAAATTTTTAATTTCTAATGGTTCATGTAATCTGCGACAACCGATTCACCCCCACCCCCCCTCTCAGTCTTCTAGTTATTTAAACTGTCTAACAATTGGTATCAAATGTTTGGTCCTCTCTGCAAAAATCTTAACCACTCGAGGAAGATCCTATGGTGACTAACAGTTCAAGTTCATCTAATTCTTCTGGAGCTATCTTTCAAAGGGATATTCTGAGGCTTGATGGAACAAATTACATAGTATGGAAGATTTGGATGGAGACTCATATGAGATGTCTTCGCAAGGAGATTTGGGAGATAACACAAAATGGTGTCACACCCTATAATCATCCTTTGGAAAACCTAGACAAGGAGATTGAGAATGATTGTAGAGCAAGAGAAGCCCTCTTGTGTGCACTTTCTGATTAGCAAATAATGGGATTAACTGACAAATCATTTGGAAAGGATATATGGGATAAGTTGGAGACTCTTAATGAAGGTGACCCCATAGTGAAGATTGCTAAACTTGATGGTTACTGTGTGAGATATGAAAACCTGAATATGGAAGAAGATGAAAGGATTACTGCATTCATGGAAAGGGTAAATGAGATTCTTATGGGAATTCAATGTTGTGGTAGAACTCTGAGCGAAGATGAAATTGTTTCTAAAGTCCTGAGAGCCCTACCACCGGCTTACAAAATGAAGGCTACTTCTATTAATGAGTTGAGAATAATGGCTAATACATCTGTCAACCGAGATACTTTGGTTGGGAAACTATCTGCTTTTGAGCTTGAGGAATTTGGACCTTCTGGATCTGTGAAGACGGAACTTGCTTTGCATGCATCTACATCTACAACCGGTAAGCAAGACTAGAAAGATTTATATGAAAAGGAGTTGGAAGAGATGAAAAGAGAAGATGATGAGTTTGAGCAACTTGAAGCACTATTTGCTAGAAGAGTACCTAAAGGACCGGTAGGAAGTAAGTATGAAGGAAAAGAACCTTTTAAATGTTTTGCATGTAATGAGATTGGTCATTTTGTATCTAGATGTCCTGAAAGGAATTCAAGATTTGAAGAAAGAGTTAGAAGACCATTTAATCATAACTTTGGATATCAAAACAAGTATAAATAAAAGAAAAACAAAGACAAATCATGCTATATAGTAGATGAGGAAGGCATTACTGATTCACATGATGAACCAACAGAAGACTCTGCTAGTGGATCTGGCAATGGGAAGGAATGGGTATTCCTGGCTATCAAGGAAGATGATCCAACATTGAAAGAGAATATATCTGAAGAGAAGGCACTTGCTACTAAAATTGAAGACAAGGATGAATGGGTAATTGACAGTGGTTGTTCACATAATATGTCTGGAGATAAAGGGAAGTTTATGTCTTTGCAAGAATTTGATGGTGGTCTAGTTAGATTTGGAGATGACAAGGCATGTATGATCAAAGGAAAGGAACTATATCATTAGATGGTAAGAACAATACTCACAATGTTTATTATGTTGAAGGTTTGAGGCATAATATTTTGAGTGTAGGACAATTGGTAGACAAGGGATTTCAATTACAGTTCAAGGATGGCAAATGCAAAATCATTAACAAATTTGGCTTGGAGATTGCAACCGGTATACAAATAAAAGGTAATATATTTCACTTAAACTCTGGTGAAAAGACATGTTTGATTACACAGATTGATGAGAGTTGGCTATGGTATAAAAGGTTGTGTCATGTGAATTTTGATTGCATTGTGAAGATCAATTCAACTAAGGAAGTTAGGGATATACCAAAGATTATGAAGCCCTATAATCCCGTATGTAAAGAATGTCAAATGGGTAAATAGGTCGGAACCTCTTTTAGGAGTATACAAGATAAATCAAATGATGTTCTTGATCTTATTCATACTGATTTGTGTGGCCCTGCTAGAGTTAAAAATATTTCAAGGTGATAGATATTTCATGCTAATCATTGATGATTATTCTAGAATGATGTGGGTTACTTTTGTGAGAGAAAAATCAAAAGCATTTGAAAAGTTTAAAATCTTTAAGGCTAAAGTGGAAACTAAGACAGGATTGAAGATTAAATGTTTGAGATCAGATCATGGTTGTGAATTCACATCTGGTGAGTTTAATAACTTTTGTGACAAGCATGGTATAAGAAGACAATTTTCTACTCCCTAGACACCTCAACATAATGGATTTGTGGAAAGGAAGAAAAAAACTATCTTGGATGCTGCTAGAACAATGATGATGGAAGCTAGTTTGCCTCATATCTACTAGAGAGAAGCAGTGAGCACAACAGTTTATACATTCAATATAGTACACATCAAAGGAGAAATCGGTAAGACACCTTATGAATTATGGTTGGGAAATACACCTACAGTTAAGTATTTTAGAATTTTCGGTAGTAAATGTTATATCAGGAGAGATGATATTATTGGGAAGTTTGATCCTAGATGTGATGAAGGCATATTTCTTGGTTATTCTAATGAAAGAAAAGCATATAGATGTTATAACAAGAGATTGCAGAGAATTGTGGAGAGTGCTAATGTCAAAGTAGATGAGCTGAACAAAAGTCAAATCAGAGTTTATGAGAAGGGACTGGCAATGGAAATGATTATATCTGAACTGGTAGCACCTTTACTAGAATAGAGAGTTGAACCAATTACTCCAGTAACATCAGAGAATTCTAAAGTAACTGAAGAACAGGGAAGAGGAACAGAAAGTTAGAAGACTCCTAGGTATGCGAGATTGAATCATTTTGAAGATCAAATCATTGGGGATAAGAGCAATGGAGTGATGACAAGAACAAATCTGGCAACTAATGAGGTATGTTTAATTTCACTAGTTGAACTGGTATCAGTAATTGAAGCATGTAAAGATGAACATTGGTTGAAAGCTATGGAAGAAGAATTAGATCATATTGAGAAAAATAACACATGGACCTTGGTTCCCCAACCTAAAAAATAAAAATGTTATTGGAACTAAATGGGTTTTTAGAAATAAATTGAATGAGGAAGATCAAGTTATAAGCAATAAGGCTAGATTGGTTTGTAAAGAATATTCTCAAAAGGAAGGAATTGATTATGGAGAGACTTTTGCACCTATAGCTAGGATTGAAGTTGTAAGATTATTTCTTGCCTATGCTACTTACAAAAACTACAAGGTTTATCAGATGGATGTTAAATGTGCATTCTTGAATGGGGATCTTGATGAGGAAGTTTATATTGAGCAACCTAATGGTTTCTCACTATCAGATGATATAGATATGGTTTGTAGGTTAAGGAAAGCTTTATATGGATTGAAACAAGCATCTAGAGCTTGGTATGCAAGGTTGGATAAATATCTTTTGAAGCTTGGTTTTACTAAAGGTGGTGCTAATAGTAATTTATATTATAAAATCACTAAAGATGATATACTGATTGTTGAAGTATTTGTTGATGACACTATTTTTGGAGGTGAAGATAATTTATGCATAGAATTTTCTAATAATACGGAGAAAGAATTTGAGATGTCTATGATTGTTGAGATGAAATTTTTCTTAGGTTTACAGATTACTCAAACTAACAAAGGTATTTTTATCTATCAAACTAAATATGCTAAGGAATTATTGAAAAAAATTGTATGGGAGACTCTAAACCGGTAAGTACTCCTATGGTTACAAGTGAGAAATTGACAAGAAAAGATGTTTTTGCACCGGTAAATCCTACAAGATACAAATCTATGATTGGAGGTTTGCTTTATTTAATTCAAACTAGGCCTGACATTATGAATGTTGTTTGTATTGTTTCAATATTTCAGAGTGATCCCTTAGAAATCCATGAGATGGCGATGAAAATGATTTTTAGATACATGCAAGGTACATCAAAATATGGCTTGTGGTACCCTAAGGATGATAACTTTACTTTTCGTGCATATACAGATGTTGACTGGGCTAGAGATGTTGATGACTGGAAAAGTACTTTCGATGGAGTTTTCTTTCTTGGAAAGAAGTTGGTTTCATGGATCAGCAAGAAATAGTCATGTACTTCTTTATCTACGGATGAAGCTGAGTATGTTGTTGTTGCTACTAACTGTACACAAGTTTTATGGATGAAGCAAATGTTGAAGGATATAAAGGTGGATTGTGATGCATCGGTAGTTATTCACTATGATAACTCAGTTGCTATTGATATATTAAAGAATCTGGTATTTCATTCTAAAACAAAGCACATATCTATCAAGTATAGCTTTTTGAAGGAGAAGGTCGAAGCAAATGAAGTTAGACTGGTTTATGTGAACACTAAAGAGAAGATTGCAGATATTTTCACTAAACCTTTGTACAAGGAGTCATTTGAGTACCCGAGAGATGGATTGGGAGTTTCTGCCCCTCCAATAGAGACTTGATTGATGGGGTTTGGCATCAGTCCGACATGCATTATCAGAGATACTATTCATTCCGGCACTGATGTGGGATGCTACTGCTTAGGGGGAGTAGTCAAATTTGTGATTCAGAGACTTATGTTTTTGCTTTGATATTTCTGTCAGATTTATGGCATTGATGTCAAAGGACGAGTGATATTAATGTGAAAAAGAAAGGAAAAAGAGAAAGAAAAGAGGAAAAGATATTCAGAGCATTACAAAGATATTATTTATAGGGGGAGACTTGTTTGGCATTTCTTGGTACTTAGATGTTTTTCACATCTAGTGTTGCCATCAATGCCAAAGGGGGACATTGTTGGCCATTTGGTGGAATTAATTGTGTTGCATTAATGTTTTGTCATTGATGCCAACACTAGTTGTTTGGATGCATTACTGGCACCCTTCTGGTCCTGGTAGGTTGAGTGATCTCTGATTAACTTTGATCTGACATGATCCAGTAGGCTCCAGTATAGTTGGGTGATGGAATTGGCTTGTTCATGATACTTATACTCATATTTGGTCAATTAGTTTTGGTCTGGAGATCAGATACTATCCTGCTTGCTTAGAAGATTGATTTCTAGTTTCGGGTTTCACCGTCAGAGCTTCTGATAGATATCTTTGATGAATTGCGTAAGTGGTGCTGGTGCAACTTTTGATGGAGTTTTAGGATGTTGTTGATGATCATGTTCAAGAATTGGTGGTTGGAGATCATTATTGTAGCGTATGGATCTATACTTGGTCCTGATTGATCTAGGTTATGGACCGACTTTAATGTAACATATGGATAGGACCTATGGATGTATTCTCAGAATTTTTCAAGAGTTGGAAATTTATTTTTTGATCTAAGGCCAACATGGTTTGTAATTATGTAATTGGTTTATTAGTTGGTGGTCGACCTGATTATTTATGGTCTAGGGTTTTGTAAAAATAGATGTAAGATCTCATTATAGATCATCATGTAATAGGTCATGGTCAAGGAATGTAATGTGTGAATAATGTAATATCATTCAGGAGAAGGAGTTGTTTGATCATTGGAGATCAAATTGGGTTTATGTAAGAGGATTTAGTCCTCTGGTATTGGGCTTAACTAGAACTGTACTCGGGCATAGGAGATGCTATCTTTTGCAGTTCAACACTTCTCTGAATTGTAGTCTAGATTTATATGTAGTTAGTGAGGCTCCTTTTGTGATGATCAGTGTGCTCTAGGTTGTTGGCCTTCCTGCAAGTGCAGGCCCCTTCATTGTAATTCATATACTTACTACAGAAGTATTATTTGACTGTGGGTAGGCTTCCCACTGTGGTTATTCCCTTTATCGGGTTTTCCACGTACAAATCTTGGTGTTGTGTGGATGGATTTTATTTTGTGATTATTGTTTATCCTTAATTGGATTAACTTCTATTCCAGTATTAAAGTTTAAATTTCTAATGGTTCTCATAATCTGTGACAACTGATTCACCCCCCCCTCTAAGTTGTCTTCCAGTTATTTGAACTATCTAACACAATGTATTCATCTTTAGCAGTAGATAGAGATACAACGTCTTGCTTCTTACTAGACCATGAAGTCAACTTATTTCCCAAAAAGAAAGCTCCACTAATAGTTCTTTTCCTGTCATCAACATCACCTACCCAATCAACATCAGTATAGGCACATAGCAAGAAATCATCATTCTTCAAATACCACAAGCCATAGTCAGCAGTCCCCTTAAAGTATCTTAAAATCCTCTTCACAACAGTAACATGAGTCTCCTTAGGATCAACTTGAAATCTAGCACAAAGACAAACAACATGCATAATGTCTAGTCTAGTCTGAGTTAAGTACAACAATCCACCAACCATAGATCTATACAAAGTCTAATTAACTTTCTCAGATTCATCATTCTTAGACAACTTGCATCTAGTAACCATAGGAGTTCCAACAAGTTTGGAATCATCTAACCAAAACTTCTTCAATAATTCTTTCACATACTTAGATTGAGAAATGAAAATGCCTTTGTCAATTTGTGTAATCTGTAATCCTAAACAGAATTTTATCTCACCTATCATATGCTGTGTCACAAATCATATTCTTGATAATGTGTATTTAAGAGATGTAATGTAGGTTTTTATGTATGCATTGAAATTGAAATGGATTTGAGCATTCATTTTTATGATAATTCAGTTGTGAGGAAATGATGTATGCATTTTATTCATGCAATTTATATGTAATTCAATATCTAGTATTATCTTAATTGGGGATTGTCAATGTTGACGAATTATCGAGTGCAAGTGATGCAGGAAAAGGTGAATGGAGGTGAAGGCGAGAACATGACTCAGGTAGAGTTGTTTTTAACTAATGACTTCAGTAGACTAGGGGAATCTCACACACCACAATAGGAAATTGTTTGTGCAAATATGACTTTGTTAAAGAAGTATTGTTTGAATTGTGACTTTGTCAATGCTTATTTTAAATTGAAATAATTTGAGTAAAAATTAGTCATTATATTGATTTCATATTTGAAAATTTTCAATAGTTGTAAATTAGGGTTGATTAATTAGCGAGTTAACATTTTTATTAAATCTGATTTGGAATGCGAACTATATGTCGACATGAATTCAATGGTATGAAGTTGATTATTTTGTTTCGTTGAGAAATAAGTTTTTATGGTCTCGTTTATTAGGTAATTGTATAAATTTCATATGCATATAAATTTGATGATTATTTATAAGTTAAATAATTTGGAAAAGAGTTAGGGATTTAACGACTTAACATACCTTATATAGAATGCTTTATTGTCTTTTGTATAAGAGAATGTAATTTTATTAATGATTGCTTTGTTTATATTGATACAAGTTTAATATGCATGGTAGTTAGATAGCTACAATTCCATCGGACATATGTACATATATATATGTATATTTAGAGGTGAATATTTTAATTAAGCTTATGTGATTATTATCTTATTATACAAACATGATTATTCATAATAATGTATTTATGAATATACATATATAAAATTAGGATTATATTTGACTTCTAAAAAAATAGACTTTCTTTAATATAATAATGAACAATATATATAATATAGTTGTTTATTATATATATATAATATGCAAGGTGGCGGGTTTTTGAATAAGACATAGGTTAGCGACTATGTCGCATGTTAGTTAGGGAGTTGATAAAGATGGCTGACTAGGCACGTAGACTAACAGTTAAAAGCAGACTAACAGTTTGGATATCCATTGACGTGGATAAATCAAACCATAGACTTGGCGACAAAGGTGATAATCTCGCATATAACAAACACTTAAGTGTTTGTAGTTGTATTCAACGTTGCTGATTTCCCTCCCAAGCAAGCAATCAACCATGTAATAGAAGACACTCCTCACTTTTGGCTAGTGGTTGGCTTAAACCGCAGATTACTCCTTCCTCTAACGGTGACTATAGTCGACTGATAGTTTTCCACGGTCATAACTTGGAAGTAGTCCATAATCTTTGACATATAACCGCAGAGGGAAGAGTTAGTAGGCACGTGGTGCCATGGAATTAGAGATGCCAACAATAGGAAGCTACAACTCCTCGATGCATGGTTGACTCATCTACTCCAAACTGCCGAAGATGTAATTAAAACTGCCATCTCTCCAAGATGTGTAGATTGGAGATAAGGATAAACTGATAGCCTAATAAAGACTTGAGAGAGTTAAGTTGAAGACTCATTGTAATGTAGAAGAAGACTTCAACTTAATAACCCTTATCAAGCCTCAGATTTAGGAGATAGCATAGGGGAATTTAGAATAAATAGAGACATAGGATAGAGAGATGAAAACACACATGAGAGCCACAAGATACACATGCAGAGAGGAAGAAAAGAGATAGAAATAGTAGAGCAAATAGGAAGAAATTAAGATAGTATTGTAGAGAGAGAGAGAGAGAGAGAGAGAGAGAGAGAGAGAAGTGTTTTAGAATAGAATTAGAAGAAGGATAAGAGATTGGTGATAGTTTTTTGAGCAATCAAGGAAGACGTAGATCCATTTAAGAGGAAGCATGTCAGAGATTTTTCCAACCAGTTTCAAGCGTAAAGAGGTCGAAATCTTTTTTATTTTTGGTTACATTTGCAATAAGGAAGTTATAAAATAAAAGCTTTATATATAGTATAAGATTTCTTTTATGATTTCCATATGTTATTTGAATATGTGTTATTATTCTTTGAAAAGATGAAGAAGGAAATCATTAGGAGAAATATATGTTGAAATAATTAAGATTGTTAATCTAATTGCTTAAAATAGTGATTATTGTCTAATTGATTAGGTTAGATTTTCAATTAAAGAATGTGTTCTCATACTTTATTCCTTATATGAAAGAAAATCATACTTGTGTTACACCTTCTTTTAACTTGTATCTATTCGAAAATTGTTGATGAAATTATATTGCTTTTGAAATTATATTGCTTTCCAAATTTTGAAAGATTGTATTCAATTAGCTGAAAGAGAAGAAATAGTGTTTATTTTATGAAAGTAATAGGGAAGATGTTATTTTAAATAGTCAAAAGATTATATTCTTAAATGTATTTTTGTTTGTGGGAACCAAGCTATGGATAGGCTTGTGTATAGAAAGTTACCTTTTGGGACAGGTGCCGAATGTGGAATCTTAGAGAGAATAGTTGTTTTTCCAACTATTTATTTTGCTATGCATGGCATTATACTCGACCGAGTAATTATTTGAATTATCCATAGAAATAGATGGAATTTTTTATTTTATGCTCTCTACCATATCCTTGATTGATAATGAATGCTTGTTTCTTAAAAGATTTAGAAAAATGAAATGCTTGTAGCATCTAGGCACACACCAGATTCCCTCTTGCCTTTCAAATTCTTTGGTTAAAACAATTCATCCAGGGTCGGCTATTCTTGATTCACCAAGAATTCTGGGGAAGTGTAAGCTTCAAGGTTGGGCGGAAAAAGCACTTGAATCTTGTTCTCGTCTTCATTCAAAGGACTAAAAGGAAGCGACTCAGAATGGAGATCGACAGATGTATCTCACTTTCTTTCTATTTGTATATTACTTAAGGCAATATGAAAGCCTAAGTAGCGAATAAGGACATATATATTGAGAAATTTGTATCTTTCATTTTACATGAAAATTGTATATCTATGAATGTTTTATCAACTTATTGATATTTCCTTATATTATGTATGAAATAGACTTCTTAATTGACCTATGAGTTTATTTATGAATAAAGAGTAGATTATGTCTTATAGATTAATTTACGTCTTTACATTTTGGTATCAGAGCCTAGGTTTTATAACACTAGGACCTATGAGTCACTTCTCAAGTTGATTTTGGAGAATAATAGTTTTGTGTTGAAACTTACAGAGATGGTGCATGCTAAGAAGACAACTCGTAAGTCAATAGCTGGGTATGATCACTATCTGAGGGTCAAAAAAGATCCTATATCTCCTATTATGCTTGTTTTGGATAACCATCCAAGTGGAGGATGGATCAATGAAGAGGAAATTGTTCCTCCCAAAGTGAAACCAATTTTTGAAGAGAAGGAAAGTGTTGAGATAGTAATAGGCCCTACTGAATCCCTTACTGAAAAGACTATTCCTATAGAGGAAGAAGAGGCTGAGTTACAATACTCTCCAATTTGGCCAATTGTGATAAGCTCCGATGAGTCCAAGGAATATTCTCCACTGAGTGATAATGAATCTGAGGAATATACCCCACTGAGTGATAATGAATCTGAGGGTTATACCCCCTAAGTTTTAGTGAGTCTGAAAGATATACTCCCATGACTCCTTCAGAAGAGTGATGTATTGTGTAATAACACTTTTATTATTAATAAATAAAGATGTCTTTCTTTCTATAATAAATTTGAGTTGAATGTTATGTTTTTGTATGATTCCTATGAGGACAAATATGTATTCTTGACCTTAACTTATATTATAAACTTGAATGAAATAGATTTGTAGATTATCTAACTATGCCTTATTATAGTTCTATATTGTTTCCTCCTAGTAGTAAATATTGGTATTAATATCTTTAGTTATATTATAAGGATAGATGTTAGGGAGCATTGATAGAAGTTTCAAAAGTCACAACTTTACAAATATTCTTCTTTTTCACTAAGAAATATCAACTTTTCCTTGATGCAGAAATTGTTGAATAACATTGGCCTCAAGAACCACAAGGGTTGGGCCTAGTAATGGGAATGAAAGGCTGTACCAAATCCTTGATTTACTAAACCAGTAGAGTGCCAGAATGAATGAACTTGAACAAGACGTTTGAAGGGTCAGAGAAGTCCGACATGAAGCTCCAAGGGTTGAAGAGAAGCCAGATAACCAAGCAAGGATTGAAGAAGAGTTGGCAAAGGATTTGAAAAGAATAGCCCCATCGAAGTTTGATGGAAAAACTATTGGTGATGGTGCAAAGGCATGGGTGATAGAAATGGAGAAATATTTTGGTCTCTACAACATGTCCAACAAAACCAAGGTAGTTTGGGTTGTTTATCAGCTTTCTAGCGAAGATGCTACTTGGTGGGATAATGAAAGTCCGAAAGGAAATTGCAACCAAGAGATATCACTTGGGAATTTTTCTTGCAATCCTTTATGAAGAGGTGGCTTCCTTATTTATTCTTTGATAAAAAGATGATTGAATTTTAGAACCTAACTCAAGGTGGCATGTCGATAACTCAATACTGGGAGAAGTTTACCAACCTCCTTAAGTATGTTCTGCAATATCAGATGGATGAGTGATTCTACATCTGTAAGTTCATTTTGGGTTTGAGAACTCATATAGGAGTAGAAGTGGATAGCCATAATCCACTGACTATGGAAGAGGTGTTTGAGAAAGCGACCAAGCAAGAGAAAAAGTTGCAACAGTTCGGGAACTTTCGTAAAAATGTGAATAATCGACCAAATTTTGGGAATAGGAACTTCCAAAGGAACAACAATGGCAACAATTGGTAGATAAGAAATCTTAAGAGGGGACCCAACACTCAGGAAAGAGGAAGAGTGAATCAGGATGGAAACAAGAGAGCAAACAATAACACCAATGCCCAACAAAATATGGATAGAGGAAGGTCAGGTGGCCATTCTGGACCTAGGGATGGGTGTTACAATTATGGAGGGAGTCATTACACCTCGAATTGTTTGCAACGTACCCTTGCACAGAGAGGAGAAAATCAGCAAGGAGCCCCTCAACATCAAATTCACGCTACAGTCAACAACCATCAAGCTAATTTCCAAGCATCACCTATTCAGATGACAGGTAAGCTTTTTGGACAATCAATTTCTATTTTAATAGATACAGGAGCTATTGAATACTTTATTGATCCTAAATTAGTTTCTAGAACATTTGTTAGACCTGGTTATATTTCAAATGCATGGATGGTTCAATATGGAAATCGAGCAGAACAGAGGGTAGATACTTGTCTATTTTGTAGTGAATTAGAACTTTCCAGTTTCCAAACCCAGGTTAACCTTTATGTGGCACCATTAGGATCATATGATGTGATTTTAGGTATCAACTGGCTAACTGAGCATAAAGCCATAGTGAACTATGAAGATAAGGTCATCAATTGCATTGATGATTTTGGGAATTCCATTGAAATTTTTGGGTCTCAAAAGCCTCTTGAATTGAGATACATTTCAGCAATGCAACTCAAGAAGGCCCAAAGAAAAGGATGTTCCACCATTGCTGTCATAGTGAATGATTTGAATAATGTTGAGAAAAGTCTCAAGGATTATCCTATCCTTGCAGAGTTCCTAGATGTCTTTCTAGAAGATCTTACCAAGTTACCACCTAAGAGAGAGTTTGATTTTTCTATAGAACTCTTACCTAGAATGGAGCCACAATCTAAGGCTCCATATAGAATGACAACAACAAAATTGTATGAGCTTAAGGCTCAATTGCAAGAGTTTCTTAGGCAAGGTTTTATTAGACCAAGTGTATCCCCGTGGGGTGCACCGGTGATCTTCATAAAGAAGAAAGATGGTACTTTGAGGTTATGCATTGATTATAGGATGTTGAACAAAGTAAATATCAAAAATAGATATCCTCTACCAAGGATAGATGAATTATTTGATCAAATGAAAGGTGCATCAGTATTCTCCAAGATTGATCTTCGATCAGGATATCACTAGTTAAGGATTAAGGATGAAGACATTCCTAAGATTGCATTCCGAACATGGTATGGGCATTATGAATTCATTGTTTTACCATTTGTTTTGACCAATGCCCCAATAGCATTCATGAACCTCATGAACAGTATTTTCGGAGAATACTTGGATGATTTTGATCTAATCTTCATTGATGACATTTTGATCTATTCTAAGAATGAAGAAGAACATAAGAAGCACTTGAGGATAGTTTTGCAATGGTTGAGAGATCATGAGCTTTATGGAAAATTTTCTAAGTGTGCCTTCTTTCAGGAAAAGGTGCATTACTTAGGTCATGTAATATCCGTTGAAGGAATTTTAGTTGATCCTGCAAAGATAGAAGCAATAGTAGATTGGCCAACACCTTAGAACATTTCAGAAGTTCAGAGTTTTATGGGACTTGTAGGATATTATAGAAAATATGTGGAAGGATTTTCTAGGATAGCAGCACCAATTACTTCACTTTAGAAAAAGGAAAAAAGGTTTGAATGGACTGAGAAGTGTGAGGAATCATTTCAACTTTTGAAGTAGAAATTGACAACAACACTAGTACTAACTATACCAGATCCCAATGGACATTTTGTAGTAATTACAGATGCCTCGGATAAAGGTGTGGGAGTAGTGTTGATGAAGGAAGGAAAGGTTATTGAATTTGAATCATGGAAGCTAAAACAATATGAGATGAATTATTCACCGCATGATTTAGAACTTCTAGTGATTTTACATGAATTACAAATGTGGAGGCATTGCCTTTTAGGGAAGCCTTTTGAGTATGACTTTGGTATTGAATATATCAAAGGGAAGGAAAATATGAGTAGTTGATGCTCTCAACAGAAGAAGACACTTATCTGCCATGGTTACAACAAAGACAAACTTGAAACAACAATTGTTGCAGAACCTTCCAGAATATGAACATTACCTAAGGGTTAAACAAGCCTTGGAGAGAGATTCTTCAGATCATCATTATGATGGATATGAGATAGAACCTGAAGGTATTTTGAGGTACCAAGAAAGGATGTACATACCTGAAGGGGGATAGTTGAGGAAGTTAATATTGCATGAGATGCACAATACACCTTATTCAGGACATACTGGAATAACAAAGATGGTAGCTGATCTAAAATCTTTGTATTTTTGGCCTAAACTCAGAAAAGAAGTGGTTGAGTATGTAGCACAATGTTTGGAATGACAAAGAGTGAAAGCTAAACATGTTCATCTATTAGGACTTCTATTCCAACATATTATACTAGAATACAAGTGGCGGGTAATCAATATGGATTTTATTCAAGGATTACCAATGAGCAAGAATAAACATGACACTATCTTAGTAGTGGTGGATAAGTTGACTAAAGTTTCACATTTCACACCTGGGAATCTCAAGGATGGATCATTTGTTCTTGACAAGAAATTTGTGCAAGAAATTTTTTGGTTACATGGTGTTCCAGAAACCATAATATCTGATAGGGATACCACGATGACTTCCAGATTTCGGACAACATTGAATGTAGCATTGGGAACAAGACTGAATTTTAGCTTAACATATCATCATCAAACTGATGGCCAAATAGAAAGGGTTAATTAGGTAGTGGAAGATCTTTTGTCGATGTATTCCATGGATCAGTAGTACAAATGGGAGGAGTACTTGCCTTTAGTTGAATTTTCTTATAACAACTTCTTTCATGCATCATTAGGGGTGGCACCTTTTGAAGCACTCTATGGGTGAAAGTTTCACACACCTATCAGTTGGGATAGACTAGAGGATATTATCATTATTGGTCCTAATTTACTTAAGGAAATGGATGAGCAAATGGTGCTGATAAAGAGTAGGTTGAAGGAAGTAGCTGACCGACAAAAGAGTTATGCAGATCAGAATAGGACTTACAGACAATTTGTTGCAGGAGATAAAGTCTTTTTGAGAGTCAAACCTCATAAGAGCTCTATCTCATTTGGAAAATCATCAAAATTGGCACCAAGATATGTGGGGCCCTTTTATGTACTGGAGGTTATCAATCCAGTTGCTTATAGATTAGATTTACCCCCTGCTCTAGCTCGAATCCACAATGTGTTTCATGTTTCTTTAATGAAACCTTATCATGCTGATGCATCTCATATTCTTGATTGGCAATCTTTACAGGTACGGGATCTGGGGGTGGTGCTAGTGGAGCTCATCTGAATCCTAGATCAGTGTAGCATGAATCTATGTAGCAAAGATTTCACTCATTATAAGGTCCAGTGGGACCAATATTCTTAGGATAGTGCTACATGGGAGGATGCTGAGATGATTCACCGCTATTTTCCTCATTTGCTTTCTTAGGAAATAGTTGCCTATTATTTGGGATATCTTTGAAACAATGATTTTAATTATATGATGTAAACTTGGATAGCATGTGTGCTATTGTTATTATTTGAAATTTGATGTATGGTTGGCATTTTTAAGAGATATAATTGTTATGTGATTATTAATGAGTAGTAAGACATCGAGACAATGTCTCTTCCAAGACGGGAAGGATGTCACAAACTGTATTCTTGATAATGTGTATTTAAGAGATGTAATGTAGGTTTTTATGTATGCATTGCAATTGAAATAGATTTGAGCATTCATTTTTATATAAATCAGTTGTCAGGAAATGATGTATGCATTTTATTTATGCAATTTATATGTAATTCAATATCTAATATTATCTTAATTGGGGATTGTCAATGCTGATGAATTATTAAGTGCAAGTGATGCAGGAACAGGTGAATGAAGTTGAAGGCAAGAACATGACTCAGCTAGAGTTGTTTTTAACTAATGACTTCGGTAGACTAGAGGAATCTCACACACCACAATAGGAAATTGTTTGTGCAAATATGACTTTGTTATTGTTTGAATTGTGACTATGTCGATACTTATTTTAAATTGAAATAATTTGAGTAAAAATTAGTCGTTATATTGATTTCATATTTGAAAATGTTCAATAGTTGTAAATTAGGGTTGATTAGTTAGCGAGTTAACATTTTTATTTAAATCTGATTTGGAATGCGAACTATATGTCGACATGAATTCAATGGTATGAAGTTGATTATTTTGATTCGTTGAGAAATAAGTTTTATGGTCTCGTCGATTAGGTAATTGTATAAATTTCATATGCATATAAATTTGATGATAATTTATAAGTTAAATAATTTGGAAAAGAGTTAGAGATTTAATGACTTAATGTACCTTATATAGAATGATTTATTGTCTTTTGTATAAGAAAATGTAATTTTATTAATGATTGCTTTGTTTATATTGATACAAGTTTTATATTCATGGTAGTTAGATAACTACGATTCCATCGGACATATATACATATACATGTATATTTAGAGGTGAATATTTGAATTAAGCTTATGCAATTATTATCTTATTATACAAACATGAGTATTCATAATAATGTATTTATGAATATACATATATAAAATTAGGATTATATATTTGATTTCTAAAAAAATACACTTTCTTTAATATAATAATGAACAATATATATAATATAGTTGTTTATTATATATATATTTATATATACATAATGTGCAAGGTGGTGGGTTTTTGAATAAGACATAGGTTAGCAACTATGTCGCATGTTAGTTAGGGAGTTGATAAAGATGGCCGACTAGGCACATAGACTAATGGTTAAACGCAGACTAACAGTTTGGATATCCATCGACGTGGATAAATCAAAGCATAGACTTGGCGAAGAAGGTGATAATCTCGCATATAACAAACACTTAAGTATTTGTAGTTGTATTCAACGTTGTTGATTTCCCTCCCAAGCAAGCAATCAACCACGTAATAGTAGACACTCCTCACTCTTGGCTAGTGGCTAGCTTAAACCGTAGATTACTCCATCCTCTAATGGTGACTATAGTCGACTGATAGTTTTCCACGGTCATAACTTGGAAGTAGTCCACAATCTTTGACATATAACCATAGAGGGAAGAATTAGCAGGTATGTGGTGTCATGGAATTAGAGATGCCAACGATAGGAAGCTGTAACTCCTCAATGCATGGTTGACTCATCTACTCCAAACTACAAAATATGTAATTAAAATGCCATCTCTCCATGACGTGTAGACTGGAGATAAGGATAAACTGATAGCATAATAAAGACTTGAGAGAGTTAAGTTGAAGACTCATTGTAATGCACAAGAAGACTTCAACTTAATAACCCTTACCGAGCCTCAGATTTAGGAGATAGCATAGGGGAATTTAGAATAAATAGAGACATAAGATAGAGAGATGAAAACACACACGAGACCCATGAGAGACACATGGAGAGAGGAAGAAAAGAGATAGAAATGGCAGAGCAAATAGGAAGAAATCAAGATAGTATTGTAGAGAGAGAGAGAGAGAGAGAGAGAGAGAGAGAAGCGTTTTAGAATAGAATTAGAAGGATAAGAGATTGGTGATAATTTCTCAAGCAATCAAGGAATACGTAGATCCATTTAAGAGGAAGCACGCCAGAGATTTTTCCAACCAGTTTCAAGTGTAAAGAGGTCAAAATCTTCTTTATTTTTGGTTACGTTTGCAATAAGGAAGTTACACAATAAAAGGTTTATATATGTTATCAGATTTCTTTTATGATTTCCATATGTTATTTGAATATGTGTTATTATTCTTTGAAAAGATGAAGAAGGAAATCATTAGGAGAAATATATGTTGAAATAATTAAGATAGTTAATTTAATTGCTTAAAATAGTGATTATTGTCTAAGTGATTAGGTTAGATTTTCAATTAAAGAATGTGTTCTCATACTTTATTCCTTATATGAAAGAAAATCATACTTGTGTTACACCTTCTTTTAACTTGTACCTATTCGAAAATTGTTGATGAAATTATATTGCTTTTCAAATTTTGAAAGATTGTATTCAATTAGGTGAAATAGAAGAAATAGTGTTTATTTTATGAAAGTAATAGGGAAGATGTTATGTTAAATAGTCAAAAGATTGTATTCTTAAATGTATTCTTGTTTGTGGGAACCAAGCTATGGATAGGCTTGTGTATAGAAAGTTACCTTCCGGGATGGGTGCCGAATGTGGAATCTTATAGAGAATAGTTTCTTTTCCAACTATCTATTTTGCTATGCATGGCATTATACTTGGGCGAGTAATTATTTGAATTATCCATAGAAATAGATGTAATTCTTTATTTTATGCTCTCTACCATATCCTTGATTGATAATGAATGCTTGTTTCTTAAAAGATTTAGAAAAATGAAAATTCTTGTATCATCTAGGCACGCACCAGATTCCCTCTTGCCTTTCAAATTATTCGGTTAAAACAATTCGTGCAGGGTCGGGTATTCTTGATTGACCAAGAATTACAGTGAACCGTAAGCTTTAAAGTTGGGCGGAAAAAGTGTCGGAATCTTATTCTCGTCTTCATTCAAAGGACTGAAAGGAAGCGACTCAGAATGGAGATCGATGGATGTATCTCACTTTCTTTCTATTTGTATATTACTTAAGGCAATATGAAAGCCTAAGTAGGGAATAAGGACATATATATATTGAGAAATTTGTATCTTTCATTTTACATGAAAATTGTATATCTATGAATGTTTTATCAACTTATTGATATTTCCTTATATTATGTATGAAATAGACTTCTTAATTGACCTATGAGTTTATTTATGAATAAAGAGTAGATTATGTCTTATAGATTAATTTACATCTTTACATGTTGGCATTTTGGATGAATTTATTATGTGTTGCATTTATGTTTATCATTGATGTCAACACTAGCTATTTGGGTTGTCTATTGGCTTCTGGTAGAGTGGTTGGACTTTGATGTTGATTTGGAGATCATCTCCTGTATGCTCAGGTTCGTGGAATTGGTTTAGACTGGTTATTCATGTGTTCCTAAATCGTATCTCATTCAGTTGGTTTGAGACTTGATGATTTGGATGCTATCTTTTGTTCTAGTAAGCTATCTAGTTACCAGTAAGGGTTTTATCCATAGCGCATTGTTGAATATATTTTGATGAATCCGATAAGTGGTGTTGGTGTGGCTTTTAGAAGGTTATTAGGATGCCGATGTTTGTCGTGTTCATCTTCTAGTTGATCGGTGGTGTTGCATTTGGATTATGATGACTTATTTTAGGACAAGTTCTATTCTACTAGGTTATGGACCAGTTTATGTAGCATATTTGTGGATTCTTCCGATGCGTTACCGGTTGTCTTAGGCTGACTTGGTTTATCATTGGTTTGTGGGATTATGTAAGATTTTTTGTATTATATTTTAGGTGGTTTACCTAATTGTTTAGGTCCAGGGTTGGTATATATATGATGTAAGATCTCTTTGTAGATCAAGGATGGGATTATGGTTATGAGATTATTTGTGTGCGAATAAATTTGTAATCATATGCAGAGGTTTTGGTCGATCATAGGTGATCAAGTTGGGTTTGTGTAAGAGCTTTCAGACCTCTAGTATTGAGCTTAACTAGAACTATACTTAGGCATAGGAGATGCTATTCTTGTAGTTCATTCATCCTTTTGGATTATAGTCTATATTTATTTTGTAGTCAGTGAGGCTCATTTGTGATGAGCAGTGCGCTCTAAGAAGTGTGCCTTCCTACATGTGTAGGCCCCTCTTATTATATTCACATATTGCAGAAGTATTATTTGACTGTGGGTAGGCTTCCCACCATGGTTTTTCCCTTTACTATTTTTTCCACATACAAATCTTGGTGTTATGTGTTATGGATGGATGGTAATTGCTCTGTGATTTATGTTTGTGCTTAATTTTTATATCTTTTATTCCAGTATTTGGTTTATACATTCTGGTAGAAGGTTTTTTGTTCTTAAAGTTTTATAATATATTGTCAATTGATTCACCCCCCCTGAGTTGTCCACTGGTTATCCTAACAATTGGTATCAAAGCCTGGTCCTCTCTGCAGAAGCTTAATCACTTGAGGAAGATCCTATGGCATCTAATAGTTCATCTGCAGTTATTTTTTAGAGAGAAACTCCTAAGCTTGATTCAACAAATTACAGCATATGGAAGATTCAGATGGAGACTCATTTGAGATGTATTGGGAAAGAGATTTGGGAGATCACTGAGAAAGGATATACTCCTTATGATCTGAACTCTGGGGTTCCACCTCTAACATATTTGGATAAGAATATTGAAAATGATTGTAGAGCTAGAGAAGCCCTTTTGAGTGCCCTTTCTGATCAGCAAATAATGGGATTAACTGACAAATCATTTGCTAAAGATATATGGGAGAAGTTGGAGACTCTAAATGAAGGTGACCCTACTATTAAAATTGCTAAACTTGATGGTTATTGGGTGAGGTATGAAAACTTGAAAATGGAAGAAGATGAAAGAATTACTGCTTTTATGGAAAGAGAATGAAATTGTTATGGGAATTCAATGGTGTGGTGGATCTCTAAGCAAAGATGAGATTGTTTCTAAAGTACTAATAGATTTTCCACTAGCTTACAAGTTGAAGGTTACTACAATTAATAAGCTGAGAACAATGTCTAACACTTCTATAAAAAGAGATACCTTGGTTGGAAATTTATCTGCTTTTGAGCTTGAAAAAAATGGTCCTCCTAGAGCTACAAAGATTTAATCTTTTTTTCATGCATCTACATAATCAACTGGCAAGAGTGATTGGAAAGTTTTATATGCAAAGGAACTAGAGGATATGAAGAAAGAGGATGAAGAGTTTGACCAACTTGAAGCCCTATTTTCTAGAAGAGTACCTAAAGGTCCGGTAGGAAGTATGAAGGAAAATCACCTTTTAAATGTTTTTCATGTAATAAGTTAGGTCATTTTGCATCTAGATGTCCTGAGATGAATTCAAGATTTGAGGAGAAAGATAGAAGATCTTTTAGGCCTAACCATGATTATCAGAACAAGCATAAATAAAAAAGAAACAAAGATAAATCATGCTACTATGCGGATGATGAAGGTGTGACTGATGACTCTGATGATGAACCAGCACAAGATTCAGCTAGTGGATTCAAAAATGGAAAGGAATGGGTATTTTTGACTATTAAAGATGATGCTCTGGAACCAATTATTCAAAATGAGGAGAAGGCCCTTGCTTCTAAAGTTGAAGATAAGGATGAATGGGTGATAGACAATGGATGTTCACATCATATGATTGGAGATAAAAGGAAGTTTCTATCTTTGCAAGAATTTGATGGCGGTCTAGTTAGATTTGGAGATGACAAAGCATGTATGATCAGAGGAAGAGGAACTATATCATTGGATGGTAAGCATAAAACTATTAATGTTTATTATGTTGAAGGTTTAAGTCATAATCTTTTGAGTGTAGGACAATTGGTGGATAAGGGATTCCAATTATAGTTCAAGGATGGAAAATGAAAAATCATGAACAGATCTGGATTGGATATTTCAATCGATGCTCAGACTAAAAGTAATGTCTTTCATTTGAAATCTAGTGAGAACACATGTTTGATTGCACATGTTGATGAGATTTGGCTATGGCATAAGAGGTTGTGTCATGTGAATTTTGATTGCATTGTAAAGATCAGTTAAACTAAGGTAGTTAGAGATATACCTAAGATTGTGAATCCCTATAATTTGGTATGTAAGGAATGTAAAATGGGTAAGTAGGTCAAAACTTCTTTTAAGAGTATACAAGACAAATCTAATGATGTCCTTGATCTTATTCATACTGATTTATGTGGTCCTGCTAGAATAAAAAGTTTTCAAGGTGATAGATATTTCATGCTAATCATTGATGACTATTCTAGAATGATGTGGGTTACTTTTCTAAGGGAAAAATTTGAAGCCTTTGAAAATTTTAAGATCTTTAAAGCTAAAGTTGGGACAGAGATAGGGTTGAAGATTAAATGCTTAAGATCTGATCAAGGTGTTGAATTCACATCTGGTGAATTTAATAGTTATTGTGAGAAGAATGTTTTAAGGAGATAGTTGTCTTCTCCTCAGACACCTCAACATAATAGTGTAGTGGAAAAGAAGAACAAAACTATCTTGGATGCAGCTAGAACTGTGATTATGGAAGGTAATTTGCCTCATATCTATTGGAGAGAAGTTGTTAGTACGATGGTGTACACATTCAACATGGTTCATATTAAAGGAGACTCCTGTAAGACACCTCATGAGTTATGGTTTGGTCATACACCTATAGTTAAGTATCCTAAAAATGACGACTTTACACTATGTGCATATACAAATGTAGATTGGGTTGGAGATGTTGATGATCGAAAGAGCACATTTAGTGGACCTTTCTCTCTTGGAAAGAAACTTGTTTCATGGATCAGCAAGAAATAGTCATGGACTTCTTTATCTACTTCTGAAGTTGAATATGTTGTTGTTGCTACTAACTCTACACAAGTTCTATGGATGAAGCAAATGTTGAAGGATATAAGGGTAGATTGTAATGAATCAGTAGTTATTCACTATGATAACTCTGCTGCTATTGACATATCAAAGAATTTGGTATTTCAATCTAAGACAAAACACATTTCAATCAAGTATAATTTTCTTAAGGAGAAGGTGGAAGCAAATGAAGTCAGATTGGTTTATGTGAACACTAAAGAGCAAATTGCAAATATTTTCACTAAACCCTTACCCAAGGAATCATTTGAGTACTTCAGAGATAGATTAGGGGTTTCTGCCCCTCTAGTAGAGACTTGAGTGATTCGGATTGGCATCAATCTGGTAAGCATTATCAAAGCGACTATTCATTCTGGGCTAATGTGTTTATGCTTCTACTCAAGGGGAGTAGTCAATTGTTTGATTCAAAGGTTCTTTTGAATTTTCTTTGATATTTATGTCAAATTTATAGCATTGATGTCAAAGGGGGAGAGATATATGTGAAAAATAGAGGTTAATAGAAATATCAGTCAAAGGGGAGAGTTCAAAGCTTAACAGAGATATCTTTCACAGGGGGAATTTAGAACTTCATTATTATATCATCTTGGGGAGATTGTTGGTTGTCTTCCATTGGGGGAGACTTGTTTGGAATTTCTTGGCACTTGGATGTTTTCCACATCTAGTGTTGCCATCAATGCCAAAGGGGGAGATTGTTGGCATTTTGGAGGAATTGACTATGTATTGGATTGGTGTTTGTCATTGATGCCAACACTAGCTATTTTAGTTGTCTACCGACTTTTGATAGAGTGGTTGGACATTTATGTTGATATGGGGATCATCTCCTATATGCTCAGGTTTGTGGAATTAGTTTGGACTAGTTATTCATGTGTTCATGATGTGTATCTTATTTAGTTGGTTTGGGACTTGATGATCTTGATGCTATCTTTTGTTCTAATAAGCCTTTTGGTTATCAGTAAGGGTTTTAACGATAGCACGTTGTTGAAGATCTTTTGATGAATCTAATAAGTGGTGTTGGTGCGGCTTCTAGAAGGTTATCAAGATGTTGATGGTCATCATGTTCATGTTCCAGTTGATTGATGGTGTTTCATTTGGCTTATGGTGACCTATTTTAGGTCCAGTTCTATTCTGCTAGGTTATGGACCGGTTTATGTAACGTATTGGTGGATTCTTCTGATGCGTTATCGGTTCGATTTATCGATTGATTTATGTTATTTCGGTCTTAGGCCGACTTGTTTTATCATTGGTTTATGGGATTATGTAACGGATTTATTGTATTATCTTTTAGGTGGCTGACCTAATTGTTTAGGTCACGGGTTGGTATATATATGATGTAAGTGTAGCATAGGAAATCGGAAATCATCACAAACAAGCAATATTATTAACCATTAGCTCAATCACGAAAGCAGATTGCAATGATCTATCCTAACACACTCAATAGAGACATGAAAATGAAACATTCAAAACTAAAGATTATGCAAACCAGATGTAGATCTAAATGCTTCTTTCATGCAGCTCCATTGTCCTTCTTTCTTCTCCAAATAGTTTTGTTGTGGATCTCACCTTCAAGTGCCTAAACCTAATTGTGAAAGCAAGATTGACATTGACACAAGAGTACTCAAAGCATGATTTGACAAAGTGATTAGAAATTTGATAATCTGATTAGGGGATTCAAAAATGCGATCAATTGGGGATCTGATTGAAGAAATTCATCCAATTTATAGAGAAATTGGAGAAAAAGATCAAATTAGCATGATAATGATTTGAATGGAAATTCAAATCAAGAATAGAAAAATTATGACATGTGTATGACAAATTGCTATGCAAGGATTTTATGACAATTTATGACAATTTATGACAAATTGCTATGCAAGGACTGATTGATTGTCAATTATGACAAATTATGACAAATTTCTATGTCATTCCCATGAAACTAGGAGAAAAATAGGAGAGAATTGAAATTAGGAATTTAGAAAATGGAAAAATAGAAAAAGAGGAATTAAGAAATTAGAAAAAGATGAAATTGATGAAAATTAGGAAATTAAGTGAATTAATTAATAATTTTTCATTTATTAATTAATTCACAAAGAGAGGAATTATTAGCCAATTAAATGAACATTTAATTGTGATAAGAAGACTTAGGATAAATAATTAATTTATTAATCCTAAAGAGAGAAATGACAAGCAAGGTTAAATGATTAAATCACGAAACCCTAGAAGATGAATTAGCAATGCAAAGATGACAATTAGGTCTTGATGAAAGATAATTGATGTTGATTCGATTATGATTCTGATTTTGAATTGATAAATGTGCCAATTGATGAGGAACAATGACAAATTGATCCAAATTGACATAATTGAGACAAACAACAATCGATGACAAATCGATCGCAAAATGACAAGATTGACAAGAGGACAAGAATCGATGACAAAATAGATTGCAAAATGACAAGATTGAAAATGACAACGATCAATGACAAATTGATCGCAAAATGACAAGATCGAACATAACAATGATCGATGACAAATCAATCACCAGATGATAAGATTGATAAGAGGACAAAACCCTAATTAGGATTGACGATGTCCAAAATGATGACAAATGACTATGCACATTGATGCGACAGGATAAAATCGATCAAAATCATGATTGAAGATTGTTGTCGATAAGACCAAATTTGAGAGCGAGACAAATGAAGAATGTAGAAGAATGACTCGATGCTCGCAAATGATAAAAACCAAGTGCGTGACATAGGAGAAATGTTAATGCGATGCAAAAACCTAAAATGAGGCAATGCGCAAATGTTAAAGTATGATCCCGCAAGCGTTGACTATTTTTAGGTGTCTACAGTAAGATCTCTTTGTAGATCAAGGATGGGATTATGGTTATGATATTATTTGTGTACGAATAAAGTTGTAATCATATGCAAAGGTTTTGGTTGATCATAGGTGATTGAATTGGGTTTGTGTAAGAGGTTTCAGACCTACAGTATTGAGCTTAATTGAAATTGTACTCAAGCATAGGAGATGATATTCTTGCAGTTCATTCATCCTTCCAGATTGTAGTCTGGATTTCTTTTGTAGTCAGTGAGGATCTTTTGTGATGAGTAATATGCTCTAGGAAATCTACCTTCCTACATGTGCAGCCCCCTCTTATTGTATTCACATACTTACTATAGAAGTATTATCTGATTGTGGGTAGTCTTCCCACCATGGTTTTTTCCTTTATCGGGTTCTCCACATACAAATCTTGGTGTTATGTTTTATGGATGGATGGTAATTTCTCTGTGATTTATGTTTGCACTTAATTATTATATACGCTATTACAGTATTTGGTTTATATATTTCGGTAGAAGGTTTTGTGTGCTTAAAGTCTCATAATATATTGACAACTGATTCACCGCCCCCTCTCAGTTGTCCACTGATTATCCTAACATCATAGGCATCTCAAATTCCTTTTGTATATAATCAAAAAACCTCATACTCAAATCATCATCCCCTCCAGAAATTATATCATCAACAAAGAGTTCAACAATCAAAATGTTATCATTATCAACCTTAAAGTATGAATTACTATCAACAATATCTTTTTAGAATCCCAACTTCAACAAATACTTATCCAATCTAGCATACCAGACTCTAGGGGCTTGCTTAAGTCCATATAGTGCTTTATTCAATTTGCATACCATATTACCTTCATCTAAAAATGGAAATCCATGTGGTTTCTCAATATAGGATTCCTCTTACAAATCACCATTCAAAAAGGTTGACTTAACATTCATCTAATACACCTTGAAATTCTCGTAAGCAGCATATGCAAGAAGCAATCTAATAGATTCAATTCTAGTTACCGATGCAAAGGTCTCCTCATAATCAATTCCTTCCATCTGTGAACACGCTTTACATACCAATCTCACTTTATTTCTAACCACTTCACGCACCTCATTCAATTTATTTCAGAACACCCATTTAGTACCAATCACATTCTTGTTTTTTAGGTCTCAGACAAGCTCCCAAGTGTTATTCTTCTCAATCTGATTCAACTCTTCTTCCATTTCTTTTATCCAATTTTCATCTTTACAAGCTTCTACAACATCTTTAGGTTCAATATTTAAAATCAAACATATCTCTTAAACAACAATCCTTCTTCTAGTCATCACACCTTTATTATTATTGTAGACACCTAAAATTGTCCAGTCTAATTAAATAAATATTTTATTTATTTAATTATCTAATCCTAATTCTTCTATTAATTAAAT
This sequence comes from Cryptomeria japonica, assembly GCF_030272615.1. NCBI lineage: Eukaryota > Viridiplantae > Streptophyta > Pinopsida > Cupressales > Cupressaceae > Cryptomeria > Cryptomeria japonica. The sequence goes on from NC_081411.1 coordinate 680,973,998, forward strand.
AAATCCTTATTGATTTAATTAATTCATTTATCCTCTTCTAGCCTTATTTCTCATTTAAATAAATACATTTATATTTAAATTATCATTTTCCTAAATTAAATAAATATCTTATTTATTTAATTATCCCACTTCTTCTATTAATTAAATAAATCTTTATTTATTTAATTAATTCATTAACCTTTTCTACCCATGACACATGTCATTCATCTCTTAATTCATACACTACCTACCCCTCTCATTATTTTATTATTTCTTTTACCTATCCTCTAATCATAGCCGACCTCCTTTTACACCTCTCAATCTTATCCCTCCATTTCATATAGTGTCTTCTATATAAGGAGATGCTTCCTTCATTATCAAACCCTAATCATGCATTCTAATCAATTATCCTAATCATTCATGCTAATCATATTTTATGCAATTGACTACATTACGATCCTACTTGCAACCACATTTCATTCTTTGTTGAGCTCTTCTGCACATAAAATCTGAGAGCAAATATATCAAGCAAGATCAATGGAGATAGGAAGAATGGAGATCAAAACCCTATTGGACATGTGATGGTATAATCTTTGTGATTTCATGTGATTTGCATTGTCGTAGGTAATCTTCATATGTTATGGTGGATCTTTGTTGATTGTTAGGCTAGGGTTTTGTGGTTGAATTCATTTAGCCTTTCAATATTGTTATTATTGTTATCCATTTTCACCATATACAATTATAACTAATAATTTGTTTTTCTAAATGATTCAATCTTACATACCTTAAAGTGTTTTGATTGTTCTTATTGTCAGGCTCTTGAACTTCTTCATAGATAGCAACAATATCTGGATTACCTATCTCTCCTGGATCATTCTTCTTTAAGATCTTAGTTTGCACATACTTTGAAACTGTTGGAAACCAAGAATAGTGAGAGGGGGGTGAATCATTATTCTACTAGTAATGTTAGTTTTAAACTTGTTTCTTATTAATTGGTTAACAATAAATAAAATTAAAGTGCATAAACCAAATAACACATAAAGAGGCAACACCATAATACCAATATTTATACATGGAAAACCCTGCAAAGGGAAAAACAACAGTGGGACTGATACCCATAATATCTATATACTTGATCAAGGTATACAAATATTACATGAAGGGGATTGCATATGCAATCAGGCCAACCGCCTAGTGCTCATTGCTCAACACAAAATGATAATTCTCACTAACTTAGAAAGAATTAAAAGTAATTACAAGAAGGAATGAACTTATAATATGCATCTAACCATGATAGATAAGTTATAGTTCATGCTCTGATAACCTTCTCTATGTACCGGTTTATTGATGCTTTGTTCTGCCCTGTTCTGCTACCACTTAGGCTGTGCACATGAAACTGCACACAAGCGCTTCTAATCGCTGACCAAAATTCATACCAATAATCTTTGAATAATTTGCAACCAAAAATTTGCATTCCAAAAACATCATCAATCCATTGCTAAAAGGATCTCCTTAAATATCCTTCTAACTTCCACCATGTCGACTTCAATGAAAAGTATAAACCTGTCGACTATCAGATCATTATGAATTTCAAACATAATCTCAATGATCATGTTGACCTTCACACGTTACCATAAATTCAATGAAAGAGAATTAGGTTCATAATATTTCCTAGTTGGGTCCTATCCATTTTGGTTCCAAATACACGTTACTAGGATCAGGACTTAGTCGGTTGTGATGCAAAGTGAATGCCAGTTAAGTGTAATGAATGTTTATTAACCCAAACAAAGAATATGTACACATGAAGATGAGTTCCCATGAGTTGCAATCACCTGAATATGAGTTTCCATCAATGACAACCCAAAATGCCATTAACTCTTACTGGATAAGTGTCAATTGCCAACAATCTCCCCCTTTGGCATTGATGGCAACACTCATGTGAAAAATGGTGTTGTCATTGAATTTGCCTCTCATTGAATTTATACATGAATCCCAACCTTTACACCTGATGCTCAAATGCTCCTCCTGAGTACTATATACATATTTCACTTTATTCCTCCCCCTTTGACATCAATGACAAAGTGAGGTGTCCTTAAAGAATACTGTATAGTTATAAACATAGGCCATTTCTATACAAATTCAAAATGTCTGCATACATAGTCTTCAAAAATGAGAAATAGGTATCCCAACCTTGCTTAAGGGAGTCAAGAATGGAGATGAATCTGTATACACATAAAAATGGCTATGAGCGATTAAATAAATATTATATATTTATTTAATAATTATTCTTCTATTAAATAGTTAATTTGAAAAGACTAATTTATTTAATTCATTTTGTGTCTTTCTATTAATTAATTTAATTGAAATATTTTATTATTTAATTCATCTATCCTATTCCTCTAATTAATTAAATATCTAATATTTAATTATCCTTCTAATCAAGTTAATTAAATATTAAATATTTAGTTATCTCCTTCAAACAATTAAATATCTAATATTTAATGGTTATTCTCCTATCCTATAGTCTCAAATATTAAATGATTTCCTAAATTATTTAATCCCTCTTATCCAACTCACCCTCCATCTCCACTTCATCTTCCCTTTTCCAACTCATCCATCATGTGGCTAAGGAAATTAATATTTCTTAAATATTAATTCATCATTTATCTCCAACCCCCAAACTTAATGAATATTGTGTACGTACATATATTTCATAACCTCCTTCTATATTCTCTCCAACATCCCTACATCTTAGGAAGGAATTGAGTCTACTTGTCCTGTCATGCCTAAATCTTCTCCAACCATCCCTAGATTCCCTCAGTCAGCAAACCAATCAAGGTGAGATGAGTGATAGTTGTCTTCTCCTTCCCCCTTTCTCTCAATCTCCACCTTTTCTCACAACCATCCAAATCTGTAGATATGATCATGACCATTGATCTGAGCCACATCATCTTATCCTCTCAAGGTCTATAAAATCAAGAGTTTCTATTGAGAGAGAGTTAGTCTTCAAGTTGCTTTTCAAAAGCTAATCATTTATAAAACATGCATCCGTGAGTTTTAATCTTGAACCAAATAGCAATTAGCATTTTAACATAATCATTTTAGCATAATCATGTAGTATTGCATATCATAGCATTTGTGAACTATCAGTTATCAGTCCATTCTTCATATGCCATCTTGGAAGCTATCAGTGCTTATCTGAGAGCACACCATCTGCAACTAGGAACAATGGAGTTAGAACACAATGAGACATAAACCATGAAGGTAATATTAGTATTTTATTTCATATGTATTTCATGTAGTTTCATTGGTTGAGTTTGGATTTCCTGTAGCATTTCCATTGGTATTTTGTGAAACTAACTTGTTGCAAGTAGCATTCTAAGGATGAAATTCAATTTGACACATTTTGGCACCCACCGTGGGGCCCATGGACCTCGCATATACCTTTAAAAATATCAAAAAAGTAAAATTAACGCATTTGTAATGTAGATTCACACGTGTGAATTTTGACAATGCTTTTATTCAATAGGTTAGTGCATTTGCATCTCAGATTAGCACATTTGCATTGTAGGTTAACACATATGTCATGTAGGTTAGCGCTTTTGTCTGAATATCTGTGTATTTGCATTATAGGTTAACGCTTGTGTCCTCTAGGTTAGCACACTTGTTAAATAAGTCATACTTTTGAGTCCACATAGCAATGCTTTTGAGTCCATATAGCAACGCTTTTGTAGTGTAGGTTAGCACTTTTGCTCTACAGATTAGCGCTTTTGAGGTGAAAGATAGCGCATGTGTTAGAATAGCACTTTGTTTGCAACTAACATAATTTTCTTGCAGGTTCGAATGTCCAAGAACTTAAATTTTTCAAACTACTAACATGCATGTACAGTATTGTGTTTAAAGCAAATTTTATGCATTTCCTCACCTAGTTAATTAAAAGCCTTATTTTGGGAAATAATATATCATGTCTTGCTCATTTAGTCTAACTAAGGGGATAAATTGACAGCATGCAACTTACATTTTGAGTAACTTCTCTAAAATAGTTGCACATAGACTTTTAAAAAGGCTAAAATAAACACCATGCTTGTTGGAGCAATATCTCCAAATAGAGGATAGATCATATTTCTATGGAAAGTTAAAAAGAACACTTATATTTCATGTTTCGAGAGTGGTAGGTATATGCTCTCCCCTTAATTGGGTGATCAAAAAGCCAAACCCACTCTTTTATGCTTTCTTTACTTTCAAGCAATTAAATCCTTTAGAGGGCCTGCCTTCCCAAGCTGCCTTGAGGGGGCCAATGAGAGGGGAATGACCTAAAGTGGAAATGGGCTAATACCGAGTCCTTCCAATCCACTCTAAATAAATCATGTTTGTGATGAAAGTCCCAAACAACATGTGCTGATAAGTTCATACTGACACTATGTTTCCCCATAAACCCTATGGAGCATAACCTCTATAGGCTGGGAACCTTTTGTATTTACAGAGATGAAAGTGTTGCATGTATGGCTGTTGGCATTTGGCATTATAACAGACAAGGAGAGATTGTTGCCATTTCAATAAGGATATTGAGAAGGTTGTTGATGATTATGGATACAACTGATTAAGGATGATTACTGTCTTAATATTATTATTTTGTCATTGATGTCAAGAAATTGATTTTCTAATTCAATATGATGTTTCCATATCTTAAGAAGTATGATTTGATGAGTATAAAGATGTTGGTAAAAGACACAAAAAGAATATGATGAATAAGGGGAGAAATAAGTTATTCAATGGGCAACTATTACAGAGTTAGACAATGATGAGATCATGATGTTTAGATTGTTTTGATATCATACATATGTTATTGATTGTAAGGTTAATACTATACTATGTTACTGAGCAAAGAACCTAGTTGGTAAACCCTAAGGTTATTGCTATCGGTTAATGAAGGAAGAATGTCTACCGAGTGAAGTTTAGTAGTTACCGAGTTGCAACCGAGTAATAATAGAATGCATTAAATGAATACATGCATTATTTAATGAAGGAAGCTGATGAGCTGGCTATGATTAAATGATTGGTATGCCGTGAATGAAGTTTGTTAAAGAATCTATGGCAAAGGAAAATTGACAGGAAGATCTATAGCTCAGATTGAACTGTAATACCCCTAGCAGAAGTTCCAAGAAATGTATGCAAGTTCCAATGTGGGGTAACACATTTTCAGATCAACAAATACATTTAACCTGGACAAAGTTTGAAGATCTGATGGCTATGATTGATCATGGGAAATGTGATCAAGGAGATTAAGCGGTTGGCAAATTGTTTATAAATAGGGAACTGTTGAAAAACAATGCATGTGGGCAAGTGTATGCACAGGGATGCTACATAGTGATTACCGAACACTGAAGCTTGAAGACCTATTTTGAATAACAGAGTATAGAGCCCACCAGATGGACAAGATTAGTTCTATGTCTATATTTTATTAAGGATATAAGAATCTTCTTTAGCATTTTAGATGTGAAGTTGCAGATAGATTTTATTACTGTTATTTTGTGAAGTGATAGAAAATCTCTTAACCGAGTGGACTTAACAGTCTTATTTGTAAAACCCTTTAGCAAGGTGACATTCTAATTGAGTATTTGAAATCCTTGAACAAGGTCACTTATAACAAGGTGAAGATCCTAACAAATCTGAGGGAAATCCCTTAACCGGGTCACATCTAGCAATGTGTTTGTAATCTTTAATAGGATTTTCTTTTAATTGAGCATACTCTAGAAGAGTATATTTCTTAGTGGGTCTGAAATCCCACAATGGTTTTTCCCTATTTGTGTTTCCACGTTAAATCTAGTGTTATGAGTGTTATGATGTTTATATGCTTTTGAGTTTGCATGTTTAGCAGTTTTGGATATATTATTGAAATATATGTTGCCGAGGTTGAAACTGATATTTTTTATGGAAGATTAAGTTTGTATGATTCACCCCCCCCCCTCTCATCTTATTAGCTTGGCATTTGTACTTATGTTTAAGTATCAGAACCATCAATTGGTATTAGAGCTTTGGACTCTGAAAAAAAAGTTTAAAGGTACTTGAGGTAAAGATCCAAAGATGTATAAGAGGGATGCACCGAAGCTGAACAAGTCAAGTTTCTCTACATGGCAGAAAAGGATAAAGCTGCACCTATCAGGAGTTGGAGAATATGTTGTATATTATTGGGAGAATTATTTCATCACACCGAGCACCTATCCATTGACAATGGAAGAAATAAAGGCAAAGCAAGAACATATCCAAGCAATGATTGAAATAACATTTGCATTGACTGATTTGGAGTTTAATGATCTAGAAGGTTGCAATGATGCAAAGGCTATGTGGGACAAGCTCATATCAGTGTATGGAGGAGATGAACATGTTCAAAGAGCAAAAATGGATAGTCTAAGAGGGAAACTTGAATCTATGAGGATGAATGAAGGTGAGAACATAGCCCAGTACAGTACAAGACTAAAGGAGACTGTCAATCAAATCAAAGGAGCAGGTGGAACCATTGAAGAATAGGATATAACAAGTAAGTTGTTAAGAACCCTTCTACCAGCTTATGCAATCTGAGTCTTTGCAATCAATGAATTGAGGTCTGTACCAAATATGCCAGTCTCTTTAGATGCTACTATTGGTAAGCTACATGCATTTGAGTTAAGTAACTTTGATAACAGTGGGTCATCGGTAAATAAAGTTGAATCTGCATTTAGTTCTTTTCATCTTGATGAATTTAATGATTACAATGAAAGAAAGTATATGTACTCTTAAGGAGATCATAGTGGAGCAAGTGAAAGATTTTGCAAGAACATGGAGGAAGTACACAAACTATATGAGGAAATCAGAAAGCAAGAAGAGTTTGAAGCACTACTAGCTAAAAGGTTACTGAGAGGCAAAGGTAAGTATAAAGGAAAACTACCTTTGAAAATTTTCAATTGTGATAAGATAGGACATATGGCTTCTAACTATCCTGACAAAGATTCTACTGAAAAGAGAGATTACTGAGATGGCAGACAGAAAGGTAATCATTATAGAGGACACTGAGACTTCAGAAGAAGAGATAGAAAGACATGCTTAATAGCTGATGAGGAATCCAATGATGATAAATCAGATGAAACTGATATAGAGGAAGTAGTTTATGTGGCTATCAAAGATGGATCAGATGAAGAAAGGTATGAAGCAAAATCCCTAATATCTCACATAGATACTAATGACTCTTGGATCATAGATAGTGGATGCTCACATCACATGACAGGTGATAAACACAAGTTTGTTATGTTCAAAGACTATGATGGAGGCTATGTAAGATTTGGTAATGATGCACCATGTCTAGTAAAAGGTAAAGGATCCATAACACTTCTTGACAATGCAAGATGCAATGATGTTTATTGGGTTGAAGGTTTGAAATACAATTTTAGAAAGGAATTGTCAAAGTTTATGACAAGCATGGAAAGTTAGCTGCTACCAGGACACAAACAAAAGGTAATACATTTCACCTTGAATCAACTCAAAATAAGTGTATGTATGCAAAGATAGATGATACCTAGTTATGGCATAAAAGGTTTTGTCATGTAAATTTTGATAATCTGATCAAAATAAGCAAGAAGCACCGAGTAAGAGTTCTACTAAGTCTTGAAAAACCTAAGAATGCTATGTGCTGAGGATGCCAGATGGGTAAAATGACAAGATCAAGCTTTACAAGTAAGTCTTACACTTCTAAGGGAATTTTAGATCTTGTGCACACTGATCTTTGTGGTCCTATGAAAGTTCAAAGTTATTATGGTGATAAATATTTCATATTATTTGTGGATGATTACTCAAGGATGATATCAGTTATGTTTTTAAAAGAAAAATCAGAAGCTTTTCAAATGTTTAAATGGTACAAGGCAAGAGTTGAAAATGAAACAGGAAGACAACTGAAATGTCTTAGATCAGATAGAGGAGGAGATTTCACATCTGATGAGTTCAACTTATTTTGCAATGATCATGGTATTAAAAGACAAGTCTCTACACCGAGAACTCCACAACAAAATGGAATTACTAAGAGAAGAAACAGATCTATTGTGGATTGTGTCAGAACCCTAATGATTGAAAAGAAAGTGCCACAAACATTTTGGAGAGAAGCAATAAGCACAATAGTTTACACCCTGAATTGAGTACAACTGAAGAAAGGTACTTTGAAGACACCATATGAAATCTGGTATGACAAGAAACCTAATGTAAGTTATTTTAAAATCTTTGGAAGTAGATGCTATGTACACAAAGATGATAGAAATGGCAAGTTTGATTAGGAAAGTGAAGAAGGAACATTTCTTGGTTATTCTTCTAGAAGTAAATCATTTAAATGTCTGATCAAATCATCTAACAAAATAGTAGAAAGTGCAAATGTGAAAATTGATGAATTTGCAGAAAGAAATGATGAAGGAAACTCCAAAGAACCAGAAGATTATAATGAATTTGTCTATGTTCAACCAACAAATCTTATCGAGAGAACTGTTGAAGAAAATGAAGAGAATATCCAGTTACCGAGTGATGAAGAAGATCATACAGAGCCTACCAAGCCTGTATTAGCCAAGTATGTCAGAAGACATCATGCATCAAGTCAGATTATAGGAGATAAGGATGATCCAGTGATGACAAGGAGAAAACTAAGACAGAACACATGTTTGATATCTGAATTTGAACTGAGGATAGTGAAAGAGGCATTTAATAGTGAAGATTGGATAAATGTTATGATAGAAGAGATTGATCAAATCAATAAGAATGACACATGGACACTAATCCTAAGACCAAAGGAAAAAAATGTAATCGGTACAAAGTGGATTTTCAGAAACAAGTTGAATGAAAAAGGAGAGGTCATTCAAAATAAAGCTAGACTAGTTTGCAAAGGTTATGCTCAAGAAGAAGGAATTGATTATGGTGAAACTTTTGCACCTATGGCTAGACTTGAAGGAGTAATAACATTGTTGGCATATGCTTCTTACAAAAATTTCAAGGTATATCAAATGGATGTCAAATCTGCATTTCTGAATGGTATATTAGAAGAAGAAGTTTTTATTGAACAACCTGAAAGATTTGTTGAAAACAAGAATGAAGATCAGGTATGTAAATTGAACAAAGCTTTATACGGTTTGAAACAAGCACCTAGAGCATGGTATGAAAGATTGCACTCTTATTTAATCAAGATTGGTTTTATAAGAACAAGTGAAAACAACAATATGTACATGAAGAATGATGAAAATGGAATACTAATCTCAGCCATATTTGTTGATGATATTATCTTTTGTGGAAATGACTCTTTATGCAAGAACTTTGGAAATGAAATGAGTAAAGAATTTGAGATGTCATTAATCAGTGAGATAAAGTATTTTATAGGTTTACAGATACTGCAAATGAAAAATGAGATTTTCATTACCCAATCCAAGTACATAAAGGAAATCTTGAAGAAATTTGGAATGGATGATTCAAAACCAGTAAGTACTCCTATGACTACCATGTTAGGTCCCAAAGACAACTGAGAGGGGGGGTGAATCAGTTGTCTAATAAATTCAAACCAAAAACTAATTAACCAACTTAATGCTTAATACCGGTAAACCAGTTAAGTATGCTGGTAGATAGTGTTAATAGTAAATTGCTATACCGGTAAGGATTAATGCATGAAATATAAACATAAAGTCATCCACAACACATAACACCAATATTTGTGCGTGGAAACCCTGTAAGGGGAAAAACCACGGTGGAAAACCTTACCCACAATCAGATGATACTAATGTAGATAGTAAGTGTACATAAATGGGGTCTGCACATGCAGAAAGGCCAATAGCCTAGAGCTCACTGCTCAATCACAAAATGGGAGTCACACTAACTATAGTTGGATGGTTAAATCCAATAAGAATATACTGCACAAAATAGCATCTTCGTATGCTAGATTCAATACCGATGTAATGCTGATATGCTTCTTCAAAAACCTAACTTCACCTTCAAATGATGTCTTCATGTATATCCCTACTTGATCTCACATATACCTTCACTCAATTCTTTTTCGCATTCCACACTTGATCTTACAAATAAGATCTTACAATTATACCATACCCTAAGACCAATTTTAGTAGGTCAGCTCTACAAGATATTACAATAAAACATTTTTATACAATATAATATCCGATGCAATAACCAATTAAACATGTCAGCTAAATGCATTTACAACAATAATATATCATTTCCATAGCGTGCCATGCTCATCTAGAAAAGATAAACCTACTGGTGTAACCCTAAATAACCTGGACCTATTTGCCGGTGAAAGCAAATATGCAAATATGAATATACCAATGATTAATTCTTCAAAAAAAAGTATCCACATGATGTCTTCAACATTTTCCATATCATTCCAGGTACCGGTGAACAATATATCCTACCGGTGAACCATATACCAGTAACTGTTGCATAGTTTACTTGCTTGCCGGTGAATGTTGCTGGATCTTCAGAGTGCTTGTATTCAGTAGGTGTTGACATCAATGACTAAACCATACCAAAATACCAACAATCTCCCCCTTTGGCATTGATGGCAACACAAGATGGAAAAACCATCAAAGTGCCAAAACAGAAATGCCAAATACAAAACCCAACAATCTCCATTTCTCCCCCTAGGAGTAACATGTGTTTATCCAAAGATTTATTTTCAATACCAATCTCTCCTTAAAGGATAATGTGTTTTTCCATAGATATCTCTTCCCCTTTGACATCAAATGCCAAAGTCAAGTTCATACAAAATACCAACTACTCCCCCTAAGAAGTAGCTTCCTCATCAAATATCAGAATAAAAGATTTGTCTTTTTAATTCTGTCGGTTGATGACAATCATCAACTATCTAAGTCTCTACTGATGGTGGTATGAATCCAAGCCGATCTCTGAGATATTCAAAATTCTTCTTAGGCAAAGGTTTTGTGAAAATATCTGCAAGTTGTTCTTTAGTATTCACATAAACCAGTTTTATCTCCTTTTCTTCAACTTTTTCCCTTAGAAAATTCAGTTTGATAGAAACATGTTTTGTTTTAGAATGTAATACCGGATTCTTAGATATATCAATTGCTACAGTGTTATCATAGTATATAGTAATGGGTTCCTTGCATTTTACCTTTATGTCTTTCAACATTTTCTTAAGCCATAATACTTATGTACAGTTAGTTGCTACTGCAACATATTCTGATTTTGCTGTTGATAAAGATGTACAACTTCGTTTCTTACTCAACCAAGAAACTAATCTCTTTCCAAGAAAGAATGCTCCTCTAGTGGTGTTTTTTTTATCATCTACATCTCTTGCCCAATTTGCATCTGTGTATGCACATAGATCAAAATTTTCATCTTTAGGATACCATAATCCAAGATTTGTTGTGCCTTGTAGGTACTAGAAAATCCTTTTTACTGCTGATTCATGATTTTCCCTAGGATTACTCTGAAATCTAGAAACAATACATATTGCATTCATAATATCAGGCCTGGTTTGTGTCAAATACAGTAGACCTCCTATCATAATTTTTTATCTAGTTGGGTTAACAGGTGTAGATTCATCCCTTTGAGATAATTTGTCATTTGTAGTCATAGGTGTGCTTACCAGTTTAGAGTTCTCCATCCCAAATTTCTTTAGTAATTCTTTCAAGTACTTGGATTGACTTAAAAATATACCTTTATTAGTTTGAGAAATCTGCAAACCTAAAAAGAATTTTATTTCTCCAATCATAGACATTTCAAATTCTTGCTGCATTTCAAGAGAAAATTCCTTACATAATCCATCTTCTCCTCCAAAGATTATATCATCAACAAATACTTCAATAATCAAGATTTCAACATTAGTTATTTTGTAATATAAATTGTTGTCTGCATTTCATTTAGTAAAACCAATCTTCAAAAGATACTTATCCAACCTTGCATACCAAGCTCTTGGGGCTTGTTTTAATCCATACAGAGCTTTTCTTAACCTACAAACCATATTATTGTCATCTGTCAAAGAAAATCCATCAGATTGTTCAATATATACTTCTTCTTCAAGATCTCCATTAAAAAATGCACATTTAATATCCATTTGATAAACTTTGTAGTCCTTGTGAGCTGCAAAAGCCAAGAATAATCTAACTGCCTCAATTCTGGATACCGGTGCAAAGGTTTCATTATAATCAACTCCTTCTTTCTGGGAATATCCCTTACACACTAGTCTTGCTTTATTTCTGACAACCTTACCATCTTCATTAAGTTTGTTTCTAAATACCCATTTCATTCCAATTACATTTTTATCTTTAAGCCTAGGAACTAATGTCCAAGTATTATTTTTCTCAATTTGTCCTAATTCTTCTTCCATAGCTTTAATCCAAAATTTATCTTCACATGCCACATTGATAGATGATGGTTCAATTTGAGAAATAAGACACACCTCTTCATTTTCCAATCTTCCTCTTGTCATAACTCCTTTAAATTTATTTCCAATTATTTGACCTTCAGAATGATTCAATCTTACATACCGAAGTGTCTTAGTTTGCTGTTGTTCTTCAATTATTGTGGAATTTTCTGATGATACTGGGGTAACTGGATCTTCATTTTGTACTGGTGGATTCAGTATAGGTTCATTTGTCACAATTTCTATTGCCGGTTCAGAGTCTATATATCTTGAAGTTTCTCTGAATTGTTCATCAATCTTTACATTTGTACTCTCAACAATTTTCTGCAATCTTTTATTAAAACATCTATATGCCTTGCTCTTAGATGAATAACCAAGAAATATTCCTTCATCACTTCTAGGATCAAATTTGCCAATATACTCATCTCTTCTAATATAACATTTACTTCCAAAAATTCTGAAATACTTAAGAGTAGGAGTGTTACCAAACCATAGTTCATGAGGGGTCTTACCGGTTTCACCTTTGATGTGAACTTTGTTGAATGTATAGACAACAGTGCTAGCTGCCTCTCTCCAATACACATGTGGTAGATTTTCTTCTGATAACATACTTCTAGCTGCATCCAAGATAGTTCTATTTTTCCTTTCAACAACTCCATTCTGCTGTGGTGTCCGAGGTGCTGATAACTGTCTTCTGATTCCATTCACTTTACAGAATGTATTAAAGTCCTTAGATGTGAATTCTCCTCCTTGATCTGATCTTAAACATTTGATTTTCTTACCGGTTTCATTTTCAACCATTGCTTTGAATAGTTTGAACTTTCCAAGTGCTTCTGATTTCTTTCTGAGAAAAGTAACCCAACACATTCTAGAATAATCATCAATAATTAGCATGAAATATCTGTCACCTTGTAAGATTCTAGTTCTAGCTGGACCACATAGATTAGTGTGAATTAAATCAAGAGCATTATTGGATATTTCTGGAATACTTTTGAAACTAGCTCTAACTTGTTTTCCAAATTGACATTCCTTACAAATTGTATTCTGAGGTTTCACAATTTTAGGTAGATCTCTAACTACCTTAGAAGTAGTGATTTTACCATGCAATCAAAGTTTACATGACATAATCTCTTATGCCATAACCAACTTTCATCTATATGTGCAATTAAGCATGTCTTTTCATTGTTATTCAAATGAAAGATATTGCCTCTAGTTTGATTACCGGTTGCAATTTCCAAACCAGTTCTATTCATGATTTTACATTTTCCATTTTTAAATTGTAACTGAAATCTCTTCTCAAATAATTGACCAACACTTAAAAGATTATGCTTTAATCCTTCAACATAGTAGACATTGTTAGTGTTATGCTTACCATCAAGAGATATTGAACCCTTACCTTTGATTGAACAATATTTGTCATCTCCAAATCTTACTAAACCTCCATTGTATTCTTGAAAGTTCAAGAATTTACCTTTGTCTCCAGTCATATGATGTGAGTATCCTGAGTCAATGATCCATTCATCCTTTGCTTCAACTTTAGCTTCTAGGGCTTGTTCTACCGATTGAGCAGTATGTGCTGGTGGATCTTATGTTATAGCAACAAAAACCCATCTGTTGTCTGCTGGATCCTCATCAGAATCATCAGTCACACCTTCATCAGCAATGTAACAAGATTTATCTTTGTTCTTTTTAAATCTGTATCTCTGATATTTAGGATTAGGCTTGTATGTTCTTCTAGCTTCTTCTCTTAGTCTAGCATGTCTATCAGGGCATCTTGAAGCCATATGACCAATCTTATTACAGTTAAAACATTTAAAGGGTGCTTTACCTTCATACTTACTTCCAATTGGACCTTTTGGAATTTTCCTTGCAAATAGTGCTTCAAGTTCTTCAAGCTCTTTATTCTCCTTTCTAGATTCTTCAAGTTCTCTTGCATAAAAGGCTCTCTAGTCTGACTTGTCAAATGATGGAGCAAATTATGTTGATGCTTTAAAGGCCAAATTAGTTTTTATTGTAGCAACAGGACCAAATTCCTCATTTTCAAAAGCTGAAAGTTTTCCAATCAATGTATCCTTAGTTACTAACGTATTAGGCATTGTTCTTAACTCATTTATAGCAATAACCTTCATTTTATATGCCGGTGGAAAACCTCTTAAAATTTTTGAAACAATTTCATCCTCACTTAAGGTTCCTCCACAACATTTAATACCCAAAACAATTTCATTTACTCCTTCCATAAAAGCAGAAATCCTTTCATCTTCTTCCATTTTTAGATGTTCATACCTGACTCAGAAGCTTTCAAATTTTGCAATTTTGACTATGGAATCTCCTTCATTCAGTGTTTCCAAGTGATCCCAAATAGCTTTAGCAGTAGACCTATCTAATAATCCCATGATTTGTTGATCTAATAATGCACTCAAAAGTGCTTCTCTTGCTTTGCAATCATTTTCTTCATCTTTAGCTAAGGTAGTTGGAGCAGTCTGACCAGCTACAGTAGCAGTATAACCATTCTTAGTAACTTCCCAGATGTCTTTACCAATGCAATTCAAATGTGGATCCATTCTAATCTTCCATATCCCATAGTTGGTTCCATCAAGTTTAGGACTGTCCTTCCTGAAATAATTAGTAGACATTGGATCTCCTCAAGTTGTTAAACTTCTGCAAATGAGGACTAGGCTCTGATACCAATTGTTAGGTCCCGGAGACAACTGAGAGGGGGGGTGAATCAGTTCTCTAATAAATTCAAACCAAAAACTAATTAACCAACTTAATGCTTAATATTGGTAAACCAATTAAGTATGTTGGTAGACAGTGTTAACAGTAAATTGCTATACCGGTAAGGATTAATTCATGAAATATAAACATAAAGTCATCCACAACACATAACACCAATATTTGTACATGGAAACTCTGTAAGGGGAAAAACCACGGTGGGAAACCCTACCCACAATTAGATGATACTACTGCAGATAGTAAGTGTACATAAAAGGGGTCTGCACATGCAGAAAGGCCAACAACCTAGAGCTCACTGCTCAATCACAAAATGGGAGTCACACTGACTACAGTTGGATGGTTAAATCCAAAAAGAATGTATTGCACAAAATAGCATCTTCATATGCTGGATTCAGTACCGGTGTAATGCTAATATGCTTCTACAAAAACCTAACTTCACCTTCAAATGATGTCTTCATGTATATCTCTTATTGATCTTGCATATACCTTCACTCAATTCTTTTTCGCTTTCCACACTTGATCTTACAAATAAGATCTTACAATTATACCATACCCTAAGACCAATTTTAGTAGGTCGGCTCTACAAGATATTACAATAAAACATTTTTATACAATATACTATCCGATGCAATAACCAATTAAACATGTCAGCTAAATGCATTTACAACAATAATAAATCATCTCCATAGCGTGCCATGCTGAACTAGAAAAGATAAACCTGCCGGTGTAACCCTAGATAACCTGGACCTATTTGCCAGTAAAAACAAATATGCAAATATGAATATACCAATGATTAATTATTCAAAACAAAGTGTCTGCACGATGTCTTCGACATTACCAAGTGTCTTCCATATCATTCCAGGTACCGGTGAACAATATATCATGCCGGTGAACCATATACCAGTAA
This sequence comes from Cryptomeria japonica, assembly GCF_030272615.1. Lineage (NCBI taxonomy): Eukaryota > Viridiplantae > Streptophyta > Pinopsida > Cupressales > Cupressaceae > Cryptomeria > Cryptomeria japonica. Next base: position 680,990,011 of record NC_081411.1, read on the forward strand.
CTATTGCACAGTTTACTTGCTTGCCAGTGAATATTGCTGGATCTTCAGAGTGCTTGTATTCAGTAGGTGTTGACATCAATGACAAAACCATACCAAAATACCAACATACCAACTGTAAATTATCAAAGAATGATGAATATACATCTGTTGATGGGACACTTTACCTATCCATGATTGGAAAGCTACAATATGTTGTTCATAGCAAACCAAACATAGCAGAGGCAGTAGGTATAGTTGCAAGATTCTCTGCAGATCTTAAGGAAACACACATGACAACAATCAAGAGAATTTTCAGATACTTGAAAGGCACTGAGGATTATGGCTTAGTATATCAGAAAGAAAATGATTTTGATTTAAAATTTTATACTGATGCTGATTGGGCAGGCAACATTGACGACAGGAAAAGCACAAGTGGAGGAGCTTTCTTTTTAGGAGAAAGACTAGTGAGTTGGCTTAGCAAGAAACAAGGATGTGTTTCACAGTCAATAGCAGAAGCTGAATACGTTGCTACAACATTGAATTGTACCAACATAGCATGGATCAAACAACAGTTGGAAGGTATAAATCAGAAAGTTGCCGAGCCAGTAACTATATTCTATGATAATACTAGTGCCATTAACATTTCAAAGAATCCTGTTATGCACTCTAAGACAAAGCACATCTCTATCAAATATCATTATCTTAGAGAAGAAGCCCAAGAGAAGAAACTGGTGTTGGAGTATGTTAGGACAAAGGAACAAATAGTAGATATCTTCACCAAGCCACTACCAACGGACACTTTTGAGTATCTCAAAAGTAAGTTAGGGGTCCTACCCCTATCTTCTACTCACTGATCGAGTTCGGTGAAGGCATCAATTCGATGACTCTACAGAATATATTTAGGAGTTGATGCTGATTTACACACTTTAGGAGGTTTTCTAAAGGTGTGCAGGAAACAAATACAGGGAATAGGAATTGAAGACAAAATGCTTTGAACAAGACTAAGTTGACACATAACAGCAAGAAATCACTTCATACAGGAAGAAATTTTGTTTTAGTTCTTTACTTTTTGGCATTGTTGTCAAAGGGGGAGAAGACTAAAGAAAAGAAAGACTAAAGAGAATAGAAGAGAAGACTAATGTATGGGGGAGAATTTTGATGACAGAAGAAGAGCATTTCAACATTTCAGAATCTCACAAGAATCTGAATCAATTAGGTCAAATCAATTGGTTTTACCATCAATGCCAAAGGGAGAGATTGTTGCAATTTGGCATTATAACAGACAAGGAGAGATTGATGGCATTTCAATAAGGATATTGAGAAGGTTATTAATGATTATGGATACAACTGATTAAGGATGATTACTGTCTTAATATTATTATTTTGTCATTGATGTCAAGAATTCGATTTTCTAATTCAGTATGATGTTGCCATATCTTAAGAAGTATGATTTGATGAGTATAAAGATGTCGGTAAAAGACACAGAAATAATATAATGAATAAGGGGAGAAATAAGTTATTCAATGGGCAACTATTACCGAGTTAGACAATGATGAGATCATGATGTTTAGATTGTTTTGATATCATACATATGTTATTGATTGTAAGGTTAATACTATATTATGTTATCGAGCAAAGAACCTAGTCGGTAAACCCTAAGGTTATCACTATCAGTTAATGAAGGCAGAATGCCTACTGAGTGAAGTTTAGTATTTACTGAGTTGCAACTGAGTAATAACAAAATATATTAAATGATTACATGCATTATTTAATGAAGGAAGCTGATGAGCTGGCTATGATTAAATGATTGGTATGCCGTGAATGAAGTTTGTTAAAGAATCTATGACAAAGGAAAATCGATAGGAAGATCTACAGCTCAGATTAAACTATAATACCCTAGCATAAGTTCCAAGAAATGTATGCAAGTTCCAAGGGGGGGTAACACGTTTTCAGATTGGCGAATACATTGAACCTGGACATAGTTCGAAGATCTGATGGCTATGATTGATCATGGGAAATGTGATAAAGGAGATTAAGCGGTTGGAAAATTGTTTATAAATAGGGAACTATTGATAAACAATGCATGCGGGCAAGTGTATGCACAGGGATGCTACATAGTGATTATAGAGCCCAACAGATGGAGAAGATTAGTTCTATGTCTATATTGTATTGAGCAAATAAGAATCTGCTTTAGCATTTTAGATGTGAAGTTGCAGATAGATTTTATTACTGTTATTTTGTGAAGTGACAGAAAATCTCTTAACCAAGTGGGCTTAATAGTCTTATTTGTAAAAACCTCTAGCAAGGTGACATTCTAATTGAGTGTTTGAAATCCTTTAACAAGGTCACTTCTAACAAGGTGAAGATCCTAACAAATCTGAGGGAAATCCCTTAACCAGGTCACATCTAGCAATGTGTTTGTAATCTTTAACAGATTTGCTTTTAACTGAGCATACTCTAGAAGAGTATATTTCTTAGTGGGTCCAAAATCGCACAGTGGTTTTTCCCTATTTGGGTTTCCATGTTAAATCTGGTGTTATGAGTGTTATGATGTTTATATGCTTTTGAGTTTGCATGTTTAGCAGTTTTTGATATATTACTGAAATATATGTTACCGAGGTTGAATCTGATGTTTTTATGGAAGATTAAGTTTGTATGATTCACCCCTCCCCCCTCATCTTATTAGCTTGGCATCTATACTTATGTTTAAGTATCAGAACCATCAAAGGCCACATGAACAGAAGCCTTTGCTAAAAACCACTTGTACTAGTTGCCAAAATCCTTCTAGTTGTTGGTGCAGGAGGGCTGACCTCTAAAGTGGCTCACACACATACGGTTCTTAGTAGAGATATAAAGTTTTCCATGGGGAGTTTTCATGGAAACTGGTGCTTGGTTGCCCTGGAGAAGTGAGTGCCAAGGGTGGAGCCATTGGGGTCAAGCATCTAAATATCCACTTTGAATAGCATAGCCTCAGGGGAAACCCCAAGTGAGATTCAACAACTATTGTCTCAGCCTGCCATAAGATTTGCACTTTCTTGTGCATTTTGTTTATTAAACATTGTTTCTTCTATGTCTGTAACATTTCCCTAATGGTAAAAAAATGAAGAAAATTATCATCTACGAATGAGCAAAAATCCAACAAATTGCTGAAAAAATTGATCAAAAGGGTAATACAAAGGCTTTCCAACATTTCAAACACCAGATCAAGCTAAAGTGTCAAAACATCAGTATCGAAATACTTCTTGAGTAGATTTGTCTCTAAACCATCATGTATTTTCAAGCTAGCTCAACAACTGGGTCACTAATCCAACAGGCTATTACCAAAAGGTTTCTATAAGCATAAACATTCAACAAGCTATTGATTCAAACATCTTAAGTGCAAAAAAATCAACATCATTGTCAAGTCTCTCATCAAGATAATCAAATCCTCTATAATGAAGCTTAATCAATTTATCCTATGTTCATAATCCTGGATATATCTTTCCTATTTTGAACCTAGGTTATATCAAAATCAGAATTGCACCAATATTGGAATCAAACAAACTTGTAAATTGTCAGATGCTTATATGACTTTTAAGTATCACCTTAAGAAAAGAAAGCCTAGTTATAAAGCTACTCAGAAAAGAATAAGATTCTTGTATATCAATCACAAGATCTTATTAAAACATAGGACATTCCTACACTGTTTTCGTCACTACTTACCTTGCTGCGGTACAGAGTTTGATGGAGAAATTTTGTAAGGACATGTTTTTCAACAAAGAGACGCTTTATCACAATGAAAAAACAATAGCGGTAAAATCAACAAAGCATATCTCCCTAAACCAATAATCACCTATTGACTTTGTCCTTTGGAAATTTCAAGAATATTGAAATAATCACGTGCTAGTTTGGACTAGAGCTCAATACGAACAACTGAGAAAACAACAAATGGAGGAAAAAGATAATCCTACATTCCAAACTTTTGGCTATACCATTGTCAACAAAGAAGCACTCAATAGCACCATTAGAGACTTTAAGAAAGATTTCAAATTCGATAGGCTAATGGAAAAATTGTTGGCAAAACAAAAAGAGAAATATCTCTTGATGCTAGCAAAATCTAGAGCTAAACTACCACAAGACTTTAACATAGAAAGCTTGAAACAAGAAGCGGAGGCAAGTAACACCCAAAACACAAATGATCCAAATAACGAAGATGTGAACAAAGAAAGTCATGAAGAGACAAGAAAAGAAAGGGATGACACAATAAAAGAGCGTAGTGATAAAAGAACCTACGAAAAAACAAGGAGAAACTATGTGGATAATCCATTGTTAAACCTTACTCAACAAATGCAAACTCTTCAATAACAGATGCAAGATATGCAAAATGGAACAAGCTCTAAGAAGTATTCATTGGAAGATATATGTCCATATCCTTTTGATAAAAATTTGAATATGGTACCATTTCTGCAACATTGCGAGATTCCTAAATATGACAAATACGATAGAAAATCCAATCCTCAGGATCACATTAAGGAGTTTTGTACTCTGAGCATGGAATTTGCCCACGATGAAACTTACCTTATGCGTCTTTTTGCCAAGAGTTTAAATGGACAATCAATGGAGTGGTTTTCAAGATTACCATCTGGAATCAAATCTTTTGAAGAACTTGTGAATAGATTTATTTCACAATACTCCTACAATATAAAGAATGAGATAACAATGCTGGATCTATGCAATGTTAAACAAAAGAATGGTGAATATTTTATGATCTTCTTACAATGATGGAAACACATGTTTAATAGGCATCCAAGAGATCTACCTGATCAAGAAAAAATGGACATATTCATTGATAATCTTATCAATGAAATGAGTTATCGACTAAGAATGCAATGTCCTCCCTCCTTTGCCAAAATGATCGAGAATGGTCTGAAAATAGAGAATGAGATGGTAAAGAAAGCAGAGCTAAAAATTTACAATAATTCCTACAACAACAACAACAACAAAAACAACAATGACAAACCCAAGTTCTGGTCAAAGAATAGGAATGTCAGCAATGGAGGAAATGACGATAATAGTTCTACAAAACAACAACAACCAATTTTTAATTTATCAAGTCAAATCCCAAGCAATAACAATCCAAAAAACAATAAAACAAAGTCCTTCTCCAATCCTCGAAGGAAATTCACAAACATTGGAGAACCATTGGAATCATCTCTAAAAACTCTCCTTGCCAACAAATTGATTGTTTTTCCAGAAGCAAGAAGTTATGAACCACCAGTCAAGCCAAATTGGTGGAATGACAATCATTTTTGCAATTACCATCAGAATAAAGGACACCAAACAAATGATTGTCAAAGATTGAAACACCTTATCCAAGATCTAATCAATAATGGAACCATCATAGTGGATAGCCATAAGACAAACGAATCACACCTGGCTTTCAAAACTCCACTTCCAAATTATGACAAAGGTGAACCATCCCAATTAAAAGATGAAAAAGGAAAAGCCAAAGTGAATTACGCTTACACATATGATAATGTGCTAAATGTTATCATTGTTAAAGATAATCCATCTTCAGAGCCAATCAATGTTATTACGAGAAGCAAAGGAAAGGTTACCTTTCCAGGTGTAACAAAAGACCCAACATCCACTTCACAAAAATACAATTTAGTAGAGCAATTACAAAGAATACCCACTCAAATATCAATTCTCGAACTTCTCAAGATTTCACCTATGCATAAAGAAATTTTGGAGAAATCTTTAGTGGAAACAACAGTTTCAAAAGATTTGGATATAGATCAGTTCCTAAACATGGTAGGACACCTTATAGCCCCTCATTGCTTATCATTTTTTGAAAATGATGACGCATCCTTACAACATCCTCACAATGCTCCCTTACATGTTGAAGTCACCATTAATAAAACTCGAGTCAAACACGTACTCATAGATGGTGGAGCCAACTTAAACATTTGTGCATTAAGTTTGATAAAAGCTTTGGGATATTCAGAAAATATAGTGGAACCGAAGAAGAAAATAACCATTAAGGCTTATGATGAAGCAGAACATTATTCTAAAGGAATGTTATGTTATCAATCAAAATAGGACCTGTGGAAAGGAATACATTGTGTCAGGTTTTAGATTTGAACCTCTCTTACAACATTCTTCTAAGAAGACCATGGATTCACAAATGCAACCAGTTCCTTCTACATATCATCAACGTGTAAAATTTCCTCATGAAGGACAAGACATCACTATAATTGCAGATTCTAGTCAATATTGCAATAATTTGAAGCCAATACAAGATACAAGAGTTCCACATAATAGAGAATTAGTATATTCTACCAAAGAAATTCAAGAAACGTTATGGGAAACCTTTGAGGAAAAGCTCAAATTAAATGATGAAGGAATGGGAAAAAATTCTTTGCATAATTTTTCACTTTTCCCTAAGTCATATGGAAAGCCTACAGATATTCAATCAAAGACATCTGAAAGACCAAAACATATGTTTAAAGGAACATTTGTTAGCACTGGAAATCTTGAAGAAGAAAATCAAGACAAAGACATTCTTGGTTGGTTGTACAAGGATGAAGATAAAACTATAGCAACAATAGTAGAAGTCAATATTACCATAAAACAACATGGCAAAGGTTATGAAATCATGCAAAAATTGGATATGAAGGAAAAGGACCAATTGGTAAGCGACATCAAGGTATTTCAGAACCTATTTGTCCACACTCTCAATCCAAAGAAGATAAATCCGGGCTTGGATATCTAAAATCCAATCAAAAGCAACATAATCATCAACAACAAAAGTGGAGAAAGAAATCAGTTTCTAAAGAAGAACAATTGCAAGAAAAGCTACATCAAGCAGTAGAAATAGTAACCAATAAACAAAAGAAGTAAGAAAAATATGAAAAGCAAGAAGAGGAGATTACCATCAAAGGTAAAGAAGAATCTTATCAACAAGTTCTGGAAATACAAACAAATGCAAAATCTGAACAAGATATTCTAGAAGCAGTGAAAATAGAGATGACAGAAATCAGAGAACTTTTTGCACCATGCAACATTCTTGTATGGTATAGTGGAGTAGTCCTAGATCATGGTTCAGAGACATTCAAATGAGTATGAATGGGGTCCAAATGTCTTATCTACTACATCAAGTAAAGAAAACAATTAAGACCCAACAACTATTACAGACAAAGACTTATTTAATACAAAACAAAAGATGGAGTTAGAAAGAAGATGAGAAGAACTCAGAATTCAGAGGAAAGAGGCGTATGCAAAAAGGAAAGGGAATGACAAAGACAAAGAAGTAACACCACAGGAAGTACCAACACGGATAGATCAAGCATCTGGAAGTATAAGATTTTCATCAAAAGAGGAACAAGATGTATCTAGATGTGGCATAACCAAGAAGAAATAAGAGATAGTCAAGTAGGATTGACTATTATTCCAGAAGAGGTTGAGTTTGAAAGGAGACAAAATCTAAAAAAGGAATCCTCTTTATCATGTACACAAGTATGTCAACTCCAAAATGCAAATGAGGTCAATCAAGAATGAATTTGCAGTATTAAAGACGTGTGTGTTGATATAATCCATTTGTTTAAGGGACAAATGTCAGTTGAAGAACCACTTGAGTGTGAACTACAAATACTAATACTGATTGTGTTAGAACTAATTGGGGGATGCTTGGGAAAGACAATTCTCAAAAACATTTAATCTATGACATTACCTACTCTATGCCAAATTATGATCATTATGTCATGAACTTTGAAGCACCTAATGATGACAGTGGTTATGATTTACCCCTTCTTCATCCTAAACAAATTGATTGGGATAATTTAGAAAACCCTGAACTAAATGTCTTTTCTAATGATCATGACTTAGTCGTGTACCTTTATAATGTCGAACCCATCACACCTAAGATATCTTCCATTGCAAAATCAAGTAATGTTTCTCATAGTCAGAAGAATGCCAAACTTTCCAGTCGCAAAAGAGAAATAAAACAAGGAAAGAGACATACTATTGAAAACCATTTCATGGAAACACTAGATCAATCAAAAGGGAAAATAAAGGATGTATCTGATGGTGAAAACCTCTTTGAGGCGCCAGAAGATGGAAAGCTTGACATTCTTCCTACATATTTTCAGAAGAGATCTGCTATCCTGATAGAACCAACAGAAGTAATAAACATTGGTACATCAAAGGATCCTAAAATACTTCATTATGCTACCTCATTATTAGATAAAGAGAGGAAAGAATACATGGAATTCTTTAAGCACAGACAAATAAATTTTTCTTGGTCCTATATAGATATGCCAGGACTTAATCCAGATCTTATCATGCATCATCTTAATGTGGATTTAAAAGAAAAACCAATTAGAAAAAACCTAAGAAAGATACATCCACACATTGCTCTTCTTGTAAAAATTGAGTCAAAGAAACTATTAGATGTGGGTTTTATAAGACCTATTGCTTATCCAGAATGGGTTTCAAGTATTGTACTAGTGTCAAAACTAGATAAAAGCATAAGAGTTTGTATAGATTTCAGAGATCTGAATAAAGTGTGTCCAAAAGATGATTTCCCGCTACCAAACATTGATATAATTGTGGACTTATCAATAGGGCATGAGATGTTTTCATTAATGGATGGCTTCTCAAGATATAATCAAATAAGAATTGCACCTGAAGATCAAGAAATGACAACTTTCACCTATGCATGGGGAACTTATTGCTAGAATGTTATGCCATTTGGGCTTAAGAATGGAGGAGCGACTTATCAAAGGGCTATGACAACAATTTTACATGATATGATGCATACATTAATGGAATATTATGTCGATGATATACTTGCAAAATCTCATACAAGACAAGAACATTTGAACATCTTAAGCAAGATTTTTGACAGGCTAGAAAGATATCAATTGAAATTAAATCCAAACAAATGTACATTTGGGGTAAGCTCTAGAAAACTTCTTGGGTACATTATATCAACTTATGGAATTGAAGTAGATCCTAAAAAGGTCAAATCCATCATGGAGATGGAGTCACCTAGTGTAGCATCCTAAAATTGCGACACTTGCAATTTCGACCGCATTTGGGTTTTCACGATGGCGACGCAACACGCAACCTGAATGGAGACCCCGAAACCTGATTATGACATTGAAAACTGCATTTTTCTTGCACCCTGGCCTGAACCTACTTGCACCCTACTGTCCCGGGAGGTGGGACCAGAGCGCCCAGCGCCCTGGTCCCTGGGCCTATTTTGGGCCCGATCTCCTAAGGGGTCTCGGGTCTTTTTGTTTGCAATTTGGAAATTAACTTTCCTGGTCGGCCTAAGGTCGGGAAAATCAGTCTATTAGCCCTAATTGACAAGTATATAAACTACATTTTCCTCTCTCATTTGGATGGATGGAAAGTGGATGGAAAAGGAATGGAAACTATACTCAAGCATTCAAGCATTCAAGCATTCCTTCAAGCAATTGATCATTTCAAGTCTCCATTCAAGGCTAAGTGTTGCATTCAAGACAAGGATTCAACCATTGAAGAGGAGATCACATACTACATGCTACAACATACAACATACAACATCTATACCTTCGCACATAAGGATACAAACATCCTTACAACAAGGTATTAGTACTTGTTTTACATTACAGACATTTACATTTACAGCACTTGCTCATTTCTTGGTTAATTCCAAAACTGGGGTTTGACCTAAAGGCAAACCCCCCAATCATCTTCGCTTTTCTGTGTGTAGGTTGCAGGTACGCGGTTGAAATTGAAGATCTGGAATCCTTGTGCATAGACGAATAGATCCCCCTTCATTTCGCGGATTTTTCGGAGGACCGTGGCGCCGGGCGCCATCGTCCTGACAACTTTTGCTCAAATTTGTAGGACAGCGCTGTATCGACATTTTACTGCTAATTCCAGGTCCGCAGCTTCATACTGTATTCCTATCTCAGTTTATAAGCGAATCTTTCTCACTTTCTATGCATTCCTAGCTTAATTCTCCTATGCACATTCTTTACAAAAGAGGGTAGCCTTGCTTTCTTAACCCTTGAAACACATTTAGCATCCAATCTTGCATTGTGTGGGATTGGATCTTATGGGTTTCAACCCCTCTTTTGAATGTAAAGTCTCTCCCCTAAGTGAAAACCATCAACCCTAGTGAATCTCCCTTCTCTCTCCTTGGAGTTGGAAGAGGGGAGAGCAACTAGGGTTCGATCGTGATTTTCCGCTTTACATTTTGGTGAACCTGACGTGAATATCCTTTCTGATTATTCATGGTTAGATCTGAAAATTGGATTCCTTGATTACATTTCCATGTTTGATCTTTTGCAAAATTTTAAAGGTGATTGCATAAAAACCCTAAATTTTCTTTTTAGTAATTAAGCTTGTGAAATGTTTAATTGTTAATGCTTGTTTCAGATCTTCCCTTCTATTACAAATTATCAATTCATGTCTATGCTTTAATTTTGAAAATTAAGTGGTTAAGTGTCAAAACCCTAATTTTTGAAACCCTCTTGATTCAACCTTTGTCCGACAATTTCACTGATCAAAACACCTCCAAATTAGCTGTAACTTTGGATTCCGCAATAAAATCACAATATCTTTCATCCTTGAAAATTTGGAAAAAAGTTGCGAGGACCGTGTGCACTCCGAGCGCCATCGTCCCCAACATTTTTTTTGAAATTTCGGGAGCGAGATCTTACTGTATTTTCTTGCTAAAATCCAGAATTTTGGCTGATTTTATCAATTTTAACACCTTCAAAATTACAGTCAAAGTTGGTCTTGTGATTGCTTGGATTAAGGCTTCTAAACATTCAAAAATCATTGAAACTGAAATTTTGTGTCAAAATTGTGTTCTTATTGTCCTAAATCTGAAAAGTGTGTTTGCATTCATTCGAAATTTCAGTGCTTTATTCAAATTCTTACAATTTGTGACTTTTGAAATTAAATGCTTAATCACAACAACTTTAATTTCCGCTTTCAAAATTGAATTTTGCGTGAAATTGAGTCAACTTTTGAATTTCAAAACTTGCATTGCTTTCGGTATTCCCTCTAAAATCATAAAATTCAAAATTTCAGTTTCCCTCTCTTTTTCAAAATTCAAATTTTTGCATTTTTCGACAATCTTGGTAGGGTTCAATTTCGAGATTGCAACTTTAATTTGGCCTATCTACAGATCGTAAAATCACTCAATTTTTTCAGATTAGCTCTGAAATCATCATAACTTTCATCCCTGCGAATTTCGAAAAAAGTTGCAAGGACCGTGTTGCACTCCGAGCGCCACGGTCCCAGACATTTTTTCTGAAATTTCGGGAGACTGTCGTGATTGCATTTAACAGCTTAAATCCAGAAGATTGGCTGATTTTACTGAAAATTGCTACCTCTAAATTCAAAATCTTCTCTCTCTTTCTAGTGCATGAGTTTTACAACAATAAGCCCTACTTACGCTATTCCCGTTAGACGAAGCCGTAGAATTAAGTCTTTCCGAGGTTTAACTACCGAGGAGATGGAACCTAATTTGAGTAGTCTTTTTAACGAGGACATGGGTAATTCCTCTAATCCTCCTAATGATGAAGAAGCTCTCCATGAGGTTTCTGTAGAACAACTTTCAAAATTGGATAACCAATTTGATGATTTTCACCAATGGATGTCTCATGAGTATCCCGATAGTCAAGCTCTTCCTTTAATTGAGGGTCTAAAACATATGCTTCAAAGTGATAAGAATGGAATTGATATTTTGCGTGGTATTTCACACATTGTGAACTTGAATGTGATGCCTATAAAGAGTTGTGCCGAATCTTTAGGTTATACACAACCTCCTACACAAGTCAATCATTCTATTCCTTTGATGACTTCTATTGCCAGTATACCTACCTTTACATCAAACATAATGGCTACTTCTATACAAGACATTCCTCCCGTGATTACTAGTCATGGGGGCAATCCTTCTTCTTCAATTAACCCTCTTCCTTCATTTAATCTGACTTCTTCATTCATTCCTTCCATGAGTGTCCCTATTATATCTCCACAAATGAACATGACGCAAGGGGGCAATTCGTTTAACCATTCCATTCCTCCTTGTAGTGTTTCTCCTGTCCAATCATCTCCTATGACTAATTATCATAGAGTCCCACCACCTTACTCTTTACCTTCTTTCAATAACATAACACCTCCATCTCAATCTAACACATCTAATATGAATTCTTCGACTGAAGCGACCATTAACAATCTTGCACAAACTGTCTCTTCTTTACAGCAACAAATTGCCTCTATGAATCAATCTAAGTTTAGTGTGCCCACATTTGATGTTGCGAGCCCACTTTCTCTTGACATTGTTCGAGCTATCCCTCCTAAACATGTTGAAATCCCGCATTTGGAGCTTTATAATGGTAAAGGTGATCCTCTAACACATGTTAAGACTTTTCAAACAATATGTACTGATTTTGCTTATGACCAAAGGTTGCTTGCAAAATTGTTTACTAGAACATTAAGAGACAAAGCCCTACAATGGTATTGCTTGTTGCCTTCTTATTCTATTACTTCTTTCGAACAACTTGCAAATGCTTTCATTCAACAATTTCAAAACAATATAAGTCCTAAAGTTACTTTGATTGATTTAATGCATTGTAAACAAGGTGTTAAAGAGAAAGTGACTGATTTCATTGGTAGATATAAGCATTTGTTTGCTCAAATTTCCTTTCCAGTGCCTGACAATGATATTCAAAGAATCTTTATTTCTAATTTACAAAAAGATATTCGAGACAAACTTCTGTTTTCTGAGTTTACTTCTTTCCAACAGTTGTGTGCAACTCTTCACAATTATCAACTGACCGTGAGTCAAATGGAACAATCACATCCTATGGCTCCGAGTGATAAGGGTGATAGCAGTCAACAACCATTTGGGAAGTTTAAACCGAATAGAGATTCCATCAAATTCAATGAAAACATCATCAACAACAATGTGAATGCAGCATCAGGTGTGCCTCCTATTTCTAAATTTTTCAAGAAAGAAAGAAAGTATACTCCTTTGAATGAATCATTGCATAGTATTATGAATAAGTTATTGGAACAAAATGTGCTTACTCTTCCTCCTATAAGGCAAATTGATCCTGCAAAGATTACTTCACCTTATTTTGATAACAAAGCTTTTTGTCAATTTCATCGTCAGCCTGGGCATGATACTGAAAAATGTTTTTCTTTAAAGGGTAAAATTCAAGATTTGATTGATAATAATACTATTTCTGTTTCTGGAGTGAATGATAAAGGCAATACATCTGTAGCTCCTCCTAATCAAAATCTTCAGATTTTCACTGATCCATTACCTTCTCATACCTCTAATGCAATTGAGGCTAATGATTCCTCTCTCACCTGATGATCTCGTGTCTATGACTCCGAATGTGATTAACTTTGTGGAGCAACAGAAAATCCCTAAAGAACCTTCCATCACCTTTGATTCTAGTGAAACTATCAGGGCACCTAATGGTCCTTTATATATAGTTGCAAAAGTCAAAAATATACCTTGCCATGGAGTGCTTATTGATCCTTCTTGTATGGTTAATATCATTACTGAAGAATTTCTTTTTACTTTGCAATTGAATCAAGTGATCTATGACAAAACAGATGTGATTGTGAAACTATTTGATGCATTTTCTTCTCCTGCAATTGGTTCTATTACTTTACCTATTGAGGTCCATAACAAGTCCCTTGATATGAACTTTGCTATTATTCCATCTTCCGAACAATTTCGTGTGAAGCTTGGCTATCCTTGGCTATCTTTCATGAAAGCTATTGCTTCTCCTATTCATAAGTGTTTGAAATTTCCCCATAATGGTGAAGTTGTTAGTGTCAATCATAGTCTCTTTAAACCAGCTGAAAGAACCTCTAGTGTTCCTATTGATTACTTTTGGCCTAAACAATTCCAATCTCTTCCTCCGCGAAGTGATCATCTTTTCAAATCTTATCAAAAGTGGAAAACGGATATGATCCTATCTCTAAGTGAACCTAGAACACCTAAACTTGACATTCCTATCGTTCTTGAGAAGGAAGTTCTTCCTTTGAAAGATAAAACTAATGTCTTTCCTCAAGAAGATTCCCAACCCATCCCTATGGATGTGACTATGTCTATGCCTAATAAACCTTCTAAAAGTAGACCTATACCTCCTCGTCATGATGGACTTGGTCTTCTTCCTAAACCAAAAATTCCTCCTTTATATGGAGCAGTTTCTCCTCCTTCTTTTTATAGAGAGAAGAGACCTTCTTCTTCTCCTATTATCCAGCCTAAGAGACCACAACCTAAACACCCAAGTGATAAGGATGAGAACATTCCTCCTCCTCAATCTTCTCCACATCCTACTAAGACTAGACGAAATCGTTCTGCACGTGAACGCCGGTGAAAGCGTCGTCTTAGAGCTCAAACTTTGCAATCTCCAAAAACACCTTCAACAAGCATTATTCCATTTTCTCCTCAGCTGACGATTGAGCTGAAATCTCCTAAACATAAGATGCATGATGGTCTTGATCCTGTGCGAGTTAAAGATCCTATTTTTATAAATCTTGATGATGACATGGATGAAAACATTATTCATGATGAAAATGTTACTCCTCTTGCTTCTAATAGTGAATATGAACTTGTTGATGTTGATAACCATTTATCTAATGAATTTTCTAAAGCACTTATCCTAGCTCCTAGACAAGAACAACGTGGCTTGGAACATGAACATAGCCCTTGTTTGGATCTTGTGATAGCTCCATCTGCTGTGTTGAATGTTCCTCCTCTAGCGTGTTCCCTGCCTTCCCGAAAGATTGATCAGCAAGATCGGGGGGTATATGACGTGTTAGACTAGTTACATTAGCATAGCAGATTCTCTCCTCCTCTCTTGTGTTACTTCTTCTATACGTTATTCTCATTCTTCTATTTGTTGTCCTTGGTGTTGTCTACTTGAGGACGATGCAAAGCATTGAGATCTCTTTTGGTCTCTCTCATGTTGACTCAAAAGACACATGTGTTCCCTTCTTCTAGGTGACCTTCCTTGATTGGGGAATGAAGAACAATTATGCATACATACATATGATATACATGAATTATCATACAGCATACTAACCCCGAGGAAAGCGAAGTCATCTCGTGCTTTGTGTTTTGTGTCTATTATCCTTGGGTTTATCTCACACTTGGGGGCTAAATCCTTGCGATAATGTGCTCCTTTCTCATTTCTTATATGTATCACTACCTTAAAGCAATCACCCCCGGTGAGGCGTGTGCGATCGCTTTAACGTAGGGGGGCATACACCCTGTCTATTCCTTCAGGATACTTGAAAATTTCTTGGTGAACTTAGCTTTGCCTTGAAAATTTTTGGTATTTCTTTTACATGACTCATAGTGAGGGAACCTTACTACTGACAGTCATGGTTCTCCCTCGTGATCTTCCCTTTTACTTTGTCAATCGAAGTCATAAGATCCTTAGTCCACTGGGGGCTTGGTGTGTCTTGCCTCCTTGACGTGGTGAAAGTCTTTCAATATTGTTTCCTTGTACTTTACCGGAAGTATGAGCATACATACTCCCGCTAAAGTGGGGGCTAAATGTAGCATCCTAAAATTGTGACACTTGCAATTTCGACCGCATTTGGGTCTTCACGATGGCGACGCAACACGCAATCTGAATGGAGATCTCGAAACCTAATTATGACACTGAAAACTGCATTTTTCTTGCACCCTGGCCTGAACCTCCTTGCACCCTGCTGTCTCGGGAGGTGGGACCAGAGCGCCCAGTGCCCTGGTCCCCCAGGACCATGGCGCCCAGTGCCCTGGTCCCTGGGCCTATTTTGGGCCCGGTCTCCTAAGGGGTCTCGGGTCTTTTTGTTTGCAATTTGGAAATTAACTTTCCTGGTCGGCCTAAGGTCAGGAAAATTAGTCTATTAGCCCTAATTGACAAGTATATAAACTACATTTTCCTCTCTCATTTGGATGGATGGAAAGTGGATGGAAAAGGCGTGGAAACTATACTCAAGCATTCAAGCATTCAAGCATTCCTTCAAGCAATTGATCATTTCAAGTCTCCATTCAAGGCTAAGTTTTGCATTCAAGACAAGGATTCAACCATTGAAGAGGAGATCACATACTACATGCTACAACATACAACATACAACATCTATACCTTCGCACATAAGGATACAAACATCCTTACAACAAGGTATTAGTACTTGTTTTACATTACAGACATTTACATTTACAGCACTTGCTCATTTCTTGGTTAATTCCAAAACTGGGGTTTGACCTAAAGGCAAACCCCTAATCCCTAACCCCCCAATCATCTTCGCTTTTCTGTGTGTAGGTTGCAGGTATGCGGTTGAAATTGAAGATCTGGAATCCTTGTGCAGAGACGAACAGATCCCCCTTCGTTTCGCGGATTTTTCGGAGGACTGTGGCGCCGGGCGCCATCGTCCCGACAACTTTTGCTCAAATTTGCAGGACAGGGCCGTATCGACATTTTACTACTAATTCCAGGTCCGCAGCTTCATACTGTATTCCTATCTCAGTTTATAAGCAAATTTTTCTCACTTTCTATGCATTCCTAGCTTAATTCTCCTATGCACATTCTTTACAAAAGAGGGTAGCCTTGCTTTCTTAACCCTTGAAACACATTTAGCATCCAATCTTGCATTGTGTGGGATTGGATCTTGTGGGTTTCAACCCCTCTTTTGAATGTAAGGTCTCTCCCCTAAGTGAAAACCATCAACCCTAGTGAATCTCCCTTCTCTCTCCTTGGAGTTGGAAGAGGGGAGAGCAACTAGGGTTCGATCGCGATTTTTCGCTTTACACCTAGGAACATAAGTCAATTGTGATCTTTACAAGGAAGATTGCAGTCAATAAAGAGATTTGTCTCTTAGTTAGCAGATAGATGTCTTCCATTCACCCATCTTCTACATTCGAATATTCCATTCAAATTGGATAAAAAATGTGAAGAAGATTTTTTGCAAATAAAATAATATCTTATGAGTCCTCCAGTACTAGTATCACCAACCAAAGGGAAACCATTGTTGCTCTATATCTCAGCAACAAATGTATCATTAGGAGCTCTCCTAGCTCAACATGATGAAGAAGGAAGAGAAAGAGGAGTGTATTAAATCAGTAGAATGCTTGTTGGCTATGAATTAAATTATTCCTTAATAGAAAAGACATTTCTAGCAGTTGTATTTGCAACTCAGAAGCTACGACATTATATGTTGATTCATTCTGTAAAACTAATAGCAAAGATAGATCCCCTCAAATATTTTTTGAGCAAGTCAACCTTGACAGGAAGACTAGCCAAATGGGTTATGATATTGAGTGAATTTGATATAGAGTATGTTGACCAAAAAGCTATCAAGGGATAGGTCGTCGCTGATCAATTGGCTGAAGCACCTTTACAACATGACATGCCTTTGTATGTTGAATTTCCTAATGCAGATATTTTGACAGTAAGTACAAACTTTTGGGAATTGTACTTTGATGGTTCTTATACACAATATGGATCACACACAAGAATATTTTTCATCACACCTCAGGGACACACAATTTTGAAATCATATAGACTATGGTTTCCATGCACCAATAATACTACAGAATATGAAGCATTGGCTATTGGGCTCAAGATGTCCATTGAATGGAATGTCAAAGAAATACTTGTCTATGGTGACTCAAAGATTATCATCAACCAAATAAATGATGAATATCAAACTAAGGATGATAAGCTCATGCCATACAAACAGCTGGTAGAGGAGTTTAAAGAACACTTTAAAGAAATATCATTCACCCAGATTCCTAAGAAATGAGAATAAAGAAGCAGATGCAATGGCTACAATATCCTCTCTCTTGCAAAATAGGGAGAATCAAGATCGTTACAAATTTCTCGTGGAAGATATCTTAACCCCTACCATTCAATCCCAACATATCTACTGAATTTGCCATATATCAAGAACTAGAGAATCCTTATATGGTCAAACTTATCAGTACTTAAATAAAATATCCTTCCTCTTGACTTATCCCACAATCAGAGAAGGAATTTTATCCGTCAGTCCTCTCGCTATACTATTATTGCAGATATCCTATATAGGTGTGGTCTAGATGGTACTTTGTTGAGATGTCTTGAACAAGAAGAATCTGAGAAGGTTCTTAACAAAGTTCATGCAGGTATTTGTGGCACACACTCAAGTGGTTTAACATTGGCTAAGAAAATTCTTCGCATGGGTTATTATTGGCATACTTTGGAGAGAGATTCATTCACATATGCTGGGAAATGCAAACAATGTCAAATCCATGGGAATCTCATTCATGCACCAGCACAAGAGTTATATCCTATGACAGGATCATGGCCATTTTCTCAATGGGGCCTTGATTTAGTAGGAAAGATAAATCCCTCATCTTATAATGGACATAAGTTTATTCTGACTGCAACTGAATATTTTACGAAATGGATTGAAGCACTGCCTTTAACAATAGTGACAGGAAAACCAATATCATCATTCATTTTGAATTATATAATCTGTCGCTATGGAGTTCCTATGACCATTATCACTGATAATGGAAGACCATTCAAAAATCAAGATGTGAAGGAGCTATGTGAAAAATTTCATATCCAACATAGGTTTTCTATTCCATATTATCCACAAGGAAATAGTCAAGTTGAGGCATCGAACAAAACTATCTTAGAAATTTTAAAGAAAATAGTCAATGAAGCTGGAAAAGATTGGCACATTCAGCTAAATCCCTCTCTTTGGGCATATCGAACTAGTATCCACACTCCAACGGGGGCAACTCCATATTGTTTGGTCTATGGATCAGAAGCCATATTACCTATAGAAGTAGAGATACCTTCTCTATGAGTATCCTTGAAAGGTCTTATACTAGAAGAAGAACAACGTGTCTCTCGACTCTAGGAACTTGAACTAATTCAAGAATGTCACCAAAATGCAACAAATCATTTGAAAGTATATCAACAAATAATGGCAAGAAGTTATAACCACAGAGTCAAGCCACACATTTTTTAGATTGGAGATATAGTTCTAAGGGAGAATCCAAAAAATCAGCAAGACCGAGACAAGAAGGGAAAATTTGAACCAAATTGGCTAGGACCTTTTGTCATAGTAGTAGCATATGGATTAGGAGCATACAATTTATCTACCCCTAAAGGTGATTGGTTTGATGAACCTATCAATACTATCCATCTAAAGAAATTCTATGCTTGAGATATAAAGTCCTGGAAATAATCAATAAAAAGCATATAAAGTCCTGAAGAAATCAGTAAACATCTAAAAAGTGGAAAATCCCTAAAAAAGCATAAAACAGTTAAATAAAAAGAGAAGAAAAAGAGAGAAAAAAAAATGCAATAAATTTAGATCGTGAAAACCTGGTAAATAGGCGCTATCTACAAAGTAAGTTCCTCCATCTATGAGATCGCTTTGCGCACCTATCCACTCCATCCTATCCACTCCTACTGCATCTATCACTTCCATCTATTTTAGCTTATCCATTTCATCTTTTGCATCCATTTCTTTGAACCATTTCACAGAAAATATGCAGCTTACCAACGATTATCCATCTTTGACATTCTTGTCATAGTCATTGTCTTAGATTTTATCAGAATCAATCAATCTGCATTTCTATCCTACCATGGTTTAGATCTTGATCAATTCATATATCCATAATAATTTTTTGTTTCTGCTAGGGGCAAAATCCTAATTCCTATTGCTAAGGTGATCTTTTGAATCTTTGAAAATCCCAAAACATTTAGAAAACTTAGAAAAACCAAAAACACCTAGGATTTTGAAATAGATAATAAGCAACAAAGCAACAAAGATCAAGGCATTTCATCAACAACTGAATCATGAAACTCAGAAACCAAAGAATCAACCAACAAGTAATAAAGGATTATCAAAGATCATTCACTAAAATGATTATATCAGTTAATGACCATAAGAACATGTGAATGGCATACAAGATTAAGTGTTTATATCTTGATTTTATTACTAATCATCTACTCTATGTGACTCAAGGATGTCCATGACTAGAGATGCTATGATGGGGCACAATTATATTCTTTGATTGTTGTTAGTTGGTTATCTCTTACTACGGTATGTACTTGTCTCAGGATATGATCGACAAAAGATCAAGGAGGACGTTCCAAGTCATGCATGAAAGGAGATAATCCTTGTCTATTCTGCAAGCAATACTCACATCAACTTGATTCATTATATCAAGTTGCTTGTATTAACTTGCTATATCAAAATCCATGTAAGAAATACTCAAGTCATCTTGAATCATTATGTCAAGTTGTTTGTATTTTCTTACAAAATTTTAAAGCTCAATGATGAAATCAAGCACTGTTACAAGATAGCATATGAAGAATGGCAGTATCATTTTTAGTTAGATCATTTTAGATTAGCTCATTATTCATCTGCATTATAAGAATTCATTGTCAGTTGCATTATAAGTATTTCATTTCATTCATGAATCAACAGTCATAAATAAAGATTGAGTATACTTGGACAAACAAAAACAAATTGCATTTGATCATCATAGGTGCATTCATCTTTAGAATCATTTCAAATCATTTAGTTGCATTCCAAAAACCGCATTAATGTGCATTCATCATAAGTGCATTTCATTAATCATGTAGTGTATCATCATTATTATTTGAATTATCATTTCATCTCATTTAGTTGAATCTTTGCACTTAGACTCATGATCATATTATGCCTAAACATTAAAGCAATCAATCATTGCATTTGCATTTTCACATCATTTTCAATTGCATCAAAAATAAAAAAAGATTTGAATAGCATAGTGCATAATCAAACATTTGCAATTCCATATAGATCATTGCATTTGCATCATTTAAGTTAGTAATCATTTTCATTTACATCCAAGGTCATCAACATCAAAAATAAAATTAAAAAAACATTTATCATTGCATCATGTAGATCATTATCATAAGGCAAGGAAAGACAATCATCATCACATCATCATCCATCTAATCATTGCATCCATATAATCAATTCATATAGATCATAAAATAGAGTAACATGCATAATAAATATCATAATATAGAGTCCAAGTCTGCATGTAGATCATCTTTAAAAAAATAAAAGTCCAAGTATACAATGATATTAGATCAAAAGTAGAAATGCCTCATCAATATAAAGTCAAGTCATGACTATCATGTACAACTACCTATTGACGTACGTTTTGACACACCCACCAACAGTCAGGTAGTTTATGAAAACATTCACCACCTCTCCTAAAAAGTAACAGGTATGGAAGAACTCACTACCCCAAGGTCTCTGTAGTCGGGTCTTGACGGTGATGGATAACTCAATGGCTGATGTGGTTATACCTGTAAAGGGGCCTGCTGGTTAGAACTAAATCTCGCTGGTTTACGAACAATTCCACTTCCTTTTGTTTTTTTTGTATTTTATGATTTAAAACTCTCTAGGGAAATAAAATGCAAAGCATAAGGGAAACAAGAAAATGACAATAAAGATCAATACAATGACAACTTAATAAACTATTCAATTAGTTCCCTGCAATTTGAGCAATTATCAGATATTATCCAAGTTAGCATTCAACAACGGACTTCCATAAAACATGCAAAATCATCAATTCCACAAATATGTGGACATAGAATTATCAACAATATGGCCCATCACAATAATTCCCATACACCACTGACATGCGCAATATGGTTCATATCATAATAGACAAAAAGATTACCACATTGCTAACTCAAAATAATAGACGTTACCGATTACACAGAACAATTTGGTAGAATATAGATGTAAATCAGGCAATTTACAAGTTGCTTTTCATATTAATCTCCATGAATGTATAGCAAAAAAAACTCAAACTTCTTAACAATCTAAAAAAATCTCTAAAAAATCTCTAAGTGGGCCTCAAATCATCAATTTGGGGGCCTCTACAAATGAATTTAACTTCTCAATTTATAGAATTTTTTCACCCTACTATTTAGGAAATAATTCTATCCTAAATTAAAAACAAAAATTAGGAGTCGTAGTTAACTTGCAAGTTTATGCCTGGACACTCCACTTAACAACTATGAAATGGACGTTTCATGAGCACTACGAAGACCATGCTGGGTGAGCCACGTTTTTGTAATCATGCAGGATTTCTTTCAAAATTGGGACTTGAGTAGGAGGAGCAGTTTTAAAATCAAGAAAAAGCTTTGCTATCTTTAGCAATTGTGTGCCTAGCTTTTTTTTTTAATTTCTTGGTAAATGCCTTATAATTTTAAATTATGCATCCAACTACTTGGACTGGTGGATTGGCTACATGCTTAATTCTAAATTTATACTTCTTCAAAGTTTCCTTTACATGTACTCCTTGTTCCTCTAGCTCCTTTACCGTATCTGCCACCTCCTGACACTGAGTAATCAGCTGTGTGTATCTATCCATAAGGGAAACATTGAACTGGGCAACAGGTCCTAAGTTTTGTGCCTCATATGCATCCCATTGATTCAAAACTTGCTGCTGGTCCATTATTCCAGTATTAACTATTTTGAGGTTAAAAGGCCCTAGTATATTCGTTACAAAATCCTCATATGACAAAATCTCTCTAAGAAGAGGGTCCCGAATATTAGTCATCTCCTTGACATACTGCTGATACATCTCTACTTTCAACACCAAAATATATATGTAGGATTATACATTCTTAGAACTATCACCTTCTAAGAGGTCTTCTTGTACTATCAACTCTTCTCTTAACCGTAGTATCCTTTTCAAAATTCAGAGTTGTTTATTAAAGGTGTTTTCCTTCCAGTCCCATTGTGTGGAATGGGTTGCCAAAGCTCCACCTGCTTGTATCACTTTATGGTATATTTTATCGTGACCTGTAGAAACAACCTAATTTTGGTTGCATTCATTTGAGTCCAAGACTTAGTAGTTGTAGCTACTCATCTCACCTCCATTAGTGCCTTTACATCTCCTTCTGGCAAGGATGAGGTTGAAGTTAGGTCATCTATCCTGCAAGAGTCCAAAGGTTTACACATTTCTACCAAGAGGTGTTTATACTGCCCAAGCTGCATTTTAAGTTCTACATTTAAGCTATGCTCCTTTTCCATGCGCTCTCTGACAACGCTTGGGGCTAGTTCATGGGTATCTAACTCTCCCCAATCGGTCTGCTTACCTAGGTCTATCTGTGATACTTGGTATTTGGGAGAAGATTGTCCCTCAGCCTATGATTTAACTGCCACATCTGCAATCACTTCACCGGAACTAGTTTTCAACAGGTGGTCAACCGTCTAAAACTTCTTAATCTTTGGTGGTTCCTCGATGATTGCTTGTTGTAGAGTAACCTTGGGAAGCTCTACTTTTCTCTTTTTGTTTTCAAAGGTAAACTCTAACCACTCTAGTATATCTTCAACTTTATCACCTTGATGTGATACAATCTCAGCAGTTATAACATGCACCTCTGCCTGCTCCTCTACCTGCTCCTCTGCTTCAGATCCCATTTGGCCAGGAACCTGGAATGATGAAATTTGGCGAGCTAAGTTAGCTTGGAGAGCTTGTTGTTTGTGTAACTCTCCTATCTTACCACTAACTTCCTCATTGAATGCCATTTCTTCATTCCCTACCTCCATCTCTGCTTGCCCGACTTCTATATCCTTAAGGAAGTCTTCTTGGTCTTGTGGAGTTAGAATCAACCTTTCATTCAAGATATCCTCTGCTTCACCTCCTTCTTGCTCACTACCTAGAAGCTATTGTTGGTCGAGATCCTCTTCCACTTGGTTAGAGTCTGAGTCGATGTTTCTAATTTTTACTTTCTCAGTAGTGGATGTAAAACCTTGCACTGTGGGCTGCCTTGTGGATACATTACAAATGGTGGTGCAGGAGCAGCAGTGCTCGAAGCACTTGTTGTACCTATGGAAGGGGGCTAAATAGGTACCTCCTTGGTGGCTTCTAGGTTCTCTTCCTGTTCTTTTGTATTATCATCCTCAGTGTGGCCTATAGCAGTCCTTGGTGGGAGAACTCTGGCAAGTGGGATGATGCCTAGCCCATCAGTCACTCCTAGGTCTGCAACCTTCTTAAGAAGTTCAGACTCCTTCATCTTTTCTTGGAGTTTCTTCAGCAAGTCCTCAGTGCTTTCTTGAGGCTTGTCTTCCTCACCTGGGTCAGTGGAGGTATTCTATCTTGAAGCCAACCTTGTTTTTTGGGCATACTCTTTATGGCCTCTTGACTGCGGCACCCCTGAGGTGGATTCCTTTTGCTTTGTTTTTGATGCACTGGGTCTGACTATCTAGCTTAACCATTGCTTAGTCCTATTGATAACTACTTGGGAAACCTTCTCGATATCTGTACCTTTGCTTGCACACCATTTCATTGGGGAGAGGGGCCTTTTGTCTATCCCTGATTCTTTATAAATTGGATCGAGTAACTCTCCATCATCCCTTAGGTCTTTAGGGAGGTTGGTCTCGATATCAAATTCTCTAACCTGTGGCATGGACAACCTATTATAATTCTTCTCCCTGACTTCAAAACTGTCTTGCAAGTTGGGCAAAAAGTCTTCCAAGTTGGGCCTATGCCACTCATATGCCTTAGGCATAGCTTGCTTAAGTTTCTCATAGGGATCATAAAATTCCTTAGTATGATTATATTCTTTCAGGTTCAAATCCTTAAGCTCTTTCTTGGCCAATTTTGCCACTTGTATTTTAGAACAAGCAAAGTACCCAATGGACACCAAGAAGTCAATACCTATTTTGTGTTTAGAAGATAGCAATGACTGGAGACCAAGAAGTTGTCTCACATACTCCAGTGGGATTACCCTATCGTTGTAATAACAAGAAAGAAGCATTGGATTCCCTATGAATCCACTAACTCTGATGTAAGTGATAATGGGTTTTGGATGAACCAACATGCCCACTCCCGAATAATAGCCATGGCTTCTAAGCTTTTCTGATATCCTGCATCTCTAGTCAACTTAATGATTATAGGGAAGATAAAGGCATCATTAACCCTCTTGAAGTGTGTCTTTGCATTTGTTAGAGTGAGCTGGGAATAATATTCCCATATCTTCTTATGTCCCTCGTTCTCTCCTAACTGCACTTCTACTTGTAGGCCTGGAAACTTTTCGGCTCTGGCAGCTACCCAAATGGCATAGGACATGAAAAAGAACTTCTGGGTATGTTGTACCTCCTTCATCTGCTTACAAATGTTATCAGAAAGGATTTGTGGCCAATCAAAGTATTGCTTTCCTACCAATATAGTACTCATAAATTGGAACATCCAAGGCTAGAAATGCTTGTAGTCAGGCTTGTCGAAGGCCTTACTGAGCATAATAATCAAGTCCCTTTGAGGCTCTTTTAAGTCTACCCTCAGGACCTCTATAGCTTTGAGCCCTATTTTCCTCTCCTTTTCTAGCTAGTTAGTATTCATGTGTCTTTTGATGGCTGACACCTTGTCATTCCATTTTTTCAAGGCCTCTTCTTCCGTGAGTAAGAATTCCTCTTCCCTAGTTGGGATTCCAAAGACAACCCTAGCATATCCGGTGACAAGTCAATAACAGTCTTTCCATGTGCATCCATATACTTTCTTGTCCCTGGATTGTAGAATGGAGTGATGGTCATTATAAACCCTAGTGCTTGAAGCAACTGCCAGAATATAGTAGCTTCCACAAGACCCGACCTCTTTATCCTTCGGTGGAGAGCATCTAGATTAGGTTTATCCAATTGGGTTTCAATATCCCCAATCTCTATGTGTCCCACTTTGGTCTCCGTGACCCATTTAATTTGATCATCTAGCTTCGAAATATGGACCTATCCTTGATATTGGTACTTCATGGTGGCTGGAAGTCTGTTGATTTCTTTACCTCTCTTGTTGGTGAATGAGTCCATCTAACCACTATAATCTGTAGGCAAAACACAAATTTTAGTCTTCAATACTAAACATAAAACCTGATCCATTTCGGGACTTCGGGGTCTCGGGTTCCCGGGGTAAGCACAAAGGAAAAAGGCTCAGAACTCTGGGGATCTGGGGTTTCGAGGTGGAGTCTATAAAACCTCCTAGAACTCTGGGGAACCAAGGTGGAATGGAAGGCAAAACTCAGAACTCTGGGGTGGAAGGGAAAGTGAAACCCAATACTTCAGGGATCTGGGGTGGAAGGCTAGGCTAAACTGGGAACTTTGTGGATCTGGGGTTCCGGTGTGGAAATGGAAAATGAAACCTGGAACTCCAGGGATTTGGGGTTCTAGGGTAGAAGGCTGGGGCATGCCCACAAACAACAAACACACAAAAGAACAAAAAGAACAAAAACATGAAAAGACATCTAATCTAGAAAAATACAAGGAGAGAAAACTAATTCACCAACCTGGTGAATTGAATATCGAACGGATGCCAAGAGAGAGAGCTTAGGAGTCTGGAGGTTCATGATTTGAAGCTAGGGAGGAAAAAATTTGAATTCACAAATAAACTCAAAAGGTTCATTATCTCCTATATATAGCCTCCCAAAACCCTTCCGTACGAAAACCATAAACATGACCCTAAGACTCCGGGGTTCCGGGGTAGGCAAAAACCACCTTGGGACTCTGGGACTCTGAAGTTATGAGGTCAAAAGACCCATGACCCTGAGACTTCAGGATTTCAGAGTTTCGAGGTCAGAACAACAAGGAACCTCAGGACTCTGAGATTTTGGAGTTCCAAGGTGAAACCAAAAAGAACCTCAGGACTCCGAGACTCCGGAGTTCTGAGGTAAAAACAAAAACAGAACCTCGGGACTCTGGGATTCTAGAGTTTCGAGGTCGACATCAAAAAGGGAAAAAGAAACTAAAAAGGGGGTCCATATTTTGACTCAAGGAAACCAAATGGGGAAACAGATATGCTAGGCATAACAGATGGTGACTATCTGGGAAAAATGACTATAGGCAATTTAGAATTTCAGAATCTCTGGTTAACCAGATACGTAAGGCTATTATCACTCAAAAGGATGTATAATAATTTTAAGATGAATAAGTGATTTGAATAAACAACCAAGATGAGAAATAGATATGATCCACTCTTAAGTGTGTGCGTATGATTTATTACTCCATCATTTCAATAATGTAGATAGGCAGAATAAACTAGGCGTAAGTTACATAGGTGAAGTCTTTAATCATGTTTCACGCAAGGTTATCCTGGGCATAGCTCTTCTACCAGCCAGGCGTCTATAGCCCTGATAGAGATACCTCTGGCCTCCGTCAAGTAGTGCTCCACTACCAGCCAGGCGTCCATAGCCCCGATGGAGATTACTTGAAACACCCATTTGAGTTGCTTAAGAAGATCATTTATCTCATTTATTTTTTTTTTCTATTTTTTTTAATAGAGATTTATAGGATATAGAGAATGACTTCTTCCTTCAATAATCTCTCAAGCAACTTCCAAACATTGAAGTTTGATAACTGGGTTGGAAGCCACGATGGATAACATGAAACGCCTTGACTTCAAATTTTTCACTTGATACCTAGTTTACCTGTTATCTCACAAAACCTTTCTGATGTATCTTAATGTGTCATTAGTGTTGAGTTTATCAAGTTAGCCTTTTCCAAATTGAAAGTCAAAAAACTCATATCATATTTAAATGATTATATACCATTTTGAACGAGTATAGACACAAAGGTTTCGAACTCAACCAAATGACAATGAAAATATAAATAGCAGAGAGTCAAAGTCTCTCAGAATTTGGCAAGATGTTATACAAAGGATACCTACTTCCCTTTAGAATCTTCAAGAACAAAACATATACCCTGACTCAACAAACAAAGGAACAAACAAGCAAGGAAAACAAAAAAAAGAAAGGGAAAACACACAACAAGGCCCAATGAAGCACAACAAAAAAGAAAAACAACTAACTACTATATACAACAAGTCAAGCTTTATTAAGGATTTAATCAAAGTAGTGCTTGAGGAACTGACCATTGACGGGCAATGGTACTAGTTCTCTAGTCAATGAGCTCAACCTAAAAGTGTTCTCACCTATAATTTTGGCTATTTGGTAAGGACCTAGCCACAACCTTTCAAACTTGTGATGTTCACCTTTCTTTTCCTTGGCCTTGTCCCATAACAAGACTAGGTCAGAGATCTGAAAAGCTTTCACCTTGGCTCTTTTATCAAACCATCGCTTAACAACGGCTTGATGCTTGGCAAAGTGTTGTAGCGTATTAATTCTTTTTTCGTCAAGTCTTAACAAGTTTAAGAGGCGAACCTCTACCTGATCCTCAATGTCAAGTTCTTTCATTAATTGGAGGACGGTGTTTGCAAGTTAATTGGGAAAACAAGGATCTAGCCATAGACAAGGTAGTATGGAGAAGTTCCCAGGGCGGCTTTTATTCTGGTTCGATCAGCCCACAAGGCATATCTCAATTGATTATGCCAATCCCTAGGGTTTTTCTCAAGTAGCTTCTTGATAACATCTAGGATGTT
Organism: Cryptomeria japonica; assembly: GCF_030272615.1. Taxonomy (NCBI): domain Eukaryota; kingdom Viridiplantae; phylum Streptophyta; class Pinopsida; order Cupressales; family Cupressaceae; genus Cryptomeria; species Cryptomeria japonica. The sequence continues at coordinate 681,018,419 of NC_081411.1, forward strand.
CTTGTTTGTGGATTCAGCTACCCAATTACCTTGTAGGTAATAGTTGGATAAAAATTTCAATATCACTTTATATTGGTATTGACCATTGCATCAATTGTGCAGAAGTAAAAGCAGGAGCATTATCACATACCCGAGTGGATGACATACCAAACCTGGTGACGATATGCTCTTCAATGAATTTTAGGACTACCTCAGCAGTAGCATTGCGATAGGCTATGGCTTCTGTCCACCAGGTACAATAATCTATTGCTGTAAGAATAAACTTATATCCTGTAGATGAATTAGGGTTAATAACTCCTACAAAATCTAGGGCCCATTGAGCAAAAGGTCTTACCTCAAACACTGGTTGAAGAGGCATAGCAATATGTCTACAGTTTGACATGTATGGCAATGTCGGACATGTTCATGAGTATCCTTAAACATGCTAGGCCAATAATATCCAACCTTCAAAATTTGATGTGCAATGGCATCAGTTGACCCATGAACTATACCATATTTCCCATGAAATTCCTCAATCATATTATGAGCTTCTTGATGATCAAGGCACCAAAGGTAAATACCCTCATAATTTTTTCTATAGAGTGTCAAATCCTTGATCATATAATTAGCACTCTTGAGCCTTAATGCTCGTCTTTGCATAGTTGTCAATCCCTCATGACACCTATTATTCAATAATACAAATACCAAATCTGTGTACCAAGGGTCCTGAGTAAATGACTTCAATGTATATTGTTGGCACTGAACTTGAGGGATGTCGGTCGCCATGGCCTGAGATAATCCTTGGCCTCGGACTAATTTCATTGGATGCATCTCTAAGTCAAATTCTTGTAATATTGTCATCCATTTCCCTCATCATTCTCCCAGTTCAGACTGCATGAGTAGTGACTTTACTGCTTGGTCAGAAACAATCACATAGATTTTACTCCTTGGGATGTAATGTCTAAACTTCTTGACTGCTCTTACTAATGCCAAGGCCTATTTTTCAAGAGTAGAATATCTAACTGTAGCTTAGGAATTCAGAAATCATCACAAGCAAATCAAAATACTAATCTAGCTCAATCACGAAAGCTCAAATGCAATGATCAATCCTAATTACACTCAATAGAGACATGAAAGCAAAACATTCAAAACTAAAAACTAAGCAAACCAGATGCAAATTCGAATGTCTCCTTCATGCGGCTCCATTGTCCTTCTTTCTTCTCCAAATAGCCTTTGTTTGTGGATCTCACCTTCAAGTGCATAAACCTAATGTGAAAGAAAGATTGACAATTAGTGCAAGAGTACTCAAAGCATGATTGATTTGACAAAGTAATTCAAACAAGTGATTATTAGCTGGAGCTCCAGGCCTTTGATTGAAGAAATTCATCCAATTTATAAATAAATTGGAGAAAAGACAAGATTAGCATGACTTTGATATTAGAGGCGATTGATTTCAAAATGGTAAAATTGAGTGGAAAGAAGAAGGTTATGACACCTTATATGTCATGAATTATGACATATTGCCAATGCAAAGGTTAGAGGACTAGAGGCTTATGACATCTTGCTATGCCAAAAGTATGATGCATGAGAAATTCATGCTTTCACCGAAGCACAAAAATAGGGAGAACTAGAGAGAAATTAATTAGGTGGAAATTAAATTTGACAAATTAGAAAATAGGTGGAAATTAGGAATTAGGAAATTTAGAAAATTAGGAAATTAGAAAATTAGAAATGAAGAAATTAGGAATTTAGTGAATTAATTAATAATTAATTCACAAAGAGGGAATTTAGAAATTGATGAAAAATTAGGAAAATAGGTAAATCAATTAATAATTTGTCATTTATTAATTAATTCACAAAAAGAGGAATAATTAGTTAGCCAATTAAATTAAACATTTAATTGTGACACGAAGACCTAGGATAAATAAATAAATTATTTAACCTAGATGGAGAAAATGGAGAGAAAATGACAAACAAGGTTAAATGAATAAATCATAAAACCCTAGAAGATAAATTAGAAATGCAAGGATGACAATTAGGTCTTTATATAAAATTGATTTGATGTTGATTCGATCATGATTTTGAATTGATAAATGATTTGATTGATAAATGCACCAATTTACAAGGAATAATGACAAATTGATCCAAATTAACACAATTGAGAAGGACGACGATCGATGACAAATTGATCATAAAATGACAAGATTGAAAATGATAACGCAAAATGACAAGATTGAAAATGATAACGATTGATGACAAATCGATCGCAAAACAACAAGATTGACAAGAGGACAAAACCCTAATTAGGATTGACGATGTCCAAAATGATGACAAATTAGCATGCACATTGATGCGACAAGATAAGATTGACCAAAATCATGATTGAAGATTATTGTTGACAAGACCAAATTCGAGAGCGAGATAAATGAAGAAATGAAAAAGAATGACTCAATTCTCACAAATGATAAAGACCAAGTACGCAACATAGAAGAAATGTTAATGCGACGCAAAAACCTAAAATAAGGCAATGCGCCAATGTTAAAGTATGACTCTGCAAACGTTGACCATTTTTAGGTGTGTACATTTTGCCCCTCTTTGAGACAATGCGATTTTAAGCATTGTTTCAAAGAAAAATAATGAAAATGCCCCAAACAATGACAATGACATATGCATGCCCCCTCGAGGAATTGGCCGGAAAAATACAGAAAAGAGGCCAATTGATCGATAAAAATGATAGAATATGATAGGAGCAAACAGACTGACAATCGGAGATCGGACGCATGAAGGACAAGCAAAAGAAGATGCAAAAGACCAAGACCAACATAAGATGGATAGGGTGCACATCCATCTATGCACTAACAAAGATCTATAAATGAGGCAAAGAGAGTGAAATTTGCTCATTTGCACTAGCCAAAAAGGAGAATTTGTTGCTCTAGAAAAGGACACTTGTAGAGAGATGGTGAACATTCTAAGGTCAGATCACCTCAGAGAATGTGTACACACATTCAGATGATCGAACGATGCGGGAGCAGTAGTATGTATCTCAAAAACCCATGTTTTCAATTTCATGAATTTTGGTCGCTTGCGGGACATTGCGGGGCCCACAGGGGATGCAGAAACTGACTTCTTTGCTTGTGTAAGGTCTTTTGTGCTTGTGTAGGGTCTTTTGCACTTGTGTAGGGTCTTCTATGCTTGTGTAAGGTCTTCTGTGCTTATGTAGGGGACACAGGTGCAGGATATGTGACACAGGCGCAGGATACACAACGCAGGCGCAGTTGTGCCCTAGGAACTCAATTTAGGTCAAAAACAGCATGCAAATGATCTGGAAAGGGGGGATAAGGGTAGGATAGGTCAGAATAGATGAAAAACACCCTAATTTGGACATGAAAATGAGGAAATGCAACCCGTAGGAGCAAACCCTAAAACTAACAAAATGTGCCCCAATTTTGATGCAAAGTCGGCAGTATCCATTGATCACGCGAGAGAATCGACTAGACTGCTTCATGTTACAACATAGAGTCAGGAGCACAGATAGGGATACATTAGCAGAACTTGGGATAGGAGGGACATCATCCTTGAGACATGGCAGGGATGAGGAGGATAGAGGGAGCACCCAGTGATAGAGGCACGTGCTCCTTATGACGGACATATGACATTATGTAGTTTGATATTATATAGTCAGCCTGTGGGCCATACTTAGGACAAATAGTCCAATTTTGTACTCCGATATGATTTTGATATATGATATGATATGCATTGATATGATGGGATGCAATGTGTTATGACTTATAGTTATTTTCCATGTATGGATGACTTATGCACTGTTTATGTACCATTGTGGAACATGTATGTATGTATTTTTTATGTGTTTTTGATGCAGTTATAATATGAAATGGATAAAATGCTTGATGTGATGCTTAATATAATGCAAATGTACTAACCGAATGGATGTAGGATGCAGCATATGTTTTTGGAAATCAGAGCACTAGACCGAACTGACTATCCAAACTGACGGAAGAAATGTTAGTAAGAAGAAAATGAGACGGAGAACAGTGAGAGATGAAGAAAAACTTGCTTTTACTAATGCACTTTGTAGGTGAGAACCTTTATTTTAATGTAGCAAAATGGATGCGTAGCATCATGGCATTGAAGGCCAAAGCTGAAATGCAAACCTTTTTGCAAAAGATAGACACATCATAGACAAACAATAATCACAACAAAAAAGAAAGGGACCATGAACCATCTCAGTCACTCTAAATCACTTAGTGACATCATCAAGCAACATAGGAACATGACCGAAGCCAAAGATAAATTAGTTAAAAAGATAAGATGCACAAATTCCAACAAATCAAACAAACATCTTGATCTTCATTGTCAAAAGTTGAAAGTGCTGATAGGATGATCATGCTGTTTGGTTTCAGGACATGCAGTACCCCGTCTAAGACAGGACATAGTTTGGTTTCGATTATACCACACCCTGTATAAGACCCATGATAGTAGAGACAAGGACAAATGATTTTGATGTTGATTGATATGACAATTTTGATCAGTTGGAATGTCTGGTTTGATTGAAAAAGTTCATCTGTTAACGCATGATTTTATTAAAGCACAGTGTTGGATTGCGTGTCATTGGATGTATACTCAGTGATCTGTCAATGCACAAAGGGAATATTTATTGCAAAATGCTTGTTTTTGGATTTTAATGTTTTGAAATTTTTATTTTTTTTTTGTTTGTGTTCATTTTTTTTCAGGACTTTATTTGACTTTTTAGAGATTTTTCAGGACATTTTTCAGGACATTTTTCAATTTTTTTTTTTTTGAATTATTTCAGGACATTTTTCAATTTTTTTGATTTTGAATTATTTCAGGACATTTTTCATTTTTTTGGATTTTGCCCCCAGTGTCTAGCAAGGCAAGGAATATGATAGGTGAATAAATAGGCTTTCTGAAATGTTGGTGGATAGAGGGAAGACAAAGGCCTTTTTATTATGGAGACAACGCGGATGCAATTTTCAAGGGCCATGGCGTGATGGGACAAGAGACTGGATATGACAATGTAAAGCAGGAACATGGCATGAGGGACATGTCAAGAGGTTTTTGAAACCATGTTTAAATTTTGCATCCTTATGTCAGATCAAGATCAAGGAATGAAAAAGGGTGTATGGATAGTGATAAGAGATGGATAGGATAAGTAAGACCAAGAATGGATAAGGGACATGGACTAAAGGTCGGGATTGGCTAAGGGATAGTGGTAGAAAGTTGCAATAAGATAGGGAATATGGATGAAAGGATGTAATAAGAAAATGGATGAATGACCAAAAGCTATGATAGACTAAAAGCTGTGAACAAGATGCATGATGCTCATGAAGATCGTCAGCCTTGTCAAGATCAAAGGTGGAAAGAGGAATTGGACATGAGGGACAATAGGATAATGGAGGGTAATGACAGGGGTTCAATAGGATAATGGAAGGGCAATAGGATATGAAGGAAACCTACCCCCAAGTGTGGTGTGCAAGAAGTTCATAAATTACGCATGACGCTTGTTTGCCAGGTTTTCATCACGGTACTTGCCCAAGGTGCCTGTTTTCTAGGTTTTCACTAGTGGACAAATTATTTTTGCTTTACTTTTTTCTTTTGTCTTTTTTTTTCACTTTTTTTTTTTGTATTTTGACTTTTTTAATAGAAGATGGACATATGATAGGGGATGGAAGAAGGACTCAAACATCTTTTTGTTTGGATAGTAGCCTTGAAAAAAATGGACCATGACCTTTAAAAGTATGCTCAAAGATGTTGGTAGGATAAGGACATGGAAAAAGAGATGAAACTAAGGCAAGGATTTATGCAAAGGATTGGGTCAAAGGGATCGAAGGATGAAAAATATGCATTGGATAATGGATAGGGTATTGGAAGAACTATGCTTCAGTGGATGGAAATGAAGGAAAGATCAACATTGGCACACACCTTGAGGGGTGATGGACTGATCGAGGAAAAATGTATTTTGGATATTGAGATTTGGATGCAGGAAAGGATATGGATTTTGGGACATAAGGGCCCAAAATGGATAAAGAAGGTGATGGAGGAATAGACTTGGAATGTTTGGATGGAGGAATAGAAATTTTAGATGCCAAGTTGGATGTTTCTTTAGGCTTTTGTGCTTCAAAGACCCGCTTAGGGATCCACATGGGTTTTGATTTTTCATGCTTTTGTGGTTCCTTGGAGTGCATTGCTTGCATAAGGGATTTAGGAACCCATATAGATTTTGACTTTGCTTTATTTTTCTCAGTGGGCCTTTGTGGCATTTTGGATATATTTTTTTCTTTATAGATCATATTGTTCTTTGTTTTGACATGTCGATTATATTGGACATGTTGATCCTTGAATACATGTGGATTGCTAGACTTATGACTTTTATACTTGGCATCCAAATTGCTTGGAGGGGGAAAGGAATGCATGGATGGATATGAATGAAATGGACTTCTTTTAAATGGATGAAATTTACTCAAGGATGTGTGCCTTTGCTGACCTTGCATAGAGGATGAAGGGATATAAGGACCTAAGATGGATGGAAGGTATGATGGGGAAGGTGTATGTTTTGATTTTGATGGAGGGATACCAATGTCTTGAGGAATTTCATTGAGGCCATGACCCTTAATATTTTCTTTAACAAGAAGGGATTCTTGCTTAGGGAGATCTACTCCTTTGCCTTTATGAATATCTTGACTTGTAGGATGCTCTTTTCTTTGGGAAGAAGACGCGAGTCCATTATGAGGTGGATATGATATGAGAGAAATAATGAGATCTTGAAGTGGATCGGATTGCACCAAAGTGGAAGAACCCATTATGCATGTCGAGGGTTCATGAACATATTGCATTGACACATTAGAATCATGAGGGGGATTAGGATCATGAGGAGGACTAGGATTGTGTAGTGGACATGGTTCAATGATAGGCTCTTCAAGAGATGGAATGGGAGAAATAATTGGGATCATCAAAAGAAATGCGATCTTGGAGTGTATATGGAGCATTAGGACAAGGAGATGGAGGAACAAGTGGATCTTGTGGAGGATTTAAAGGAATAATTTGATCTTGACAAGGAGGAAGATCATTGGAATCCTCTTTAAAGGTGCTTTGCTCTTGACTTTCAATGGGATCATCATAAAGGATGGAAAGGATATCTTGATCTTTCTCAGGAAGTGGAATGTCAATGGGATTTGAAAGGACATTGTGTTCATGAAATGGAAGGGGATCGTTTGGGATTGGATGAACTGGGATATCTTGATCTTGCTCAAGGAATGGAGTGTCAATAGGACTTTGGATAGGATGGACAAGAATAGGAGAATCATTGTGAGAGTTTGGGAACATGGGGTACTGGTCAACAATTGGATGGGATGATAAGGTTTCAAGATCTTGATCTTGATTTTCTTTAGGACTCATTTCTTCATACTCTAAATTATCCTCTTGACATGGGGTTAGACTTTGGATATGCATGGGGGATTCTGATAAGGGATCAATGGTTTGGCATGAAGGAAATGCACTTTGAACATTTGTGATGGATTTTGGCAAGGAATCAATGCTTGAACATGAGGAAGAGGGACTTCGAATGGGGTCCTCTAAAATAGGTAATGGCAATAAAGTGCATGGTGGCATTGGGTCTTGTATTTCTGATACATGATAAGGATGTGCATCATGAATTGGATTATTTTGGCAATCAATTATGGATAGCTCTTGGATAATTTGATCCTTGGGTGTATTGTTTTATGGGGACAATATGGAAGGTTCTTGTGAAACTTCTAGAGGTGTAGGGATAGATGCCACTGGAGAGTCAATTTGTTTGCGAGGGGATGAGGCATTGCTAGACATAAGTGTATTATCTTTATCTTCTTCAAAGAACTCACTTGGTAGGTTCCTTAAGAGCCTTGCAATAAAGCCACCTTTCTTTCGAGGTTTTGACATAGTTGTATCTAGAATTTGAACTTGTTTGGAAAGGAGTTGGTTCTGGTCTGATGTCATGTTTTGATTTCGAACTAGATGTTGATCAAATTGGTTTGACATGTTCAAAATTTGGCTTGGTGCATGTTGCAAGTTTTGTTTTTGAATGTTTGGTTGTGGTTGTTGACATTGATATTCCACCATTGGTTGAACCATTTGTGGACATTGTATAGTTGGTTGGACATATTGTTGAAATTGGACCATTGGTTGTATTGGTTGTATATGTTGGACCATTGGTTGTGTTTGTTGGAAATGTTCAAACTATTGAACAATTGGTTGTGATGGTTGAAAATCTGATTGATAGTAAACACCTTCTTGTTCTTGATGTGAAGGCACATAATGTTGAAATTGATGTTGTCTCCTTTATTGAAATTGTTTCATCATCTCTATTTGTGAGAGGAGAGCTAGTATGTCTGATCATTCAAGAAGAGATCTTACATCAATTGACTCAATCTTTGGATTTCGGCCTGGAAATTTTTGAAACACTTTGGACATTTGTGATCTCTTCTTCTCAATGTTTTTCACTCTTTGTTCCAAAATCTCTTGTTCTTGAGCTAGCTTCTCCTCTAGTTTTTGTATTTGGAGACTTGTTTCATCATAAAAAGTTTGATTGATATTGCCTTGTTGTTGGGTTGGATATAATTGTGATTGCATTGTCGGTTGATATGTCAAACTTTGTTGCATCATTGGTGCTTGGAACCTTGTTTCAATAGACATGTCACTATGCAATGTTTTTGGAATTTTTCAAGGATAATGTATGATATGCAACTAAATGTAAACTAAATAAATGAAAATGCAATCTATGGCAAGAATGCAACCTATTGTTTTTGTTGTTTTTTCAAGATTTTGACAAACTTTTTGGAATGCAAATCTAAAAGAGACCCTTAGGAAATTGAAATGATGTCTAGACCTCAAAGGAAAAAAGGACCAAGTGACAAAAGGATAAAATGACAATGTCTCCCCTATATGCTTGGATACTAAGCTAGGTTTGACCAAATGACAATAATGACATAAAGAGAAAAGGTTTGATAAGGTCTAGACCTCCTAACAATGACTTAGGGTTTATCAAAGATTTGGATTACTCAAGTATGACAAAACCTAGCTTTGAAACTATATGCAAAGGGACAATTACTATGCAAATAACCCTAATATGATATAATAATGACCTAAACTTAATGAAGAGACCTAGGGTATGCAAATATGAATGTATGATAATGGTATGACTTTAATGCAAGAGGACACATGAAAATGGATGACCCTTATTGATATGCAAAGGAGTATGACTTAGGTGAAACCTAACCTTGGTAATTGACAATGACTTTGTAAAATGCAAACTAGGATGAACCTGAATCTAAGTGACATGAATGTTGAGACAAGATTTTGAACAATGTTTGACAACCATGTTTGAAGGTGTTTTTGAATTTTGTTGGATGAATGTCTCTTGTGTTTAACCTTATTTTGAATCAATTTGTCCTGAGATGCAATTCAACTTTTGACAAGCAAAGAAGACAAGATACTTCAACTTAGACTCAAGACAATCATGCTCATTCACACATTTCTTATGGTAGGAAAGGACATTAGGTACTTAAGAGGTAGACTCGTTATGGGATTCAAGGAGAATACATAGATGCTTGACCCCATAGGCTCCCCTCCACGACACTCACTTCTCAGGGCAGCCAAGCATCAGTCCCCATGGAAATCTCCCCATGGCGAACTTAGTATCTCTTCCAAGTATCCGAACTTGTCCTTCTCAAGCAACTAGAAGGATTTTTGGCCTCTAAATACAAGGTGTTTAGTAAGGATTTCTATTAAGCACTACTCCTTGGTGTCACACAAGCATGATTGAGACATTAAGCCCACCAAGATACCAAACAAATGTAGTTGTGCAAGCACGATTTAGACCATGAGGTCCTACTTAGATGTTGATATGAGAAAGAATTCAAGGGTCATCACTTCCCAAGTAACTACAATTCCCTCGTAACCCTTCCTTCAAAGTTTTCGCCCATCAGGTATTTTTTTATAGTGAGTTAGAATGCCAAGGTATTCTATCCGTACTCACTTTGGGTCGTTCTCTTCTCACGATTATCACTTGCTTGCAAAAGAAAATGGTCGGGAAGGCAGGCCCTCTAAAGGTGACACACAATCAAAAACATGAGCATGGTATTGAAGATCTGGATTTCTGATCACCCTAAGAAGGATGAGAGCATACTCTCCTACTCCAATGTAAAACTCAACAATCAAAGAAAACATATATTCATTCCATCCTATTTAGAAATCATAGTAGGTGCCTAAACATTAATTGCAAACACAAAGTTTAGTTGAAGTCCAAGGCAACCTGCAAAACCCAAGTCAGAAGTTTGATATGTTTAGTCTTTGACTATCGAACCTGCATAAAACGTGTTAGTAGTTTCATTTGTTGTCTTTGTCATGCGTATGCCAAGGTTCTGCATAGAAAATTAGTACCAACAAAACCAAAAAAGCAGAAATAGAATGCAAAAGAAAATAATTTGCAAGTGAAAAACACTGTCTTTTACCTCTGTTTCTGGCCCTACACAGGTGCAGAATGTCTGACACAAGCACAAAATGTCCTTGACATAGGCACAGAATGTCTGACACAAGTGTAGAATGCTTGGCACAGGCGCAGAGCTCCTGGAAAACCCTACACTACCTTGTTTCTTGGATTTTTGACCTGCAAATCATCTCAAAAGCACTCAAAAGCATGATTAGGGGGTTATTTCACATCGGGTTAACCAATTAATGTAGCTTAGGAATTTGGAAATCATCACAAGCAAATCAAAATACTAATCTAGCTCAATCACGAAAGCTCAAATGCAATGATCAATCCTAATTACACTCAATAGAGACATGAAAGCAAAACATTCAAAACTAAAAACTAAGCAAACTAGATGCAGATTCGAATGTCTCCTTCATGCGGCTCCATTGTCCTTCTTTCTTCTTCAAATGGCCTTTGTTTGTGGATCTCACCTTCAAGTGCATAAACCTAATGTGAAAGCAAGATTGACAATTAACGCAAGAGTACTCAAAGCGTGATTGATTCGACAAAGTAATTCAAACAAGTGATTATTAGCTGGAGATCCGGGCCTTTGATTGAAGAAATTCATCCAATTTATAAACAAATTGGAGAAAAGACAAGATTAGCATGACTTTGATATTAGAGGCAATTGATTTCAAAATGGTAAAATTGAGTGGAAAGAAGAAGGTTATGACACCTTCTATGTCATGAATTATGACATATTGCCAATGCAAAGGTTAGAGGACTAGAGGCTTATGACATCTTGCTATGCCAAAAGTATGACGCATGAGAAATTCATGCTTTCACCAAAGCACAAAAATAGGGAGAACTAGAGAGAAATTAATTAGGTGGAAATTAAATTTGACAAATTAGAAAATAGGTGGAAATTAGGAATTAGGAAATTTAGAAAATTAGGAAATTAGAAAATTAGAAATGAAGAAATTAGGAATTTAGTGAATTAATTAATAATTAATTCACAAAGAGGGAATTTAGAAATTGATGAAAAATTAGGAAAATAGGTAAATCAATTAATAATTTGTCATTTATTAATTAATTCACAAAAAGAGGAATAATTAGTTAGCCAATTAAATTAAACATTTAATTGTGACACGAAGACCTAGGATAAATAAATAAATTATTTAACCTAGATGGAGAAAATGGAGAGAAAATGACAAACAAGGTTAAATGAATAAATCATAAAACCCTAGAAGATAAATTAGAAATGCAAGGACGACAATTAGGGCTTGATATAAAATTGATTTGATGTTGATTCGATCATGATTTTGAATTGATAAATGATTTGATTGATAAATGCACCAATTTACAAGGAATAATGACAAATTGATCCAAATTAACACGATTGAGAAGGACAACGATCGATGACAAATTGATCGTAAAATGACAAGATTGAAAATGATAATGCAAAATGACAAGATTGAAAATGATAATGATCGATGACAAATCGATCGCAAAATGACAAGATTGACAAGAGAACAAAGCCCTAATTAGGATTGACGATGTCCAAAATGATGATAAATTAGCATGCACATTGATGCAACAAGATAAGATTGACCAAAATCATGACTGAAGATTATTGTTGACAAGACCAAATTCGAGAGCGAGATAAATGAAGAAATGCAGAAGAATGACTCAATTCTCACAAATGATAAAGACCAAGTATGCAACATAGAAGAAATGTTGCGACGCAAAAACCTAAAATAAGGCAATGCGCCAATGTTAAAGTATGACTCCACAAGCGTTGACCATTTTTAGGTGTCTACACTAACCTTAGTTCTTTTGAAAGGAGAAATCATAAATGCAATAGGCTTCTCATCTCCTGCTTGTCTCTACGTCAAAATAGCTACCCAAGAGTGTAACAAAGCAAAAGAATATATGTAAAACGATAGTGTGTAATCTGGGCTAATTAGTACAGGAGCTTCAGTGATGGATTTCTTGATCTGGGTGAAGCCTCTTTTGCTTCAGTTGTCCACTCAACCTTAGCATCCTTCTTCATCATTTCATTCAAAGGCTTGACTATTTTTACAAACCCAGTAATGAATTTTCTCACAAAATTGATCTTTCCGAAGAAAGATCTCATCTATTTTTTACTACCGGGCATTTGGATTTTTAATAATGCTTCTACCCGATCTGGGTCTATGGAGATCCCCCTCTCAGAAATTACATGGCGAAGTAGCTTTCCTTCAGCCACTCAAAACACACATTTCTTGGGATTAAGGGAAATCCCATATCTCCTACACCTCTCTAACACCTTTATGAGGTGGTCTGGGTGATCTTCTCTGATCTTAGAAAATATTGTCAAATCATCCATATAAATAATAATGCATTTTCCAATCAGTTCTTTGAATGTTGTGTCCATCGCTCGCTAGAAGGTTTCTCCAGTATTAATCAATCCAAATGGCATTCTTTTATATGCATATGTTCCCCACTTCATTGTAAATGTCGTCTTCATATGATCTTCATAATTTACCAACACCTAGTTATATCCTAAATAACCATCTAAAAATGACATCATTTGTGAACCATTCACAATTTGTAATACTTTATCCAAAGAAGGGAGTGGGTAGTTATCTTTCTCAGAAGCTTTGTTGAGATTGTGAAAATCCACACAAAGCCGTATTTCTCCATTCTTTTCCGTACTAGTACCAAATTAGCAACCCAAGTAGAATGTCATACTAGAAAAATTATCTTAGCGGAAAGTAACTTTTCCACTTCCTTGAAGATCAAAGGTTCTATCAGTGCATTGACTGGATGTTGTATTTGCTTGAATGGTTTTATGTTAGGCTTTAGGGGAATCACATGGGTGATAATCATTGTATCGAATGTCTTTAAATCTTCATACCCCCATGCTATTACATCGATGAATTCTTTCAAGATCTGTATCAACTTTTCTCTTTCACCTTGAGTGCAAATCTTCCCAATATAAACAATTTTCTCTTGTCCTTTAGGACCAATATTATGAGGTTCATATTTTATAGCATCCAAGTTGGTTGTTAATTACTCTTTTACTCTCGGGTCTGAATCAAAAAGTCTCTCCAAGGTGACCATCCCTTTAGGAATAACATTGGTTGGTAAATCCAAAATATCCATGTTACCTTCATTATTGAAATCATCCGATTTATCTTCCTCATCAATAATTTGATCTACAAAAGCCCCCGAATTGGCGAGAAAAGCTAAGATATGGGCATCATCCAGGAAAAATTGGAAATGTTTGATATTATCAGGCACCGTAGGTGCAGAGATTAATTCCACCAAAAACTTCTTTAAAGGGGATTGGCTTACTATTTCTAATGTACTAGCAGCTACAGCCAGCGCATCAGGTATTCCGTTTACTTTCCTAGGTACTAGTTGAATGTCAAAAGCCTCAAAATCTTCAATCAGATCCCACACTCTATTCTGATATGCCGCTAATCTCTTGTCATAGCATGTGTATTGGCTTCGTACTTGTTTAACCACCAACTCTAAATCTCCTTGCACCTTTCTTATGAGCGAAAAGCAATCCTCTAATTAAAGCTTCGTACTCCGTTATGTTATTAGTACAAGGGAATTGAATTTGGTAAGAAGCTAAAAGAGTTTTCCCTTTTGGGTTGGTTAACTCTATGCCTGCTCCATTGCCTTGTTTGGATCTTGACCCATCAAACTTTAAAAACCATATTTCATCTTTTGGTTTCTTCATATTTTTCACCTTTGGGTCAATGCTAAGGTTAGATCTCAGAGAGAATTGTTTCTTCTCAAGCTCAAGACTTTGTGACAATTGAGTTTGTTCAATCCCTGGTTGTATAAGCACTTCAATTGTATTCAAAACAACCTCCTGTTCAGATTGAGGTTGAAATTTGGATTGTGTTTCTTCCTTCTTAAGCTCTAGAGGAACATCTCCCTCTTCATTTTTAACAACCTTAACCGCAAGAACTTCATGGTTGTATTCTTTAGGTAAGGTAATCTTTTCCACGGGCTTGATTTTTTGAGACTCTAATTCGACACCTTGAACTTCCCCCATATTGTTGGTATGATTATCGTCTTCAAACAGAATCAGATTCATCAACTTTGTGATCTCATTCTGACATGGGATACATGAAACTTCTAAGTGTTCCTCATGGTGTATCTGACACCACTCCGGTAGCAGCAACTCTTGTATCTTCATAGTATTTCCTAATAAGCACATTCCTTGTTGTACTGCTGTAACGAACTCTTTCACCCATCCTCTATATATGGTCTTTTTGATTTGAGATGGTTGAAGCGGGGTTGGTGCAGAAAAAGTAAGAATCTCATTGACTCTATAAACCCCTAGGCTTACCTCAACAAATGCCACTTCATTAAGAGCACCATAATATGTGACCAATTTCTTCAATTTAGGCTCACTATCAATTCAGATCTGGTTTCTCACCCCATTCCAAGGAAGCCATAAATACGTAAAACAAGTTGAGAAATATCCTCCCAATGTCTTGGACCAATCTCTACTGAGAAGCATCCCATATACTTCTCGAATATCTACCACTTGAATGTCAATATAATGAGATATTTGAGGATCAACGCCTAACTGGATATATACATCTTTCAATTCTCTAATGACATTAACCTCTGTTTTGTCTAATTGTACTACCTTACTATTCGCACGTACTAGTTGAAGTCCAAGTTGTTGGCATATAGAGTAAGGCATTACGTTTCTTGAAGCTCTTGAGTCCACCAAATAGTTATGTAAATTCTTCCCACATATCTTCAAACTTAGTAAAAATGGTGGATTTTCTATTGCATCATTACTAACGTTAGCCTTAGCTTCATTAAAATCCGCCATCTTAACCTCATTACTCTATGATTCTAACATCTCCAACTTCCTAAGGAGAGCCTTCTTCTATTCGGGGCAATATCTCAATACTTCCATTAAGGACATAGTAGTGGTAGTCCTTTCCATCTCTTTAGTAACATCAAATGATCCTTTCAAAACATAATCTTGCCCCTGAACTTGTCTAGGGCATGTTCCTTGGAAATATTAAGGTGGATGAGGGTTGTTGCTCACATTAGCATCCGGAAGTACAAACCTGCCTATCAAGGGAGGTGGCTCTGTTAATGGAGCCTTGCCTTGACTTCTAAGATTATAGTTGTTCTTGGTCTGAAAGGCCTGAGTGTCGTATACGCATGGTTCACCATCAGCTTCAGCCTAAAACTCTTTACATAGGAAAGTATCAATTAGCATGGTAGTATTAACCTTATCTGATTCATCATTGGAACAATCTTTGGGCTGAGAGTCAGCTTGAACAATTCTTATGATTTTATCGAACTGTGCACAATTAACCTCAGAATGGGAAGCCATGTCATGCAACTTGCACCAATTTGTTAGTAGATTCATATCAACAAGGTTAACACTTTGTGTGTGGTTTAGGTAATAACGTGCATCTGGGTGGTCATGGTTCACCCCACCGTTATCTGGACCCGTATTCCATTCCCTATTATAAGGTTTATTATTGTACCTTTGATTTTGGTTTTGGTTATTGTAGTTTCACTGATTATTATATAATTGAGATTCATTAAACCCTACTGGTGGATTCATCTTTAGCTGACTCAAGTCTGAAGTAACTTGTGAGATCATTTTCTTCAAGGCCTCTACTTCAGTGGATATATGGGATCCTTGATTCTCAAGTGTTGTAGTTGGAAGTTGGTTTGTTGAATTCATATTGTCAAATTGTTGATTTCTGGCTTGCAGCTGACCAACATACTGTGTTTGAGTGGGAATGTTATTGGTACCATTTTGCCAAGTCGATGCTTGGGTTGCAAACTGTTGACTTGCTTGTGGTTGGGGTGCATAAATTGGCATGAGGTTCATTATTGGGGCACTGATAGGTAGAGATGAGGGTATACTTGGGAGTTGATTGTAATTTCCTTGATTCACCCCTGTGGGTAAATTATATCCGATCCCTCCTGGGGTTTGATTCAACTCCTAGTTCATGCTAATTGCTAATGTGAAGACTTTGGCTAAGGTATCCCTTTGATCTTGAGGAACACTCTTTTTAATGAACATAGTAGTCCAAGGGTCAATAACTCTCAGATATGAGTCAATGGCTATGTTAGGTGCTACTTGGTAAGGGGCTTGCAGCCTCTTGAATGCCCTTTGGAAGTTAGTATTAAAAGTCATTAATGGCTCATTTGGCAATTTCTTAAGAGAAGCAAACTAATGGTATAATGACCTGGGGCCTATGTACACTCGGAATTGATCAATGAAGGCCTTCTCCGAAAGATCCCAACTTGTGATGGAGTTTGCGGGTAGGGTTAAGTACCAATTATATTCATTCTCCCCAAGTGAATATGGGAAGAGTCTACATACTACATCTTGGTGTTCAATATGATTACAAACAACCACATCTTTGAATGCTTCAATATGTTCATCAACTGTTCATCCACCTAGATAGTAAATTTGCTGCAAAATTTGTCAAGGCTTCTAGGTAGGTCATGTATATCCCCTGGTATGGTTCCTAGCAGTGTAGTGTCTTGGTTGAAGTAAGCCACAAAGGTAATAATGGTGAACATTGATTTATGAAAGGTGTAGCGATAGGCTGAGGACTGGGGATTAGATTGGTCTCTTACATTGGGTATGGATGACTGTACTAGTGAGGATGTTGAGGGTTGTTTCTTAGCTTTGTTCTTCTTCCTCCTAGTGGTAGGTCCTAATTCAACTAAGTCAGATGGTGAAGAACCACTCCTTAGGACTCGGTGGAAACTCTCAAGAGATAAAGATGATATATGATACAGCTTAGCACCTTAATTATCTGGTTGAGGAGGTGGTTCTAGATTTTCTCATATTATCACAAGCAAAGTCGTATAGTTGAGTAAGAATGTCGTCTTACTAGTTGTTGAGGTTAGGTTGGTAAAAGGTTTCAATCCATCTCCTAGAAATACCAAATGTGGTTCCCCTACGAGGGGTTTAGTCTATGGCCCTCCTTCTAGCGCCAGTTTTTGTTGATGTGTGTTTTGACACACCCACCAACAGTCAAGTAGTTTATGCAAAAACTCACCACCTCTCCTGAAAAGTAACGGGTTCAAAAGAACTCACTACCCCAAGGTCTCTGTAGTTATGTCTCAATGGTGATGGATAACTCAATGGCTGATGTGGTTATACTTGTAAAGGGGCATGCTAGTTAGAACTAAATTTTGCTAGTTTACGAACAAGTGCACTTCCTTTTGTTTTTTTTGTACTTTACGATTTAAGACTCTCTGGGGAAATAAAATGTGAAGCATAAGGGAAACAAGAAAATGACAATAAAGATCAATACAATGAAAACTTAATAAACTATTCAATTAGTTCCCTGCAATTTGAGCAATTATCAGATATTATCCAAGTTAGCATTCAACAACAGACTTCCATAAAACCTGCAAAATCATCAATTTCACAAATCTGTGGACATAGAATCATCAACAATATGGCCTATCACAATAATTCCCATACACCACTGATGTGCATAATATGGTTCATATCATAATAGACAAAAAGATTACCACATTGCTGACTCAAAATAATAGACGTTACCGGTTACACAGAACAATTTGGTAGAATATAGATGTAAATCAAGCAATTTACAAGTTGCTTTTCATATTAATCTCCATGAATGTATAGCAAAAATAACTCAAACTTCTTAAAAATCTACAAAAATCTCAAAAAATCTCTAAGTGGGCCTCAAATCATCAATTTGGGGACCTCTACAAATGAATTTAACTTCTCAATTTATAGAAGTTTTTCACCCTATTATTTAGGAAATAATTCTATCCTAAATTAAAACTAAAATTAGGAGTCGTAGTTAACTAGCAAGTTTCTGCCTGGACACTCCACTTAACTACGAAACAGACACTGCATGAGCACTACGAAGACCATGCTGGGTGAGCCACATTTTTGTAATCATGCAGGATTTCTTTCAAAATTGGGACTTGAGTAGGAGGAGCAGTTTTAAAATTAAGAAAAAGCTTTGCTATCTTTAGCAATTGTGTGCCTAGCTATTTTTTTTTATTTCTTTGTAAATGCCTTGTAATTTTCAATTATACATGCAACTGCTTGGATTGGTGGATTGGCTACATGCTTAATTCTAAATTTATACTTCTTCAAAGTCTCCTCTACATGTACTCCTTGTTCCTCTAACTCCTTTACCGTATCTGCCACCTCCTAACACTGAGTAATTAACTATTTGTATCTATCCATAAGGGCAGCATCGAACTGGGTAGCAGGTCCTAAGTTTTGTGCCTCATATGCATCCTATTGATTCAAAACTTGCTACTGGTTCATTATTCCAGTATCAGCTATTCTGAGGCCAAAAGGCCCTAGTATATTCATTACAAAATTTTCATATGACAAAATCTCTCTGAGAAGACTGTCCCGAATATTAGTCATCTCCTTGACATACTCCTAATACATCTCTACTTTCAACTCCAAAATGTATATGTAGGATTGTAGATTCTCACAACTATCCCCTCCTAAGAGGTCTTCTTGTATTATCATCTCTTCTCTTAACCGTAGTATCCTTTTCAAAATTTGGAGCTGTTTATTAAAGGTATTCTCCTTCCTCTCCCATTGTGTGGAACAGGTTGCCAAAGCTCCACCTGCTTGTACCACTTTACGGTATATTTCCATCGTGTCCTATAGAAAAAACCTAATTTTGGCTGCATTCATTTGAGTCCAAGTTTTAGCATTCGCAGCTACTCGTCTCACCTCCAATAGTGCCTTTACATCTCCTTCTGGCAAGGATGAGGTTGAAGGTAGGTCAAATGTCCTACAGGAGTCCAAAGGTTTACACATTTCTACCAAGAGGTGTTTATACTGCCCAAGCTGCACTTTAAGTTCTACATTTGAGCTATGCTCCTTTTCCATGCACCCTCTAACAACACTTGTGGCTAGTTCCATGGTATCTAACTCTCCCCAGTTGGTCTGCTTACCTAGGTTTATCTGTGATACTTGGTATTTGGGAGAAGCTTGTCCCTCGTCCTGTGATGGGACTGCCACATCTACAATCATTTCACCAGAATGAGTTTTCGACAGGTGGTGAACTATCTTCAACTTCTTAATCTTTTGTGGTTCCTTGGTGATTGCTTGTTTTAGAGTAACCTTGGGAAGCTCTGCTTTTCCCTTTTTCTTTTCAAAGGTAAACTCTAACCACTCTAGTATATCTTCAGCTTTATCACCTTGATGTGATACAATCTCAGCAGTTATAACATGCACCTCTACCTGCTCCTCTACCTGCTCCTCTGCTTTAGCTCCTATTTGGCTAGGAACCTGGAATGATGAAATCTGGTGGGCTAAGTTAGCTTGGAGAGCTTGTTGTTTGTGTAACTCTCCTAGCTTACCACCAACTTCCTCATTGAATTCCATTTCTTCATTCCTTAGCTCCATCTCTGCTTGCCCGACTTCTATATCCTTAAGCAAGTCTTCTTGGACTTGGGGAGTTAGAATCAACCTTTCATTCAAGATATCCTCTGCTTCACCTCCTTCTTGCTCACTACCTAGAGATTGTTGTTGGTCGAGATCCTCTTCCTCCTGGTTAGAGTCAAACTTCACATTTCTAATTTTCACTTTCTCAGTAGTGGATGTAAAACCTTGCACTCTGGGCTACCCTGTGGATACATTAACAAATGGTGGTGTGGGAGTAGGAGTGCCCGAAGCACTTGTTGTACCTATGGAAGGTGGCTGAATAGGTACCTCCTTGGTGGCTTCTAGGTTCTCTTCCTGTTCTTGAGTATTTTCTTCCTCAGTGTGGCCTATAGCAGTCCTTGGTGGGAGAACTCTGGCAAGTGGGATGATGCCTAGCCCATCGGTCACTCCTAGGTCTGCAACCTTCTTCAGTAGTTCAGACTCCTTCATCTTTTCTTGGAGTTTCTTTAGCAAGTCCTCAGTGCTTTCTTGAGGCTTGTCTTCCTCACCTAGGTTAGTGGAGGTATTCTTTCTTGAAGTTGACCTTATTTTTCGGGCATACACTTTATGGCCTCTTGACTGCGGCACCCCTGAGGTGGATTCCTTTTGCTTTGTTTTTGATGCACTAGGTCTTACCATCTAGCTTAACCATTGCTTAGTTCTATTTATAACTACCTGGGAGAACTTCTCCATATATGTATCTTCACTTGCACACCATTTCATTGGGGAGAGGGGCCTCTTGTCTATCCCCGATTCTTTATAAATTGGATCAAGTAACTCTCCATCATCCCTTAGGTCATTAGGGAGGTTAGTCTCGATACCAAAGTCTCTAACTTGCAGCATGGACAACCTATTATAATTCTTCTCCCTGACTTGAAAACTATCCTGCAAGTTGGCCCAAAAGTCGTCCAAGCTGGGCCTATGCCCCTCATATTCCTTAGGCATAGCTTGCTTAAGTTTCCTGTAGGGATCATAAAATTCCCTAGTATGATTATATTCTTTCAGGTTCAAATCCTTAAGCTCTTGCTCAACCGATTTTTCCACTTGTATTTTAGAACAGGCGAAGTACCCAATGGACATCAAGATGTCAATACCTATTTTGTGTTTAGAAGATAGCAGCGACTGGAGACGAAGAAGTTGTCTCACATACTCTAGTAGAATTACCCTATTGTTGCAATAACGAGGCAACAACATTGGATTCCCTGTGAATCCACTAACTCTGATGTAAGTGGAACGTGGGTTTTGGATGAACCAACATGCCCACTCTCAGATAATAGCCATGGCTTCTAGGCTTATCTGATATCCTACGTCTCCAGTCAACTTAATGATTATAGGGAAGATGAAGGCATCATTAACCCTCTTGAAGTGTGTCTTTACATTTGTTAGAGTGAGCTGGGAATAATATTCCCATATCTTCTTTTGTCCCTCGTTCCCTCCTAACTGCCCTTCTACTTGTAGGCCTGGAAACTTTCCGGCTCTGGCAGCTACCCAAATGACATAGGACATGAAAAATAGCTTCTGGGTATGCCGCACCTCCTTCATCTGCTTACAAATTTTATCAGAAAGGATTTGTGGCCAATCAAAGTATTGCTTTCCTAGTGATATGGTACTCATAAATTGGAACATCCAAGGGTGGAAATGCTTGCAGTTAGGCTTGCCGAAGGCCCTTCTGAGCATAATAATCAAGTCCCTTTGAAGCTCTTTGAAGTCTGCCCTCAGGACCTCTATAGCTTTGAGCCCTTTTTTCCTCTCATCTTCCAACCAGTTAGTATTCATGTGTCTTTTGTTGGCTGACAACTTCTCGTTCCATGTTTTCAAGGCCTCTTCTTTCATGAGTAAGAATGACTCTTCCCTAGTTGGGATTCTGAAGACAAACCCCATCCTATCTAGTGACAAGTCAATAACAGTCTTTCCATGTGCATCCATACACTTTCTTGTCCCTAGATTGTAGAATGGAGCAATGGTCATTATAAACTCTAGTGCTTGAAGCGACTGCGGGAATATAGTAGCTTCCACAAGACCCAACCTCTTTATCCTTCAGTGGAGAGCATCTAGATTAGGTTTATCCAATTGGGTTGCAATATCCCTAATCTTTATGTGTCCCACTTTGTTGTCCATGACCCATTTAATTTGATCATCCAGCTTCAAAACATGGACCTATCCTTGATATTGGTACTTCATGGTGGCTGGAAGTCTTTCAATTTCTTTACCTCTCTTATTGGCGGATGAGTCCATCTAACCACTGTAACCTGTAGGCAAAACATAAATTTTAGTCTTCAATACTAAACATAAGACTTGATCCATTTCGGGACTTCAGGGTCCCGGGGTAAGCACAAAGGAAAAAGGCTCGAAACTCCAGGGATCCAGGGTTCTGAGGTCCAGATTTGGGGTGATCCGAAACTCTGGGGATCTGGGGTTCTAGGGTGGAATGGAAGGCAAAACCTGGAACTCCGGGGATCTGTGGTTTCGGGGTGGAAGGGAAAGTGAAACCCAAAACTCCAAGGATCTGGGGTTCTGGGGTGGAAGGCTAGGAAAAATCCACAACTTCGAGGATCCGAGGTTTTAGGGTGGAAATGGAAAATGAAACCCGAAACTCTGGGGATTTGGGGTTCCAGGGTGGAAGGCTAGGGAACACCCACAAACAACAAACACACAAAAGAAAAAAAGGAAAAAAACATGAAAAGACATCTAATCTAGAAAAACACAAGGAGAGAAAACTAATTCACCAACCTGGTGAATCAAAAATCAAACGGACACCAAGAGAGAGAGCTCGGGAGTCTGAAGGCTAGCGACTTGGAGCTAGGGAGGAAAAACCCTGAATGCACAAATGAACTCAAAATTTCATTATCTCCTATATATAGCCTCCCAAAACCCTTCTGTACGAAAACCATTAACATGACCCTGGGATTCCGGGGTTCTGAGGTGGAATGGAAGGCAAAAACCACCTCAGGACTCCGAGACTCCGGAGTTCTAAGTTCAAAAGACCCATGACCTCAGGACTCTAGGATTCCAAAGTTCCTAGGTTGGAACAACAAGGAACCTTGGGACTCTGAGATTTTGGAGTTCCAAGGTGAAACCAAAAAGAACCTTGGGGCTCTAGGACTCTAGAGTTCAGAGGTAAAAACAAAAAAAGAACCTCGGGACTCTGGGATTTCAGAGTTCTGAGGTAAAACCCAAAAGGGACCTCGGGACTCTGAGATTCTGAAGTTTCGAGGTCGACACCAAAAAGGGAAGAAAGAAACTAAAAAGGGGGTCCATATTTTGACTCAAGGAAACCAAATGGGGAAACATATATGTTGGGCATAACACTACCACCTGACTCTATCTGCCTCTATGCCTATGGGCAAGAACATCCTCCAGATGCCTATCTCCCATGACCACCACTCCTCTAAGGAGGCCCCATGACTCTACCACTGCTAGTATCCATCAACACAGTGGTATGATAACTACCTGCTCTCTAGCTCTCTGCGACTACCTCCTCATATAGTCGTCGCCAATGGGAAGTTTCCTTCCTGACCCGAACTAGTGCTCTAACAGTGTCAGCTGAGAGAGTACCTGATCCAACCTGATGAATATGATCAAGAAGGCCCTAAGTATCCTATTGTCTCCTAATAGCTCTATCCCTCTCATCCATGAAATTTTGTACCTGTGCTTGAAGCTGATAAATCTGTCATCTAATACTATCAATGGTCTCTTGCTCTGGCATATCATGCTCTAATGTATCCTGCTCTGGCACATCCTGTTGTGGCACATGAACCCCAATACCCTCATCTCCACCTCCCTGTCCACCTACTGGAATCTTAGTTTGAGTAGCTCTCAGAACCCATCATCTAATAAGTGGAACATGATCCTCTCGATCCTCATCATCTCCACCATGAGCTGCAATAACCCTAGGGTCTAGCTGAATCTGACCAAAATCAATGCCTCTCCCACAACCCCCATCTAGTCCAGTCATCCTGCCTCCTCCTGTCGATGGCAACCCTCTCGGTGATCTCATCCTTGCCTTGCCAGTATCCCTCCCAATCCATCCAACATCTCTCCCACCCATGGGACAAGGTTTCCCAATCCTGCCAACTAGTCCAAACAGTCCTCCACAGACTCTGAATCGACCTCCTATCCATCTTGATCTCCTACCACCACCACCTCCATCCCCACCCTCATCTCCATCTCCCCTAGCCTCCTGAGAAGCTCTAAGCTCTTGTCTTCATCTCCGTCTTCTAACACCTAGATCATCTGAATCATCATCCTCATCTCCAAGCTGGGAGGAGGATCTATTAGATCAGTAGTATGAGGACATGGATGTGCTAGTATATACTGAGCATACTCTACAGTAACACCGGGATCAAGAATGTGCAATTTGATATCATAAGCCACTCACGGAGTAGCAAGAAACTCTACGCGAGCAATCTCAAATGACAAAGAATGTCCCCAATCTTGCCTATCTCTATACCACCGAGCATATATCATCACACCAGTAGGCATAGGCTGAATGATACCAAACTATCTAAGAATGTGACTAATCAACTGTCGCTCAATAATGTAAGGAGATCAGCCAATGAGATATCTACTCTACATAATAAATGGTAATGTCTGTGCATCATCTATCCATGGCTCACAATCAACATATGGTCTCCAAGTAATACTATCCAATGAATCAAGCACCCAACACCAATACTCCATCTTACCCAACTTATGCTGAGTAAGGATACCTACATATAGATAAACATATGGCTACCTCCACTAACTCTATGATGGATAGGCCGAGTAATAGCAATGTGCTCCAAGAGATCTACAAAAGTGTTCATTCTGTAGATAAACTAGCACTCTCATCATACAACACCTGATGAAGATCATGATATAAATGTGCAAGCATACAAACACCCCAAGCATATCGAGTCCGATGTTGCATCATACTCTAAAGAATCTCACCTCATCCAATAGGAAAACCTCAAGATCGCCTATTAGGACAAATGAATCATCCAATCAAACCAGCAAGAATTACAGGGAGAGTCTCGTAATACATAACCATATCCTCCCATCGGATCTCTCCTCTAGAGATGCTCTCATCAACAAAAATAGCTCTGCAAGCCTCTGTCCCAACATGATCATGAACATCATACTGCACTAACTCGATAATCATTGGGATGTACAGAATCCTATAGAAATCCAAAAGCATCACACTAATCTCACCCGTGGGCAAGTGGAAAGTGTTATGCTCACTCTGCCATCTCTCGGCTAACGCCATCAACAATCCTCTATTATGGGTAATCTCAAGCATATACAATAGATGGTGTAAACCACAAGCATCTATATGTCTCACCTCTACCTATGTCAGCTCTGGCACTAAATGTCGTACTGCTGGAAATTTCTCCCGAAACTAGAGAACATCGAGTTTCTCCTATTTACCAAGAGAATTAGATCAATCATCACTTATCTATCTATCAAATCAAAGTGGTTGCTAATCTATCAAATCAATCAAATCAAACTAAAGCAACTTAAAGCTATCAAATCATCTTAAAACCTATCAATCATGGTTTTCTATCAATCACTAAGTTAAATCAAAACTCTGCTAACCTCTTATATCGAAAACTAAATTGGTTTCTTAGCGCTAATCTATCTAATCAAATCAAATCAATCTATCAAACAACATCAATCAATCAATCAATCAAATCCCTATTCATCATACATGCGCATCAAACACATTAAATCTAATGAACAAAGTGATTTTTTTTGGCTTTTGCATCTATCAAAAACATTCATTTAGAGCATATGCGCTATCCTATTGAATAGAAGCACAAAACAAAGCATATGCACTAACTTTTTCAACAAACGCACTAAGCCTAAGCATGTATGCGTGAAACATGCAAAAGCGCTACCACATAATGCATATGCGCTAACAAATGAAACATAAGTGGTAACCGATGCATATGCGCTAACATCCTTATCATATGCGCTAACAAAATAAGAATAAGCACTATCATGAGAAAAAGAGTTAAACCTAATTGCATATGTGCTAAATCTAAATTCAAAAGCGCTAACCTATTGCCAAAAATCACAAAAAACTTCAGACAATTCAAAACACATATAAAAACATGAAAAGTTGCATGACAAGTTGAAAACAAAGCTTGGGTTAAGATACATACCTGAAACCCATACTCAAGAGGTCGCGGATATCGTCGAACACGCTCAAATCAATGGTTCTCCACAGGAATCACCATTTTGCCACCTCACCAAGACAATTTCTTCACAAGCTGACAAGGATAACAATGAATTAAAATTAACCTTGGTCAATTTTATATTTACTATTTGAAAGAGTAATTAATTCTATTAAATGGGGCAATTTAATTTGTTTTTTACAAATGAATTTAATTGATGAAACTTTTTATCAATTATCATGAGATCAATCATTCAAACCAAAGTTCTCAACAATTTTATGATCAATCTCCTGAGGGGGCACACAATCAGGATTTTTAATCTTCGTCAGGCACACTATCGAGACTTGATTTAATCTTTGAAACAATGTTGTCTTGACATCATTTCAAAGAGGGGCAAAATGTATACACATAAAAATGGCATAATATTTATTTAATAAATATTCTTCTATTAATTAGTTAATTTGAAAATATTAATTTATTTAATTCATTTTGTGTCTTTCTATTAATTAATTTAATTGAAATATTTTATTAATTAATTTATCTATCCTATTCCTCTAATTAATTAAATATCTAATATTTAATTATCCTTCTAATCAAGTTAATTAAATATTTAATATTTAGTTATCTCTTTCAAATAATTAAATATCTAATATTTAATGGTTATTCTCCTATCCTATAGTCTCAAATATCAAATGATTTCCTAAATTATTTAATCCCTCTTATCCAACTCACCCTCCATCTCCACTTCATCTTCCCTTTGCCAACTCATCCGTCATGTGGCTAAGGAAATTAATAGTTCTTAAATATTAATTCATCATTTATCTCTAACCTCCAAACTTAATGAATATTGTGTACGTAAACATATTTCATAACCTCCTTCTATATTATCTCCAACATCCCTACATCTTAGGAAGGAATTGAGTCCACTTGTCCTCCCATGCCTAAATCTTCTCCAATCATCCCTAGATTCCCTCAGTCAGTAACCCAGTCAAGGTGAGATGAGTTACACTTGTCTTCTCCTTCCCCCTTTCTCTCAACCTTCACCTTTTGTCACAACCATCCAAATTTGCAGATTTGATCATGATCATTGATCTGAGCCACATCATCTTATCCTCTCAAGGTCTATAAAATCAAGAGTTTCAGTTGAGAGAGAGTTAGTATTCAAGTTTCTTTTCAAAAGCTAATCATTTATAAAACATGCATATGTGAGTTTTAATCTTGAAGCAAATAGCAATTAGCATTTTAACATAATCATTTTAGCATAATCATGTAGTATTGCATATCATAACATTTGTGAACTATCAGTTATCAGTCCATTCTTCACATGCCATATTGGAAGCTATCAGTGCTTGTCTGAGAGCACACCATCTGTAACCAGGAACAATGGAGTTAGGACACAATGAGACATAAACCATGAAGGTAATATTAGTATTTTTATTTCATATGTATTTCATGTAGTTTCATTGGTTGAGTTTGGATTTCCTGTAGCATTTCCATTGGTATTTTTTGAAACTAACTTGTTGCAAGTAGCATTCTGAGGATGAAATTCAAGTCGACACAAAAATCCATTCAAGAGACTGGCACAATATTCAATTTAAACTGATGTCTTGGGATCCTGCTTCTGCATGTTAGAAATACACTCAGCCTTATGAAATAATAAATTATCCAATCAGGGACCAATAAGATTGTGGAGCTCATTTTCTCTCTTTATTATACTATCCCCGTCCTCTAATTTCAAAATTTGATCTATTACTACCAAAATTGGACCATCCAAATAACTTGTAAGATTGACTATTGGGTTGTAAGAATTAGAAATTTGAATTAAATTGTTCCTACAATCTAACAGTTGCGTGTCTAAGGATGTTGTGAGCTTACAAAAATCTAGACAAGTCCTATATACACTACCTCTCTCCGCCAATTCTACATCAATAGATTTCAAGAATTTTTGGCATTTACCCTTGTCAAATTCAATCATCTACAAAAATTTTTGCTTCCAGACCTCAACAAATTTATCTTTAGCCTTTTTCAATCAAATTTTCAATAAAGAATCATAGTGTTGGGGAATAAAATTAATAATTTCCTCCAATTTACTAGATGAGATTGCACTCTCTTGTGCTTGGAATTCTGGTACCAACCAGTTCAAAACTTCAAATTTGTGTTCAATTAATTTCTTGTCTTTTGACTCTTCCTGAGATAAATCCTAGGTTGCTTCCACCAAAATTTTCTCAGTCGGTGACATCTTGTGGTAGGGTTTGTCAAAACTGATAGAAAATTGTGACAAGTTCCCTTTGGCTAAGGCTGAAGTGTCAATTACCAATCCAAAAGATATTTCTACCATAGTTTCCTTACCCTTGTCTGCTGATGAGAGAACCTTAGAAACCTTTATCTCTTGTGCACCTGTGGCTTTGCCACTTGGTGCCCTATCTAGATCCTGAACATCCCCTACACCCTTATTACTTGTATCCTTATCTACATTTTCCTAAGTATCCTCTGCATTCTATACATTATCTACCTGTATATCCTCTGCTACAAAATTTGACTCACTAACTAGTACAGTGGTAATTGGTGGAGTTCTAGCCGGCTGCTTAGTATTTACACCTGGTTGTTTTGCTGGTTGTTAATCTTTTGGCAATTGAATATTATGAGATTGTACAAAACTGGGAATCAATTCATAACCCAAACTCAAAATAATTCTTACCCAAATATCTACAGTTTCCTTCCAAATCTCCTCAAACCTTTCCAACATTAGGTTGTTTATTCTATGCTTAGGATTAAATTCAGATGAGCTAGTTTTATTAATTAGATCAACCATCTCTGGAGGGGTTATTGTAGGACAAAGATTAACCAATTCTGTCTCTTTTATCCACCAATCTAGAGTCTGAGCATGTAATTTTCTGGCTTCCAACTTATCATACAACTCCTTAGGCAAAATTTTATCAAATTCAATCAATACCCTACTAAAGGAGTCAAGATATAAAAGAATTGTCTCTTCAATTTTCTTCTTGTCCTTCTCACCAAATCCATCAAAGAATAAATAAATGTTATCTAAGTTCCCATCATTAATATTCTAATCAATTAAATCTTGAGCATCCATTTTCTTCTTACTGGTTTTCCTCTTGGCTTTCGATTTGGGATGCTCATCTGACTTAGGTTTTCTCTTATGTACAATTTTTATCTTGGGTTTTTTGGGAGTCTCCTTAATAAGTTCTTTCTTTTTCTCCTCCTACTTCTCCCTTACTACTCCTTTCTTCTTTGGAATTTCCTTTATACCCTCATTAGATTATGTTTCTTCAAAAGAAACAGTCATGCATTACTGGGTAGCCTTCTACTTTTTATTTGTAGGCTCAATCGGTTTGGGACTATAAAACTCAGTGGATGATGCTTCCAGTTGCTTGGAAGTCTCTTTTTGTACCAGGACTACATTGGGAGTGGCCTGAGTTGCTTTCCTAGCTTCCCTTTCCTCATTCCTCTTCTGCTTCATCTCATCTTTCTTGTGGGCTTCAAGAATTTTAACTTTCTATTCAACTTCTTCCTTGTCATTCCCTTCACCTATAAGTGATTCAATTACAACCTTAGTCATCTTCTTTCTTATTTTTGGTGCAACCTACTCTTGGTGAACCTTAAGCCCTTTTTCTTGGGTTGTACCAAATTTTTCTTCTTTTTCATCTATTGGTGCTTGCATTAAGTGTTGTGCATAGGAATCTAGTGTTACCTTGTCCACCTCATAGTCCATAGACATGATCCATATAATCTTGTGTTGTACGGCTTCCATCATGCATTCATATTTGTTAACCATAAAACATATAGTATCTTTATACTTCTCTACTATAGATTTAGGAATTCTAGATCTATTTTTCATTTCCTCTTAGAAATTCTTGAAAAATGCCCATAGATTAGCCTAACTAAGCTTATGCCCTAGCCTATCCAAAATTTGACCTATCTAAGTTGCTATCGGGCAATCAAAAGCCCATTGAATCCCTTTCCAAAACTGGGAACAGTGCCCAAAAATTAAAATACTAGACAAATAACAAAGGATCCATACCGAAAAGTATTCTTCTTGTCTTTCTTTATTTTCTGAAGGTTTTCCATGAGCTCTTTCAACATTACACTGCAGAGATCATAGTGTGTGTAGATGTCTAAAAATGGTCAATGCTTGTGGAGTCATACTTTAACATTCGCGCATTGCCTTATTTTAGGGTTTTTGCATCGCATTAACATTTCTTCTATATTGCGCACTTCGTCTTTATCATTTGCGAGCATCGGGTCCTTCTTCTGCATTCCTCATTTTGTATCGCTTTCAAATTTGGTCTTGTCAATAGCAATCTTAAGTCATGATTTTGGTCAATCTTATTCTGTCGCATCATGGTGCATGCTCATTTATCATCATTTTGGACATCGTCAATCCTAATCGATGATAGAATTAGGGTTTTTGTGCTCTTGTCAATCTCATCATTTTTGCGATCGATTCTGCAATGCCCCGCCAGGAAACCCCTAAGGGTTTAAGTTAAAAACACTCAAATAGAGTGTAAATATTTTTTTTTTATAATAATAATAATTACGAACGTTAATAATAAGTTACAACATTAAGATAATTTGGAGTTATCTAAAACTTAGATAACACAGTGGAAAGCTAAATGAACCTAAGGAGTTTCCCAACGCGATTACGTAACCTTACACCTAACTCAACTCACGACAATTGATCCAATAAGTTGGATATCTTAATTATGAGATAATGCTTAAGACATGGATATATATATATGTTTGATATATTGACATCTTAGAATTTTAGGAAGCGTTCATTTATTTTGGATGGATAGGAGGCTAACACAAGGTTATTTACTCAATGCACTTTAAAACATAATTAACTTAAGAGTCCACCCATTAAGGTACAATACGACTAATATAATGAAGTTTGTTCATTTGGGTTAAAGGTAACCACCCACAATTGAAATCATCCTTTATAATTAAAAGTATGCCTAATGAGATTCATTCATTTAGGATTAAACTGCAATTAATAAAATGAGGTTCCTTCATTTGATTTTAAGCAAAACCAACTAATGAGTCATAGTTCTTTTATGGAGGATAAAATGTAAGTAGCCATAGTGTTCTTTCATTGGAGTTAAATTAATGCTAATAGATGGTGATCAATTCATTAAGGTGAAAATGTACTAGGGCCACATGAGTTCATCCCTTTAATTAAAATATAGTTAGCAAGATGATATTCATTCTTTCAGGATTAAAAATATAAGTACATAGTGACGTTCTTCCATTAGGATTAGAATATAACTAACTAAATGTGTGTCACTCTTTTTAGTTAAATAAAGTTAATTTGAAGAGATACATTTTGCTAAGATTAAGATATAAACAACTAAATGAATCCTTCCCTTTTAGTTCAATTTTAGCTAATCATAAAGAAATTCATTTATTAGGGTTATAATATGGATAGCTAGTTGAGTTCACCCAATTATAAAATTGATCTGGTAAGGATTATTTGTTAAGATTAAAACATGAATAAAAAAATAAATTCATCCAATATAGTGACATATAACTAACATGACGATATTCATTTACTAAGATACAAAGGTAAATACCCATATGAGGCTCATCCATTAGATTCCAATTTAGAAATTAGGACATTAATCCAATCTTTGTTACCCATTCACATTCATTCGATTTACAAGCTTTATAACAAGTTAGTCCAATAATGGTGACCTAGAAAGATTCTTTCCACTATTACTTCTTTTAATTAACATTAACAAAATACTTTCCATAATCATAATTACAATCTTTTATGAACCTGATTTCTACATTTATCAAGATGTCTAATTTTATGCACTTTGATTTAGTTTCATTAAATTCCCATCATACACTTATGAAAAGCAACCATACATGATAACTTAAAGTATGAAATAAAAGAGACAAGGCATCGCATAACATGGATGTGATCTCGGAGTTCACCCCTAAAGGGCTACATCTCCGGGTCTGCTCAACTACAAGACCCCTCTGGTATTTAATATAGTTAGGTTTACATAAGATTCAAGTCATATACATTTCTGCCCTTTGGGTGAACACAACCGAAAATACCAATGACCACTTCGGTCAGTAAATACATCCCTGCAAGTTTTCCAACCCGGTTCACATAAATGCAAGCATCGCTCGTCTAAATATGTTATTGAATCCTTAGATAAACATCATTGACATATTGGTTTAGAGCTATACACTAGTCCCCTCTCTTGCAACACAATTATACCCTATTCAAAAGAAAATATACTTTAAAAGGAATCTTTGAAATGAAAAGAAAACGCTCCCCAATGATTTAGAAACCTCTTGCGCATATATAAAGCAAGTATACATGTATCTCAATTTATATCTAACCAAATAAAATTAACATCTGAGCACTAATGGTTAACTCACTAACAATATTCGTTACAAAGGAACCAAGATGCCACATATAATTAATATTACATATTAATATATAGATTATCTAAAAAATCATTTATTTGACATCCACATTTATCCATAATTAATAATTAATAAATATTAGTGATATATATATAAATCAGAGCTTAACAAAAGTCAATATATGATTAATAACATGTATTACTAAATCGGTTTTCTAAATATCAATTTTTTTTTTCTAAAATCCAAATATTATTTAATACTCAAATTAAATAATATAAAAATAAGAAGAAACTAAATTTAAATAATTAAGACTCCATTTAAAATTATTATTATTTTTATTATTAACTTACTATTATATCATTAGCTTATTGTTTTTTTTTAAACAATAAATAATATATATATATATATAAAAGAAAAAATACAAATTTGGGGTTACCCACGTGGGCCCCCTTGGTAGCCCACGCTACCATTGGTAGCACTGCTACCAAATGGTAGCAGTCCGCTACCTTTGGTAGCACTGCTACCATTTGGTAGCAGTTCACTACCATTTGCTACCAAATGGTAGCAGTCCGCTACCTTTGGTAGCACTGCTACCATTTGGTAGCAGTTCACTACCAATGGTAGCACTGCTACCAACTGGTAGCAGTTGCTACCCATGGTACCCTGTTACCTCCCAGCCATGGTGGGGGGTTTTAATAAAATTTATTTTCTTATTTTTTTTTTTTAAATAACAATAACAGACCAAAAACAAAACTGCCAAAATGTGTAATCAGAAATTTTCCTAGTCATGAGATACTCATAAAAATTATTTTTACTTATTGAATATATATTTTTTAAAAATAGTATATGCAAATATTGATAAAAAGATAAATAACTCACCAAAATAGACCACACAATCTAAGACACAGACTCAAAACATTTTCCAGCAAACCCCATTTTTTTTTAAAACAATCACAGTCCCATATAATTTCCAGAATTGCTCAAAATAAACATCAAACTGGGGAACACTATTTTTTGAAATAAACATGAACGAAATAACCAAATCAATACATAAAAACCCTCATTTTCCATTTATCACAGTCACAGACATTTCTTTTTTTTTTTCCAGAATGTCAAAGGTTTCAAAATAATAGAGGAAATTGTTGAATAACCCACCCATTAAGCAAATCTTTGGCACAAGGAAGCTCTCTTCTCACACAAAGATCCAACAAAAGCTAATCTTTAACAAATTTCTACAATGAAACTTACTCATGGGCAAACAATGGAGAATCTGAAAACCAAAATTGCAAGAGCAACATACAAGCCCCTTTTCTCTCTTTTTTTTTAGAAAACAGCTTAATCAAATCAATTAAAGAGATTCCTACCTCAATAAGCATCCCTAGAAGAATTTGAAGATGAGCCCCCAAATCTACAGCTGTAAAAATCCCTCTTTCCCCAAAATCTCTCCATCTTCCTTCAAGCATTTTTCTCCCCCCAAAAAAATAATAATCCTCCCCCAATATTTTTCAACTTAGGTTAAAATGGAGAAACCAATTTTGACCTAATCTCTAATTTCCAAATTTAAGCCCTTTTAAAATAAAAAGAATTAATAATTCTTTTCAACTATTAAATCAATTTAACTTGATTTTCTAATTAATATGTTTCTCTCTTATTTAATTTTAATTTTAAATTTCTCAATATAAATTTAGCCAACATTTATATTTCAAACTATTGACAAGGGTAAAGTATTTAAATTAAATTAATTTCCAAAATCAATCTTTTATACTATATTCAAACTTTACAAATTAAAAATGATTTTCTTTTAAATAATGACAATTAATCTTTCTTTTCCAAAATGCGAAAATGATTGAATTATTTCTATTTCCAAATGACTTTAAATCTTCCTTTTTTTAAAAACGCATAAACTAATTAAATTCGTTATTTAAAATTAACTATTAAATTAAACTCGCTACAACATAATAAAGCGATCTTTTTAATAAACGACAAATCTCATGAAAGAAACCTATTTATTCAAATTTCTCAACTACGAATGGGTAAATGAACACATTAATTCAAGTTAAATACTTTAAGCTTGCTACAATTATAAATAAAACGATCTCTTAAATTAACGATTAATCATATAAAAGAAAACTATCTATTTTAAATTTCTCAATTACTAATGCGTACATCCACACATTAAATTGAATTAACTACTTAGGATAAAATACTCCATTCCCCACATGCAAGGCACACAAACCAAGAAAGTCCACAAATCACACAATATGCAACCCAAATGAAAAGAAAACCCTACGGACCACACATGACGCTCACTTGACCATCGCTAAGGTAAGACGAGAGTTTTATGACCCCCAAATCCGAATTCTAAGGATGAAGGAGGTATACTCAACCCTGTGAATCCTGAAGGAGATGAACCTCGCCCTAGGCGGTGTTGTACCTGCAATCTCCTGCACCCATGAATCACGCAAGCATACATATATATATATATATATATACATATTTAATGAAGGCATTAGCTCGAGATTTATAACAAGAAATAGGAGACAACTACATTTACACAAGAATCGATGCGAAAGCACAATAATAGGTATGCACAATATTCGTATAGTCTAATCTACAATATTACATAATGGTAAATCCACCATTCAAGAATGCCACCTAGGAAGTCAACCAAGGTCAAATGGGTTTTACAAGGCCGACTAGGGTAGGGGCATTACATTCTCCCCCCCTGGGCGCCGACTTACTCTTGGAAGTCGCAAGGCTAAGCGGAAGTCATACAACTCGTATTAGCCCTTAAACTCAATTAACAGTTATCAAGTTGCACAAATAACTATTTTGTCAACAATTAAAACATTATTTATAAATCCTCTACACATGTCATTATCCATTAACAAAATGCATCTAAAATCATACACTTCTTAAAATATTCTAGAATTTACACACAATCATAGTAAAGAAACAAGAATTTTTCCTTCCTTTCATTACACCAATTTATTGTATTACAAAGATATAGTCAATAGTTACCAAAATCTCCTATCAAACATGTCAAGAAAGCATGCCATCAAGATCAAATTCTTTCACCCATACCTCTTTTAACAACAATTTATCGCATAGGACTAGCTTCAAAAATCAATTTCTACAACCAAGTTAACATTTTGACAAATAAGAATAACGTAAGAACTCAATTGTTTACACTTTCCAGACATAAAAGAACTTTCCCAATGACTATGTCCCATAACATAGTGACAAGTTAATACCATTTAATCCATGATTACACATAATATCCATCCACATAACTAGTTTGCACAACACAAAAGGCCACATGTGAGCATGTCTAATGCTTGGTCAAAGGTAACATACACAATCAACATCTCTATGCTTGCTCCCAGAACAAATACATGATCATCAATATCCACCATCTCACTCAAGGGCTTGATGGTGCTAGGGTACACCATAGTGGTGCTACCTTCCATACAAGTCCCTCGTGAACATCCCTTGTTGCATAAGGTGTTTAGCCTCCAAGAGATATTCACCACTCATAGGTAGGTAGTGGATCCTAGTTTTCTCACAGCCTCACATACCTCCATCCTCAAGGTTCCCTACGTCTACTTCCTCATATACACTCATCTAAGACCGTCTCCTACGTTCTTGGAGAGAAATTCACATTGCAACACAAGACCAGCATACAAAAACAACAAGGATAAACCATTTTAGCCACCAAAGTACAAAAGAATAAAGATAATAATTGTCAATTCCAACAATAAGACAAGAAAATAATTTCCGGATTTGCAACATCAAATCAAGTAAGATCAAGATTGCAAGATCGTGGCTAAATTGTCAAGGTCAAAATAAAATAAATTGCTGGCCCACAAGGAAATAAATAAATAAATAAAAGAAAATCATAAGTGCACATTACATCACTACGTGACTAGCAGCTAGCCACCAACGAGGAAGGAAGGGACAATCGTCTAGCTATCCTAGTAGCTCATCATGTGGTGTGGCCAAGTCACACATCCGCATGGCATGGCAGTGTGCCTCGACATCACCCCACATCACGTCATCACGTGGCATGGCTCTACCCTATACCTATCGGTAGGCCGCATGGAAATGTCTACTATATCCCACATCGTGTCTCAGCACGACATGGCAATACTCCAAGTGGACAGGGCATGCAATGGACGTATCCCGCATGGCAGTGTACCTCATGGATAAGGCATGCGTTGCTTACACCCCGTATAGTGATGTTCCTCTCAGGATACTTGCCATAAGCCAGAGGTATACATGGCTAAGGTCTACCCACAAGTCTACCAACACTAGTCAGTTGGAAACTCATGTAAGAAAAATAACACACCTCTCATGAAGACAAGGAAAAAGATGCTCCAATAAAATCCCTCATTATGCTCAAGAACTATCATCTAAATGTTCAAAAGGAAGGATAGGAATTAGGCTACCACACTTGAACCTCATAAATCATTTCATCACAAGGGGAAGTACTGAGTACACCTATAATACAGTTTCATTATATAACTATGTTTTTCCTCAAGATAGGGAAGCTAAAGTCGCTTCGTGTCGACATTACTCGTACGATGTTCATGCTATTCAAGGAATGGTGACTCCTAATACTACCCCTTCACATACTGACTTATCAACAACCCGTGGGTTGGCACTCAGTAAGGGAACAAATATGCATCATCACATAATTAGGTATGGTTTCCCACACTCATAAGAAAACATATCCTCCATGGTTGATTACACCACCATCCCATGGGCACACAAAGCAAGTACGGGTCTCTTACAACACACAAGGAATAGCACCATTACTGGTTTAGTCACATTTACAGGGAGTACTTTACACTACGCTAACATATACTTAAGGGAAGTTTTAATTATGCTTTACACATGAATCACTAAATAAAGTTTACTCTAGATACATGTTCTAAAATTCTTAACAATTCAAACTTACACAAGGAAATAACGTCATTCCAATATCTTCCTCAATTTCCACTAAGCATTTTCATTCACATTACTAACTATGCAATTTTCTTTTCCAAGGTGAAAAACTTTCCTCTTTCAATTAGAAGCCAAAAGCAAACATACAACTTCATATGCGATATAAAAATTCCTCTTAAATCATTGCATTCTTAATAGTATTTCAAAACAACAAATTCTATAATTTAGGCAAGAGGAGGAAGAGAGTTGGAAAATCATCTATTTCCTATGAATACACAAGACCTACAAGATCACACTATATGCTCATATATAAGTCTATCCTTTTAGTTGCACGGTTTACATTTCGCTATCTTTTAGGAGGGTGCCAAAGCAACCTAACATGACATTTCTATTTATTATTGTTGCAATATAATGTTCTAGTTTTTCCCGGACAAGAATTCAAGAGAACAATTTCTTTGGTAATACAAGTCTTCTTGAGAACACTCACTATTTGTAATACAATACAATAATACATCAAACCTAACATTGAAAATTTATAATACGACAAGAAGGTAAATGAAGAGCTATCTACTAGATATTACACATTTAATGCATACAAATTAACAAGTCTTTCATTTACTCTTTCTTAAACACAATAAGACAATTATCTATATCCAAAGCAAGTTAAATGGTGCATCACTTAATAGATCCTAAATCACACTAGTTGAATGAGCACATAAAACAATCTTTCGAGGAACACATTAATACACTCCTGAAGCTACTATAACATGTTCTCTTTTGGTATTCCTTTCACAACAAACAATTTTCACAAAATCAACTATGCGCATTTTAATGCACCTTACTTAAGATGGAATTTAATTATATTACTCCTACCCAGCACATGGAGAATCCTTAATGCAAACATACAATTTTCTATCATTACCCAAAATTAACTTCCAAACCAAAACCCTTTCACTATCTAAAACACATAAGCATTATAAGGCTCACACAAGGGCTCAAGAAATATCATCCTTTCTCTTGCAATAAGAAAACTTAATTAAGAGATAATTACCCATATCAGCATCATTTTAATCTCTAGAGAGAGAGAAGAGGAAGAGTCATAATCATTCAATTTACTACATAATAAGCATTAATATTTGCCATACTAGTCTTTCAAGTGGACAATCATTAAGATCGATCAATACCATTAACAAGCACATTTCGTACTTTTAGATTCAAGATATTACCAACCAGCCCAGATGGATTAGTCAAAAGAGTAAAAAAATTCAAAAATGAAGGTACATACGACTCCCTTTCAGAGTAAGAGAAATCGTAGACCAAGACCTCAATAAGTAGACAGAACACCTATAATCATTCCTGAAACACCCACATCAAGAAGGTCAAAACAAGGTGTGAACACATGCATTACACACAAGTAGGGTTTGTTCAATCACACCCTCACATCAAGGAGGACAAGCATACAACATAAGGTAGACACACACACACAAACTAAGGGCACAAGCGAAACCATAGATCCTAGTGTTGCAACATGGGCTCTGATACCAAGTGTAATGCCCCGGCAAGAAACCCCTAAGAGTTTAAGTTAAAAACACTCAAATAGAGTGTAAATATTTTTTTTTTTATAATAATAATAATTACAAACGTTAATAATAAGTTACAACATTAAGATAATTTGGAGTTATCTAAAACTTAGATAACACAACGGAAGGCTAAATGAACCTAAGGAGTTTCCCAATGCGATTACGTAACCTTACACCTACCTCAACTCGCGACAATTGATCCAATAAGCTGGATATCTTAATTACGAGATAATGCTTAAGACATGGATATATATATGTTCGATAAATTGACATCTTACAATTTTAGGAAGCATTCATTTATTTTGGATGGATAGGAGGCTAACATGAGGTTAATTACTCAATGCACTTTAAAACATAATTAACTTAAGAGTCCACCCATTAAGGTACAATACGACTAATAGAACGAAGTTCGTTCATTTGGGTTAAAGGTAGCCACCCACGATTGATATCATCCTTTATAATTAAAAGTATGCCTAATGATATTCATTCATTTAGGATTAAACTGCAATTAATAAAATGAGGTTCCTTCATATGATTTTAAGCAAAACCAACTAATGAGTCATAGTTCTTTTATAGAGGATAAAATGTAAGTAGCCATAGCGTTCTTTCATTGGAGTTAAATTAATGCTAATAGATGGTGCTCAATTCATTAAGGTGAAAATGTACTAGGGCCACTGAGTTCATCTCTTTAATTAAAATATAGTTAGCAAGATGATATTCATTCTTTCAGGATTAAAAATATAAGTACATAGTGACGTTTTTCCATTAGGATTAGAATATAACTAACTAAATGTGTGTCACTCTTTTTAGTTAAATAAAGTTAATATGAAGAGATACATTTTGCTAAGATTAAGATATAAACAACTAAATGAATCCTTCCCTTTCAGTTCAATTTTAGCTAATCATAAAGAAATTCATTTATTAGGGTTATAATATGGATAGCTAGTTGAGTTCATCCAATTATAAAATTGATCTGGTAAGGATTATTTGTTAAGATTAAAAGATGAATAACTAAATAAATTCA
The DNA here is from genome assembly GCF_030272615.1 of Cryptomeria japonica. Taxonomy (NCBI): domain Eukaryota; kingdom Viridiplantae; phylum Streptophyta; class Pinopsida; order Cupressales; family Cupressaceae; genus Cryptomeria; species Cryptomeria japonica. The sequence continues at coordinate 681,058,428 of NC_081411.1, forward strand.
TCCAATATAGTGACATATAACTAACATGACGATATTCATTTACTAAGATAAAAATGTAAATACACATATGAGGTTCATCCATTAGATTCCAATTTAGAAATTACGACATTAATCCTATCTTTGTTACCCATTCACATTCGTTCGATTTACAAGCTTTATAACAAGTTAATCCAATAATGGTAACCTAGCGAGATTCTTTCCACTATTACTTCTTTTAATTAACATTAACAAAATACTTTTCCACAATCATAATTACAATCTTTTATGAACCTGATTTCTACATTTATCAAGATGTCTAATTTTATGCACTTTGATTTAGTTTCATTAAATTCCCATCATACACTTATGAAAAGCAACCATACATGATAACATAAAGTATGAAATAAAAGAGACAAGGCATCGCATAACACGGATGTGATCTCAGACTTCACCCCTAAAGGGCTACATCTCCGGGTCTGCTCAACTACAAGACCCCTCTGGTATTTAATATAGTTAGGTTTACATAAGATTCAAGTCATATACATTTCTGCCCTTTAGGCGAACACAACCGAAAATACCAATGACCACTTCGGTCAGTAAATACATCCCTGCAAGTTTTCCAACCCAGTTCACATAAATGCAAGCATCGCTTGTCTAAATATGTTATTGAATCCTTAGATAAACATCATTGACATATTGGTTTAGAGCTATACACTAGTCCCCTCTCTTGCAACACAATTATACCCTATTCAAAAGAAAATATACTTTAAAAGGAATCTTTGAAATGAAAAGAAAATGCTCCCCAATGATTTAGAAACCTCTTGCGCATATATAAAGCAAGTATACATGTATCTCAATTTATATCTAACCAAATAAAATTAACGTCTGAGCACTAATGGTTAACTCACTGACAGTATTCGTTACAAAGGAACCAAGATGCCACATATAATTAATATTACATATTAATATATAGATTATCTAAAAAAACATTTATTTGACATCCACATTTATCCATAATTAATAATTAATAAATATTAGTGATATATATATAAATCAGAGCTTAACAAAAGTCAATATATGATTAATAACATATATTACTAAATGGGTTTTCTAAATATCAATTTTTTTTTTCTAAAATCCAAATATTATTTAATACTCAAATTAAATAATATAAAAATAAGAAAAAACTAAATTTAAATAATTAAGACTCCATTTTAAATAAAAATAAGAAATAACCAAATCAATACATAAAAACCCCCATTTTCCATTTATCACAGTCACAGACATTTCTTTTTTTTTTTCCAGAATGTCAAAGGTTTCAAAATAATAGAGGAAATTGTTGAATAACCCACCCATTAAGAAAATCTTTGGCACAAGGAAGCTCTCTTCTCACACAAAGATCCAACAAAAGCTAATCTTTAACAAATTTCTACAATGAAACTTACTCATGGGCAAACAATGGAGAATCTGAAAACCAAAATTGCAAACCAACATACAAGCCCCTTTTCTCTTTTTTTTTTTAAGAAAACAGCTTAATCAAATCGATTAAAGAGATTCCTACCTCAATAAGCATTCCTGGAAGAATTTGAAGATGAGCCCCCAAATCTACAGCTGTAAAAATCCCTCTTTCCCCAAAATCTCTCCATCTTCCTTCAAGCATTTTTCTCCCCCAAAAAAAATAATAATCCTCCCCCAATATTTTTCAACTTGGGTTAAAATGGAGAAACCAATTTTGACCTAATCTCTAATTTCCAAATTTAAGCCCTTTTAAAATAAAAAGAATTAATAAATCTTTTCAACTATTAAATCAATTTAACTTGATTTTCTAATTAATATGTTTCTCTCTTATTTAATTTTAATTTTAAATTTCTCAATATAAATTTAGCCAACATTTATATTTCGAACTATTGACAAGGGTAAAGTATTTAAATTAAATTAATTTCCAAAATCAATCTTTTATACTATATTCAAACTTTACAATTTAAAAATGATTTTCTTTTAAATAATGACAATTAATCTTTCTTTTCCAAAATGCGAAAATGATTGAATTATTTCTATTTCCAAATGACTTTAAATCTTCCTTTTTAAAAAAATGCATAAACTAATTAAATTCATTATTTAAAATTAACTATTAAATTAAACTCGCTACAACATAATAAAGCGATCTTTTTAGTAAATGACAAATCTCATGAAAGAAACCTATTTATTCAAATTTCTCAACTACTAATGCGTAAATGAACACATTAATTCAAGTTAAATACTTTAAGCTTGCTATAATTATAAATAAAACGATCTCTTAAATTAACGATTAATCATATAAAAGAAAACTATCTATTTTAAATTTCTCAATCACTAATGCGTACATCCACACATTAAATTGAATTAACTACTTAGGATAAAATACTCCATTCCCCACACGCGAGGCACACAAACCAAGAAAGTCTACAAATCACACGACACGCAACCCAAAGAAAAAGAAAACCCTACAGACCACACACGACGCTCACCTGACCATCGCTAAGGTAAGACGAGAGCTTTATGAACCCCAAATCCAAATTCTAAGGATGAAGGAGGTATACTCAACCCTGCGAATCCCGAAGGAGATGAACCTCGCCCTAGGCGGCGTTGTACCTACAATCTCCTGCACCCATGAATCACGCAAGCATACATATATATATACATATTCAATGAAGGCATTAGCTCGAGATTTATAATAAGAATTAGGAGACAACTACATTTAACAAGAATCGATGCAAAAGCACAATAATAGGTATGCACAATATTCGTATAGTCTAATCTACAACATTACATAATGGTAAATCCACCATTCAAGAACGCCACCTAGGAAGTCAACCAAGGTCAAACAAGTTTTACAAGGCCAACTAGGGTAGGGGCATTACAGATTCGTCATCAATCCTTGTCCTTGTCAATCTCATCATTTTGTGATCGATTCGTCATCGATCGTTCTCCTTGTCAATCTTGTCATTTTGCAATCGATTCATCATTGATCCTTGTCCTTTTCAATCATGTCAATTTGGATCAATTAGTCATTGTTCCTCGTCAATTGGCGCCTATCAATTTGATCTCCTTGTCTATCTTGGTCAATTTGTCATCGTTTTTTGTCAGCCAGTCTCAATCATTTATCAACATTGGTCCTTTGTCAATCAGAATCATAATCGAACCTACATTAATTTTCTGTTGTATTGACCTAATTCCTTGTCCTCTTATTTCTAGGGTTTTATGATTTGTTCATTTAATCCTTTTCTTCTTCTTGGTAGGTTAAATAAATTAATTTATTTAGTCCTAGGTCTCTTTCATGAATTAATTAATGGATGAAAACCTATTAATTAATTCACCTAATTTCTATTTCTCCTATTTTCTTCAATTTTTCTAATTTTTCCCCTAATTTTCTCCTATGTTTATGCTTCCATTTGTTGCAATCATGGAGGCTATTTTCTCTCTTCCCTTTTGTCATGGGAATGGCATTTTAATCTTGTCATAATTTGTCATAATTGTTGTCAATCAATCAATCTTGCATAGAAAATGTCAATTTTGTCATAGTTTGTCATATTTGTCATTCTTGATTTGAAATTTCCTTTCAATTCTCTTCATGCTAATTTTGTCCTCTCTCCAATTTGTCTATAAATTGGATGAATTTCTTCAATCAGGGGGAGAGAAAACCATGCTTCTAGTATCCTTATGCTGCCATTTTTCTAGCCATCTTGCTTTCATACTATGCTTTTGCACTTGTAGGTGAGATCCACAAACACACTAATTTGAAGGAGAAAGAAGGACAATGGAGGAACAATGAAGGAGATACATGCTTTGGTTTGCATTTCATTTTAGTATTTCATCTTCATGCCTTTATTGATTGTAATTAGGATTTATCATTGCAATCTAGTTTTTGTGGTTGAGCTAGTTTAAAGTTGCTTTTGATGCATTCCATTTTCCTATCTACATTTTCTGGTGAACCCGACGTGAATTTTAACCCCCTTAACCATGTTTTGAGTGCTCTTGAGCTGATTTGCAGGTGAAAACTCAAGAAACAGGGTGACTTAGAGCTTTCTAGAAACTCCTGTGCCTGTGTCAAGACATCCTGTGCCTGTGTTGAAGAGATATGTGCCTGTGTCAAGACATCATGTGCCTATGTTGAAGGGATTTGCACCTATGTCAAGACATCCTGCGCCTATGTTGAGACATTTTGCGCCTATGTAAGGCCAGAAGCAGAGGTAAAATCAGTGTTTTTACTTGCAAATTAGTTTGTTTTCATTATGTTTCTTGCATTCTGGTTTTTCCTTGGTACTGATTCTCTTTGCAACATCTTGGCGTTACGTGTGACAAAGACTAAAAATACAACTACTAACAAATCTTATGCAGGACGCAGTCAAAGACTTTCACTAAAACATCGTGCTTGCATTTTTTAAAGTAGTTGCATATTTAATTTCTTAAAGGTTAATGAACACCATGCATGCTTTGTTTGTTTTTAGCTTGATTGCATGTTTTAACCCTTAGAATTGGGCCTACCTCCCAATTTGCCTGGCACTTCGCACAGGCATTGGTGAAAGGGAATGACCCAAAGTGGTGACGGGCTAAAGCCAAGCTCTTTCAAACCACTCTAAATAACTGTGGATGCAACAAAAGTTGTAGACAACGGGTGTTGGAATGGTATTGTGATGATTTATTCCCTGGATCAATACCCACCCGAATGGATGCCCTTACTAGAATCTCTTGTTTTTAGAGGGCAAAATCCTTCTATCTGTTGGCTCAGGCATTGTGATACGTGCATGCCGAAGACACCTCTCATGTACTCCTTAGTTAGAGATAGCAAGTTCTTGGGAAGTGATGCCCCTTGAACTTGAAGCTTGGTATGCCTGAGAAGTGAGTGCACTGTAAGGGGGAGCCAGTGCTACCAAGTGTCTAGCTATCCGGCTAAGTGTTGTATTTTATGGTTAGAGGATTCAATAGATATTTCCCTTTCCAACCATAGTATTTTTTGTGAATGTGCTTGATTGTCTTGAGTCAAAGTCAAACAAACATTTTGTCTTTTGTGATTGTCAAAAGTTAAATAAAAAACAAACTTTCAAAAAGTGCTCATAATCAACTTGGGTTTTCAAAATCAACAACCTTCAATTCAAAACAAAATCCAAACAAAAGTCCAAATTTGTCCAAGTATTCATCCAACATTTGAACATGTCTTGTCAAAACATTGAATATCCTTGTTTCAAAATTCATGTCACTTTAGGTTAGGTTTTGCATAGTCCCAACTTAGGTCCTAGGGCATATTGTCATCTCCCTTCATTTTAGTCCTTTTCATTGCAAGCATCCTCATGTTGCACTTAGGTTCAAAATCATTTCTCTAAGTTTTCATTTCATTGTCATATCCAAGCTAGATTTCCATTTAGGTGACATTCGTGCATTATCCTTGTCATGCTAATATTAGGTCTTGCCTAGGTTGCATTTTGCATATTCCAAGTCATTAGTCTTTGCATATCCTTATCATTGTATTGTCATCTTGTCTTGGCTTCATCTTGTCATATCATATCCTTAGATCATTTCCATGTCATATCCTAAGTCATTGTCATAATCATTGCCTTCTTGCATTTAGTCTCAAAATTTTGGTTTGTCAAACTTGAAAAATCAAAACTTTGGATGATACCCTAAGTTGTTGATAGGGAGTCTTGACCTTGTCTAAAATTTGTCCTTTCATTAATATCATTTTTGTCAAACCTAGCTTAGTATCCAAGCATATAGGTGAGACATTGTCAATTTGTCCTATTGTCATTTGGTCCTTTGTCCTTTAAGGTCTTGACTTCATTTCAATTTCCCAAGGTTGTGTCTTTAGGTTTGCATTTCAAAAGCTTGTTTCCAAAAATTTAAAAAGTCCAAAAACATTAAGTTGCATTGTCATCCTTTTAGGTTTCATTTAGTTGCATATCATATATCATCCTTTTAAAATCAAAAGAATCCCAAAAATATTGCATTTACATAGTGACATATTTGTTGAAATGGGGTCTCAACCTTCTTACGAAGCCATGTCATCACAATTGAGCAATCAATCATGTCAATCCAATCTCTACATGTCTCGGAACTTGGATCAAACTTATCATGATGATGTAAATGTCCAAATACAAAAACTAGAGGAAAAACTAGTTCAAGAAAAAGAGATCTTGGAACAAAAAGTGAAAAATAGTGAGAAGATTAGATCCCAAATGTCCAAAACATTTTTAAAAATTTCAAGGTCCAAACCCAAAATTTCAGCCAATTGATGTAAAAACTCTTATCGAATGATTAGACATACCAACTCTCAACTCTCAAATAGAGATGATGAAACAATTTCAAAAAACAAGCACAAATTTCAATCAAGTCCCAAATCAAAGTTCATTTGGTCAAATTTCATTTAATCAAATCTTGAATCAACAACATATACAACCAACAAAACCAATGGTTCAATTTCAACAATATGTCCAACCAACTATACAATCTCCACAAATAGTTCAACCAATGGTGGAATATCAACAAGTTCAATCAACATATCAATGTCAACAACCACAATCACAAATTCAAAAACAAAACTTGCAACATGCACCAAGCCAAATTTTGAACATGTCAAACCAATTTGATCAACATCTACTTTGAAATCAAAACATGACATCAAACCAAGACCAAATTCTTGCCAAACAAGTTCAAATTCCAGATATAACTATATCAAAACCTCGAAAGAAAGGTGGCCTTATTGCAAGGATCTTAAGGAAATTACCAAGTGAGTTCTTTGAGGATGATCAAAATCATACACCAATGTCTAGCAATGGCTCATCCATCCATCAAGAATTTGACCCTCAATTTGCCTACACTTCCCCCCATTCCATCATATTTTGAAGTTTCACAAGAGCAATTTATACCATCGCCTCCAAATGATGCATCAAATAATGCATCCTCCCAAGGATTGTTTGCCATAGAAATATATGCTAATCAATTCATTTATACAAATCCCTTGTACTATTTGGAAATGCAAGAGTTAATGCCTTCAAATGCTTCTCTTTTAGAGAGTCCCATTCAAATCCCATCCCCTTCATGCCAAAGCATTGATCCCTTGCCAAAGTCCCCCATGTATATCCAAAGTCCAACCCCATGTCAAGAGGATAATTTAGAGCATGAAGAAACGTGTCTTGAAATAGATGAAGATCAAGATCTTGAAACCTTATCATCCCATCCAATTGTTGACCAAGATCTCATCTTCCCAGAAACTCATGATGATTCCCCTATTCTTGTCCATCCTATCCAAAGTCCTATTGACACTCCATTCCCCGAGCAAGATCAAGATATCCAGTCCATCCAATCCCAAATGATCCCCTTCCATTTCATGAAAAAAATGTCCTTTCAAATCCCATTGGCATTCCACTTCCTAAGAAATATCAAGACATCTTTTCCATCCTTTATGATGATCCCATTAAAAGTCTAGAGCAAAGAAACTTTAAAGAGGATTCCAATGATCTTCCTCCTTGTCAAGATCAAATTATTCCTTTAAATTCTCCACAAGATCCTTTTGTTCCTCCATCTCCTTGTCTTAATGCTCCATATACACTCCAAGATCGCATTTCTTTTGATGATCCCATTATTTCCCCCATTCCATCTCTTTAAGAGCCTGTCATTGAACCATGTCCACTACACAATCCTAGCCCCCCCTCATGATCCTAATCCCCCTCATGATTCTAACATGTCAGTGCAAGATGTTCATGAACCCTCGACATGCATAATGGGTTCTTCCACTTTGGTGCAATTCGATCCACTTCAAGATCTCATTATTTCTCTCATATCATATCCACCTCATAATGGACTCACGTCTTCTTCCCAAAGAAAAGAGTATCCTACAAGTCAAGATATTCATAAAGGCAAAGGAGTAGAGCTTCATGAGAAAGAACCCCTCCATATCAAAGAAGATCTTAAGGGTCATGTCTACACAACTCACTCTCAAGAAATTGGTATCCCTCCATCAAAATCAAAACATACACCTTCCCCATCATACTTTCCATCCATTTTAGGTCCTTATATCCCTTCATCCTTTATGCAGGGTCAGAAAAGGCACACATCCTTGAGTAACTTCCATCCATGCAAAAGACCTCCATTTCATTCATATCCATCCATGCATTCCTTTCCCCCTCCAAGCAATTTGGATGCCAAGCATAAACGTCATAAGTCTAGCAATCCACATGTATTCAAGGATCAACATGTCCAATATAATCGACATGTCAAAACAAAGAACAATATGATCTATAAAGAAAAAGAAATATCCAAAAGGCCACAAAGGCCCACTGAGAAAAATAAAGCAAAGTCAAAATATATATGGGTTCCTAAATCCCTTGTGTTGGAAATGCACTCCAAGGAACCACAAAAGCATGAAAAATCAAAAACCATGTGGATCCCTAAGTGGCTCCTTGAAGCACAAAAGCCTAAAGAAACATCAAAATTGGCATCTAAAATTGCTATTCCTCCATCCAAACCTCTCAAATCTATTCCTCCATCACCTTCTTCATCCATTTTGGGCCCTTATGTCCCAAAATCCCAAGCTATTCCTCCATCCAAATCTCACAATCTGAGAGCCATTTTTCCTCCATCAATCCATCACCCCTCAAGGTGTGTTCCAATGGTGATCTTGCCAACATTTCCATCCACTGAAGCCCAATTCTTCCAATACCCTATTAATTATCCAATGCATATTTTCCATCCTTCGATCCCTTTGATCCCATCCTTTGCATAAATCCTTGCCTTAATTTCATCTCTTTTTCCATGTCCTTATCCTACCAATGTCTTTGAGCATACTTTTAAGGTCATGATCCATTTTTTTCAAGGCTACTATCCAAACAAAAAGATGCTTGAGTCCTTCTTCCATCCCCTATCATGTGTCCATCTTCTATTGAAAAAATCAAATACAAAAAAAGAAAAAGAAAAAAAAAAGACAAAAGAAAAAAGTAAAGCAAAAATAATTCGTCCACTGGTGAAAACCTGGCAAACAGGCGCCTTGGGCAAGTACCGGGATGAAAACTTGGCAAACAGGCATCATGCGTAATCTATGAACTTCTTGCACACCACACTTGGGGGTAGGTTTCCTCCTTCATATCATATTGCCCTTCATTATCCTATCATACCATGTCATTACCCTTCATATCCTATTGTCCCTCATGTCCAATTTCCCTTTCCACCTTTGATATTGACAAGGCTGAGGATTGTCATGAGCATCATGCATCTTGTTTGCAGCTTTTAGTCTATCATAGCTTTTGGTCTTTATCCATTTTCTTATTACAACCTTTCATCCATATTCCCTAGCTTATTGCAACTTTCTGCCACTATCCCTAGGCCAATCCTGACCTTCAATCCATGTCCCTTATCCATTCTTGGTCTTGCTTATCCTATCCATATCTTATCACTATCCATACACTCTTTCTATCCCTTGATCTTGATCTGACATAAGGACGTGAAATGCAAAACATATTTTTCAAAAAAACCTCTTGACATGTCCCTCATGCCATGTCACTGCTTTACATTGTCATATCCAGTCTCTTGTCCCATCATGCAATAGCCCTTGAAAATTGCATCTATATTGTCTCCATGATAAAAGGTCTTTGTCTTCCCTCTATCTGCCATCATTTCAGCAAGCCTATTTATTCACTTGTCATATTCCTTGCCTTGCTAGACACTGGGGGCAAAATCATAAAAAATTGAAAAATGTCCTGAAATAATAAAAAAAAATTGAAAAAATCAAATAATGTCCTAAAATAATCCAAAAAAAAACATATAATGTCCTGAAATAATCCAAAAATAAAATAAAATCAAATAACGTCCTGAAAAAATCCCTAAAAAGTCAAATAAAGTCCTGAAAAAAAAAATGAACAAAAAAATTTCAAAACATCAAAATCCAAAAACAATTTCTTTGGCATTTTGCATTTTGTCAATAAATGGTCTCCTTTGTGCATAGATAGATCACTGAGCATACATCCAATGACAATCAATCAAACATTGTGCTTCAATGACATCATGCAATAATAGATAAACTATTCGACCAAGCAAGCATTCAACTTGATCACAGTTGTCACATAAATCAAAATAGCATCAACATTACCATTGGTCCTTGTCAACATTATCATGGGTCTTATACAAGGTGTGGTATACTCGAAACCAGACTATGTCCTGTCTTAGATGGGGTACCGCATTCCCTGAAACCAAACAACATGATCATTCTTGTTTTCCACTTTTGACAATGACGATCAGTCTATTTGTTTGACTTGGTTGAATTTGTGTGTCTTATCTTTTTATTGATTTATCTTTGGCTTCGATCATTTTCCTATGTTGCTTGATGATGTCACTGAGTGATTTAGAGTGACCAAGATGGTTCATGGTCCCCTTTCCTTGTTTGCTGTTTGTGGAATGTTTGTCATAGACTGGGGCAACTATATCATTGGGTGTCTATGATAAGTACGTTCACTTTGTGAATGCCGCACATACCTCGACCCTTGATGTATGCATCCTAGGATGCTTCACTCATTCCTTGTGTGCGATGTGTCTGTCTTTTGCAAAACGGGTTGCGTTCCAGCTCTGGCCTTCAATGCCATGATGCTCTGCATCTGCTTTTCTACATTAAATAAAGGTTCTCACCTACTTATGTGCATTTGTGAAAGCAAGTTTTCCTTCATCTCTAACTGTCCTCTGTCTAATTTCTGCTTACTAGCATTTCTTCCATCAGTCTTGGCAGTCCATTCGAACCTATCATTTTCTGTCATTCTTATCGATCACTTGGCCTCTTTTTTGGATTTTTCCAGCCAATTCCTCGAGGGGGCATGCATATGTCATTGTTATTGTCTGGGGCATTTTCATTATTGTTCTTTGAAACAACGCTTAAAATCGCATTGTCTCAAAGTGGGGCAAAATGTAGATGTCTAAAAATGGTCAACGCTTGCGGAGTCATACTTTAACATTCGCACATTTCCTTATTTTAGGGTTTTTGTGTCGCATTAACATTTCTTCTATGTTGCGCACTTGGTCTTTATCATTTGAGAGCATCAGGTCCTTCTTCTGCATTCCTAATTTTGTATCACTTTCAAATTTTGTCTTGTCGATAGCAATCTTCAGTCATGATTTTGGTCAATCTTATTCTGTCGCATCATGGTGCATGCTCATTTATCATCATTTTGGACATCGTCAATCCTAATCAATGATAGAATTAGGGTTTTGTCCTCTTGTCAATCTCATCATTTTTGTGATCGATTCGTCATTGATCCTTGTCCTTGTCAATCTCATCATTTTGTGATCGATTCGTCATCGATCGTTCTCCTTGTCAATCTTGTCATTTTGCAATCGATTCATCATCGATCCTTGTCCTTTTCAATCATGTCAATTTGGATCAATTAGTCACTGTTCCTCATCATTTGGCACTTATCATTTTTATCTCCTTGTCAATCCTGGTCAATTTGTCATCGATTTTTGTCAACCAGTCTCAATCATTTATCAACATTGGTCCTTTGTCAATCAGAATCATGATCGAACCTACATTAATTTCCTGTTGTATTGACCTAATTCCTTGTCCTCTTATTTCTAGGGTTTTATGATTTGTTGATTTAATCCTTTTCTTCTTCTTGGTGGGTTAAATAAATCAATTTATTTAGTCCTAGGTCTCTTTCATGAATTAATTAATGGATGAAAACCTATTAATTAAATCACCTAATTTCTATTTCTCCTATTTTCTTCAATTTTTCTAATTTTTCCCCTAATTTTCTCCTATGTTTATGCTTCCATTTGTTGCAATCATGGAGGCTATTTTCTCTCTTCCCTTTTGTCATGGGAATGGCATTTTAATCTTGTCATAATTTGTCATAATTGTTGTCAATCAATCAATCTTGCATAGAAAATGTCAATTTTGTCATAATTTGTCATATTTGTCATTCTTGATTTGAAATTTCCTTTCAAATCTCTTCATGCTATTTTTGTCCTCTCTCCAATTTGTCTATAAATTGGATGAATTTCTTCAATCAGGGGGAGAGAAAACCACGCTTCTAGTATCCTTATGCTGCCATTTTTCTAGCCATCTTGCTTTCATACTATGCTTTTACACTTGTAGGTGAGATCCACAAACACACTAATTTGAAGGAGAAAGAAGGACAATGGAGGAACAATGAAGGAGATACATGCTTTGGTTTGCGTTTCATTTTAGTAATTCACCTTCATGCGTTTATTGATTGTAATTAGGATTTATCATTGCAATCTAGTTTTTGTGGTTGAGCTAGTTTAAAGTTGCTTTTGATGCATTCCATTTTCCTATCTACAGTGTGTATCCTCCTTAACCATTTGATGAGAAACCAAAATATTTTTATCGGAGATAGAGTTCAGCTGGTTAGACTGATAAACCTTGTATCCAATAATCATCATGACAAAATTTAAATCAATATCCCTTACATCATCAACCCTCATTGATCGTCCATCAAAAGTTGCACTAGTGAGTTTGTAGAGTTTGGTGTTAGAATGCTTGCACCCAAGGTTGGGTACACCTCCAACCTTATGCAAACGGGTGACATTTTGGATCACTTCCTCGGTGATCTTGTACGATCGGTCCAACCAGATAAAATCTCCATGAATGCGACTAAAAATGTATCAGACCCATTCCACCTCATCAAGAGGAAAATCTATGAACTGCATGAAACCCTTCATCTGCAAGTGTGCAAATTTTGGTTTCAACTGATTGTAGGTGATCAGGTTTTCTATGAAAACATAGGATAACTCATATCTGCTGAGCTCCTCAATATTAAAATTAATGTATGCCCTAATATATTCAGTATGAAGAATACCATGTCAAACGCTTGAAAATGATGCCAAAGGTTCATCCAGAAGTGACTTGAAAGGATGCTTCTTGAAAATGGGATGAGGGCGGTTCTTGATTTCTACCACCAAAGGAGTATCGATGCTGGATGATGAATAAGCTATGATAATCAAAAACTGAAACTAGGGTTTCTGCAAATGAAAATACCTCGAGACACTACTAAGAGATAAGATTGCTTTTGAAATAAAATGATTTTCACAAATCATCTTGGACTCTAAATCTCTCTAGAAATCGCTCGTCTAAATGCTCTATTGTTGTTAACCCTAATTTTTCACTATCATAAATTATGTTGGGAAGCACTATCGGGTCACATATCCTACGAGTAGGTTTCGATAAATAACTAAAATTTCTTAAGTACCCATCCACAATCAAAATTCTCTGACTATAGATCCAATCCGGGGTATTTACATGATCTTCAATGATTTCCCTACCCCTAAGGCAAAGTGCCTTAGTTACCGGTTGTGTTTGCTACCGGTGTAGGACCTGACGACTCTACCGGGTGATCTTCCTGTGGTGTATCTGACCTCCTTACCCATTTTTCTCATTTTATTTTCTGATGTCTCCCACTTTTTCCTTTCCCTTCTCATCTGTATTTCTATTAGTTGTCGATGGGTTCTTAATTCTGCAATATTTACCAATATGTCCAATCTTGTTGCATGCATAACAAACAATATTGTTCTTCTGAATTGCTTTGTTAAACCCTTGATTTCCTTTTGATCTGCATTGATTAGCCATATGTCCAAATTTTCTACATGCATGACATCTTACATTTCCAAGACTTGTGAATGTTGCATTGTTCTAATTATTCTAATTTCTACAGTGTCTAGCTATATGACCATATTTATTGCAAACAAAGCATGTACCATTGAATTTGCGAGCATTAGGTTGTCTTATCGGTGATTTCTATTTCTAGTTGTTGACATGATTATGCTTATGTATGGATGATTGATCTTGTTGTGCAGTACCAAAGCTTTCTCCTTCTTCATAACCAAGACCTCTCTTGTCATTTACATCTCTTTGATTCTTCAACAATTCATCAATTTTAGTAGAGCTGTCTTTGAACTTGCCTTGTACTCATTTGCAATAACCAAGTCATCTCTTATGATTATAATATGTCTTTCAAGTTCTTGTTCATTGTTTTGGGACTGGGTCAACTCAAATTTTAGCATGTCACTCTCATGAGTCAATCTGTTACATTCATCATATCTATCCTTCAATACTTGAGCTAGGTTTTATTCATTTTTCTTTCTATCTTGAATATCCTTGGACATTCTCATGGTTATGGCTTGCATCTCATTCTTCAAGATAGTGTTCTCCTGAGCAATTTTATGATATTGATCCTTCATAGCATCTTCCTCATCACTCTTTTGATTTTTCAATTGATCACAAAGCTCCTTCCTCTTATCCTTAACAAATAAAATTTTTCCTTGAAATGAAATGATGTGTTCTCTAGCTTTCTTCATCTCATTTTTCAATTTATTACTCTCCATCTACTCATTGTCAAGATCCTCAAAAGCAAGTCAAAGTTGTTGCTGCAGATTAGTTTCCATTGATTCCAAATTATGGATCTTTCTCAAGTGGTTAAACTTCATCCAAGGAACCAAGATCTGATACCAATTGTTGGAATCTAAGAATACTGAGAGGAGCAGTGAATCAGTGTTCTACTAGTAATGTTAGTTTTAAACTTATTGTTTATTAATTAGTTAACAATAAATAAAATTAAAGTGCATACACCAAATAACACATAAAGAGGAAACACCATAACACCAATATTTATACGTGGAAAACCCTACAAAGGGAAAAAGCATGGTGGGACTGATACCCACAATATCTATATACTTGATCAAGGTATACAAATATTACATGAAGGGGATTGCACATGCAATCAGGCCAACCGCTTAGTGCTCACTGATAATTCTCATTGACTTACAAATCATTACAAAGTAATTACAAGAAGGAATGAACTTATAAGATGTATCTAACCATGCTAGATAAGTTTTGGTTCATTCTCTGATAACCTTCTCTATGTATCAGTTTATTGATGCTTTGTTTTGCCCTGTTCTGCTACTGATTTGGCTGTGCATGTGAAACTGCACACAATATTTTCTAATCGCTGACCAAAATGCATACCAATAATCTCTGAATAATTCACAACCAAAAATTTGCATTCCAAAAACATCATCAATCCATCACTAAAAGGATCTCCTTAAATATCCTTCTAACTTCCACCATGTCGGCTTCAATGAAAAGTATAAACGTGTCGGCTACCAGATCATAATGAATTTCAAACATAATCCCAATGATCATGTCAAGATTCACACATTACCATAAATTCCATAAAAGAAATAATCGAGTCCATAAGATTTCCTAGCCGGGTCCTATCCATTATTGGGTTCCAAATAAATGTTATCAGGATCAGGACTTAGCTGGTTGTGAAGAAAAGTGAATGCTAGTTAAGTGTAATGAATGTAAGTTAACCCAAATAAAGAATATGTACAGATGAAGATGAGTTACCATGAGTTTCAATCACCTGAAGATGAGTTTCCATCAATGATAACCCAAAATGCCATTAACTTTTATCGGATGAGTGTTAATTGCCAATAGAAACAACATCCTGATGATCAAATTCATATTCGTATGCTCTGATCTTCTTTCCAAGGAATTCATCAACCTTCACATTTTCAATTTCTATTATCTTTCTCAGTCTCCTATTGTAACACCAGTATGCCTTTTTCTTAGTAGAATAAACCAAGAAGATTCCTATATCCTCATCTCTCTTGATATAACATTTGCTTCCAAAAACTCTAAAATATCTAAGTGTAGGAACATGACAAAACCATAACTCATAAGGATTATTACTAGAATCACCTTTTATATGCATTTGATTGAATGTGTAAAAAATATTACTAATAACTTCTCTCCAAAATGTTTGTGCAACATTTCCTTTGATTATCATAGTCCTGGCAGCATCCAAAATGGTTTTGTTCTATCTTTCAATAACTCCATTATGTTGAGGGGTTCTAGGAGTAGATAAATGTCTTCTAATTCCATTCCTTTCATAGAATGTATCAAACTCTCCTGATGTAAATTCTCCTCCTTAATTAGATCTCAAGAACTTCAACTTCAATCATGTCTCAATCTCCACCTTTGCTTTGAATCTCTTGAATTTCTCCAGCGCTTTTGATTTCTCCCTTAGAAAGCTAACCCACATCATCCTAGAATAGTCATCAATCAGCAACATGAAATATCTATCACCTTGCATGCTTCTCACTCTTGTAGGACCACATAAGCTAGTATTCACAATATCTAACAATCCATTAAATTAATACAACTTACTCTTGAATGTAGTTCTTGTTAGCTTTCCCAACTGACATTCCTTATATACCAGATTAGAAGGCTTCACAATTTTAGGCAAATCTCTAATAGCTTGAGTAGAACTTATCCTTATCATGCAGTCAAAATTAACATGACACATCCTTCTATGCCACAACCAACTCTCATCAATCTGAGCAATCAAACAACTTTTCTCACCAGCATTCAAGTGAAAGATATTACCTTTAGTGTTAGTCCCTGATGCAATCTCTATACCAAAGGCATTTAGAATCTTGCATTTACCATTCTTGAATTGCAAATCATATCCCTTGTCAACCATTTGTCCAACACTCAAAATATTATGCTTCAAACCTTCAACATTCAAGATATTATCAGTATTATGCTTACCATTAAAACATATAGAACCTCTACCACGAAGCACATAAGCTTTATCATCTCCAAATATTACTATACCACCATCATACCTCTCCATACTCACAAATTTTCTTCTATCACCTATCATATGATGTGAACAACTATTGTCAATTACCCATTCATCTTTCTCTTCAATCTTAGCAGCCAAATATTTCTCCTCAACAATGCATCTTGTAGAATTCATGGGTACTAGATCATCTTACTTAATAGCAATAAATACAAACTCATGTTTTGAATTCCCTTTCTCTATTTCTTCATCTGTTACACCTTCATCAACAACATAATAATACCTCTTGTAATATATGAACTTCTGATTAGGCTTATAGGGCTTATCATTCTTATCATGCTTCTCATATCTATCATATTATCAAATCTATCATGCTTATCATATGTAGACATTATTTCAGGGCACCTAGAAGCAAAATGACCTATCTTATTACAAGGGAAACATTTCAAAGGTAACTTTCTATCATACTTACCAGCTCCCTTAGGCAATATTCTAGCAATAAGGGCTTTGAGCTCATCCAACTCTCTTTCTTTCTCTTCCATCTCTCTCTTTTCTCTTTCATATCTAGATACCCAACATGTACTTCCTCTCAGATTATACTTCTTCTTCCCAGATATAGAGGCTCTGAATGTAGTCTTAGATTTACCATATGATTCTCCAAATTCACTCATCTCAAATGCAACAAGTTTTCCAACCAACATGTCTCTGGTCACAGTAGTCACACTCTGGATTTCATCAATAATAGCTACTTTATGCTTGTAAGTAGGATGCAATGATCTCATTACTTTATCAACAATTTCATCTTCTTCAAAAGTTCCACCAGCATATCTAATATTCATGACAATCTTATTCACCTTAGCCATAAAGGATGTTATTTTTTTCATCTTCTCTCATCTGTAATGCCTCATACTTGAATCGATCAAGGCACTCAACATTAGTCACATTAGTCATCTTTGAATCGATCAAGGCACTCAACAATTATCTCTTGGCTCTTATGTTATGTTCAACATCCTTGATATCAACAACAGTAATTGGTCCATTCTGAGGAACATTGTAAACATTGTTTATAATCTTCTAATACTCATCTCCAAGACACTTCAAGTGAACTTCCATTTGTTCCTTCCATACAATATATTTGCTCCATCAAATCTCATTCTCTTCTTCTTGAACACATAAGTTTCCATCCCAAATCTCCTCAAGTGGTCAAGCTTCTTCTAGAGGATCTATCTCTAAAACCAATTGTTGGCAACAACAACAAAGGAAAATTGAGAGGGGGGTGAATAAGTTTTCACTGGATTAAACAATTTAAGCACAATCTCAAATCTGATCAATGGTAGCAAGAATAGAGATAAATAAAATAACAACAACACACACAACACCAAGTTTTTTGACGTGGAAAACCCGGTTAAGGAAAAAACTACAGTGGGAACCTACCTACACTGATATAATACTTTGCAGTAGTATGTGTAAATATTACAATTGGGAATGCACATGCATTCAGGCACACTGCCTAGATCTCACTGCTCAAAATACAATGATCTAGAAGGCTTTAACCCTCAAGGAAGGTTCACTACCTTACAATAATATTTGATCTATAATCTGGTTTACATGAACTTCAAAGATAGCATCTACTAATGCCCGATGATAATTCTAGTTAAGCTCATTTGTCTGCCTTGCAAAAATCTCTGCTCAACACACCATACCAAAGGATAAATTTTCTTATGCGCACATACACCACTCTCTGATAATGTTGACATAATAGAAACACCCAAATTATATAAATATAACACCTACTTATACAAATCATCAACCTTGACTACAAGGTCAGTCAAACCCTCAACCCTTAATTACAAAATTACATCACACTATACATAAATATACCACTGGACCAATACAATTCCATAGATGACATAGAATGGACCTAAATCTAATCCTCAAATGTACATTACCACCAGAGATCTTTCCAAGATCAACCGCAACATACTACATCATCAAAAATACTATATAACACAAAGAATATCACCGGACCCATAAGATCATCAAGAACATGCACACAGATCAATAATGACCACCCAAACAAATAGAAAACAATTAGGAAACACCAACAAAGCATGTTAGAACCATCCACAATAATTGCACTAACACCACTTAATTAAGTATTTCATCTATCAACACACTAACACTCAAGATAACTTGTGAAGCACCAAATCATGAACTATCTAAAATGTAGATACACATGAACATCCAAAATACTCTCCCAAATCTGCAACCAAAGATATAGTCATACCAAAGCATAATGAATCAAATACCAAACTCTTCTAACCACAAAATAGAAGAGCACTCTTCATATCGGAGTCCACAACTTGATCAGAACACCACATAGCATCATGGAATTGATAAAGAATAAGGTATCTCTAGTTGATTCAACATCCCAAATAGATAAACAAACTAGATCAACTCAATGCAAACACCGGATCACCAAAAAACTCTCAGCAATACCAAAACACATGAACATGTTGACATCAATGACAATAAAATATCCTAGCAGCAGCAATATCCAACAATAACCAATTACAAAATATTACGAAAGTGCTCACTATACGACTCATTGTCGGAGGGTTCACTACCCAAAATTACATAAAAAAATGAATTGTTAAAATTGCATCTCAGACATGCATGGAGTATAGTTCCATTTAGGTTTAGTACACAATTTTTGCATACTTCATCAGCTCTACTATCATATATCATTCACATACCACTATTATTGCTTCTCTCTTATCAACTTCATATCCTTCATACCACTACACTTTACATGTTATATGATTCATCTACATGAATTGACCAAAATATGATACAAGAGTGTGTTGTAATGCCCCTACCCTAGTCGGCCTTGTAAAACCCATTTGACCTTGGTTGACTTCCTATGTGGCATTCTTGAATGGTTGATTTACCGTTATGTAATGTTGTATATTAGATTATATGAATATTGTGCGTACTTGTTATTTTGCTTTCACATCGATTCTTGTGTAAGTTTAATTGTTTCCCTAATTCTTGCTATAAATCTTGAGCTAACAATTTCATTGAATATATATATATATATATGCTTGCGTAACTCATGGTTGCGGGACATTTTAGGTACAATATCACCTAGGTGTGAGGTTCGCCTCCATCAGGATTCACAGGGTTGAGTATACCTCCTTCATCCTTATAATTTGGATTAGGTGGTCATAAAACTCTCATCTTGCCTTAGCCATGATCAGGTGAGCGTCGTGTGTGGTTCGTCAGGTTCCTTTTTTGTTTGGGTTGCATGTCGGGTGATTGGTGGACTTTCTTGGTTTGTGTGCCTTGCGTGTGGTAAATGGAGTATTTTATCCTAAGTATTTAATTTAATTTAATGTGTTGATTTACGCATTAGTAATTGAGAAATTAGAATAGATAGGTTTCTTTTATATGATTAATCGTTAATTTAAGAGATCACTTTATTTATATTTGTAGCAAGCTTAAGTATTTAATTTGAATTAATGTGTTGATTTACGCATTAGTAGTTGAGAAATTAAAATAAATAGGTTTCTTTCATGAGATTAGTCATTCATTAAAAATATCGCTTTATTTATGTTTGTAGCGAGTTTAATTTAATAGTTAAATTTAAATAACGAATTTAATTAGTTTATGCGTTCTAAAAAAAAAGAAAGATTTAAAGTCATTTGGAAATAGAAATAATTTAATCCTTTTTGCATTTTGGAAAAGAAAGATTAATTTTTACTATATAAGAAAATCATTTTATCAGAGAAGCAAGTTTAATTTATATAAATATATTTGATATAGTGTGAAAGATTGATTTCGGAAAATTAATTTAATTAAAATATTTTACCCTCATCAATATTGCGAAGTATAAATGTTAGTCTGTTAATATTGAGAAAATTAAAATTAAATGAGATAGAAGCATTTTAATTTTAATTAGAAAATCAAGTTAAATTAATTGAATAGTTGAAAAGAATTATGATTTCCTTTTTATTTAAAAAGCACTTAAATTTCGAAATTAGAAATTAGGTCAAAAGGTGATTCATTTAACCTAGGTTGAAAAAAATATTTTGGGGGTGGTTAAATTTTTGGAAAAGAAAAATATGGGGATGGAGATTGGGGATTTTGGCAAGGATGGATTTCTACAGCTGCGGGTTGGGGGCTCATCTTCAAATCCTTCCAGGAATGCTTATTGAGGTAGGAATTTGTTTATCAGTTTGATTAAATTGTTTAAAAAAAAAGGGGAGCTTGAATGTTCTTCTTGCAATTATGGGTTTCAAATTCTCCATTGATTGTCCAAGAGTAAGTTTCATAGTAGAAATTTGTTAAAGATTGGCTTATTGTAGGATCTTTGTGTGAGAAATGAGTTTCCTTATGCCCAAAAATTTGCTTAAATTGGTTGGTTACTCAACAATTTCCTCTATTTTTTTGGAAACCTTTAACATTCTGGAAAAATATGTCTGTGACTGTAACAAATGGATAATGGGGGTTTTACGTTTTTTTCTTGGTTATTTCGTTTATGTTTATTTCAAAAAAAAAATTAATTAAGTCGAAACTGGAAATAAATAAAAAAAAAATATATATATATATATAATAAATATAAAAAAAAAAAAAGAAATTTGGGGGGTTTTCGGGGGTGGGGGAGCTGAAGCTCAACCTAGACATCCCGCTCCACTGTGTGTGGGGGCCGAAGGGGCTGCAGACCCCATGGCGGCCGCAGCAACCCTCGGTTCTATAGAGTGGAGGTCGAAGGGGCAGCAACCCCCATGATGGCAGCAGCAACCCCTGGCTCCACTATGCATGGAGGTCAAGGGGTTGCGTCCACTGTGGTGGCCGCAAGCCCAATGACTAGGGTTTGCCGCCCTAGGGTTTGGCTGCCCTCCCCTTCACCTTTTTTTAAAATTTTTTTTTAATAAATTTAGTTTAGTGATAATAAAACAAAATTAAAATAATAATATAAATATATTAAAAGTAATATATTTGTTATTATTAAAGTTTGGATTTAGATTTATATTACTAGAAAGTAATAATTATTAAAAAGGATTAATATATATATTAAAATATATGTTAATTTAGATAATATCTAATTAGCATAAATTATTAATTATATATTAATTATTGTTCCCAATATAGCAATGATTTCCATTAAATTTACAATTGTTGAATGTTGTATTATTTCTTATTATATATTTAAGTTGGTAAATACTGGGACTCCTATATATATGCTAATGGATAAATCGAATGGTGAAATTATTTTTAAAATGTATGCAAGGGAACTTAAATTCGTTGGGAGATGTTTTCCCATTTCCTTATTTACTTTTAATGTATTTTGTTCCTTTTTGTAAAGGGTAATATTTTTGTTGCTAGAGAGGGGACTAGAGTATTGTATTTAAACCAGCATGTCAATGATGAATATCTAAGGATTAAATAACTTGTTTAGATTCTTAAATCAACATGAGGAAATATTGTATTTTCTAGTTAATGCTTGTGCATGATTTAAATTTGTTAAGTCACTATGTTTAAAGTAGTAGTGTGACCTTGATAGGTTTGTTTGGACCCTGTCATCTAGTTGCTTGTGTTTTGGTCATAGTCAGTCAAGTCCCTAGTTAGGGTACCGAAAATCAAGAAACCCTTGCAATTGCTTTTGATGTGTTCGGTTGGATCTGCTTCAAAAAGGGATCATTATGTAATTTTTGTCTGAGGTGGTTGGGTTAAAGTGGTTGTGTTCGCCTAAAAGGCAAAGATGTAATTGACATGAAACTTATGTAATCTTAACATAATTAATTGCCAGAGGGGTCTTGCGGTTGAGCAGACCCAGAGATGTAGCCCTCTAGGGGTGAACTCCAAGATCATATCTGTGTTATGCGATGCTTTTGTCTCTCATGTTTTATACATAGAGCTAGCATGTATGGTTGCATTTTGTAAGTGTATAATGGGGATTTAATGGAGTTATTTCTTGA
The DNA here is from genome assembly GCF_030272615.1 of Cryptomeria japonica. Taxonomy (NCBI): domain Eukaryota; kingdom Viridiplantae; phylum Streptophyta; class Pinopsida; order Cupressales; family Cupressaceae; genus Cryptomeria; species Cryptomeria japonica. Next base: position 681,081,004 of record NC_081411.1, read on the forward strand.
ATGTATGAATAAAGTCCTCTTGTTAAATGTAGTAATTAGGGTCATAAAAGATTGTTAATATGATTATGGAAAGTATTTTGATAATGTTAATGAAAAGAAATAAGCATGGAAAGAAACTCACTAGGTTACAACTATTGGATTAACTTGTCATAAAGCTTGTAATTTGAATGTAATGAATGGATAACAAATATTGGATTAACTGTCATAATATCTAAAATGAAAATCTAATGGAAGAACCTCATTTAGTTATTTACCTTTTTATCTTAATAAATGAACATCATCATATTCACTTTATTTCACTAAATTGGATGAATTCATTTAGTTATTTTTATTTCAACTTTATTAAACGCACTTCATCATAATAGCTATAATTGACCTAAAGGGGGAGAGCTCATTTAGTTTGTTATATGTTAATCTTAGCAAATGTATTTATTCATATTAACATTATTTTAACTAAAAAGAGTGAACTCATCAAGTTAGTTATATTTTAACCCTAATGAATGATCTTCATTATGTTACTTACATTTTTAATCCTTAATGAATGAATTGCATCATAGTAGTTATATTCTAATTAAAGGGATGAACCCATTAGGCTATTTCAATTTTATCCTCTATAAATGTACTACGACTTATTAGTTAGTTATGTTTTAACCCTAATGGATGAACCTCATTATGTTAGTATACATTTAAAACCCTAATAAAAGAATCTCCTCTTATTAGTCATAATTTAAATTAATTGGATGAACTCATGTGGTTATATTAAATTTTCACCTTAATGAATGAAATTCATCTCTTAGCAATATTTTAACTACAATGGATGAACTCAAATGGCTAATTACATTTTAACCCCTATAAATGAACTTAGATATATTAGTTGCATTGTATCTAAAATGGATGGCTCACCAAGTTAACCATATTTAAACCTTAATGGGAGAATTCTTAAGTTGCCTACGTTTAAAATTCATTGAGTAAATATCCTCATGTTAGCCTCATCTCTAATCATAATAGATGAGTGCTTCCTAAATCCTAAAATGTCTATTCATCGAACATACCATATCCATGTCTTAAGTATTAAGTTGTAATTAAGAAATCCAGCTTAATTGGATCAGATGTCACGAGTTGGGTTAGGAGTAAGGTTTCGTAATCGCGTTGGGAAACTCCTTAGGTTCATTTAGTCTTCCGCTGTGTTATCTAAGCTTTAGATAACTCCAATGTATCTTAATGGTGTGTCTTATTATTAACACTCTTATTATTATTATAAAAAAAAATATTTACACTCCATTTGAGTGTTTTAGCTTTCACCCTTCGGGGTTTCCTGGCAGGGCATTACATGTGTCCATTGGATTTTACTGATAACTCAATAATGAACCACTAGTACCAACCTGGTACTGAGAGGGGGGGGGTGTGAATCAGTACAAACACAAATACAGTCAAAAATCGGTTTGACAACAAATACTCCAAATGATTGACAAACAGGGATACCGGTAAAACAAAGTGCAACCGGTAACATCCAGTACATCTCAATCAGTCATGAACCGGTCACTCAATAAGCTTTCCTCTTAGCTCAATACTACAATATCATTATATTCTCATGCATAAACAAGTAAACTTAACCATCAGATCTTCACAACAGTGAGTTCAATATGTTTTATAGACAGGCATAAAACATAGAACCTTCATGTGCTTAATAGGTCAAACAAAGCATCACAAGACAAAAGCATTTCACATAACACACATATTTTTCACATGGAAACCCAAGTGGGAAAAACCACGGTGGGGATGAATACCCACAAGCTGCTTTTTGAACTCTTTAGAAGTCTGCTCTGTTAGGAGCCTTGTCTAGTTAAGGACATTACAATAGGTTCTAGTAGGAACCGATCCTATTAGGGATCACCCAATTAAGGGATACCCGGTTAAGGGTTAAACCTGATAGGGTCACCTTGTTAGAGGATTTCAAGAACTCAATAGCTGAAAGGATCTCCTAAGCTCTCTAGCTTCTTAGAACTCATTAGCCTCGAGTTACCCGGTTAAGGGATTTGAATCAAGCCGATTAAGGCTACCCGATTTAAGGGATTTTGAATCAAGCCAGTTAAGACTACCCTATTAGGGGATTTTACAACTGCTGAAGTGGCTAGAGATCAATAGGTATTACAATGATCTGTTAACAACACTCAATGCTAATGCAAATCTATTTAGGCTCCTCTTTTCCTTTTGCACATTCACTTTGTAGGTATCTCTTCTCTCCTTTGGTTTAGTAAGAATTACATATCACTTCCCTTGGATACACACTCAAAAATTTTGCCAACCACCTTAGAAAGAAACACAACATCGACCTTATAGGAAACATACAGGTCAGTAGCAAAATCCCTAAACCCTAAACCTGTTAGGTTAAGCAATTCAAGTGGTTCAATCCTGACCATTGAATCATACTGCATTAAATGCAACAATCTTGAATCGATCTCAAGACATTCTCCATCGTCCATTATCCATCGATTTCTTGGCGGCTGATAACTCATCACGTGTTATCACCATTTGATAGACTTCACACATTCCTGAGGTAGATAGGAATAGTCTTCTTCATGCAAGATCCTTCATGCACATAGAGATTACGTGGCAACATGATCTATCCTCCATCATACTGCTAACTCATCACACAGAGATCACCGATTGAGTCACACAGACTTGAGGTACTCCAACTAGAAATCCTGAAGTGGAAGCTGCCTACCAACCGGTAGTCATACAATGCTTCCATGTGTCAGTTCCCATAACTACATGCCAGTTCACCTTGAACAAATATGTCGCTTCACTTTCCTTGAACAAATATGCCACTTCACTTTGGCATATAAACCGGTGCATACATATGCCGATTCCTCTCTCTCTTCACCTATCACATGTGCCAGTTCACACCATGTCTCATATTGACACCAATGACAACATACAATATCATTATGTCTTCATGTCGGTTCACATAATGCCAACAATCTCCCCCTTTGGCATTGATGGCAATATACAAAATATATCTTCTCTACTTCACATCTTCTCCCCATTTGTTGTAGATATCTTTTCGCTTCACTCCTTCTCCTCCTTTGACAACAATGCCAAAGTGGAGGTACAATCATCTCTGTTTCATCATGCTACTCCCCTTGAGGAGTAGCATCCTTCAACACACCAATCAACCAAAATTTTGTCTTTCCAGTACCTGACTGATAAGGAACAATCACTTTTAGTTCACCTTCTGAAGGGGCAATACCCCTAATTCACCTCTCAAATGCACAAATGTTGTCTTTGGGAGGGGCTTGGTGAATATGTCTGCTAACTGCTCCTTACTAGGCACATACTCCAGTGCAATCTCTTTATTCTGAACCTTTTCCCTCAAGAAATGATACTTAAGCTCAAAATTCTTGGTTCTAGAATGTAAAACTGGATTCTTTGATATATTGATAGCACTTGTGTTATCACAGAATATGCTTACTAGTTCAGATACAGGGATCTTGAAGCCTTCCAGTACATGCTTCATCCAAATTGTCTGAGTGCAGTTCATGAAAGCTGCAACATACTCCGCTTCTACTATAGACTGAGAGATACAACTCTTCTTTTTACTCATCCATGAGACCAATCTACCACTGAGAAAGAATGCACCACCGATTGTGGTCTTCTGGTCATCCACATTACCTGCCCAATTAGCATCTGTGAACACTTTCAGATTGAAATTATTGTTGTATGGGTACCACAATCCATAGTAAATTGTTCCCTTCAGATACCTAAGAATCCACTTGACTGCAATCAAGTGAGATTCTCTTGGACTCTTTTGGAACCTTGCAGTAATGCCAACTGCATGTGCAATATCTAGTCTGCTATGCACTACATAATGAAACTTACCAATCATTGATCGGTATTCCTTCTCATCAACCAGTGCGGAATCATCCTCCTTTGTCAATTTGCAACTGGTCAGCATTGGTGTACCAACCAGTTTGCTATCTTCCATGCCAAAAGTCTTCAACACCTCTTTGACATATTTGGACTGAGTGATGAAGATTCCATCTTCCATTTGCTGGATTGCAGTCCAATGAAGAACTTAATCTCCCCTATGAGTGACATCTCAAACTCTTTCTTCATCTCATCAGCAAACTCATGACTCATCTTGTCATCTCCACCAAAGATGATGTCATCAACAAAAACTCCACAGATCAGAATTTGATCTCCTTCATACTTCAAGTAGATATTGCTATCTTCACTTGTTCTCTCAAATCCAATCTTCATAAGATGGGAATGTAGGTGCTCATACCATGCCCTAGGTGCTTGCTTTAGACCATATAATGCTTTATGTAGCCTACATACCATGTCACTGTCTTCAGATAGGAAAAACCCATCTGGTTGCTCAATATACACCTCCTCTTCAAGTACACCATTTAGGAATGCATATTTTACTTCCATTTGATATACCTTGAACCTCTTAAAAGCTGCATATGCAAGAAGCATACGAACTCCTTCCAATCTGGCTACAGGAGCAAAGGTTTCCCCATAGTCTTAACCTTATTCTTGAGCATATCCTTGGCATACCAGTCTAGCTTTATTCCTAATCATTGTGCCATCCTCATTCAACTTAAATTCTTGAACACCCATTTGGTGCCAATGACATTTTTATGCTCTCGTCTGGGTACCAAGGACCATGTACCATTTTTCTCTATCTGGTCAAGTTCTTCTTCCATTGCCTTGGTCCAGTCTTCATCTTTATGAGCCTCTTTGAATGACTTAGGCTCAAATTCAAAGATCATACATGAGTTTTCTCTAATCTTTCTTCTGGTAAGGATTCCTGCATCCTTATCACCTATGATCTGCTTGGGATCATGATTCAACTTGACATACCGAGGAATGGTCTTAACTAGTTCTTCTTTCTTTTCTTCTTCATCCTCATCTTCATCAGTATCAACATTCACCAGTTCAGGAACATAGTTACTGGTACTCGGTTGACTGACAACCGGTTCCCAAAAGGTTGCAACCGGCTCATTTACAACTTGCTCACTGCCGATTTCCTCAGTCTTCTCACAGGATTCATCAACTCTTACATTGATGCTTTCCATAATTCTCTGAGTCCTATTGTTGTAGCACTTGAAAGCTTTACTCTTGGTGGAATATCCTAGAAATATTCCCTCATCACATTTAGCTTCAAATTTGCCCTGATGTTCACTTCTCTTGATGTAACATTTGCTACCAAATACCTTAAAGTAGTTGACCACAGGTGTCTTACCAGTCCAATACTCATAAGGAGTTTTGTCCTTACCCTTTTTGATGAGTACCCGGTTCATAGTGTAGACTGCAGTGCTCACCGCTTCTCTCCAAAAGGTGTGAGCTACCTTTCCTTGGATCAACATGGTTCTAGCTACTTCAACCATAGTCCGGTTATTCCTCTCTGCTAGGCCATTCTGCTGTGGAGTCCAGGGGGCAGACAATTGTCTCTTGATGCCAAATTCTTCACAATACTTGTTGAATTCACTGGAAGTGAATCCCCCTCCTTGATCAGTTCTGAAACATTTGATCCTTTTACCGCTTTCCTTCTCCACTAATGCTCTGAAAGCTTTGAATTTCCCAAAAGCTTCAAACTTGTCTTTCAAGAATGTGACCCACATCATTCTTGAGCAGTCATCAGTGAGAATCATGAAGTACCTATCACCCTGCACACTTCTAGTTTTCATAGGACCACATAAATCAGTATGCACAAGATCAAGCAAGTTGTCAGCAGTGAAAGATTTACCTTTAAAGGTTGAGGAAGACATTTTCCCCAATTGACATTCTCTACACAAGGTATTATCCAGTTTGCTCAACACCGACAACCCTCTAACTGCCTTGATCTTACTAGCCTTCACAATGTTATCAAAGTTCACATGGCAGAATCTCCTATGCCATAAGACATGTACTTATATTTGCATTCAGATGAAATAGGTTACCTTTAGTCTGCATGCCGGTGGCTACCAATTTACCATCTTTACCTTTGATTCTGTAGACTCCATTCTTGAATTGCAGATTGAGGCCACTATCATTTAATTGGGCAACACTTAGAAGGTTGTGTCTGAGACCATCAACCCAGTACACATTGTTAGCACTACTCTTTCCAATCAAAGAGATGGACCCTCTGCCTTTGACCATGCATGGTGCATCATTGCCAAAGCAAACCACACCACCATCATACTCCTCTAAGGATAGAAACTTGCTCCGGTCACTAGTCATATGGTGAGAACAACCACTGTCAATGATCCACTCATTGGAATCATCAAACCAGGAGACAAGAGCCTTCTTGTCTGCCACATCTTCCTTTACAGCAACAAACACAATGTCTTCATTCTCTTCATCTTCTGATTCCTCATCTGTGACACCTTCATCAACTACCACAAAATAGTTTCTGTGGTTTCCTCCTTTGAATTTCTTGAACCTTTCTGGTTTATCCTTGTTGTCACTATTAGGACAGTTCATAGCAATATGTCCTATCCGGTTATAGGAGAAACATTTCAAAGGTAGCTTACCTTTGTATTTACCAGTTCCTTTTGAGAATTTCCTGGCAAGAAGTGCTTCAAATTCCATCAAAAACTCTTCATCCTTCACTTCTTTGCTCTGATTAGGCTCCCCACTAGTGCTAGCCTCTTTTCCTTTTCTGGAAGGTATAGCAGAGGCTCTAAAAGTTGATTCTATTTTTTGAACACTACCATAAAAACTATTCAGCTCATAGGCTGTCAACTTGGCTATGATGGAGTCCAAGGACGCCTTAGACTTGTCTATTGATCTCAGCTCCTGAATAGCAGCAACCCTTATTGCATAGACCGGCAATAGGGATCTCAGGACTTTGCTTACCATAGTGGAATCTTCTATTTTGCCACCTGCACTCTTTATTTCTCCAACAACTATTTTGATTCTTATTCCATACTGCTAAATGGTCTCTCCTTGAACCATCCGCATGTCTTCAAACTTCCCTCTCAGGCTCTCTTTCTTAGCCTATTTTACATGCTTATCACCACCATAGATATTTTCAAGAGCATCCCATACCTCTTTGGGATTTGCCTTGTCCTGAACATCAATGAACTCAATGTCAGATAGACTACTGATGAGGGCTTCCATGACTTGCCCATTTTCTTGTATCTCTCTCTTTTGCTCATCGATGAGAGTACTAGTAGGAACAACATATAAATTTTCAACATAACTCCAGTGTTGAACACCCATGCTTTTGATGTATATCTTCATCCTGTCTTTCCATTAACCAAAATTTTCCCTGTTAAACTTTGGACCTTCCCTCTTCATCATTTGACTAGGATCTTTTCCTCAAGCGGTTAAGCTTATAACACAGAGGACCTGGAGTGCTCTGATACCAATTGATAACTCAATGATGAACCACTACTACCAAAACAGTATTGAAAGGGGGGGGTGAATTAGTACAAACACAAATACAGTCAAAAATCGGTTTGACAGCAAATACTCCAAATGACTGACAAATAGGGATACCGGTAAAATAGAGTACAACTGATAACATCTAGTACAACTCAATCAGTCATGAACTGGTCACTCAATAAGCTTTCCTCTTAGCTCAATACTATAGTATCATTATATTCTTATGCATAAACAAGTAAACTTAACCATCAGATCTTCACAACAATGAGTTCAATATGTTTTATAGATAGACATAAAACATAGAACCTTCATGTGCTTGACAGGTCAAACAAAGCATCACAAGACAAAAGTATTTCACATGACACATATATTTTTCACGTGGAAACCCAACTGGGAAAAACCACGGTGGGGATGAATACCCACAAGCTGCTTTTTGAACTCTTCAGAAGTCCGCTCTATTAGGAGCCTTGTCCGGTTAAGGACATTACAATAGGTTCTTGTAGGAACCGATCCTATTAGGGATCACCCGGTTAAGGGTTAAACCCGATAGGGTCACCTTGTTAGAGGATTTCAAGAACTCAATAGCTGAAAGGCTCTCCTAAGCTCTATAGCTTCTCGGAACTCATTAGCCTCGAGTTACCCGGTTAAGGGATTTGAATCAAGCTAGTTAAGGCTACTTGATTTAAGGGATTTTGAATCAAGCCAGTTAAGGCTACCCTGTTAGGGGATTTTACAACTATTGAAGTGGTTAGAGATCAACAGGTATTACAATGATCTATTAATAGCACTCAATGCTAATGCAGATCCGCTTAGGCTCCTCTTTTCCTTCTGCACATTCACTTTGCAGGTATCTCTTCTCTCCTTTGGTCTGGCAAGAATTACGTATCACTTCCCTTGGATACACACTCACAACTTTTGCCAACCACCTTGGAAAGAAACACAACATCAACCTTATAGGAAACATATAGGTTGGTAGCAAAAACACTAAACCCTAAACCTGTTAGGTTAAGCAATTCAAGTGGTTCAATCCCGACCATTGAATCATATTGCATTAAATGCAACAATGTTGAATCGATCTCAAGACATTCTCCATCGTCCATTATCCACCGATTTCTTGGCGGCTAATAACTCATCACGCGTTATCACCGTTTGATAGACTTCGCACATTCCCGAGGTAGACAAGAATAGTCTTCTTCATGCAAGATCCTTCATGCACATAGAGCCTACGTGGCAACATGATCTGTCCTCCATCATACTGCTAACTCATCACACAAAGATCACCAATTGATTCACATAGACTTGAGGTACTCCAACCAGAACTCCTAAAGTGGAAGCTGCCTACCAACCGGTAGTCATACAATGCTTCCATGTGCCGGTTCCCATAACTAAATGCCCATTCACCTTGAACAAATATGCCACTTCACTTTCCTTGAACAAATATACCGCTTCACTTTCCTTTAACAAATATGCCGCTTCACTTTGGCATATTAACCGGTGCATACATATGCGTGTTCCTCTCTCTCTTCACCTATCACATGCCGATTCACACCATGTCTCATATTGACATAAATGACAACATACAATATCATTATGTCTTCATGCCGGTTCACATAATGCCAACATTTACATGTTATGACCAACCCTTAGTGTTGTCCAAAAAATGAAAAATAAAATGTGATCACTTAATCAAGATGTGGATCTTCTAAGTTGACCATCTTGTTGCAAAGAAACAATGAAATTATCAGACAGGGCTTCCAAACCAATACCTTTCTAACCGCTTCATGCCAATATTAGAAAACTTAAATATAGGTTCTTCACACGTCCTCAATCTTATTGACAAAACCACATACCCAAACAATTAAACTATGGAGGAGTGTGGATCAAAATAGGGTTATACAAATGTAGTCCAGCTTGCCGGACTTACTCAAAACTACCCAAGAGCATTAAGCTCGTGTTGCCCAAAAAATTCAATGACAACATTCCAACATTCTCCCTCTTTGTCATTGATGGAAACATTCAAAAAAGAAAGTGTTACCAAAATTAACTCCAAAAACTACAAACACTATCTCCTTATGTCTCCCAAAAACTGCCAGAACCTAACTCCTTATGTATCCTCCTTTTATATCAAGGAAAAAGGGCATATACAAGAAATAAAGCTGCGTAAACTACTCCCCCTAAGAAAAAATACACAAAATATTTCTATACAGACATAAATTTACTTACTTTTATAGGCAAGAAGAATTTCAACTAGATGTGAAGCCTTTAATTTTCTACAAATAGGATTTTTGGGCATTCTTGTTTCCATCCCAATCTTGGACAACATCATATAGAAAACTATTGTGAATGTCCATAATTTGTAGGAGCTAGATTAGAGTGATTGATTTGTTGTGCCTTTAGTAAGGCATAAGAGACTAAAGACATGTCTTCATTAATCAAATCTCTAAGATGATCGAGGGGAGGTACGATGTTTTCCCTTTGTTGTTGTAGATCAAAGAATCTCTTGTGTAACTCCTCTATGGAAGGTCTAGTGGAACTAAATAGATCTTGGTCCAAATCAAAGCTATTATAGGCTGCATTTATTTGAGACTCAATAGAGTCTATCTCCTATCGTATGTCCTTAGTGGCCTCAATCCATTGAAGGGTATAATGATATAGAACTTTGGCCTCTTTAAGACAAGCTTTACCCTTAGATATAAGTTCTATAAATTATTTTGTGTGCATTTGCACACCTTCCTTTGAGATCAGTTAACTTCTTTTCATTTTCCCTAGAAATTTCTTTAGTTACAACATCTTTAAGACTAGAAGAATATCCTTTGAAATAGTTCATTATCAATTTAAAATTTTCAACACTCAAAAGAGAAGGATTAATGCTGTTTTCGAGCACTGTAAATAATTTGGATTGCTTCCTCAATTAATTTCTCTTTCTTTTTTTTTTCATCCATCAAGTCTTTCCTAACAGATGTAGTAAATGCTTCTCCAATATGGAACTTGTGCATAGGATCCATTTTACTCAAAGCAAAGAGTACCTTAGATTTGAAAGCTTAGTTTCATGTTCAACAAGTTATCTAAAGGATCTTCATTGTTACTGGAGGAAGTACTGGCTTCCATCACTTTCTTTTCTCCTCTTCTTTTCTTTTCATTTTCCTTTTCCTTAACATTTTCAATATTCTCACCTTCTATTTCCTATTTTTATTCTTTTTTTTTTTGCTTTTATTCATACTACCTTTCAATCTTAGTTCCTTTCTTGTCACTATCTTTCGATTCCTTGCTATTAGATATCTTTCCCTTAGGAATATCATAACTAACTATTCTATCAATATGCTCATCCTTTGTTGAAGTTTATGTGATCTCCAGAGGGGAAAGGGGTGTCTCATTCATAATAGTATCATTAGTTGCAAGAGTCTCATGTTGCACAAGGGTGTTATCATTCTTATGAGGCAATGTTCTAATCTTACCTACCATGTCCTATAAGGCTTCAATAGTTTCCTTCTATAACTTCTCAAATACTTCCTTGTCTCTCCCTATTAAAATGCCTTCCCTACATTTTGATCTAAACTCATTTTCAAGTAAACTTTATTTAATGTTGTTGTAGACAATCCTTTGCCCATAGTCTACAGAGCATGCTTCTTGATCTTGTCCACATTATCAATTACATCTTGTCTTAGTTCAAACAATACACCCCATAAGTCAAGAGGAATGTCATTTTTGAAGTTTTCCATGTATGCCTCTAAATCAATGATATATTTTATAAATGCTTTGTCAATTGTTTCTATGTCTACCTCATCAACTTTTCCATACATTCCACCAACATCCTTTAATTTGTCATTAGTCACCATGTAGTTGAACAAAGTGTCCAAATTCAGAGGTTTCTTCCTTTTAACCTTCTTAATTTTTTCTTTTGTCTTCCTCTCTTGAAGTACATACCTTTCTTTTTCTACTTCAATGTCTTCTTCTTCTTCTTCTTCTTAGGATTCTACAAGATGCACTTTATTTCCCTTTGTAGCATCGTAAAATTGTACCCCTTGCAACTTTTGATTGCATTTGGGTCTCCACCTTAGTGTTTGCACCCCTTGGCTTGATTGAAGACCCGATTATGCTCATGCACATCATAAACATCAAAAAATGTGATTTTTCCCTTGTCATACACCTTGATCCTAGCCTAAAATAGGGTATGACTAGGGTGTGGTACCATGGTCCTCCCTAAAATGGGGCCCCTCACAACCCTTTTTCCTATTTGAAATTTGAGTGGGATTTCCCCCTTTGTGTCAGCTCATGTTGAAAAATTAGTCAATTGACCTAATAGGAAAGTATATAAAGAGGATTTCCCCTCTAATTTCAACATATATTACATCAATCAATTAGAAAGAGCACACATATGACATCAAGCAATCAATAATTAAAGAGGAATTGAGCATTTTCAGTCTTCCTTCAAGCCTTGGAGCAACAATAAAGTCAAGATTCAAGCATTGAAGTGAAGATCTACATCATATTTCATGAAACCTTAATTGTCTATGGAGGCAAAAAAATTCACAAGGAGGTATAGTCATTTCATTTTCAGTCATAATTCGGCATCTCCCTAAAAAGGATAACCTTTCCTTTATCCTTTTTAGTAATTTCAATTATATTTATCTCAATTTCATGGTTAATTTCAAAATCAGGGTTTGACCAAAGGCAAGCCCCTATTACCAACCTATTTCTTCTTGTTTCTATGTGCAAGAAATGGGTGTGCAACTATATTTCTAGAAAAAAACTTCAAACATAGAGATAAAACAACCCTTTTTGGTGTGAAAACAATTCAGAGGACCAAGAGGCTACTGCATAGTCCCTGATTTTTTAGGGCATTTTCACAGGGTAGATCCAAATTAGCTTATATTACTTAGATCTAGGTACATGACAAAATCTCAAACCTGTAGCTCCTTATTTTCTCAGTTTTGTCTTCAATTTTAGCATTTTACCCTAAATCAACATTTCAACTTACAAAAGAAGAAAAAATACATCATAATCAATCAATCCACTTAGTATTCAGTCCTTATATGATTTTCACTTAGTATTCAGTCCTTATCTAATTTGTGATTGAATATAGTGGATTCCTCCCCTCTTTTGAATGTAAAGGGAATCTCTCCATAAAAGCAAAAATTGATTTTATGATTTCTCCTTCCATGTTGCAAATCGCCAAATCAAATTTTCCCCTTTAGACCCTTAACTAATTTTTCATTTTCTTCAAATTTATTCTCTATCTCTGGTTCTTCTTCTTATGATTTCTCTTCTTCCTGCTTAGAGGGATTTTCTTTAGTGGATTTTTTCTTTACTCTTCTTGAAGATGAGGAAGGGGCTTCTCTTTTCTTCCTTTTTCTACACTTATCCTTAGATGTCAGATTAGAATTTTCCTCTCCTCTCCTTGACTTCTTCTTTTTCTTCTCTAGAGTAGATAGAACTATTCTAGAGGTTGCAGGTATAGCCAAAGAGGAGGAGATTCTAGTTCTCCTTGAGCTCATTGCAAGACTTGCTTCCTATCTCTTCTGATCAATTTATTCTTGTGAGAGAGCAGTTGCTTTGCCCAATTCGTCAACCTTCTTCCAAAATTTCTTTTCAATGATAGGCTTTGTTTTATTCATGTATTGCTTTGAATTTTTCTTGAAAAGTGCCATATCTTTCTTGAGTTTCATCTTTAGGGCTACTTAGAAATACTTTAGGCAAACTAATCACTTCTTCCTTATATACTTCATAACCAAGAGCCAGTATCCTTTTGGTTCTAGTTTCAACCACCTCCACAATACACTCATCTAAATTTATTAGAAAAGTAATATCATAATGATATTTATTAACAAAACTTTTGGGTATCCTTTCTCTCTTCTGCATCCATTGCTGAAAAACAAGAAAAGAATGTAGCAAATTCTTTATCTTCCTCCATCAAATCTTTATAGTTATTCATATAATCAAATATTTGATGTGCAATAGGTCTACCAGGACTCCAACCTATACTCTTGTGACTAGGAAGTTCACCCAAAAAGTGGAATAGTATGAACAAAGCTAATGTGCTATATTAAAAGTCATGTTTCTTCTTCTTTTATTGCTTCAAATTTGTAGAACATGAGATATCACTGAGAGGGGGGTGAATCAGTGATATAAATAATTTCAAAAAGTGTGTGCAATCGGTAGAATAATGAAAACACTAACAAGAAATCACACACAAGAGAACATCACATAACACTAGATATATGAGGAAAACCCAATGTGAGAAAAACCTCGGTGAGAAATGTTGCTGGAGATCTTCTACTCCAATCCAACCTCACAATGAAATAACAATTTTACAATGTTTAGCGCACCAGCCCCTAACAATTTATGGACACCTACCCAAAGGAGCACCAACCCCTACACTAAGCACCCACTTAGTTAAATACAATGATATATAAAATCAATACAATGATGAGAAATACAAATGAGTTTTGTAACACCTGCAAACAACTCACTCTATCGATTGAACTCTTTTCAGTTACACTCCTTCTCTATCAGATCTCAACTCTCTTTTGTCTGAATTCTCTTCTACTCGGCTTCTACCTTGTTGGATCTTCTCTGACACTCACTCATCTCTCCTTCACTCTTTGTAGCTACCTCAGTAGTTCAAACTATGTCAGTTTGATGGACTATTATACTTTGTAACAGTTTACCGATTAAATCCTTCTTACCGGTTCTTCTTCTAACACTCAGTCACTCCAATATTTTTCTATAAATGCTCAAACTGATAAATTCTCATCTATCATAATCACACTCTTTCATCATCAACTCGCTTAAGCCTTTGATTTGCACATTTATATACATGTTGTCCCACCAAAAACAAAATTCAAACTATACACACGTAGGGTTTTCTTCACTAACTCAATCCGTATCAAATCAAATGAGATGTCATTTCTTGGATTGACAATAAATCAAACATCACCACCAATTTTTGATCCTTCCAATACACGTTCACTATATTTAGCAAACTGGATCCTGTTCATCGGCGCTGATTTTGTCGATTACAATAAATGATCATGTTGTTTCCTTTCAATCTGCTTTGAGTCGTAATCCTCTTCAATAGATCCATGATTTCCACAATCTTTAATTAATATTGACCTAATCGGCAACTACCTCGCCAATGAACTATTCACCTACCACTGCATGTTCACCACCTTGAGTCCAGGTGTCATCCATGTCGGCATCCAACTCACTTGATTGTGCCGGTTCAAGCTCAGTCACTGAACGAACATACTACCGATATACACCAACTGGTTAACGTTCATATCATGCACTTCTTTGTTCTGTCAGTTATGACATGTTATCCTATACTACACTTGCCAAACCATGAAACATACTTAGGGTAAGCCATTGTCAGAAATCTTCATCATTTATCGGAAACAATCCTGAACTGTTTTGCCAAAATGGCAAAAACTTCACCTACTTTCATTTTCTTATCTAGGTCACACACTTTGCTCCCAATGCTGTATTCACATTTCAATATATGATCCAATGGCCATCCAATTTGTTTTCCTTTAAGTCTGTATGTCTTCCCTTCAACCTTGATATAAGTCATTATGCTACATCTGTTAGAATGCTTTGATACCAGGAGTAAACTGAGAGGAGAGGGGGTGAATCTGTTTACTAACAGAAATCAGAACTAATGCATATCAAAACCTATTAACCAAAGCACAAAGATACCAACCCAATGAAATATAGAACATGAAAGAATAGCACACACAACACCACCAACATTTTTTACGTGGAAAATCTGGAAAGGGAAAAACCATAGTGGGAAAACCTGCCCACAATGAGATGAATACTCTGTAGTAGTATTGTGTACAATTAAAATTAGTGTCTGCACTTGCAGAAAGGCTAACAACCTAGAGCACACTTCTCATAACAAAGGGAAATCTCAATGACTTACATAGACATCAAACTACAATCCAGAAAGAATAAACTATGAAAGTAGCATCTACTAATGTTTGATATAGTTCCGGTTAAGCACAAATGTCTGCTCTGCAATACAAAACCTTTCCAACCTACACTAGAATGATATGACTCTAATCATACATAATCTACTCTTTAATAATGCAGACATAACCACTGTCCATCAATACCATCCATACAAACTACTTGAATAAGTCTCCTATAAATACAGATCATCCACCTTATTGACAAGGTCGGCCAAACCCTAAACCCATAATTACAAAAATTACATCACATGATACCACCAGACCAATAATATGATTTACATTACATATCATGGACCTAATCTAAGTATCCAAATAATTATATCCACCATAAATTCTGTTAAGACCAAAATCCAACATGCTTCACGAACCGATAGAAACCCTTAGTCAAATAATAGAAAGTTTAACCTGATCCAAATAGGACCATCATAACAACACACCATCCAATGAAAAAGTCACCAAATGCTCATGAAATGATCAAGAAACACATTCATCATGATAGAAATCAATTCTATAATCTGGACCAAAATCCACTGACCAAATAACCAAATATTGCTTACTGGTAAAGCTAACCAAGAAATCTAGAAGCAGATCGGTAAAGCTAAAAGCTAGTCGGATCACCAAATCATGAACCAAAAAAATATAGCAAGCATATAACCATCCATAATAAGCATCCAAAACTAATTCCAGAGATCTGATCATATCGGATCAAAATCATAGCCAAAACCAAGATGATCACCAAGACTAACCAGGATAGATCCAACCGGGATACCATGTTGACATCAATGACAACACTTAACCAAATCCAACATATTGCCAAAAATATCCCCATTTGGCATTGATGGCAACACTGAATGTGAAAAAAATCCAAGTGCCAAGGAATGCCAACAATCTCTCCAAAAGAGAAAAAGATTGATCTGAAATAACCCCCCCTAAGATTAACACCTTCTTTTAAAAAATTGATAGTTTTTCAGATAAACACTTTCTCCCATTTGACATCAATAACAAAGGATGGATACCAAACCAAGAATACTAAACCAAACATCTAATTACTCCCCCTAAGTAGCAGGACCATCTTAATCAACCCAAATCAGGAAAGTATGTTTGATAAGCTTACCGAATTGATGCATCCCTGCATCTCTAAGTCTCTTCCAGAGGGTTGGTAACCCTCAAGTGATCTCTGAGATATTCAAAAGTGTCTTTAGGCAATGGTTTAGTTAGAATGTCTGCAATCTACTCCTTAGTAGGCACATAAACCAATCTCACTTCCTTTGCTTCAACCTTTTCCTTCAAGAAATTATGCCTTATAGAAATGTGTTTTGATTTGGAATGAAATACCAGATTCTTTGTCATATCAATAGTAGCAGTATTATCACAGTGAATAACAATAGGCTCATCATAACTTACCCTTATATCCCTTAACATTTGTTTCATCCATAAAATCTAAGTACAATTGGTAGCAACAACTACAAATTTTGCTTTAGCAGTAGACAATGAAGTGCATGATTGTTTCTTACTAAGACATGAAACCAACTTCTTCCTAAGAAACAATGCACTGCTAGTAGTTCTCTTCTAGTCATCCACATCTCCAGCCCAATCACAATCTGTATATGCCCATAATGTGAAATCATTCTTTAGATACCATAACCCAAAGTCTTTTGTACCTGCCAAATATCTAAATATCCTCTTGACAATAATATCATGAGTTTCTCTAGGATCTGACTTAAATCTAGAAGTGTAAAGCAGAAAATCGAACCCTAGGTGTTTCCCCCCCCCACCCCAAGGAGAGAGAAGGGAGGTCACTAGGGTTGACGGTTTTCACTTAGGAGAGACTTTACATTCAAAAGAGGGGTTGAAACCCACAAGATCTAGTCCCACACAATGCAAGACTGGATTCTAAATGAGTTTCAAGGGTTAAGACGTCAAGGATACCCTCTTTTGTAAAGAATGTAGATAGAATGATTGAACTAGGAATGCATGTAAAGTAAGAAAGATTCTCTTATAAACAGAGATAGGGATACAGGATGAAGCTACGGACTTGAAATTAGTAGTAAAATGTCGAGACGATGTTTTTCTACAAATTTGAGCGAAATTTGATGGGATGATGGCACCCGGAGTGCACACGGTCCTCTGAAAAATCCATGAAATGAAGGGGGATCTGTTCATCTCTGCACAAGGATTCCAGATCTCCAATTACAGCCACGTACCTACAACCTACACGCAGAAAAGAGAGGATGATTGGGGGATTAGGGATTAGGGGTTTGCCTTTAGGTCAAACCCCAATTTTGGAATTAACCAAGAAATGAGAATGTTGTAAATGTAAATGTTTGTAATGTAAACAAGTATTGATACCTTGTTGTAAGAATGTTTGTATTCTTACATGCGAAGGTGTAATGATGTTGTGTGTTGTATGTTGTAGGTGATCTCCTCTTCAATGGTTGAATCCTTGTCTTTGAATGCAACACCTAGCCTTGAATGGAGACTTAGAATACTCAATTGCTTGAAGGAATGCTTGAATGCTTGAATGTTTGAATGTTTGAATATCGCTTCCGTGTCTTGCTCTTTCTTATTTTCTTCCTCCCTTTCTAGGAGAGGAAAGGTAGTTTATATACTTGTCAATTAGGGTTGAGAGACTAATTTTTTCCGACCTTAAGCTGGCCTAGAAGCATCATTTTCCGAATTGCAAACTTAAAGACCCGATGCCCAACAAGTGACCGGGCCCAAAATAGGGCTAGGGACCAGGGCGCTGGGTGCCATGGTCCCACCTCCCGAGACAGCAGGGTGCAAGCAAGGATCAAGCCAAGGTGCAGAAATATGCAGTTTTTGATGTTGTAAATAGGTTTCAGGGTCTCCATTCAGGTTCAACGTTGCGCCGCCATCGTGAAGACCCAAATGCAGTTGAAATTGCAAGTGTCATAATTTTAGGATGCGACATTTAGCCCCCACTTTAGCGGGAGTATAAGCATACGCCCATACTTTTGGTAAAGTACAAGGAAACAACATTGAAAGACTTTCACCACATCAAGGAGGCAAGATACACCAAGCCCCCAGTGGACTAAGGATCTTATGACTTCGATTGACAAAGTAAAAGGGAAGATCACGAGGGAGAACCATGACTGTCAGTAGTAAGGTTCCCTCACTATGTGTCATGCAAGAAAAATACCAAAAATTTTCCAGGCAAAGCTAAGTTCGCCAAGAAATTTTTAAGTATCTTGAAGAGATATGAACGGGGTGTATGCCCCCCTACATTAAAGCGATCACACATGCCTCATCAAGGGTGATTTCTTTAAGGTAGTGATACATATAAGTAATGAGAAGGGAAAGGAGCACGTTATCACAAGGATTTAGCCCCCAAGTGTGAGATAAGCCCAAGGATAATAGACACAAAACACAAAGCACAAGGTGACTTCGCTTTCCTCGGGGTCAGTATGTTGTATGATAATTCATGTATATCATATGTATGTATGCATAATTGTTCTTCATTCCCCAATCAAGGAATGTCACCTAGAAGAAGGGAACACATGTGTCTTTTGAGTCAACATGAGAGAGACCCAAAAGAGGTCTTAATGCTTTGCATCATCCTCAAGTAGACAACACTAAGGACAACAAATAGAAGAATGAGAATAACATTTAGAAGAAGTAACAAAATAGATCAAGAGAGGAGGAGAGAGTCTATTATGCTAATGTAACTAGTCTAGCACGTCATCCACCCCCCGATCTTGCTGATCAATATTTTGGGAAGGTAGGAAACATGCTAGAGGAGGAACATCCAACCCAACAGATGGAGCTATCACAAGATACAAGCAAGGGCTATGTTCATGTTCCAAGCCACGTTGTTCTTGTCTAGGAGCTAGGATAAGTGCTTTAGAAAATTCGTTAGATAAATGGTTATCAACATCAACATATTCATACTCACTATCAGAAGAAAGGGGAGTAACATTTTCATCATGAATAACATTTTCATCTATATCATCATCAAGATTTATAAAAATAGGATCTTTAACTCGCACAAGATCAAGACCATCATGCATCTTATGTTTAGGAGATTTTGGCTCAATTTTCGGCTGAGGAGAAAATGGAATAATACTAGCTGAAGGTGTTTTGGGGGATTGCAAAGTTTGAGAAGCAGCTGCCTAAGCTCTAAGATGACGCTTTCATCAGCGTTCACGTGTAGAACGATTTCGTCTAGTCCTAGTAGGAAGTTGAGAAGATTGAGAAGGAGGAATGTTCTCATCCTTATCACTTGGGTGTTTAGGTTGTGGTCTCTTAGGTTGAACAATAGGAAAAGAGGAAGGTCTCTTCTCTCCATAAGAGGAAGGAGGAGGAACTGCTCCATATAAAGGAGGAATATTTGGTTTAGGAAGGAGACCAAGTCCATCATGATGAGGAGGTATAGGTCTAATTTTTGGAAGTTTATTAGATATAGGCATAGTCACATTCATAGGGATGGGTTGGGAATATTCTTGAGGAAAGACATTAGTTTTATCTTTCAAAGGAAGAACTTCCTTCTCAAGAATGATAGGAATATCAAGTTTGGGTGTTCTAGGTTCACTTAGAGATAGGATCATATCTTTTTTCAACTTTTGATAAGATTTGAAAAGATGATCACTCTGCGGTGGAAGAGATTGGAATTGTTTAGGCCAAAAATAATCAATAGGAATGCTAGAAGTTCTTTTAGCTAGTTTAAAGAGACTATGATTGACAGTAACAACTTCACCATTATGGGAAAATTTCAAACACTTGTGAATAGGAGAATCAATAGATTTCATGGAAGATAGCCAAGGATAGCCTAGCTTCACATGAAATTGTTCGGACGATGGAATAATAGCAAAGTCCACATCAAGGGATTTGTTATGGACCTCAATAGGTAATGTAATAGAACCAATTGTAGGAGAAGAAAATGCATCAAATAATTTCACAACCACATTTGTTTTATCATAGATCACTTGATTCAATTGCAAAGTAAAAAGAAATTCTTCAGTAATGACATTAACCATGCAAGAAGGATCAATAAGCACTCCACGGCAAGGTGTATTCTTGACTTTTGCAACTATATATAAAGGACCATCAGGTGCCCTGATAGTTTCACTGGAATCAAATGTGATGGAAGGTTCTTTAGGGATTTTCTGCTGTTCCACAAAGTTAATCACATTCGGAGTCATAGACACAAGACTATCAGGTGAGAAAGAGGAATCATTAGTCTCAATCACATTAGAGGTATGAGAAGGTAATGGATCAGTAAAAATATTAAGATTTTGGTTAGGAGGAGCTACAGATGTGTTGCCTTTATCATTCACACCAGAAACAGAGATAGTATTATTATCAATCAAATCTTGAATTTTACCCTTTAAAGAGAAACATTTTTCAGTATCATGGCCAGGTTGACGATGAAATTGACAAAAAGATTTGTTATCAAAATAGGGTGAATTAATCTTTGTAGGATCTATTTGCCTTATAGGAGGAAGAGTAAGAACATTTTGTTCCAATAACTTATTCATAATACTATGCAATGATTCATTCAAAGGAGTAAACTTTCTTTCTTTCTTGAAAAACTTAGAAATAGGAGGCACACCTGATGTTGCATTCACATTGTTAGTGATGATGTTTTCATTGAACTTAATGACCTCTCTATTCAGTTTAAACTTCCCAAATGATTGTTGACTACTATCACCCTTACCACTCAGAGCCAGAGGATTTGCTTGTTCCATTTGACTCACAGTCAGTTGATAATTGTGTTGGAAAGAAGTAAACTCAGAAAACAGAAGTTTTTCTCTAATATCTTTTTGTAAATTCGAAATAAAGATTCTTTGAATATCATTGTCAGGTACTGGAAAAGAAATCTGAGCATACAAATGCTTATATCTACCAATGAAATCAGTCACTTTTTCTTTAACACCTTGTTTACAATGCATTAAATCAATCAATGTAACTTTAGGACTTATATTGTTTTGAAATTGTTGAATAAAAGCATTTGCAAGTTGTTCGAAAGAAGTAATAGAATAGGAAGGCAATGAGAAATACCATTGTAGGGCTTTATCTCTTAGTGTTCTAGTAAACAGTTTTGCAAGCAACCTTTGGTCATAAGCAAAATCGGTACATATTGTTTGAAAGGTCTTAACATGTGTTAGAGGATCACCCTTACCATTATAAAGCTCCAATTGCGGGATTTCAACATGTTTAGGGGGAATAGCTCGAACAATGTCAAGAGAAAGTGGGCTCGCAACATCAAATGTGGGCACACTAAACTTAGATTGATTCATAGAGGCAATTTGTTGCTGTAAAGAAGAGACAGTTTGTGCAAGATTGTTAATAGTCGCTTCAGTCGAAGAGTTCATATTAGACGTGTTAGATTGTGATGGAGGTATTATGTTATTGAAAGAAGGTATTGATTGAGAGTAAGGTGGTGGGACACTATGATAGTTAGTCATAGGAGATGATTGGAAAGGAGGAACACTACAAGGAGGAATAGAATGGTTAAATGAATTGCCCCCTTGCGTCGTGTTTATTTGTGGAGATGAAATAGGAACACTCATTGAAGGAAGGAATGAAGAAATTGGATTGAATGAAGGAAGAGGGTTGATTGAAGAAGAAGGATTTCCCCCATGACTAGTGATCATAGGTGGAATATCTTGTATTGAAGTAGTCATTATGTTTGATGTAAAAGTAGGTATACTAGCAATAGGAGTTGTCAAAGGAATAGAATGATTATCTTGAGTAGGAGGTTGTGTATAACCTAAAGTTTCAGCACAACTCTTCATAGGCATCACATTCAAATCCACAATGTGTGCAATACTATGTAAAATATCAATCCCATTCTTATCACTTTGAACCATACATTTTAGACCCTCAATTAATGAAAGAGCTTCACTGTTGGGGTATTCTTGAGACATCCATTGTCAAAAATCATCAAATTGGTTATCCAATTTCGAAAGTTGTTCTACAGAAACCTCATGGAGAGCTTCTTCATCATTAAGAGGATTAGAGGAATTACCCGTGTCCTCATTAAAAAGGCCATTCAAATTAGGTTCCATCTCCTCGGTAATTAAACCTTGGAAAGACTTAATTCTAAGGCTTTGTCTAATCGGAATAGTATAAGTAGGGATTATTGTTGTAAAACTCATGCACTAAAGAGAGAGAGAAGATTTTGAATTTTAGAGGTAGCAAATTTCAATAAAATCAGCCAATCTCCTAGATTTAACCTGTTAAATACAATCAAGACAATCTCCCAAAATTTTGGAAAAAATGACAGGGACCGTGGCGAACGGAGTGCACACGGTGCTCGCAACTTTTTTCAAAATTTTCAAGGATGAAAGTTATGATGATTTTAAAGCTAATCTGAAAAAATTGAGTGATTTTATGATCTGTAGATAAGCCAAATTAAAGTTGCAATCTCAAAATTGAACCCTACCAAGATTGTTGAAAAATGCAAAATTTGAATTTTGAAAAAGAGAGGGAAACTGAAATTTTGAATTTTATGATTTTAGAGGGAATACTGAAAGCAATGCAGGCTCTGAAATTTAGAAGTTGACTCGATTTCATGCAAAATTCAAATTTGAAAGCAGAAATCAAAGTTGTTGCAATTAAACACTTAATTTCAAAAGTCACAAACTACAAGAATTTGAATAAAACACTGAAATTTTGAATGAATGCCAACACACTTTTCAGATTTAGGATAGTAAGAAACACAATTTTGATATGAATTTTAATTTCAACAATTTTTGAATGATTATAAGCCTTAATCCAAGCAATCACTAGACCAACTTTGACTTTAATTTTAAAAGTGTTAGAATTGATAAAATCAGCCAAAATTCTAGATTTTAGCAGAAAAATACAGTAAGATCTAGCTCCCGAAATTTCAGAAAAAATGTCAGGGACAATGGCGCTCAGGGTGCACACGGTCCTCGCAACTTTTTTCAAAATTTTCAGGGATAAGAGATATTATGATTTTGTTGCGGAATCCAAAGTTACAGCCAATTTGGAGGTGTTTTGATCAGTGAAATCATTGGTTAAAGGTTGAATCAAGAAGGTTTTAAAAATTAGGGTTTTGACACTTAACCACTTAATTTTCAGAATTAAAGCACAAATATGAATTAATAATTTGCAATAGAAGGGTAGATCTGAAACAAGCATTAAGAATTAAACATCTCACAAGCTCAATTACTAAAAAGAAAATTTTGGGTTTTTATGCAATTAACCTCTAAAATTTGCAAAAGATCAAACATGGAAATGTAATTAAGGAAGCAAATTTTTCAGATCTAACCATGAATAATCAGAATTAGGATGTTCACATCGGGTTCACCAAAATGTAAAGCAGAAAATCGAACCCTAGGTGTTTCCCCCCCCCCACTCCAAGGAGAGAGAAGGGAGGTCACTAGGGTTGACGGTTTTCACTTAGGAGAGACTTTACATTCAAAAGAGGGGTTGAAACCCACAAGATCCAATCCCACACAATGCAAGACTAGATTCTAAATGAGTTTCAAGGGTTAAGACATCAAGGATACCCTCTTTTGTAAAGAATGTAGATAGAATGATTGAACTAGGAATGCATGTAAAGTAAGAAAGATTCGCTTATAAACAGAGATAGGGATATGGGATGAAGCTATGGACCTGAAATTAGCAGTAAAATGTCGAGATGATGTTGTTCTGCAAATTTGAGTGAAAGTTGACAGGACGATGGCGCCCGGAGTGCACACGGTCCTCTGAAAAATCCACGAAATGAAGGGGGATCTGTTCATCTCTGCACAAGGATTCCAGATCTCCAATTATAGCTGCGTACCTACATCCTACACACAGAAAAGAGAGGATGATTGGGGGGTTAGGGATTAGGGGTTTGCCTTTAGGTCAAACCCCAGTTTTGGAATTAACCAAGAAATGAGAATGCTGTAAATGTAAATGTTTGTAATGTAAACAAGTACTGATACCTTGTTGTAAGAATGTTTGTATTCTTACATGTGAAGGTGTAATGATGTTGTGTGTTGTATGTTGTAGGTGATCTCCTCTTCAATGGTTGAATCCTTGTCTTTGAATGCAACACCTAGCCTTGAATGGAGACTTAGAATACTCAATTGCTTGAAGGAATGCTTGAATTCTTGAATGTTTGAATGTTTGAATATCACTCCCGCGTCTTGCTCTTCCTTATTTTCTTCCTCCCTTTCTACGAGAGGAAAGGTAGTTTATATACTTGTTAATTAGGGTTGAGAGACTGATTTTTTCTGACCTTAGGCCGACCTAGAAGCATCATTTTCCGAATTGCAAACTTAAAGACCCGATGCCCAACAAGAGACCGGGCCCAAAATAGGGCCAGGGACCAGGGCACTGGGTGCCATGGTCCTGGGGGACTAGGGTGCTAGACGCCATGGTCCTGAAGGACCAGGGCACTGGGAGCCATGGTCCCACCTCCCGGGACAACAGGGTGCAAGGAAGGATCATGGTTAAAGGTCATTTCTCTAGGGCCCACATCTACCATTTTAGACATGACAAAAAGGTATCCCTACCCTACTACCTTTTCAAGTCTCTCTTTAGGTCCCTTAATAAACATAGGAATAACCCTTCTAGCCTGATTCTCCACTATGGGCTTTTTCTTCTCATCTATGAGCACTGCAAAAACCTTGCCCTGCTAGAAAATAAGAGGATTTCAACCTCTCTAGGTAAGAGGAAGATAGAAGAAGGAGACTCCAGCAAGGAGAAGGCATCGTCTAGCAAAAAAAGGAAAAGTGCCTTTGAGTTGGAAACAAAGGAAATTGAAAAGGAAAGCAGCGGTATGGAGACAAATGACTCCAATGGTGAAGATAGCTGGAAAGATGAGGAGCTAGGTAATAAGGAAGAAAGTGGTGGTAATGAGCCTAGTCATGAAAGCCCTATCCTTAGTGACTGCCTTGGTAAGGACAACAACCATCAGATGGAAGAAGTGGATTTCAAGGATAATGAGGAGATGGATGTGAACTCTGAGAGGGGAATGAACAAAGATTTTGAGAAGGACCAGACTAAGGACGGGGTTAGGAAGGATAAGGAAAGTGCGCGTAAAGGGCTAATCTTGGATAACCTCAAGAAACTTTCTGAGGCAAGAATGGACTTCGATAGATGGACCTACGAGCACCTGAAGAACTTGGATAAAAAGGGGAAAAACATGGATGAGAAGAGGGAGGATGAAAACAGAGAGCAGCTAAACTGGAAGCAGAATATGGAGGATAAGGTCAAAATGTTGGAAGATGGGAAGGAAGCAATGAAAAATCTTATGGGCGTTATCCCGATTTTCCTTTTTGCTATCATTAAAAACCTGGAGGATTTTGCTAAGGTCTGTGACACTCCAAAACTGATTATGGATCTTGACTTGGATGAAGAGACCATCCAGATTGGTAGCGGTGATGCTACTTCAGTGGGTGGCATTACGAAGAGGACCAGGGCCAGTGTCAAGAAAGTTGTGGCTGCTCTTGCAAAGAATCTCCCTAATCTTAGGGATAACATCAAAGAGCTGCACAAAATTAGCAACACTCTAGCAAAAGCTTTGGAAAAAATCAACTAGTTTCTTCTGACCTTTGGATGGCCTGTTGGCTTTGTGGGGCTTTTTTCAGTTTTCTTTGGTTTTCTACTGGGTTTTTGTAGGCATGTCCTTTTTTGTTTCTTGTCATTTTGCTATTTAAGTTTTGCTTGTAAAGGGTTTCAAGGCCCCTTCAAAACCTACTTTTACCTTAATAAAAAACATTCATTATATCAGGTCTAGTCTGAGTCAGGTATAGTAAACCACCAATCATTGATTTGTATCTACTAGGATTCACTTTAGGGGATTCACCATCCTTTGATAATTTGCAACCGGTTATCATAGGAGTACTAACAGGTTTAGAATTCTCAAGTCTAAATTTCTTAAGTAACTCCTTCACATATTTAGTTTGACAAATGAAAATACATTTATCAATCTGAGTAATTTGCAAACCTAAGAAAATTTCATCTCACTAATCATAGACATTTCAAATTCATTCTTCATATCATCAACAAATTCATGCATAGACCTTCTTCTCCTCCAAAAATGATATCATCCACAAAGAATTCAATAATAGTATGTCATCATGCTCAATTTTGTAATATAAGTTACTATCAACATTACCTTTACTAAAACCAAGTTTTGAAAGATACTTATCCAATCTAGCATACCATTCTCTAGGGGCCTCTTTTAGTCCATATAAAGCTTTCTTTAGTCTATAAACCATGTCCTTGTCTTCTGATATATAAATCCATCAGGTTTCTCAATGTAAACTTCCTCTTCAAGATCTCCATTCAAAAATGCACATTTGACATCCATCTGATATACTTTGTAGTTCTTGTGTGCAACATAAGCAAGAAAAAGTCTTACCGCTTCAATTCTTGCAACTGGGGTATAAGTCTCTCCATAATCAACTCCTTCTTATTGTGAATAACCTTTGCAAACCAATCTAGCCTTGTTCCTTACAACCTAACCTTCCTCATTCAATTTGTTCCTGAAAATCCATTTAGTTCCAATTAATGTTCCTTTTTTTAGGTATATGAACTAGTTCCCATGTCTTATTCTTTTCAATCTGATCTAATTCTTCTTCCATTTCTTTTATCTAATTTTCATCCTTACTTGCTTAGATAAATATTTCTGGTTCAATTTGAGAAATTTAACATACCTCTTTAGCAACTAATCTTCTCCTAGTCATCACACCTTTCCTTTTATCTCTAATGATTTGATCTTCAAAATGATTTAGTTTTACATACCTAGGAGTCTTTGAGTTTTCTTGATTTGCTGACTCATTTTGTTGTTCATCTACCACTATTGAATTTTTTGATGTTATCGGTGTAACTAGTTCACTGTTCTGAACTGATTCTTGCATTACCAGTTCAGGTCTGATAAATTCATCTTTTGGTCCATAATCATAAGATTTGATTTGATTACTACCATGCTCATCCACCTTGACATTTATTCTTTCCATTATCCTATTCAATCTTTTGTTAAAACTTCTATATTCTTTTCTCTTAGTAGAATAAGCCAAAAATATTCCTTCATCACTTCTAGGATCAAACTTTCCTAATGCATCATCTCTTCTAATGTAACATTTACTCCCAAAATTTTTGAAATATCTTACAGTAGGAGTATGACCTAACCATTGTTCATAAGGAGTCTTATCAGTATCGCCTTTAATGTGTATTCTATTAAAAGTGTATACACCTGTATTGATAGCCTCTCTACAATAGATATCATGTAATCTAGCTTCAGTCATCATAGTCCTTGCTGCATCCAATATTGTTTCGTTCTTCCTTTCCACCAATTCATTTTGCTATGGGTTATAGGTGCATAAAGTTGTCTCCTAATACAATTCCTCTCACCAAAGTTGTTGAATTCACCAGATATAAAATCACTACCATGATTTGATCTTAAGCATTTTATCTTCAATCCTATCTCAGTCTCAACCATAGCTTTAAAGATTTTGAATTTCTCAAGAGCTTCATAATTTTCCTTAAAAAATGCTACCCACATCGTTCTAGAATAGTCATCAATAAGTGGCATAAAATATCTATCAACTTGAAAAAATTTAGTCCTTGCCAGTCCACACAAATCAATATGAATAAGATCAAGGATTTCATTAGATTTATCATGTATACTTTTGAAAGAAGTTCTAACTTGCTTACCTATTTGACATTCTCTACATACTGGATTATGAGGTTTAACAATCTTGGGCAAATCTTTGACAGCCGGTATTGAACTAATCTTCACTATGAAATCAAAATTTACATGGCACATCCTCTTATGTCATAGACAAATTTTATCAATCTGAGCAATCAAGCAAGATTTCTCACTGGAATTAAAATGAAAGATGTTTCCTTTGGTCTGAGTTCCAGAAGCAATCTCTAATCTGGATCTATTGATGATCTTGCATTTTCCATCCTTGAATTGCAAAAGAAATCCTCTATCCACTATCTGACCTACACTTGAAATATTATGCTTTAAGCCTTCAACATAGTAAACATTATCAGTATTAGTCTTACCATCCAATGATATTGGTCCTTTTCCTTTGATCCTACATGCATTGTTTTCTCCAAACCTACCTAGTCTACCATCAAATTCTTGCAGTGTTAAAAAATTTCTCTTGTCACCAGTCATGTGATGTGAACATCCACTATCTATGACCCATTCATCCTTCTCTTCAATTTTAGAAGCCAAAGCCTTTTCCTCAGTATGAGTTGCTTCAATGATAGATTTCAAAGAGTCATCCTTGATAGCAATAAAGACCCAATATTTGTCAGAGGAAGCTCCATCACCAGTTCCACTCACAAGTTCATCATCATCATTATCAGAAATACCAAAATCATCATCACTAATATAATAACATGATTTATCCTTATTCCTTTTGAATCTAGGTTTTTTCTTGTAGCATCATAAATTGTACACCCTTGCTAGGGTGGTACAATTCCATGCTTGGTTTAGCACCCGCCTTAGTGTTTTTTGCATCCTTCATTTGTAATATCCTTTAAGCATTTAATTAATTAATTTAATTAAGTCTAAATTCATATTTCATCACTTCACAAATTAGAAAGTTGGGCCCTTTACCCTAAGCATTCCCCTTGTCATTTTATTCCTTCAATATATCATTAAATCATAAACCCTAATTATGTACTATTTTGATCTTTAAGGCCCGATTTTGCATATCCAAACATATTGGAATCAGCTGTAACTTTGGGTTTATCTCTAATATCATCATATCTAACAACCCTAAAAATTTGGTACAAAGTTGGTCGGACCGGGTGCACTTTGCACCTGGTCCCCAACATTTTTCCCAAAATTTCAAGAGCATAATTCTATGATATTATAATTCTTAACCCTAATAAATTAGTGATAAATTCAAATCCTAGGTCGGTAATGATGAAATTAAGATCTAGGGTTTCATACATAACAACTCTCTTTCTTATTTTGAAGGAATCTAGAAGAGTTTTTAGCAAAGAGAACACAAGGAGCCTTCTATATAGTGAAAGAGAAAATATTTTTGAGTTTTTAACAACATTAAACAACACCTATCAAGAATTCATCAATCATTATTTCATCAATTTGGGGCTTTTGAAGATGTAGGAAAGCAATAGGAGAGCACTGACTGAAGATTAGCTTGTACCTCTCCCTTGGGGTTGGGTATGGTTTCATGTTGTTTCCATGTATTTATATGAAATTCATTACATAAATTTGATTTACATTCATGCTTTAGATGACTTTGCATCATTTATTTAGAGCATTTACTTTACCAATTACAAACATTTAGGGTTTACTCTTTAGGGTTGCTCTAGATCATTTGCATTCATCCTAGGATCTTGCACATGCTATTTTACTATACAAATCAACCATTTGTTGAGGTGGAAATCATCAAAACAAGGATTCGACTAAGGAAAAACTCTATATAGCCACCCAAAACCCTATTTTAAGCTACAGGTGTAGATTCAGGATTCGAGCGTAGGTGCAAATTTTAGGACCAACAGAGCACACAAAGATAGTTCTAGGGACCCAATCTTAGCAAAAACCCCTGGGACAGGGGCATGGTACCCTGATCCTTCTTAGGGAAGGATCATGGTACCCTGGGCCTACCTAGGGAAAGGCTATGGTGACTTGGTCCTCCCTAATTTGGCAGAGAAACATTTTGCAGTCTTCAAATCCCAGTCTATCAGTTACAACTTCCAGACTGCAGAATCAGGACAGGGGCATAGAACTCTTGTCCCAAAAATTTTGGCTCAGATTTATGGCATAGGTGTACCTCTTAATTTTTCTCCTAATCTATAATTTTTAGCAGTATATCAGTTATTCTCAGTTCTGTATTTCCAAATTAGGGTTTCTTGTGTATACTTGCATTCTAAGTTAAATCATTTGAATCTGCACTTTGCATCTCTCTTATCCCTCACTTGTAGCAAGGGAATAGAAACCCTAATATTTAATCCTTGACTCTCTCTTCTTCACAAGAGGTAGTCAAAGTCTGTTACCTCCCTACGCTCTTTCGTATTCTACGAGTGTGTATGGGAGAGTGGGATTAGGGTTTGCTTACTTAGTCTCACTTTCCCCCCTACACATCTTTGGTGAACTCGACATGAATCCAATATCATTTTAATTGCATTTGATTGTTATATCTA
Organism: Cryptomeria japonica; assembly: GCF_030272615.1. Lineage (NCBI taxonomy): Eukaryota > Viridiplantae > Streptophyta > Pinopsida > Cupressales > Cupressaceae > Cryptomeria > Cryptomeria japonica. The sequence continues at coordinate 681,111,462 of NC_081411.1, forward strand.
GACTTAGTATCTTTCATTTGATTTATAAACATAAATTTCCAAAAAAAAAGTGAAAAATAAAATTCAAGGAAAAAAGAAAAGAGCTTTCCTTTATTTACTTGCATTGTGTGTTTAAATTTAATTCAATTTCCATTTCAAAATGTCAGATTTTTATTTACAAGATGTTCATACTTTTGATTATGTATGAAATTATGTTGATTATGAGTTTAGTAAGGATTAATTAGATGAATCTCTAGATGAGTTTTTAAACCCTAAGCCTTCTAAACCCTCACTTTTCGAAAAGCTAATCAACCTTGTTACTATTCCATTTTGTGGTGATGACAAAGATAATTTGAATGATTCCTCTCATGGGTACATTCCTATCAACTCCTCCAATAGATGTGGAAACATGGTTACCAACAATAATTCTCTTTTATGATGATATGTCTCCCTTTGAGTCAAAAGGTAAACCTTTCAATCGATATGACCATGCCTTGTTGGATGATGCCCTTGATAACTTTATGTCTTTGCATAAATCTTCAAACAAAAACGATACATCTAAAAGATTAATTAACATGATAAATGTGAATGAACATAGAAAGCCTCTTTTTATAGTCCAAGGTTCTTATCCTTCCTCAACTTCACAACTTCCCAATCAACCCCTTTTCCCTATTCAAGGTGGATATATTCATGATTCCTTTAGTACTCCAAAAAAACCTATCATTACTATGTAAGGAAGAAATCCCACTAAGAGTCCTTATAGTTATGTTAAACAACTAAATAAGGAGAGTAATCATGTAGTTTCCCACACTTATAATAAAAGAAACAATAGGAAACCTAATCCTCCTCTAGTTATCCCTACTTCTCTCCTTGATCCTAAACCTATTCTTCCTCAATCACCTCACATTTCACAAACTCTTGGTAAGGAATATGATCTTATTGAACAATGCAAAGCTACTCCTGTCAAGATATCCCTTTGGGATTTGATTCAAATTTCCTCAACCCATCAAGGAATGTTACAATATGCCTTAAAAACTTTATCACATCTCCTAAGGCTCAAATAGTGTTTACCCAAGATGAGTTACCCACTAGTGAGATCCAACATCAATATGATCATTTAATGATTGTGGTTATCATAAATGATAGTGCAATAATATGAACACTAGTGGATAATGGTTCTGGCCTTAATGTTTGTAGCATTAACTTTTTGCATAAAATAAATGTCAATACATCTCTCATTAAGCCCGATTATCTCACTATCTGAGGCTTTGATAATGTTGCTAAATCTTCATTAGGTATTATCACCTTGGCTATTAAGGAAGGTCTTTTTACTTTACCCACACCTATCCATGTCATACCTAGAAATCTGACATAAAATTTGTTATTAGGGAGACCTTGGATTCATAGCATGCAAGTTGTCCCCTCTACATTGCATAGGCAAGTTAAATTCACTTACAACAATAAAACATATTGTAGCGTCTTAAAATTGTGACACTTGCAATTTCGACCGCATTTGGGTCTTCACGATGGCGATGCAACACGGAACCTGAATGGAGACCCCGAAACTTGTTCATGACACCAAAAACTACATTTTTCAGCACCCTGGCCTGATCCTTCTTGCACCCCATTGTCCCTCGAGGTGGGACCATGGCGCCCAGTGCCCTGGTCCTTCAGGACTAGGGTGCCCAGCGCCCTGGTGCCCCAGGACCATGGCGCCCAGCGCCCTGGTCCCTGGCCCTATTTTGGGCCCGGTCTCTTTTGGGGCTTCGGGTCTTTAAGTTTGCAAATTGGAAAATAATATTTCCTGGTCAGCCTAAGGTCGGGAAAATCAGTCTTTCAACCCTAATTGACAAGTATAAAAATTGCATTTCCTCTCTCATTTTGGGGAAGAAAGAATGGAAAAAAGGCAGAAACGATATTCAAGCATTCAAGCATTCAAGCATTCAAGCATTTCTTCAAGCAATTAATCATTCTAAGTCTCCATTCAAGGCTAAGTGTTGCATTCAAGACAAGGATTCAACCATTGAACAGGAGATCACTTATAACATACAACATACTACATACATTACACCTTCGCATGTAAGAATACAAACATTCTTACAACAAGGTATCAGTACTTGTTTACATTACAAACATTTACATTTACAACATTCTCATTTCTTGGTTAATTCCAAAATTGGGGTTTGACCTAAAGGCAAACCCCTCATCCCTAATCCCCTAATCGTCCTCTCTTTTCTATGTGTAGGTTGCAGGTACACGGCTGTAATTGAAGATCTGGAATCCTTGTGCAGAGACGAACAGATCCACCTTCGTTTTGCAGATTTTCCGGAGGACCGTGTGCACGCCGGGCGCCATCGTCCCGTCAACTTTCGCTCAAATTTGCAAAACAGTATAGTATCGACATTTTACTGCTAATTCTAGGTCCACAGCTTCATCCTATATCCCCATCTCTGTTTATAAGCGAATCTTTCTTGCTTTTCATGCATTCCTAGTTCAATCATTCTTTCCACATTTCTTTACAAAAGAGGGTATCCTTGCTATCACAACCCTTGAAATTCATATAGAATCCAATCTTGCATTGCGTGGGATTGGATCTTGTGGGTTTCAACCCCTCTTTTGAATGTAAAGTCTCCCCTAAGTGAAAACCATCAACCCTAGTGACTCTCCCTTCTCTCTCCTCGGAGTTGGGGAGGGGAGAACGACTAGGGTTCAATTTTTCCGCTTTACATTTTGGTGAACCCGATGTGAACATCCTCATTCTGATTATTCATGGTTAGATCTAAAAATTTTGCTTTCCTAATTATATTTCCATGTTTGATCTTTTGCAAATTTTAGAGGTTGATTGCATAAAAACCCTAAAATTTTCTTTTTAGTAATTGAGCTTGTGAAATATTTAATTGTTAATGCTTGTTTCAGATCTACCCTTCTATTGCAAATTGTCAATTCATATTTGTGCTTTAATTCTGAAAATTAAGTGGTTAAATGTCAAAACCCTAATTTTTAAGACCTTCTTGATTCAACCTTTGACTAATAATTTCACTAATCAAAACACCTCCAAATCGGCTGTAACTTTGGATTCCGCAATAAAATCACAATATCTTTCATCCCTGAAAATTTGGAAAAAAGTTGCGAGGACCGTGTGCACCCCGAGCGCCATCGTCCCCGACATTTTTTTCGAAATTTCGAGAGCTAGATCTTACTGTATTTTTCTGCTAAAATCCAGAATTTTGGCTGATTTTATCAATTTTAACACCTTCAAAATTAAAGTCAAAGTTGGTCTAGCGATTACTTGGATTGAGGCTTCTAATCATTCAAAAATTGTTGAAATTGAAATTTGTGTCAAAATTGTGTTTCTTACAGTCCTAAATCTAAAAAGTGTGTTGGCATTCATTCGAAATTTCAGTGTTTTATTCAAATTTTTACAATTTGTGACTTTTGAAATTAAGTGTTTAATTGTAACAATTTTGATTTCCACTTTCAAAATCGAATTTTGCATGAAATCGAGTCAACTTTTAAATTTCGAAGCCTGCATTGCTTTCTGTATTCCTTCTAAAATCATAAAATTCAAAATTTCAGTTTCCCCCTCTTTTTTCAAAATTCAAATTTTACATTTTTCAACAATCTTGGTAGGGTTCAATTTTGAGATTGCAACTTTAATTTGGCCTATCTACAGATCGTAAAATCACTCAATTTTTTCAGATTAGCTTTAAAATCATCATAACTTTCATCCCTGAAAATTTTGAAAAAAGTTGTGAGGACCGTGTGCACCCCGAGCGCCACGGTCCCGGACATTTTTTCTGAAATTTTGGGAGATTGTCCTGATTGCATTTAACAGCTTAAATCTAGGAGATTGGCTGATTTTATTGAAATTTGCTCCCTCTAAAATTCAAAATCTTCTCTCTCTCTTTAGTGCATGAGTTTTACAACAATAAGCCCTACTTACACTATTCCTGTTAGACGAAGCCTTAGAATTAAGTCTTTCCAAGGTGTAATTACCGAGGAGATGGAACCTAATTTGAATGACCTTTTTAATGAGGACATGGGTAATTCCTCTAATCCTCTTAATGATGAAGAAGATCTCCATGAGGTTTCTAAAGAACAACTTTCAAAATTGGATAACCAATTTGATGATTTTCGACAATGGATGTCTCAAGAATACCCCGATAGTCAAGCTCTTTCATTAATTGAGGGTCTAAAACGTATGGTTCAAAGTGATAAGAATGGAATTGATATTTTGTGTGGTATTGCACACATTGTGGATTCGAATGTGATGCCTATGAAGAGTTGTGTTGAAACCTTAGGTTATACACAACCTCTTACTCAAGTTAATCATTCTATTCCTTTGACAACTCCTATTGCTAGTATACCTACTTTTACATCAAACATAATGACTACTTCAATACAAGACATTCCTCCTATGATCACTAGTCATGGGGGCAATCCTTCTTCTTCAATCAACCCTCTTCCTTCATTCAATCCAACTTCTTCATTCATTCCTTCAATGAGTGTTCCTATTATATCTCCACAAATGAACATGACACAAGGGGGCAATTCATTTAACCCTTGCATTCCTCCTTGTAGTGTTCCTCCTTTCCAATCATCTCCTATGACTAACTATCATAGTGTCCCACCACCTTACTCTCTACCTTCTTTCAATAACATAACACCTCCATCACAATCTAACACGTCTAATATGAACTCTTCGACTGAACTGACCATTAACAATCTTGCACAAACTGTCTCTTCTTTACAGCAACAAATTGCCTCTATGAATCAATCTAAGTTTAGTGTGCCCACATTTGATGTTGCGAGCCCACTTTCTCTTGACATTGTCTGAGCTATCCCCCCTAAACATGTTGAAATTCTGCATTTGGAGTTTTATAATGGTAAGGGTGATCCTCTAACACATGTTAAGACCTTTCAAACAATATGCACTGATTTTGCTTATGACCAAAGGTTGCTTGCAAAACTGTTTACTAGAACATTAAGAGATAAAGCCCTACAATGGTATTGCTCGTTGCCTTCCTATTCTATTACTTCTTTCGAACAACTTGCAAATTCTTTCATTCAACAATTTCAAAACAATATAAGTCCTAAAGTTACTTTGATTGATTTAATGCATTGTAAACAAGGTGTTAAAGAAAAAGTGACTAATTTCATTGGTAGATATAAGCATTTGTATGCTCAAATTTCTTTTCCAGTGCCTGACAATGATATTCAAAGAAACTTTATTTCTAATTTACAAAAAGATATTAGAGAAAAACTCTTGTTTTCTGAGTTTACTTCTTTCCAACAGTTGTGTGCAACTCTTCACAATTATCAACTGACTGTGAGTCAAATGGAACAAGCAAATCCTATGGCTCTGGGTGATAAGGGTGATAGTAGTCAACAACCATTTGGGAAGTTTAAACCGAACAGAGAGTCCATTAAATTCAATGAAAACATCATCAACAACAATGTGAATGCAGCCTCAGGTGTGCCTCCTATTTCTAAGTTTTTCAAGAAAGAAAAAAAGTTTACTCCTTTGAACGAATCATTGCATAGTATTATGAATAAGTTATTAGAACAAAATGTGCTTACTCTTCCTCCTATAAGGCAAATAAATCCTGCAAAGATTAATTCACCCTATTTTGATAACAAATCTTTTTGTCAATTTCATCGTCATCCTGGGCATGATACTGAAAAATGTTTTGCTTTAAAGGGAAAAATTCAAGATTTGATTGATAATAATACTATCTCTGTTTCTGGTGTGAATGATAAAGGCAACACATCTGTAGCTCCTCCTAACCAAAATCTTTAGATTTTTACTGATCCATTGCCTTCTCATACCTCTAATGCGATTGATACTACTGATTCCTCTGTCACACCTGATGATCTTGTGTCTATGACTCCGAATGTGATTAACTTTGTAGAGCAGCAGAAAATCCCTAAAGAACTTTCCATCACATTTGATTCCAGTGAGACTATCAGGGCACCTGATGGTCCTTTATATATAGTTGCAAAAGTCAAGAATACACCTTGTTGTGGAGTGCTTATTGATCCTTCTTGTATGGTTAATATCATTACTGAAGAATTTCTTTTTACTTTGCAATTGAATCAAGTGATCTATGATGAAACAAATGTGGTTGTGAAACTATTTGATTCATTTTCTTCTCCTGCAATTGGTTCTATTACATTACCTATTGAGGTTCATAACAAATCCCTTGATGTGGAATTTGCTATTATTCCATCATCCGAACAATTTCATGTGAAGCTAGGCTATCCTTGGCTATCTTCCATGAAAGCTATTGCTTCTCCTATTCACAAGTGTTTGAAATTTCCCCATAATGGTGAAGTTGTTACTGTCAATCATAGTCTCTTTAAACCAGCCGAAAGAACTTCTAGCATTCCTATTGATTACTTTTGGCCTAAACAATTCCAATCTCTTCCTCCACGAAGTGATCATCTTTTTAAATCTTATCAAAAGTGGAAGAAAGATATGATCCTATCTCTAAGTGAACCTAGAACACCCAAACTTGACATTCCTATCGTTCCTGAGAAGGAAGTTCTTCCTTTGAAAGATAAAACTAATGTCTTTCCTCAAGAAGATTCCCAACACATCCCTATGGATGTGACTATGCCTATGATTAATAAACTTCCTAAAATTAGACCTATCCCTCCTTGTCATGATGGACTTGGTCTCCTTCCTAAGCCAAATATTCCTCCCTTATATGGAGCAGTTCCTCCTCCTTCCTCTTATGGAGAGAAGAGACCTTCCTCTTCTCCTATTATTCAACCTAAGAGACCACAACCTAAACACCCAAGTGATAAGGATGAGAACATTCCTCCTCCTCAATCTTCACAACTTCCTACTAAGACTAGACGAAATCATTCTGCACATGAACGCTAATGAAAGCATCATCTTAGAGCTCAGGCAACTGCTTCTCAAACTTTGCAATCCCCAAAAACACCTTCAACTAATATTATTCCATTTTCTCCTCAGCCGGAAGATGAGCCAAAATCTCCTAAACATAAGATGCATGGTGGTCTTGATCCTGTGCGAGTTAAAAATCCTATTTTTATAAATCTTGATGATGACATAGATGAAAATGTTATTCATGATGAAAATGTTACTCCTGTTCATTCTGATAGTGAATATGAACATGTTGATGTTGATAATTATCTATCTAATGAATTTTCTAAAGCACTTATCCTAGCTCCTAGACAAAAACAACGTGGCTCAGAACATGAACATAGCCCTTGTTTGGATCTTGTGATAGCTCCATCTACTATGTTGGATGTTCCTCCTCTAGTGTGTTTCCTACCTTCCCGAAATATTGATCAGCAAGATCGGGGGGTAGATGACGTGCTAGACTACTTCATTAGCATAGCAGATTCTCTCCTCCTCTCTTGATTTTTTGTTACTTCTTCTATGTGTTACTCCCATTCTTCTATTTGTTGTCCTTAATGTTGTCTACTTGAGGATGATGCAAAACATTGAGATCTCTTTTGGTCTCTCTCATGTTGACTCAAAAGACACATGTGTTCCCTTCTTCTAGGTGACCTTCCTTGATTGGGGAATGAAGAACAATTATGCATACATACATATGATATACATGAATTATCATACAGCATACTGACCCCGAGGAAAGCGAAGTCACCTCGTGCTTTGTGTTTTGTGTCTATTATCCTTGGGCTTATCTCACACTTGGGGGCTAAATCCTTGTGATAATGTGCTCCTTTCTCATTTCTTATATGTATCACTACCTTAAAGCAATCACCCCCGATGAGGCGTGTGCGATCGCTTTAATGTAGGGGGGCATACATCCCGTTCATATCTTTTCAAGATACTTGAAAATTTCTTGACAAATTTAGCTTTGCCTTGAAAATTTTTGATATCTTTCTTGCATGACTCATAGTGAGGGAACCTTACTACTGATAGTCATGGTTCTCCCTCGTGATCTTCCCTTTTACTTTGTCAATCAAAGTCATAAGATCCTTAGTCCACTAGGGGCTTGGTGTATCTTGCCTCCTTGATGTGGTGAAAGCTTTTTAATGTGTTTCCTTGTACTTTACCGGAAGTATGAGCGTACGCTTATACTCCCACTAAAGTGGGGGCTAAATGTAGTGTCTTAAAATTGTGACACTTGTAATTTCGACCGCATTTGGGTCTTCATGATTGCGATGCAACACGGAACCTGAATGGAGACCCCGAAACTTGTTCATGACACCAAAAACTGCATTTTTCAGCACCCTGGCCTGATCCTCCTTGCACCCCGCTGTCCCTAGAGGTGGGACCATGGCGCCCAACACCCTGGTCCTTCAGGACTAGGGTGCCCAGCGCCCTAGTCCCCCAGGACCATGGCGCCCAGCGCCCTGGTCCCTAGCCCTATTTTGGGCCCGGTCTCTTTTGGGGCTTCGGGTCTTTAAGTTTGCAAATTGGAAAATAATATTTCCTGGTCGGCCTAAGGTCAGGAAAATCTGTCTTTCAACCCTAATTGACAAGTATAAAAACCGCATTTCGTCTCTCATTTTGGGGAAGAAAGAATGGAAAAAAGGTGGAAATGATATTCAAGCATTCAAGCATTCAAGCATTCAAGCATTTCTTCAAGCAATTAATCATTCTAAGTCTCCATTCAAGGCTAAGTGTTGCATTCAAGACAATGATTCAACCATTGAAGAGGAGATCACTTACAACATACAACATACTACATACATTACACCTTCGCATGTAAGAATACAAACATTCTTACAACAAGGTATCAGTACTTGTTTACATTACAAACATTTACATTTACAACATTCTCATTTCTTGGTTAATTCCAAAATTGGGGTTTGACCTAAAGGCAAACCCCTCATCCCTAACCCCCCAATCGTCCTCTCTTTTCTATGTGTAGGTTGCAAGTACGCGGCTGTAATTGAAGATCTGGAATCCTTGTGCAGAGACGAACAGATCCACCTTCGTTTCATGGATTTTTTGGAGGACCGTGTGCACGCCGGGCGCCATCATCCCATCAACTTTCACTCAAATTTGCAGAACAGTACCATCTCGACATTTTACTATGAATTCCAGGTCCGCAGCTTCATCCTATATCCCCATCTCTGTTTATAAGTGAATCTTTCTTGCTTTTCATGCATTCCTAGTTCAATCATTCTTTCCACATTTCTTTACAAAAGAGGGTATCCTTGCTATCACAACCCTTGAAATTCATATAGAATCCAATCTTGCATTGTGTGGGATTGGATCTTGTGGGTTTCAACCCTTCTTTTGAATGTAAAGTCTCCCCTAAGTGAAAACCATCAACCCTAGTGACTCTTCGTTCTCTCTCCTCGGAGTTGGGGAGGGGAGAACAACTAGGGTTCAATTTTTCCGCTTTACACATATACCTTTCTAGGTGATACTAGTCTCCAGGCTTATCTCCAAACATCAACATCCAAATCCTCTTCAACTAGTTCTTCCCCAACTATCTTAGATGATTCTTCCAATACTTATACTCCTACTAGTGTGTCTATTTCCTCAAGCCTACCTCATACCTTTAGTTCATCTCCCAATGATTTCTCAAATGAACCTAAGGTTCCTGAAGAGAAGTCTTCTCAACCTAATTCTACCTCTAAAGATGCCTTCTCTCCTGAAAATATTCTTGCAGAAGATGACTAGGGATCCCTTGACTTTAATCCTACTTTCAGAGGAGAATATTAAATTCCCCATAGAGAACCCAAGGTTGAAAAGAAGAAAGAAAAATAAGACCTTAAAAAGAAATCCACTTTACTCGAGCCATTGAGTAATAACTTTGTGTGGGCTTCTCAGACTTCGTCTCCCATGGTTTATGATTTAGAGGATTTAAATCATTTACTTTATGAAAATTCTCCTTCTCTTTAAAAAATGGATAACCTTTTTGTTCTTGGTTTTCACATCTTATATAAGTGTGGATATAATGGTAATGGATGTGGTCCCCAAGAACAAGGGATAAAGGTTCCCTTGGAAAATAACTTTCGTGATACAACATTCAGGCTTGGCTATGATTCTTTTGAGCATACTAAATATTTTAAGAGACCATCTATTAGTGTTATTTCTACTTCTCTCTCAATAAAATATCCATAGTATATTGATTGTGATTCTTCTAGTGTCTTTTCTTTGGATGTTTTTCCCATTGATGATTCCTTAGCTAAATTCTTATGAGTCTATGACAACCTTCCTCATTATCACCATAATTGTAGTTTTCCCTATTGTTTAAATACAAAAGCTTACTTTGGGAAAGAAAGATATAATGATGAGATAGTTAAAGAATTTCCTCAGTTGAAAGACACTCCTCAACAAAGAAATCTCCTGATAAGTGACATTATTGATATCAGGATGGATCCCTCTATTGAAGACAAAGTCATTAAGATGGGAAGGTTTCTTGATGAAGAAGAACAAAAACAATATTCGTAATTGTTACATGAATTCCCTGAAATCTTTGCTTGGATATATTTTGACATACCTAACATTGATCCTAATATTTTCACTCATAACATTGTCTTAGTTCCTGATGCTAAACCAGTGAAGCAAAAGATTCAAAAAAATGAACCCTAAATTATCATTCCTTGTTAAGGCTGAGATTGAAAAGTTATTGGATGCTGGATTCATCCATCCTATCGATTATTCTCCATGGATTTTAAACATTGTATCTGTGGCTAAATCTGATAACAAGATTAAGATGTGTACAGATTTTTGAGATCTTAATAAAGCTTCTTTGAAGGATGAATTCCCTCTCCCAAATATCGATATGATAGTAAATTTCGTAGTAGGCCATGCTTTATTATCCTTCATGGATGGTTTCTCAAGATATAATCAGATCTTCATTAATCCTCAAGATTAATTCAAAACTACTTTCACTACTCCTTGGGGTATGTTTTGTTGGGTTATGATGCCTTTCGGATTGAAAAATGCAGGTGCTACCTATCAACGTGCTATGACCCTCATCTTCCATGATTACATGCATAAAATCTTAGAAGATTATGTTGATGACATCTTAGCTAAATCCATTCTTCATATAGATCACGTTAAGATCATTCGTCAAGTCTTTGAAATAATTTGTAAATACAATATGTGCTTGAATCCCCGAAAGTTTGTTTTCGGTGTAGATAGTGGAAAACTATTATGATTCATAGTCTCGCATCAAGGAATTGAGGTGGATACGAAGAAGATAGATGCCATTGTTAACATGCCACCTCCTAAAAATATTTCCCAACTAAAAATTTTACAAGGAAATATTTAAGCTATTCGTAGGTTTGTTTCTCAACTTGTGGATCATACCTTTCCTTTTACTCAATTAGTTAAAAAGAATATCACCTTTCAATGGAATGAGGATTGTCATCAAGCATTTGAGGACTTAAAAAAATATTTGGCCAATCCTCCTATTCTTCAACCTGCTGACCCGTCCAATCCCTTTCTTTTATGCACAACTGCTTCCCTTCATGCTCTTGCAGCCTTATTGGCACAATTTGATAAGGATGGTAGAGAATGGCTAGTTTACTATATAAGTCGCACTCTACTCGATTACAAAGTCTGATATTTAGTGATAGAAAGACAATGCCTTGCTTTAGTCTTTCCAACCCAAAAATTAAGGCATTGCCTTTTGAATGCCGAAGTCCATGTTATCATTAAATTTGACCCTCTAAAGCATCTTTTCTCCAAACCCGATCTTTCAGGACGCTTAGCCAAGTGGATTATGATGTTGACCGAGTTTGACCTTAAGTTTGTCTCATAGAAGGCAATAAAAGGTCAAGCGTTGACTGACCACTTGGCTGAGGCTCCTTCACCCTTCTCCCTACCTAACCCAGAGTCTTTCCCTGATGAATGTATTCTCTCTACTGAGGTTGATGAGATCTGGGAGTTATATTTCATTGGCTCTAGGTGTCGTACAGGATTGGGGGTAGGTGTTGTCTTAATTTCTCCTTAAAAAACCTATCCCTTTATCATATCTTCTCAATTTCTTGTGTACCAATAACATTGCTAAATATGAGGCTTTTATAGTTGGAATTAAAGCATCCCTAGCATTAAATGTAAAAAATCTACATATCTATGGAGATTGTCAATTAATCATAAGGAATGTGACAGGAATTTATCAAGATAAGCAAGATAATTATCATAATATAGAGATTTAGCTATATCTTTGTTGCAAAATTTTGATTCTTATACCATGGAGCCCATTCCTTGAAAAGATAATCGACATGATGATATAATGGCATGTGTAGCCTCTCTTGTGTCTTTAGGGGACCCCTTGGTAGATCTCAAATTCACTATTTACAACCCCACTACCCCGAGTATTGCTGACAATCCTAGTGATGTGGCATATTGTTGTATTATATATTCTCATGAGTGGTACTAGCATATCATGAGATATTTGAGTGATGGTACCTTTCCCAACTCTACGAACAAGAATACTAGGGCTAGGATTCACAAGTTGGCCACTAGATACATTATCCTTTCTAATGTTTTTTATAGAAGGGGTTATAATGGTCTTCTCCTTTGATGTCTTAACATATTTGAAATCTCTATTTCTCTTGAGGAAGCACATTCGGGTGCTTACAGGGGGCATTTTGGGGGCATATCCTTAGTTCTAATTTTTCTCTGAATGGGATATTATTAGCAGACCATGGAAAAGGAATCCTTTGCATTTGTAAAGAAGTGTCATCAATGTCAACAACATATCAATTTGATCCATGCTCCAGCCCAAGAACTCCAATCTCAAGTAGGGTCTTGGCCCTTTTCTACATGGGGTTTTGATCTCATTGGTAAAATATCTCCTCCCTCATCTCAAGGACATACTTTCATCATAACCGCAACTGCTTACTTTATGAAGTGGGTAGAAGGAGTTCCTCTTTGATCTACTATCATTGAAGTAATCTATCAATTTATCTTAGATAACATCATTTCCTAATTTACAATACCTTCCGCTTTGGTTTCCAATAATGGAACATCATTTAAAAACAAAGATGTGAAGAAGTTTCTCAAGAAATACCATATTCAACATAAATTTTCTCCACCCTACTATCCTCAATAAAATGGTCAATCCAAATCTTGAAATAGAATAATTAAATAAATTATTCATAAGACTGTGAGCAAGCATGGTAAGGATGGGCATACTCAGTTAATCTACACTCTTTGGGCTTACCAAACGAGTGTATGCTTTGTTATAGGTTGTACTCCTTATAATCTTGTTTATGGTGTTGATTTCATTATGCCTTTGGAGTTAGAAATCTCATCTTTAAGAGTTTCTCTTAAGGGTATAGTGGATGATGATTCCTATAGAGAACAAAGGCTCCAATAACTTGGGATGCTCGATGAACGATGCATAAATGCTCTTGAGCATATTCAAGCACATCATAAAACTTTACAACAAAGCTACAATGATAAAGTCATTCAACGTACCTTCTCAATAGGTGATTTAGTACTTAATGAGAATCAGTGCAATGTGAATGCCTTACCTAAGGAGAAAGGAAAATTCAGCCCTAATTGGCTTGGATCATACATCATTGTCAAAGTCAATGGATCGAGTGCTTACAAGATAGCAGATGTGGAAGGTACGCCTCTCAAGGAACCCATAAATTATATGCACCTTCGTAGATACTATGCCTAGTATCTCTCTCTCTCTCTCTCTCTCTTTCTAGTTTATTCTCTCTCCTTGTGTCTTTTATTTCATCAAAATTGGATAATATGTTAGCATATCTTCATTAAAGTATGTGGTATTAAATGATATGGTATTGTTTGGTCTACATTACTTCATTCTTGACAAGCATGTTTCTTCACTTTATTGTTTGTCTTGGATTAATTTATGTAAATTGTAATAGATTTACATTTTATATGTGCTAGAATGTTAAAAAAATTCTTGTGTTAAGTAGGATTATATCATGTTGTGTTTAATTAGAGTTAATTAGATCACATTAGTCATATAGTTCTTAAGCTTAACACATTTTCCTTCTACTTCACCAAGGTAGCATTTAATTAAATACTTAGTTATTTAATTAAATCACATGTATCAATTTAATCATGAAGCATTGAGAAATTAATCATATGGAAATTAGATTAGACATACATGTTCATTACCAAATTTGTTACATTTAATCAAAGCAATGCATACATTGTTTCAAGAATTAAAATAACATGTTTGAGTTAAAACATAAGCATAAATAAATGTATATCGATGAATGTCATAACATGTATATCACTGTACATAAAAAAGTGTCACATAATACAACATAGTCATCTCCTATCCCTAGAACTAGCAACTGGAGGATGGTGACTAGGTGTCCCATCCTGATCTAGTCGTGGGGGTGGACCCATGGGTGTGTATAGTGATGTGGAGTGTGAGCGACTCTGTGAGGAGCTCCTATGCTCCCTATTCATAATGATCCCACAATATGTGGCTACCTCTACCTGAGCTGCTACTAGATCATGCTCTGTCCACTAAAACCTCTCTAACAAGGTACTCTCCCTCTCTCACCAAACCTCTAACTCCACCCAGAAGGGGGTAAATATAACCTCATTCCCCCTAGCACTCTTTTGAGGTCCATGCACTATCTGTAAGGAGTTAGGAATGTGTGCAGTCATGATGATGTCTATCACTACATTCTGGATAAGGGAGTGCCACTCTTGGACACCAACTACAGAGATAGAAAGAGGATTTTCATTAGTAACATTCTATATTATCAAATATAAATAATTAAGATACATAAATTAAATAATCATAAAACACCTTACTTGGATCTCTCTCTCACTAATTGGGGTCATGGAAAGAGACCTCCTGTGACTGGGACCTGCTAGACTCTCCGTGCTCATAATGCCTCTGTATAGTGGGCATGAGATGGTGGGGACTAGAATCAGGACCCCTTATAGGTTCCTTTTTCCCTTGCGATGGAATACTTAGTGGATCTAAGGCTATGGTGTCATCCTCAAAGTGATGTGGAACTACATCTGACTCGTCCTCCTCAACCTCCTTGTCCTCCTCCTCCTCCTCCTCCTTATCCTCCTCACCCTCCTCCTATTCCTCATCCTCATCCACCTCCTCCTCCTCTCCATCCCCCTCATCATCACCATCTCGATCTACCTCTCTTGCACCACCAGCCTCCTTCTCTCCTACATCATCATCCTGATCATTTGTGTCCTCCTCACCAAGGTCCTCAGATGTATTAGGGCCCTCCTCATCACCCATGTGTCTCCATGGTCTAGGGCTCCCTCTAGGGAAGTCTATCAAAATGATAGCTCCAGGTTATGTCCTACCCCACCATGTGATGTACCATTGGTGTGCACCCACATCCTCTCTATAGTTGGTCGTGATATCCCAATCTGACTCATCTAAATCTATGATATCAATCTCATCATTGGTAGGTCTTAGAATGGCTCCTGGCCTAGGGATCACACATGAGTGCCAGATGTAAATAGGAACATCTATAGGGACACACTGATCAAACCCAAATTGTTGCTTGACTTAGTTGAAGTAGAATGGGACTACAATGTGGCTATACCATCTCTCCAGTAGACGGTTCCTCTCCATGCAAAACAACTACCTATGTATACCTGCCCACATGTACATCCTGAGGTAGGGTCTCCATTTGATAACCTCCATTGTCAATCTATCAAAGGTCACTCTCCAATGAAACAAGTCTTTGAAACACCACTCATGGGTAAGAGGATATGCAAACACCCTAGGCTTCTCTCAAACCAAATAAATAAGAACCCCAGTAGGACTAGTACAAATGATATGCTCAAGAATCCAAATCTGTAGTAGTGTGCAGGTCATCAGGATGCATCCTTGTCCAAAAATGCACTCTCCTAAGTCATGATAGAGGTGGGATAACATGATCTGCCCCTAGGAGTATGCCCTTCAATGTCTCTCCATGGCTCTCACTACATAAGTGAGACCTCCATGCATGTGTGTGCCACACCCATCAGGGCACACATCTAATGCAATGGTAGAAACAATCAACCATCTCACTAGAGAAACCTCATCAGTGGGATGTAAAAGCCAAATGATCATAATGTGGCCTTCCATCTCACTGGACATCTCTCCCAATGCAATATATCTTCTCCCTCCTGTAGTTAGTAGTAGTGCAATCATCTTAATACCTCACTGTCTCTCCTTTGATAGGTAGATGAAGTATGTGATACATGTCCTCTAGAGTGAGCATCATCTCTCCCACAGTTAGGAGAAAATTGGAAGTATCTACATCCCATCTCTCCATCAAGGACATCAACATCGCAGGGTGGAACTTGATGGCAGGCATGGTCATCACATACTATAAACCTACTAACTATAGAAACTCCTTCTCCTTTGGTGACAGCCTCATAATTCAACTCTAGAGGATCTGAAAGGTATGGCCGATAGTGTTCTCTCGCATGTAGGGAGGAATATACAAAACAAAACCATCCAATCATTAGTAATCACTCATCAATCATCATCATGTAATCGAAAACATCATTCTATCTATTCTATCCATCATATGCTTGATCCTGTGCAACCCTCGGTCACTTTGAGTAGGGACCAGGGTGCCCCTCTGGGACTAGAGCATCCTAGGAGGACTAGGGTTCCCAAGTGGGACCAGAGTGCCTTGGGAGGACCAAGGCATCCCTGTGGGACCAGGGCACCTAGGGAGGACTAGGGCGCCCTAGGAGATAATGGTGCCTAGACTAGGGGGCATGTTCATGATCTCCATGCTGACATCATTGACAAAGAAACTAATGCAAATTAAAAAGTCAACAATGAATCAATAGAAGGTCAACTCACCTCATTAAGTGGTATGTTGGTTAGCATGACCTAATGCAGGATCTCCATCCACATGAGTTTCTTGAGTCGACATCGAGGCATGATGGCTAATGTGTGGGCTCCTCTGTAATGAATAGTGCCAAAAATAAAAAGTGACAAATTAAAGTGTCACTTTCATATTTATGAGGTATGCACTTTTTCATTTTTATGATTTTAAGTTAAAAACCCTAATTTTGTTCTTTTCACTTAATCTATCATAACTTGAGCTAGGGAGCTCCGATTTTGTGCCATCGGTGGTGTCAGAATTATGAATTCACCCTCTTTCTCCACATTTGTACCATAAAGCACTTGGATGTATAATCAATCCTTGTTGTGAACATGTCCCATCAAGGTCTTTATGATAATTCATTGTGGTAAACATTTACCCTATTTCACCTCACTAATAAGCAAGCCAAAATAGGGGGGCATATAGCTACCCATGAATTTCATCACCTTCCTTAGTAAGCATTAGGTGATTTTGTGATCTAACATGTGGTTTTTTAGGGTGTGGTTCCTAACTGTGTATTGCAGATACTAATGGGGGCTTCGTTTGACAACTTATGGATATATCCTTTTTCAAATAATGTTTACTTTTATGTACTTTAGTTTTCATATGCACGTAGTGTCATATGACCGCTAAAGTGGGGGATAAATGTAGTGCCATAAATTGTACACCCTTTCTAGGGTGGTATAATTCCACACTTAGTTTAGCACATGTCTTAGTGTGTTTTGCATCCTGAATTTCTAATCTCCTTTAAGAATTTAATTATTTAATTTAATTAAGCCTAAATTAATATTTCATCACTTCACACATTATAAAGTTGGTCCCTTTACCCTAAGTGTGCCCCTTGTCATTTTGTTCCTTCAATAAATCATTAAATCATAAACCCTAATTATGGCCTATTTTAACCTTTAAGGCCTAATTTTACATATCAAAACATCTCAGAATCATCTGTAATTTTGGGATTCACTCTAATATCATCATATCTATGATAAATATTAAGAGGGGGGGGTGAATTAGTATGCCAAAAATTACTGTACTTAAACACTTTACTAGACTACCAGTAAACTGGTAAAACAGTTTAGCAGACCAACCGGTTAGCACACATATAAACCAAATAGCAAATAATGCATTCACCCATAGAAGCACAAACACCATAACACGAGAGATTTTTACATGGAAACCCAAATGGGAAAAACCATGGTGAGATGGAACTCACAAGTAACTATCTACAGAATAGGAACCAGACTGGTTAAGGTCAGACCGGTTAAGGTCATACAATGTTCTTTACCAGAATAGATCCTGTTAGGAATCTTAATCTATGTTAGGAGATAAGTCCAATTAAAGACTACCTTGCTAGAGGATTTTAGATCCATAGATGTGAACCACCTTGTTAGAGGATTTACAAAAGGCTTTTGGGCTTACCCGGTTAAGGGCTTCAGACTTGTTGAAGATGTGAGTAATCAACAAGTGAGTGATCTAGCAAATAGCATAGATTGTTTGGTTAGATCCTTGATAGCTCATTCCTAATGCATTCTAGCATTACTTCAGTCTTTGACACATTCACACTCTCCTTTCTCTCATAGACCTGAACTTCTCTTCTATATTCGTACTTACAAAAACTCTTTTACCACCTTAAACCCTAGCAACTTCTTAAAACCCTAGACATGATGTCCTTATCAAGGAATATGATTTCATGTCGATCCAATATGATTACATTACAATTTCCTAGGTTCATTGCATCTAGACATATTCTATAACACGACACAAAAAGTATTGTTAAAGTGTCAACACCACCAAACAATCGATGGATGGTAACTCATCATAAAATGCAGGTTGGTAACTCATCATAGAGTATTACCGGTTCATACAAAATACTGGTTGCCAGTTTGACAAAAATGAAGACCGGGAAATATATGTTCTACTGCTTTTCTCCTTCGTACCGCTTGAGATCCTCAAACCGCTTGGGGTCAACATACCACTTCAGACTGGTAAACACATTCTGCAAAACACCGATAGTCTAAAAACTATAATGCATCATACCGATTGGGAACAATTGCTGGTTGAGCATAACTCATACATATAAAAGTGATCTCAATGCAAGTGTGTGTCCATCAATGACAATCACAACATAATCATCAAAAATGCCAACAATCTCCCCCTTTGGTATTGATGGCAACACCTAGGGGAAAAAAAATTGACCTGTAAGTGTTTTACAACAAAAATTATGCCATAAGAAAAATTACTCCCCCTAAGCATATACACTATCCCTTTTGCAAACAAAACAATGTATAATTATTTGCATACAGAGATAGACATGAAGATATACAGAGCATACATCAAAATTTTAAATACCAGAATACTTCTCCCCCTTTGCCAACAATGACAAAGTATAGCTGAACAACCCCTATTTCCATTTGGTATTAAAATAATAAGAGTTTATGACAATAAAGAGTAAAACTTGTCAAAAACTGATTTAAAGTCTTGCAAAAATTGTTTCATAGATAAGGACCAGGACTCAAGTAGGGAGGTAGCCACTTCTTTCTCTATCTACATCTGGGAGACCTGTTCTTCCATGGCATCTATTGTGCTCATCTCTTGAGTCACCATTAAGGCATCGAGACTGAGATAACATTTCTGAAGTATTTGTAGGTGTGGGACTAGAACCAGTTGTAGTTCTTACAAATCTCGAGTCTGATTTCTGATTTCCAACTCTATTTTGGTAGACTGGATATGAAACCGGTGAATGGTTTGCCCATAAGCTGTAAAAGAGTCTTATGGTGACTTGAAGGTGCTCATGTATAACTACAAGTCAGATTGTAGCTTTTTCTTTTGTACAAGCACATCATCATAGAAGAGATGGGGTTAGAAAATCTTACTCAGTAGTAGATTCCCCTCATCCAGAGCATCCCTTATATCTTTTTGAGCCTTTTGCAGATCGGACCAGAGCTCATTTAGCTTCTTCACCAAGGCAATGTTGAGAGTCTTTTGATGCTCTTTCTTGGCATTTACCTATGCTACCTCTTCTAGGCTTTGCACCTGATCATCCACTATGATGCATAGGAGCTTCAATTGTTCCAGTGATGAATCAGTATTGGGGAGGTTTGTGTCAGGTAACAAACCGGTAAGAGTGTCCACCATAGCTTGGATCACATCTTGCTCCTATTGGCATATGGAGACTCCAATGAGACATTGTGTGTGATTGAAGGTTTTGTCATTGATGGCAACCTTGCAATCCTATGGCATCGGCAAGACTTCATACCAGCAAAGCATTACACAAGCAAGACAGTGCACCAGCATCAACAAGATCACTCTACACCAGCACCAGTACTAGCACAAATAAAAGATGTATATCGGCATAAAGGCTAATAGGATTTTTGATATGTAATATTTTGTTTATTATTGTAAGCCGACTTGGAAAATTGTAAAATGACTCTTGTATATAAAGGAGATCATTGTAGACATGTAAAAAAGGCAGTGAGCATAAAAGAAAATTATTAGGCAGACCTAATGTGTGAATTATAGGTCAAGGATATATGTAAAGAGTAGAGTTAGAACCGGTACTGAATCTGGCATTGGAGATGCTATTGTAAAGCAGTACAGATCTTTGGGTTAGTATAATCCTCATTGTAAGTTAGTGTGACTTCTCATTGAGCAGTGAGCTCTAGGCAGTTGGCCTTCCTGCATGTGCAGGCCCCTATTGTAAGTAATATTCTCTTATTGGCTAGTGAGTGAATATTGTGGGTCACAAATCCCACTGAGGTTTTTCCCACACCAGGTTTCCTCGTTAAACATCTTGTGTTATGGTGTTCTTTTCATGTGGATGTTTCTGATTTTGTTTATTGCATTAATTCTTGCATACCGGTGTACTGCTATTTTATGTTCTGCATGTTTTAACTTAAGAAATTCTTATCACTGGTTAGATACTGATTCAGCCCCCCCCCTCTTAGTATCTGTGGGAATCCTAACAATCGGTATCAAAGCTTGGTCCTCTATTTTCAGAACCCTAACAACTTGAGGAAGATCTTCACACCGGTAAAGATGGAAAATCTGATGAAGCAACTTGAAGGAGCTCTTACTGACTATGATGTAGAGAAGTTGAAAAATATCAAATTAGAAGATGATTTAAGAGTAGCTCAAGATATCATTCAGGCACTTCAAGAAAATCTTACTGTTACAAGAAATAAGAGAAGAGAACTTTGTGAAAAATTGCAAAATGAGAATGATGAAAAGGAATCTCTTAATGATATGATAAGCAAGCTGAAACAAGAGATCATGACAACAAAAAATGAAATGCAGGATATGACTATGAGATTTTGCAAAGAAATTGAGGATAGAAAGAAGAATGAAGAAGAATTAACCAGAAGACTAAGTGATGCAGCAAATGAGAACACAAGAATTAGCTATGAAAATGACATGTTGAAGATAGATCTAATGCATACTCAGAGTGACTCAAATGAACTAATGAGACAAAAAGAAATCTTGGAAAGGGAATTGGAAACTGCAAATCAAAATAAAAAAAAATTCAAGAAAAGCTCAGAAGAACTTGGTACCTTATTGAAGAATCAAAAACCTAAAGGTGACACCTCTAGAATTGGCTTTGAAGTTTGAGAAACCTTTGGTACTGCAAATACTCAGGATCACAGCAAACTGGTAAGACCACCTGATGCTTATAAATTCAATGGAAAATGCTTTAACTATAATAAGTATGGTCATAGGGCAAATGAATGTAGATCTAGGAATTGTCAGAATATCAATACACCCACCGGTCAATGTTCCAAATGCAACAAAGTTGGTCATAACTCTAAAAACTGCAGAATGAATGTGAGATGTTATGTCTGTGGAATATTTGGACATTTATCTAATCAATGTAGAACACAAACCGGCATAGGTTATGGGAAAGCTATTCAGAAAAATAATGTAACTTGTTATGCATGTAACAAGATTGGGCATATTGCTAAATTTTGTAGAAATAAAAGTATACCGGTAGACAACAAAAGTGCTAGCTTGAAAGGAAAATAAAAATTTGAAGAGGTTAAGCAAGAATTCTCAAAGCAATGGATTAGAAAAGTTGATCTAAACATTGGGAATACTCCTCCACCGGTAGAACCAACAAATGCTTCACCGATAGGATAGAGTGATGCTTCACTGGCAGGATAGAGCAATGTTCCACCAGTAGGAAGTTCTTCATCTAATTGAAGAAAATTTCCTTGAGGGTTTGGCAATCTAATGACACATGCTATTATTCCCTCGGTTAGAGATAAGAAAATGAAAATTACTTAACCAACAAACAATGTTAAGTGAATACTTAACCAACATGCAATTAATGTGGTATATAGCAAAAAAGACTTTATAAAATAAGGTTTTGGCTCCATTTCATTTTACCATGATTTCAAACTTTCAGAGAGCGTGAAGATTCCGAGCTAAGGCATTTCAAGAAAGAAGCAAGCACACTCCAAGAAATCATTCATCCAAGACAGAAAAAGGTATTTAATCATGGCATCAACCTCTGCAATTGAATACATAGTGAACCCTACTATTGTGGAAGTAATTAAAAGACCTAGGCCCATATTTTAATTAGTCCCCGAAATAGCAAAGAAGGATGATACATTAGGTGCATTTTCTCAAATTCCTAAAGGTGTTGTATATGTTGAAAACCCTAGAATGTACATCCACTGCAATATTGAAGAGTTAGGAGATGAGGAAATCAAAACCATGTATAAAACTGAGATATGTGATGATACCGGCAATGTTAAAGTTGAACACAAGGTTATTGAAACCCTAGGATTCATAGAAATCCTTAGCATTCCTAAATTTCCTAAAGATGTGATTAGGATAGTGTTAAGCAAAGTTGATGGAGAATTTTTCTGGTTAGATGCAATTCATAAGATCACCAAGGAAGCGATAAAGGCTATCATAGGGTTACTAGCCACTGGTAAAAGACCAGACAAAAACAAGAAGGTTTCAAATGATTTAGTCATAGACCTAATAGGTGCAACATTTGATAATAGATCTCTAAGGGTTAACGATGTAAAGGATACAAATGTGAGATTCTTAAGTATGATATTAGGTTACAAAGCCACTCATGCTAATAGACTTAACTCAGTTTCAAGTTTATGCATTAAGAGTGCTTATGATATGATAACAGACAATGCAAAAATTGACATCTGTGAATGGTTAAAGGATGAACTAATAGACAACCTTGGAAAGATAAAGAAGGATAAGAAAGGAACTTGCAGATTTGGAAATCTATTAGTATGCCTAATGCTTCATATAACAAAATAGTTTCCTGGTATAGGATATAAAGAACTAGGATATGACATACCGGTAGGAAAGCAATTGATAGAATTGTTTAATACCATGGGTGAGAACAAGGAAAACAACATTCATGACTTTTTCCAAGCATTAAAGACAAAAATGAAGAAAAGGATAAGGTTATCTCAGAAAATTGTAGATAAATATAAAGATGATATATTCTTTGTTATTAAAAAGGATGAAATATGGATGGAAGCAGTCATCCCAAGGACAATCTGCGTAACAGAAATGGGCTATGAGACAGATGACCACATAGTTGAAACTTATGCCAAAGCACTTCTAGAAGCCCCCAATGAGCCTAAGGAAGAAGTATTTGGTAGTGCTGAAACCATAGAAAGCCAAATACAGTCCAAGAAAAGAGTGAAGAAGGTAGAGCCATTTGTGAGAAAAGGATCCAGACAAGCAAAGGCCATTAAGGAAGATGTATTAAAGAAAACCGGCATAACTAAAGATGAGTTGGCTGCCCCACAACCTGAAGCTCATCTATCACTGGTAGGTACTTCTTCAGAAGGTGACATGCCAACAACTTTTAAAAGAGTTGTTAGGAAATGAGATCCCTCACCGGCAACCACTCCTTCACCTAGAAGGACAAGGCAGAAGCAACAAGCTGTGAGATCTCCAGTCAGAAAGGTCACACCTAAAAGGAAGCTAACTCCTAAGATAAAGAAGAAGACAAAAACTGACTTGACACCTCTAGATACATTGCTAAATGAGATCACAAAGGAAGGAAAACTGAAAAACATAGGGAAAATTTATGACACCCTATCTGCTGATGAGAAAGGGCAATTTGAGGAGAGTGTAATATTGCATATGGACATGTTCAAAAAGTTTTTGATGGAAGTTATCAATGAAATACCTGATGATTTATACAAAAGACTTGAGGCCAAAAGGCAAGGAGTGATTGAATTAGACAAGAAAATAAAAATAGAAAAACTACTTGCTGTATATCTGGTAAACTCCCCAAAGGAAATTGATGATCTAATTGCTCAGGCAAACCGGACTGTTTTCTCCACTGCACATTGGCATATTTCACTGATGGTAGGAAGAGGTACAAAAGTTACAGAGGAAACATAAGATGGTTGGGACATATTCTTGATTGAAAAGGAAAAACAAGAAGAATATGGGAATCCCAAGCCTATTAAGGTATATGAGAAGGATAAGAACAAAGGGAAAGGAAAAGTTGGTGGACCTCCAAGCATAAAGGTTAAAGACAACCTACCTCCACCTGTGAAAATCACAACTCCTGAAGACCAACCGGTAGTAGAAATCATGGATGTAGAGGATAGTAATCCAAATCCTGAAGTCCTATACACTGTAAATGTTGATACCCAAAAGATCAACATAACAGTTGATAAAGATACAACTGAAAAGTCAGATATGGCTAAAAATCCTCCAGTAACAAGAGATACAGAGCAATCGACAAAGGATATAGGGAAAAAGATGGAATTTGAGGCACAAACAGAGAAACCAATAGAGCTAAAGGCTCTGTAATAGGCTCACAAGGAAACAATGCCACCGGTAAGCAATGAAGCAGGAAAACCAGTACTAAAAGAAATACAAACACAAACTGACCTACCAAAGGTCAATACAAGAATGGTCACTTCCATCAGTATTTAGACTCTTGGATCATCATCAACATTCAAGTCAACTAATATGACTGAGGTATTGCTTGAATCCATTAAGAAAATAACTGACTACAACTCACAGGTTTACAGAGCAATAGATGATTCAATACCAATTTTGAAGATAATTGCTCCTGATTGTAATATAGATAATAAAGATTCTTTAGGACAGTTGGATACATTATGTAAATACATTTCTGGAAATATTGATAAAATAAAGGAAGAATCAGTAAAGGACATAGTAGAAAAGGAGAAACAAAAATTCTTTGAAGAAGAAATAAAGAAGTGTAACAGAGACTTTGACACACTTCTACCGGAACTGTGTAGTTTGTTAAAAGAATATAAAAATCTATTTAAAGACACATGCAAAACAAACTTCTTGACTATAGATATTGACAAGAAAATAAGCAAGACACAGGATGAGATAAATAAGCTTGCAGACAATTTTGTCAACTCACCAGATTCACTATTTGTTTTTGAAGATAAGTTAGCAAATTTTGAGGAAGAATTGCTTAAACAAGAAAGAGAGAAAGAGAGAATAATAAACAAGGCAAAACACTTGAGATCCAAACTAAGTCCAAGATTGGACCATCTAGCATCTCTGCGGAAGGAAATCTCAGAGGCATTAGCACAGGGAAGTAAAACACTGGCAGGGCAATTACAACATCTCACTGGTACTGTGAAGAGGACTGAAACAACAATAAAACATAGAAAAAAGTTTATGGATAGTATAAACTTAATTTTGGATGATCTTTTTTAGATAATAACTACCCAACTACAAGGTTGAGGATATGACTACAAACTCTACTAACATCTTGACAACCTTTGTCATTGATGCCAAAGTGGGAGTAGTAGGATGAGAAAGTTCAAAGACAGGAATCATATGCTCAGGGGGAGCCCTTCATATTTTTGGTAAACATTCTTTTTGGTAAATTGTTTTTTGGACTACACATTTTGGACACTTTTTGAAATTTCTCATGAGTGTTGCCATTAATGCCAATGGGGGAGATTGTTGGCATATGGACACTCCAATGAGACATTGTGTGTGATTGAAGGTTTTGTCATTGATGGCAACCTTGCAATCCTATGGCACCGGCAAGACTTCATACCAGCAAAGCATTACACAAGCAAGACAGTGCACCGACATCAACAAGATCACTCTACACCGGCACTGGCACTGGCACAGAAGAAAAGATGTATACCAGCATAAAGGCTGACAGGATTTTTGATATGTAATATTTTGTTTATTGTTGTAAGCTAACTTGGAAAATTGTAAAATGACTCTTGTATATAAAGGAGATCATTGTAGACATTTAAAAAAGGCAGCGAGCATAGAAGAAAATTATTGGGCAGACCTAATGTGCGAATTATAGGTCAAGGGTATATGTAAAGAATAGAGTTAGAACCGATACTAAATCTGGCATTAGAGATGCTATTGTAAATCAATACAAATCTTTGGGTTAGTATAATCCTCATTGTAAGTCAGTGTGACTTCTCATTGAGCAGTGAGCTCTAGGCAGTTGGCCTTCCTGCATGTGCAAGCCCCTATTGTAAGTAATATTCTCTTATTGGCTAGTGAGTGAATATTGTGGGTCACAAATCCCACCAAGGTTTTTCCCACACCGGGTTTCCTCATTAAACATCTTGTGTTATGGTGTTCTTTTTATGTGGATGTTTCGAATTCTGTTTATTGCATTAATTCTTGCATACCGGTGTACTGCTATTTTATGTTCTGCATGTTTTAACTTGAGAAATTCTTATCACCGGTTAGATATTGATTCACCCCCCCCCTCAGTATCTGTGGGAATCCTAATAGCTCCTTCTTCCTCCTTATCACTTCAAGGTATTCTTGAGCAACCTTAATGATCTATAGCAACTCCATTTCATTTGTAGACTGGAGGTGAATAGGACTAGTGAGGTCAGCCAGTTTGGCTTGACTACCGGTTGCCTTTGGAGTCTCCATCTAAGTGCTTTTTGCCACTTCTTCTTTCTCTTCTTCCTTCCTTTTCTTCTCCAATTCTTTTTTCTACCCCTCTTCCTTTTCCTCCTCTGCTTTCTTCTTCTTCTCTTCCCTTCTCTTCTCCTCTTTCTTATCCTCTTTCTTCTTCTCTGCTTCCTTCCTCTTCTCCTCTTCCTTATCCTCCTCTTCTTTCTTCTTCTCTACTTCCTTTCACTTCTCCTCTTCCTTATCCTCCTTTTCTTTCTTCTTCTCTGCTTCCTTTCTCTTCTCCTTGTCTTTATCCTCTTCTTCTTTCTTCTTCTTCACATCTTCTTGTTTCTTTTTCTCTTCTTCCTCTTTTCTCTTTTCCTCCTCTTTCTTTTTCTTCTCATCCTCTTTTCTCTTTTCTTCCTCTTTCCTTTTCTCCTCATCTTCTTCCTTTTTCTTCTCCTCCGCTTGCTTCTTTGCTTCCTCCTTTTTCTCCTCTACTTCCTTTTGCTTTTCTACCTATTCTGCTTGCTTCTCCTATCCTGTTGCTTTTGATGGTACATCTTGAGTAACATTTTCACCATCTAAGGTGTCTACATCAATGGGTTCCATTTGTTCTATGATCAGTTCTTCTTCACTGTCATACAGTACATCCGATTTGCTAGTTTCCGGTTCTCGCTCAGCTTTTCTGTTGGCTTCAGCCACTTGATGCATCTTAAGAGCTTCTTGAGCATGAGTATTTATCACTTCTTGACCCTTTCCTTCCAGTAACAGGAGTCTTCTTATTCTCATGAAGAAGAGGCCTTTGTAATTATTCATAACTTCAAAAGTTTTGAATTAGCTACATCAGGAAAATGTTGAGCAAATATTTTCTCCCTCATTTCATGTTCCTTTTCTATGGCAATGCACCATTTATTGTCTAAAGAATTATACAAAGAATCTGGTGTCTCAGATCTAATTTCTGAAGGTGACCGGTCATTAACACACAAATACTTAATGATTTCCTATTCAACTGCTTCCTTTTCATCATCATTGAAATCATCAAAATAGTCAATTAAATCATTCAACACTTTTCTCCTAATGTTCTTTATAGTTATTTGACAATGTGTCAAAGGTTTGTAAGAAGAAATGTCAATATTTACCAGTGCAGATGATGCCAGTTCATTCTTTATCTTTTTCTTTGTTTGCCTAGTCTTCTTCTTAGGTGGTTCTTCTGACATAGTTTCTTCTGAGATAGGTGTATTGCTTTTTGTCTTCCGCTTCCTCTTGAAGACTTTTGTAGGTCTCGCTTCTGGTTTCTTCTTAACTGGTGACCGCTTTGTCACTTTGGGACTAGCTGTAGTAATCAGTGCCGATGCTGAAGGCACTGCCTTTCCTTTCTTTTCAAAGGGTTCTACAACCGGTGCAACCCTTTCCAAATAGGTGCCATTTCTCTTTGCCTTAGGATCAAGGGGTGAGGCGATTAGGGTAGAAGCATACCCATCTAGCATATCATACATCACCTCATAGCCCATAGGCTCCACTTCTTCCTGTTTGGGCTCAACAGCCTCCATTATGCATTCATCCACTTTGATGATAAAGCAAATGTCCTCTTCATATTTCTTGACAATGTCACTGGATATTCTTATCCTTTGACTCATTTTGCATCTGAACTCATCAAAGTATTTGTTCAGTGCTTCTCGATAGCCAGTTCCAACTGCTTGTAGGCTCTCCTTGATTTGTTTTGTTACCGATTGGTCGACAAACCACTGAATATCACCTACTCCTGGAAAGTAGCCTTGAAAGTAAAAGAACAACCCAACTAGTAGTTGTCTGACCTTGAATCTCAGTGCATTGTCCTGTTTGATTGACTTAAGATTCAACATAAGTTGTCTTTGCATACAAGTGCACAGATCAAATGATGCATCCTCCTTGATCATCCTATAAGCAGCATTTACCATTGTAGCAGAGACAGAATTAATTATGCTAGCAAAGAACGTTCGATAACCTATCACCATGTAGGCATACTTGACCAGATCATCCTTGATTGAGTTGATGGTCATGCCATGTGAGTCGCTCACTAAACTGGTGAGCTTGGGCATTTCAATCTTGTTGACCTTCCTTAGGGCTGGCACTTCCGGTGTGATATCATGTGTTCTCTCAAGATACATCTTGTCACCATGAACTCTACTCAGAATGATTCGAATGTGGTCATCTATGAAATCCTTTAGGAAGTAAACTGCATTGTGAAGTTTCTTCTTCTCCAAGATTCTAGACTCTGGTTTGATCTTTTTATTCTTCCCACAGAATAGACCTAGCTGAGAATGGATTACGAGAGACCCTAGGTCTTCAATTTTACAATCTATATAATCATAAATCCCTTCTTCTACTATAACACCAGCCGATACTTGAGACAAGGCATTATATTTTGACTTTCATTGTATGAAGTCCATAGAATCAACAATTGCACTAGAACTATCATGAGATGTGGAAGCCATGATAAAATAGAAAACTCAAGAAATACCTTTCAGAAATTGAGAATTTAGGGCTTGCTAATTCCACTTTGCCTCACACTTCATCGGTTTTTGAATCACCACTTTGTGTTCTTCACTCCTTCAACAGATGATAGCTTTAGATTCTTCTCTAGATTTTTGATAAACTCTTTGATTCGCAATGTAAATCGCTTTCCTTCACTCCGCATTTAAAAAAAACTTCTTCACTCAAAAAATGATAAGTGAGAAATGATTTCAAAATTCCTTTTAAATAGGTTCTCCACCTACCATAATAAATACTCTAATATTAGGGCGTAAACCCTAATTTGCCTTTTACCATTTTTGGTCTTCTACCGACTGACAGGTATCTCATACCGGTTAAGGTCTTTTATCGGTGTAAACTAGGGGTTTGAAGTATTTCACCATTTGCTCCCCCTAAGCTTTTCTGATGCTTAGTTTGCCAGTTCCATGATTTCCATGCTAGGTGCAGAAACTAGTTCATCTTGCAACACCACTGGTTTCTTTTTCCAAGTTTTGTTCATATATGCTTGAATAGTTTCAATATCAATCTTTCCTTCTGGAGTGACTGATATGTCATCCGATATGTTCTTTCTTGTTCTGCAGAATCAGGCAATGTGACCCGGTTTGGTGCAATGATAGAAGACCATTCCAAGTGCTCTCCAAGGTTCATTATTCATGTTACCATTCTTCCTCCTGCATGTTGCAGTAGTGTGACCATGACAATGACAGATCAAACAATTTTCTCTCCATCTGGTTGTCGCTTGATAGCCACTGCTTCCTGACTGATGATTAAAGGCATTAAACCGGTTCACAAAAGGTTCTAGACCAACTCCTTGAATCCTCTGAGGATATCTTCCAGTGTTGTTCATAATAGACCTGCATTCAGATGCTCTATGCCCAAACTTGTTGCATGCATAACAATTACCATTGAACTTGTTGGATCTAGGTACATTGTTTATAAAGTAAGGAAAATTATTATAGGCTTTGCTCCTACATACATTGGTAATATGTCCTTCTTTAAGATAGTTAAATAAAATAGGTTTGAATTTTTGCTTACCTTTACCTTTGAATGTCGGTTGCTTCTTTGATGCTTCAACATTTGCACCTGAGGTCTCACCTTCCTCGTGACCAGAGAAACCAAGTCCATTGGTATTCTTTACTAGTTTAGCTGATTCAAGCTTTTGCTTGAGCTTAATAGTACTCTTGTTGAACTTAGCAAGTATTTCCTTTGACTTAGAGAGTTCTTTGGAAATAGCAGCATTTGTCTCCATCAAGTTTGCATTCTCAGAGATGGTTGTGTTCATTTCTCCTTGCATGTCTTCCTTTTCCACTTTTCTTGCATAGAGTTAAGCAGTTAAGGCACTGATCTCTTGCTTCAACTTGGATATTTCATGATCTTTATCTTTTACCAGATCTTCAGCTTTCCTCTAGTTCTCAAGCTCTTAGCACATTCAAATAGTCAGTCCTTCCAACTCCTTTCTTAGGTTGGAATTGGATTCATTCATCTTTTCTACTTCTTGAATTAGGGCTTCCATGTCCACTTCATCAGAAGAACTATTTTCAGATAGCTCCATCATTTTTTCAGCATGTTCTCTCTTTTTTGCTTGAGAGGCCTTATATTTGACCATAAGGTCATCATAGACTTGCTCAGACTAAGTGAGTCGATGAGTAAGTTCCCTCATAGTGTATTCCCCCATATCTCTTTCCAAGTGGTTAGACTTATAGAAAAGTTGGCTCTGATACCAATTGATGAATACTAAGGGGGGGGTGAATTAGTATGCCAAAAATTACTATACTTAAACACTTTACTAGATTACTAGTAAACTAGTAAAATAGTTTAGCAGACCAACCGGTTAGCACACATACAAACCAAATAGAAAATAATGCATTCACCCACAGAAGCACAAACACCATAACATGAGATATTTTGATGTCGAAACCCAAATGGGAAAAACCACGGTGAGATGGAACTCACAAGTAACTATTTGCAGAATAGGAACCAAACTGGTTAAGGTCATACAATGTTCTTTACTAGAACAAATCCTGTTAGGAATCTCAATCTCTGTTAGGAGATGAGTTCAATTAAAGACTACCTTGCTAGAGGATTTTAGATCCATGAACCACCTTGTTAGAGGATTTACAAAAGGCTTTTGGGCCTACCCAGTTAAGGGCTTTAGACCTGTCAAAGATGTGAGTAATCAACAAGTGAGTGATCTAGCAAATAGCATAGATTGCTTGGTTAGATCCTTGATAGCTCATTCCTAATGAATTCCAGCATTACTTCAGTCTTCAACACATTCACACTCTCCTTTCTCTCACAGACCTGAACTTCTCTTCTACATTTGTACTTACAAAAACTCTTTTACCACCTTAAACCCTATCAACTTCTTAAAACCCTAGACATGATGTCCTTATAAAGGAATCTAATTTCATGTCAGTCCAATAGGATTACATTACAATTTCCTAGGTTCAATGCATCTAGACATATTCTGTAACACGACACAAAAAGCATCGTTAAAGTGTCAGCACCGCCTAACAATCAGTGGATGGTAACTCATCACAAAATGCTGATTGGTAACTCATGACCGAGTATTACCAGTTCATACAAAATACCAGTTGCCGGTTTGACAAAAATGAAGACTAGGAAATATGTGTTTTGTCACTTTTCTCCTTCGTACCGCTTGAGATCCTCGAACCGCTTGGGGTCAATATACCACTTCAGACCGGTAAACACATTCTGTAAAACACCGATAGTCTAAAGACTATAATGCATCATACTGGTTGGGAACAATTGTTGGTTGAGAATAACTCATACATATAAAAGTGATCTCAATGCAAGTGTGTGTCCATCAATGACAATCACAACATAATCATAAAAAATGCCAACAATCTAATGACCATGAAAATTTTGTGAAAATTTGGTTGGACCGGGTGCACTTTGCACCTAGTCCCTGACATTTTTCCTAAAATTTCAGGAGCATAATTCTATGATATTATAATACGTAACCCTAATAAATTGGCGAGAAATTCAAATCCTAGGTCTTCCTAAAGATGAAATTAAGATCTAGGGTTTCATACATAAGAGCTCTCTTTTTTTATTTGAAGGCATCTAGAAGATTTTTTAGCAAAGCATTCTATGTAGTGAAAGAGAAAAGATTTTGAAGTCTTCAACAACTCCTATCAAGCATTCATCAATCATTCTTTCATCAATTGGGGGATTTTGAAGATGTAGGAAAGCGATACGAGATAATCGACTGAAGATTGATCTATACCTCTCCCTTGGGGTTGGGTATGGTTTCATGTTGTTTCCATATCTTTGTATGGGATTCATTACATTAATCTGATTTACATTCATGCTTTAGATCACTTTGAATCATTTATTTAGAGAATTTACTTTGTCAATTACAAGCATTTAGGGTTTACTCTTTAGGGTTGCTCTAGATCATTTGCATTCATCCTAGGATCTTGTACACACATAAGATTCTTGCACACACTAGTTTACTATACAAATCAACTATTTGTTGAGGTAGAAATCTCTAAAACAAGGGTTTGACTAAGGAAAAACCCTATATAGCAACCCAAAAACCTATTTTCAGCTATAGGTGCAGATTCAAGATCCGAGCATCACTGCAAATTTCAGGACCAACAGAGCACACAAAGACAATTCTAGGGACTAAATCTTAGCAAAAACCCCTGGGAGAGGGGCATGGATCCTTGGTCCTACCTAGGATAGGAGAGTGCCACCTTGGTCCTCCCTAATTTTGGTAGAGAAACAATCTGCAGTCTTCAGATCCCAGTCTGGCAGTTACAGCTTCCAGTGTGCAGAATCAGGACAAGGGCATAGCACTCTTGTCCTAGAATTTTTTATTCACATTTCTAGCACAGGTGCACCTTTTAATTTGTCTCCTAATCTATACCTTTCAATAGTATATCAGTTATTCTTAGTTTTGTATTTTTAGATTAGGGTTGCTTGTGTATACTTGCATTCTAGGTTAAATCATTCAAATCTACACTTTGCATCTCTCCTATCTCTCACTTGTAGCAAGGGAATAGAAACCCTAAGAGGTAATCATTGTCTCTCTCTTCCTCACAAGAAGTATCTGAAGTGTGTTACCTCTCTAGGCTCTTTTGTATTCCACAAATGTGTACATGAAAGTGTGATTAGGGTTTTCTTACTGTAGTTAGGAATTTGGAATTCATCAAAGCAATAGATATTAGACTAGCTCAACCACAAAAACTAGATTGCAATGATAAGAAATCCTAATTACAATTAATAAAGCCATGAAGATGAAATACTACAATAAAAAGAAAACCAAATACTATATCTCCTTCATTGTTCCTCCACTGTCCTTCTTTCTCCTTCAAATTACTTTGTTTGTGGATCTCACCTACAAATGCAAAAGCATAGTATGAAAGCAAGATTGACAAGATGAAATGGCAGCGTAAGGATACTAGAAGCATGATTGATCTTTTGAAAATGTGATTCAATCCTTTGAAAATGTGATTAGATTCCTTGATTGAAGAAAATCATCCAATTTATAGACAAATTGGAGAGATGACAAGATTAGCATGAAGAGATTTGAAAGGAAATTTCAAATCAAGAATGACAAATATGACAAATTATGACAAAATTGACACTTTCTATGCAAGATTGATTGATTGACAAATTATGACATGCAAGATTGATTGATTGACAAATTATGACAAATTATGACAAGATTGAAATGCCATTCCCATGAAATTAGGGGAAATATTAGAAAAATTGAAGAAAATAGGAGAAATAGAAAATTAGGAATTAGGAGAAATTAGTCAATTAGGTGAATTAATCAATAACTTTTTCATTCATTAATTAATTCACAAAAAAAGGGGGAATTAATTAGCCAAAATAAATATTTAATTGTGACAAGAAGACTTAGGATAAATAAATAAATTATTTAACCTAGAGGGAAAATGACAAACAAGATTAAATGAATAAATTATAAAACCCTAGAAGATGAATTAGAAATGCAAGGATGACAATTAGGTCTTGACAAAAGATAATTGATGTAGGGTCGATTTGATCATGATTCTGATTGACAAAGGATTAATGCTGATAAATGATTGAGATTGGTTGACAAATTGACCAAGATTGACAAAGAGATCAAATTGATAGGTGCCAATTGACTAGGAACAATGACTAATTGATCCAAATTGACATGATTGAAAAGGGCAACGATCGATGACAAATCGATTGCAAAATGACAAGATTGACCATGACAAGGATCGATGACGAATCGATTGTAAAATGAAAAGATTGACAAGAGGACAAAACCCTAATTATATCATCAATTAGGATTGACGATGTCCAAAATATGACAAATGAGCATGCACATTGTTGCGACAGGATAAGATCGACCAAAATCATGACTGAAGATTGTTATCGACAAAACCAAATTCAAAAGCGAGAAAAATGAGGAATGTAGAAGAAGAACTTGATGCTCACAAATGATAAAGACCAAGTGCGCAACATAGAAGAAATGTTAATGCAATGCAAAAATCCTAAAATAAGGCAATGCGCAAATGTTAAAGTATGACTCCGCAAGCATTGACCATTTTTAGACGTCTACATTTTGCCCCTCTTTGAGACAATGTGATTCTAAGTGTTGTTTCAAAGAACAATAATGAAAATGCCCCAGACAATAAAAATGACATATGCATGCCCCCTTGAGGAATTGGCTGGAAACATCTAGAAAAGAGGTCAATTAGTCGATAAGAATAATAGAAAATGATAGGTTCAAACAGATCAAGAATTGAAGGTTGGATGCACAAATTACAAGCAATAGAAGGCACAAAAGACCATGAACAGCATAAGATGGAGAGCATGCACATCCATCTAGGCACTGACAAAGATCTATAAATGAGACAAGGAGAAGGAAAAAATCTCATTTGCACTAGCCGGAGTGGAGGAATTGTTGCTCTGGAAAAGGATTCTTGCATAGAGATGGCAAACATTCCAATGGCAGATCACCTCAGGGAATGTGTACGCACCTATAGACGATCGGACGACACGGGAGCAGCAGTATGTATCTAAAAAACCCATATTGTCAATTTCATGAATTTTGCTTGCTTGTGGGACATTGCAGGGCCCACAGGGAATGGAAAAAAGGACATCTGCGCCTGTGTGGGTGCATTCTGCGCTTGTGTGAGGATGTTTTGCGCTTGTGTAGGGTACATAGGCATAGCTTGATGTTGTACAGGTGCAAGACAGGGTACACAGGCACAGTTGTGCACTGAAAACACCAATTTGACCGAAAACAATGCACGAATGATCTCGAAAAGAGGGATAAGGGTAGGATAGGTCAAAATAGATAAGAAAAACCCTGATTTGTGCATGAAACAAGGAAATGCAGCCCTTAGGAGAAAACCCTAAAACTGACAAAGTGTGCCACAATTGTGATGCAGAGTCGATAGTATCCAATGATTACACAGGAGAATAGACCCAACTGCTTCATGTTGTGACATAGACTCAAGAGTACGGATAGAGATACATTAGCAGGACTTGGATTATACTATATTACATTCATGCCCAAGATTAGGGTAAACACAGGACTACTTACCGCATTGGCAGAGTGATGGCATTTAGAGACTTCTTCTTTCCATTTGGTGACTGGAGAGGCGACTGTGACACTAGAGGATGTGTGGTGTATCCTCCACATTCTGATTCATGGGGAGATGATAGTATATGACCCAGCGACAGGGAGAGACGCTTTGTGCAGATTATTTGAGTGTGATGCAGATGATCTGGATATCGTAGAGAGGGAGATTGGCTAGGAGACCATGGCATCAAAGTATGATCAACGTTATGTGGTGATAGCAGTGGTTATAACATGCCTATTAGAAGGTGATAGATGAGGACATGGATTCCCTATTGGATGGGGAAGAGTGCTAGAGTGGATGGTGACAGAGGGGACTGTATACGCATGGGGACCATGTGTGCTTGCTATGCTATATTTTTAGTTGCACCAGATAGCATATCAGAGGGTTCAGACTTTGAGTTGTGGGGTCACACTATTACAGGTATGGGCATTTGAGCACATAGCCATATGTTGACCGATTGCAGAGAGACGGGTAGTACCACATCGACCATATGTGTACTGTTATGGGGGTACACTGAGATAGGGTCTGTTCAGATACATATTGTATTGGCGACATGAGCTAGATAGATTGAGAGAGTTACAATGGAGGCCATATCAGAATTGCCCTAGATGGTCAGATGATAGTGATGAGCTACCGTATTGCAGATAGGAGAGGTACCTAATTGGGTGACCAGTGAATTGCCAGAGAGTGATTGAGATGTATCTGCCAGAGAGAGTTAGATGATAGTTTGGAGAGAGGTAGGATGTACTGAGAGGAACTGCACACTTTCCCCGATCTCACAGAGAAACAAGTCAATGGGGGAGGATGATTTAGCCACACATAGCATATGCTAACTTCACACAACTACAGTAGAGACAGTGGGATTGTAGATCAGATGTGGTGGACGTCAGGATGACAAAGGAGTATGAGCAATGATTTGCACAACGACGACCTGTACCATTGACAGATCTTGATATTCCGGTACCTAGGAGATAGGAGGACTTCCCACTTGCTGGAGAGGAGGAGGGAGATGATGAGGATGAGGAGGATGATGAGGATGGAGGGGATGATGAGGACGGAGGGGATGATGAGGACGGAGATTATGAGGAGGATGAGCCAGATCCAGCCGATCAAGAGGCATTGCAGGATATACCCATAGAGCCAGAGATAGTTAGCATAGAGGAGATGGAGATATGTAGGGCCACCATAGCGAGTCAGCATGATCACATTGCGACATTAGAAAGATAGAATGCTATCTTGAGGATAGACCAAGATCAGTTCAAAGCAGAGATAGCCAGACTGACAGCGGCTCGAGATAGAGCAATAGCCCAGGCACAGCAAGCAGAGTAGAGAGTGACCGAGTATATTGGGTCGATTAGGGATGCCAGTGCATGTGAGATGGCATAGATGTTGGTAGAGACTGAAGATGAGATACGCCATTGGAGGACACTATATGAGAGTGCAGTTCCACCAAAGCAGAGAGCAGTGTCATATCGGTCACGGTCGAGGACAAAGAGCAGGCCACGTTCTCCGAGGTCAGTGAGCAGCATGGGGGTGAGTGGACCTAGGAGACCACCACAGCTAGACCCAGGGCAATAGGGACATCATCCTTGAGACATGGTAGGGATAGAGGGAGTACCCAGTGACAAAGGCATGTGCTCCTTATGATAGAGACATATATAGTTTGACATTATGTACTCAGCCTGCGGGCCATACTTAGGATAGACAGCCCAATTTTGTACTCTAATATTGTTTTGATATATGATATGATATGCAGCTATATGATGGAATGCAATGTGTTATGGCTGATGTGTACTTTCCATGTATGGATGGCTTATGCACTGTTTATGTACCATTGTGGAACATGTATGAATATATATTTTTTTAATGTGTTTTTTGATGCATTTATAATATGAAATGGATAAAATGCTTGATATAATGCAAATGTACTAACCAATGAATGCAGGATGCAGCTTATGTTTTTTTGTGGAGATCGGAGAACTAGATCGAACTGACTACCCAAACTGATGGAAGAAATGTCAGTAAGAAGAAATGAGACAGAGGACAGTTAGAGATGAAGAAAACTTGCTTTCATCAATGCACAGAAGTAGGTGAGAACCTTTATTTAATGTAGTAAAGCGGATGCAGAGCATCATGGCATTGAAGGCCAGAGTTGAAATGCAACCCCTTTTGCAAAAGATAGACACATCGCACACAAGGAATGAGTGAATCATCCTAGGGTGCATACATCAAGAGTCAAGGTATGTGCAGCATTCACAAAGTGAACATACTTATCACAGACACCCAATGATATAGCTGCCCCAGTTTGTGACAAACATTCCATAAACAACAAACACAACAAAAAGAAAGGAACCATTTACCATCCCAATCACTCTAAATCACTCAGTGACATCATCGAGAAACATAGGAACATGATCGAAGCCAAAGATAAATCTGTAAAAAGATAAGATGGACAAATTCAACCAAGTCAAACAAACATTCTGATCGTCATTGTCAAAAGTGAAAAACAAGAATGATCATGCTATCTGGTTTCAGGGAATGCGGTACCCTGTCTAAGACAGGACACAGTCTAGTTTTAAGTATACCACACCCTGTATAAGACCCATGATAATAGTAACAAGGACAAATGATATTGATGTTGATTGATTGATATGCCAATTTTGATCAGTTTGAATGTCTGGTTTGATGGAAAAATTCATCTGTTAATGTGTGATTTCATTAAAGTCGAGTGGTGTAACATGTTATCTGTTTGTTGTCTACACAAATGTTTGATCAATTGTCATTGGATGTATGCTCAGCAATTTGTCTATGCATAGAGGGTACCATTTATTCACAAAATGCAAAATGCCAAAGGAATTGTTTTTGGATTTTGATGCTTTTAAATTTTTTTGTTCATTTTTTAGGACTTTATTTGACTTTTTTAGGGATTTTTTAAGGACATTATTTGATTTTTTTTATTATTTCAAGACATTTTTCAATTTTTTGATTATTTCAAGACAGTTTTCAATTTTTTTTTTATTATTTCAGGACATTTTTCAATTTTTTTGATTATTTCAGGACATTATTTGATTTGAAAGCTCCAATAATTGATCATGACAAGGGGCATACACCCAATAAAAATTTGAAAGACATATACAACGACTAGGACCGAAACATATGCACAAGGACTGGAAACCTGAGTATGCAAGACAATGATGTTGACCAATCACAGGCCTAGAACAAAACATTGGGTCAGGGCAAGCATGATCATGATAAACTTGCGGGGGGACAGTTTAGCTAGGAGTCATGATAGATAACGGAGCAATAGTCTTTTACACATGGCGCCTGTTTGCCAGGTTTTCACCATGATACTTTCCCAAAGCGCCTGTTTGCTAGGTTTTCGCTAGAGGGCGAATTATTTTTCTTTACTTTTGTTCTTTTCAATTTTTTCACTTTTTATTTGATTTTTCAATTGTTCACTTTTTTTTTTTTTTTTTTTTTTGAGCTTTTCGATTTTTTTTTGTATTTTTTTAGGATCATATTAAAGAACTGCCAAAAGAACTATGCCTAGTACTTGCAAAGGTGCATGCTATTTACAAGATTTGACAAAGGTTCACCTTCTAGGGTTGCAAGCTGATATGCCCCTGAGCCATAGGCTGTAGTAACTATGAAAGGCCCAACCCAATTAGGTTCAAACTTTCCTTTGATGATGTCAGTAGATTGTGCATTCTTCGGGTTTGTCTTTAAGACCAAATCTCC
The DNA here is from genome assembly GCF_030272615.1 of Cryptomeria japonica. Lineage (NCBI taxonomy): Eukaryota > Viridiplantae > Streptophyta > Pinopsida > Cupressales > Cupressaceae > Cryptomeria > Cryptomeria japonica. Next base: position 681,150,935 of record NC_081411.1, read on the forward strand.
CACTTTGAAGTGTCGCCCTTTGACCTTCTTATTATAAGAGCGACGGAGATGGTTTTGATATGCCTGCAAATGTGTCAAGGTTGTCTGACATTTCTCATCTAACATCTCAAGTTGATGCAACCGAGAGACTCTGTGCATTTCATCATCAATCAAATGTTGCAAAGAAACACACAAAGAGGGAATTTCCACTTCCAAGGGTAAAATGACTTCCGCACCATACACCAAGGAATAAGGTGTTGCGCCAGTAGGTGTGTGGATGGAAGTGCGATAAGCCCATAGTGCTGGATTCAACTGTACATGCCAATCTCGACCAACGTCATTGACAACCTTTTTCAAGATCTTAATGATGGTTTTATTTGATGCTTCAGCTTGACCATTACTTTGTGGATAATAAGGACTAGAGAAATGGTGTTGGATGCGAAACTTTTCACAGAGTTCCTTGACATCTTTATTTTTAAATGGACGACCATTATCCGTGACAATTGCAAGGGGAACCCCATATCTGCATATGATATAATTCAGTAGAAACTTTGAAATTTGGACACCAGTGATATAGGTCATGGGGATAGCCTTGATCCATTTTGTAAAGTATTCTGTGGCCATGATGATGAATTTATGTCCATTTGTAGATGTTGGGTGAATCTTGCCAATAAGATCCAATCCCCATTAAGAAAAGGGCCACAAAGATATGACAGAGTGAAGTTCTTGTGCTGGCGCATGAATGTAATTTCCGTGGATTTGGCATTTGTAGCATTTCTTGACAAAATCATGAACATCCTTTTCCATAGTCACGAATCAACTTTTTAGCTAGACTTAGACCATTGAAATGACCCCCACATATACCATCATGAACCTCGTGTAAAGCTATTTGTGCCTCGTCAGAATCCAAACACCTGAGGAGGGTGCAGTCAAAGGAACGACGGTAAAGGGTGTCTGCGATGATGACATATTTGGCTGTCTGGCGGATGAAGGCTCGACGTTGGTTAGAGGAAAGGTTAGGTGGTAAGGTTTGGGATTTCAAATATTGATAGATGTCATTGTACCATGGGGAATTAGGACCAACAAGAACACACATCACATCTGCTGTCGGAATTTCAAAAGAAGGGATAAGCAACTATTCGACCAAAAATTCACATCTGTCCATATTGTGGGGCATATTTAACATGGAAGCAATAGTTGCCATAGCATCTACTGACTTGTTTTGAATTCTTGGAACTTGACTGAAATGGATAGCCATAAATTTTGTCTTCAATAAATCCACCATATGCTTGTAGGGAATAAGCTTTTCATCTTTCATTTCATAGTCATCATTCACTTGATGGATGACTAACTGGGAATCTCCATAGACTAGCAAATGTGTGATGTTCCAATGGATCGCTACTCAGAGTCTTGTGACCAAAGCTTCATATTCTGCAATATTATTGGTGCAATGGAAAGTTATTCTGTAGGATTAGGGGATAGCATCACCTTGAGGGGTGACAAACAATATACTTGCTCCGGACCCGAATAATGTGATAATGTAGATAGGAATTTGGAATTCATCAAAGCAAATAGATATTAGCTAACCACAAAGCCAAATTGCAATGAAATAAATCCTAATTACACTCAATAGAAGCATTGAAAACAAGACATTCAAAATACATAAAAATCCATCACCAATGTCTCTTCCAATTGACCTCCATTGTCCTTCTTTCTCCTCCAAATAGCAAATTTGTGTGGATCTCACCTACAAGTTGAAAAGCATGAAGCATGATTGATTTTGATAGCACGAGGATACTAGAAGCGTGGATGATTGATTCGATCCGATAATGTGATTAATTGATCCATTGATTGAAGAAACTCATCCAATTTATAGACAAATTGGAGAGATGACAAGATTAGTATGAAGAGATTTGAAAGGAAATTTCAAATCAAGGATGACAAATATGACAAATTATGACAAAATTGACACTTTCTATGCAAGATTGATTGATTGACAAATTATGACAAGATTATGACATGCAAGATTGCTATGTCATTCCCATGAAATTAGGGAAGAGAGAAAGTAGCCTCCATGATTGCAACAAATGGAAGCATAAATATAGGAGAAAATTAGGGGATGAATTTAGAGGAAAATATTAGAGAAATTAAAGAAAATAGGAGAAAAAAAGAAATTAAGAATTAGGAGAAATTAGTAAATTGGGGAAAAATATGAAATAGAAATTAGGTGAATTAATTAATAGGTTTTCATCCATTAATTAATTCATGAAAAGACCTAGGATGAAATAAATAGATTTATTTAACCCACCAAGAAGAAGAAAAGGATTAAATGAACAAATCATAAAACCCTAGAAATAAGAGGACAAGGAATTAGGTCAAGACAACAAGAAATTAATGTAGGTTCGATCATGATTTTGATTGACAAAGGACCAATGCTGATAAATGATTGAGATTGGTTGACAAATTGACCAAGATTGACAAAGAGATCAAATTGATAGGCGCCAATTGAAGAGGAACAATCACTAATTGATCCAAATTGACATGATTGAAAAGGACAACGATCAATGATGAATCGATTGCAAAATGATGAGATTGACAAGGACAAGGATCGATGATGAATCGATCGCAAGATGACGAGATTAACAAGGATGAGGATCAATGATGAATCGATCGCAAGATGAAAAGATTGACAAGACGACAAAACCCTAATTCCATCATCGATTAGGTCCAAAATGATAATAAATGAGTACGCACCATGATGCAACAGGATAAGATCGACCAAAATCATGACTGAAGATTGCTATCGACAAGACTTAATTCAAAAGCAAGAAAAATGAGGAATGCAGAAGATGGACTTGATGCTCGAAAATGATAAAGACCAAGTGCACAACATAGAAGAAATGTTAATGCGACACAAGAACCCTAAAAATAAGGCAATGCACAGATGTTAAAGTATGACTCCACAAGCGTTGACCATTTTTAGACGTCTACATTTTGCCCCCCTTTGCGACAATGCGATTCTAAGTGTTGTTTCAAAGAACAATAATGAAAATGCCCCAAACAATAACAATGACATATGCATGCCCCCTCAAGGAATTGGCTGGAAAAATCCAGAAAAGAGGCCAAGTGATTGATAAGAATGATAGAAGATGATAGGTTCGAATGGACTACCAAGAAATGTTAGTAAGCAGAAATTAGACAAAGGACAGTTAGAGATGAAGGAAAACTTGCTTTCACAAATGCACATAAGTAGGTGAGAACCTTTATTTAATGTAGCAAAGCGGATGCAGAGCATCATGGCATTGAAGGCTAGAGCTGGAACGCAACTCCTTTTGCAAAAGACAGACACATCGCACAAAAGGAATGAGTGAAGCATCCTAGGGTGCATACATCAAGGGTCAATGTATGTGCGGTGTTCACAAAGAGAACGTACTTATCACAGATACCCAATGATATAGTTGCCCCAATTTGTGACAAACATTCCACAAACAGCAAATACAACAAAAAAAGGAAAGGGACCATCAACCATCCCGGTCACTCTAAATCACTCAGTGACATCATCGAGCAACATAGGAACATGATCGAAGCCAAAGATAAATCAGTAAAAAGATAAGACACACAAATTCAACCAAGTCAAACAAACAGTCTGATCGTCATTGTCAAGAGTGGAAAACAAGAATGATCATGCTGTCTGGTTCCAGGGAATGTGGTACCCCGTCTAAGATAGGACACAGTCTGGTTTCAAGTATACCACACCCTGTATAAGACCCATGATAATGTTGACAAGGACCAATGATATGGATGTTGATTGATGAACATGACAATTTTGATCAATTTGAATGCTTGGTTTGATTGAAAAGTTCATCTGTTATTGCATGATTTCATTGAAGCACAATGTTGGATTGATTGTCATTGGATGTATGCTCAGTGATCTGTCTATGCACAGAGGCGACCATTTATTGACAAAATGCAAAATACCAAAGAAATTGTTTTTGGATTTTGATGTTTTGAAAAAAAAAAAATTTCATTTTTTTTAGGACTTTATTTGACTTTTTAGGGATTTTTTCAAGACATTATTTGATTTTTAGGGATTTTTTCAAGACATTATTTGATTTTTTTTATTATTTCAGGACATTTTTCAATTTTTTTTTTTTTTATTATTTCAGGACATTTAAATTTTTTATTTTTTAAAATTATATCAGGACTTTATTTGATTTTTTTGGATTATTTCAAGACATTTTTCAAATTTTTAGGGATTTTTTTCAATCTTTTATGATTTTTTCAAGACATTTTTCAATTTTTATGATTATTGCCCCCAGTGTCTAGCAAGGTAAGGAATATGATAGGTGAATAAATAGGCTTGCTGAAATGATGGTGGATAGAGGGAAGACAAAGGCCTTTTATCATGGAGAAAATATGGATGCAATTTTCAAGGGCTATTGCATGATGGGACAAGAGACAGGATATGACAATGTAAAGTAGGAACATGGCATGAGGGACATGTCAAGAGGTTTTTGAAACTATGTTTTGCATTTCACGTCCTTATGTCAGATCAAGATCAAGGAATGAAAAAGAGTGTATGGATAGTGATAAGATATGGATAGGATAAGAAATACCAAGAATGGATAAGGGACATGGACTGAAGGTCGGGATTGGCTAAGGGATAGTGGCAGAAAGTTGCAATAAGCTAGGGAATATGGATGAAAGGTTATAATAAGCAAATGGATAAAGACCAAAACCTATGATGGACTAAAAACTACAAACAAGATGCATGATGCTCATGAATATCCTCAACCTTGTCAAGATCAAAGGTGGAAAGAGGAAATGGACATGAGGGACAATAGAATAATGGAAGGTAATGACAGGGGTTCGATAGGATAATGGAACAATGAAGGACAAAATGATATGATAGGATAAAACCTATCCCCAAGTACGGTATGCAAGAAGTTCATAGATTACACATGATGCCTATTTGCCAGGTTTTCATCACGGTACTTGCCCAAGGCGCCTTTTTGCCAAGTTTTCACCAGTGGACGAATTATTTTTGCTTTACTTTTTTCTTTTTTTTCTTTTTTTTTCACTTTTGTTTTTTTGTATTTTGACTTTTTCAATAGAAGATGGACACATGATAGGGGATGGAAGAAGGACTCAAACATCTTTTTGTTTGGATAGTAGCCTTGAAAAAAAAAAGGACCATGACCTTTAAAAGTATGCTCAAAGACGTTGGTAGGATAAGGACATGGAAAAAGAGTTGAAATTAAGGCAAGGATTTAAGGATTTATGTAAAGAATGGGATCAAAGGGATCGAAGGATGGAAAATATGCATTGGATAATGGATAGGGTATTGGAAGAATTGGGCTTCACTGGATGAAAATGAAGGCAAGATCAACATTGGAACACACCTTGAGGGGTGGTGGATTGATGGAGGAAGAGTGGGTTTTGGATATGGAGATTTTGACAAAGGAAAGGCTATGGATTTTGGAACATAAGGGCACAAAACGGATGAAGAAGGTGATGGAGGAACAGACTTGAGAGGTTTGGATGGAGGAATATAAATTTTGGATGCCAAGTTGGATGTTTCTTTAGGATTTTGTGCTTCAAGGAGCCGCTTAGGGATCCACATGGTTTTTTATTTTTCATGCTTTTGTGGTTCCTTGGAGTGCATTGCTTGCACAAGGGATTTAGGAACCTATATATATTTTGACTCTGCTTTATTTTTCTCAGTGGACCTTTGTGGCCTTTTGGATATTTCTTTTTCTTTATAGATCATATTGTTCTTTGTTTTGACATGTCGATTATATTGGACATGTTGATCCTTGAATACATGTGGATAGCTAGACTTATGACGTTTATACTTGGCATCCAAATTGCTTGGAGGGGGAAAGGAATGCATGGATGGATATGAATGAAATGGACTTCTTTTGGATTGATGAAATTTACTCAAGGATGTGTGCCTTTTCTGACCTTGCATAGAGAATGAAGGAATATAAGGACCTAAGATGGATGGAAAGTATGATGTGGAAGGTGTATGTTTTGATTTTGAAGGGATGTTGGATTTAGTAGGGGTACCCACGTCTTGAGGAATTTCACTGAGGCCATGACCCTTAATATTTTCTGTAACATGAAGGGATTCTTGCTTATGAAGATCTAGTCCTTTGCCTTTATGAATATCTTGACGTGTAGGATACTCTTTTCTTTGGGAAGAAGACACAAGTCCATTATGAGGTGGATATGATATGAGAGAAATAATGAGATCTTGAAGTGGATCGGATTGCACCAAAGTGGAAGAACCCATTATGCATGTCGAGGGTTCATGAACATCTTGCACTGACACGTTAGAATCATGAGGGGGATTAGGATCATGAGGGGGACTAGGATTGTGTAGTGGACATAGTTCAATGACAGGCTCTTCAAGAGATGGAATGGGAGAAATAATGGGATCATCAAGAGAAATGCGATCTTGGAGTGTATATGGAACATTAAGACAAGGAGATGGAGGAACAAAAGGATCTTGTGGAGGATTTAAAGGAATAATTTGATCTTTACAAGGAGGAAGATCATTGGAATCCTCTTTAAAGGTGCTTTTCTCTTGACTTTCAATGGGATCATCAAAAAGGATGGAAGGGATATCTGGAATGTCAATGGGATTTGAAAGGATATTGTGTTCTTGGATAGAATGGATAGGAATAATGGAATCATTGCAAGTCTCTGGGGAAGTGGGATCCTAGTCAACAATTGGATGGGATGATAAGGTTTTAGGATCTTGATCTTGATCTGTTGCAAGACACGTTTCTTCGTGCTCTAAATTATCCTCTTGACATGGGGTTGGACTTTGGATATGCATGGAGGATTCTGACAAGGAATCAATGATTTGGCATGAAGGGGATAGAATTTGAATGGGACTCTCTAAAAGAGAAGCATTTGATGGCATTAAATCTTGCATTTCCAAATAGTACAAGGGATTTGTATAAATGAATTGATTAGCATATATTTCTATGGCAAACAATCCTTGGGAGGATGCATTATTTGATACATTATTTGGAGGTGATGGTGTAAATTGCTCTTGTGAAACTTCAAAATATGATGGACTGGGAGGGGAAGTGGAGGCAAATTGAGGGTGTTGTTGATATTGCACAGACATCAATTTTGGTTGTGAAGTATGATAATTTGTTTGTCTTGACACATATTGAGGCACATGTTGTTGTTGATGCTGACAAATCAGAATTTGTTGACTTTGTGCCAATTGTTGTTGTCTTGATGTAAATCCCATCATTTGCAAAAAACTTTGTTTGGGAGGTTTTTGTTGTTTCTCCTTGAGATGGGGTATGGCACTCACATTTACTTGTTGTGTTGTTTGTCCAATCTACTGTGGTGGTTGCAAGTTTGAATTAACTTGTAATGGTGTAGAAGACACCGCAACATGTTGTTGAATGCGATATTGTTGCTGTTGTGCATTGCTTGTTTGCACATTCGATTGTGCCTTTTGTGTATTAGTCAATTGTTGTAACATTTGTTGTTGGTGCAAACCACTATTTGTGGCTCTTTGTGTTGCCATTATCGAAGGATCTATCACAATATTTTGCATAATAGGTACTTGAGTATTTAGCAAATATATTGAACTTAATGGGACATAGGAACTTTGTTGCATTGTGGAATTGTTTTGGACATTGGTAAGATCAGGCATTTCAGTCGTAAAGCTTTCTTGCATCTTAGATTTTGATCCACTTGTAATTATTTGAGGAATCATTTATTATTGAGGGACAGCTGTCAATATTTGTGTGGCCCTCATTTGATCTTGTGTTAAAGGTGTTGTATTAAATAACGGATTGTTTATTGTTTCAAATGATGACTTTTGAGGAATAGTCACTGTCAACATTTTTGAAGCACGTTTACTCATCAAGGTGTGTTGAGTTTCTTGTTGCACATTTTCTTCATTTGGACGTGGAGAGAAGCTTAACAACTCACCGCCTTGTTGTTTTTTCACATTAATTTTCTCACTTGAGGAGGTCACAATACTCATCATGTCAAGATATTTTTGTGGGAACATCTTAAAGAACTTGTTCAAGAATTTATCCATCTTTATTGTCAACTTCGGATCTTTAAGGAACATATCAACATCATCGGAAACATCAGAATTTGATGAAGAATCTAGTAAAACATTTGGATTTATTTCTTGTTGAACGCCTTGATCTGAACCAAATCCTTGTGAAAGAGTTTGTTCCTCATGTAATGTTTGAATTTCATGTTGCAGGTTCGATTGATTCCAATCAAAAGGTGCATTTCCTCTTAGTGTTGGTGGAACACTCCCACATCCCAGTTTCATGGGTACAAACACTGGCTCATATAATGGAGGTGGTCCAAGTTGAACCATTCCATATGGTGGTAATGATGTGTATGGCAAACCTTCAATTTGTAATGATTGACTAGGTTGCAACAACTATGAGTTTGATACATTGTTAATGGGTTGATATGTTGCTTCGCCCATCTTCTTAGATTTTGACCTTGTTTCAATAGGCATGTCACTATGCAAATGCAATATTTTTGGGGATTTTTTTATTTTAAAAGGATGATGTATGATATGCAACTAAATGTAACCTAAATAGATGAAAATGCAACCTATGGCAAGAATGCAACCTATGTTTTTGTTGTTTTTAAAGATTTGGACAAACTTTTTGAAATGCAAACCTAAAGACTCAACCTTGGGAAGTTGAAATGCAGCCAAGAACTTAAAGGACAAAGGACCAAATGACAATAGGAAAAATTGAAAATGTCTCACCTATATGCTTGGATACTAAGCTAGGTTTGACAAAAATGATATTAATGAAAGGACAAATTTTAGACAAGGTCAAGACTCCCTAACAACAACTTAGGGTATCATCCAAAGTTTTGATTTTTTAAGTTTGATAAACCAAATTTTTGAGACTAAATGCAAGAAGGAAATGATTATGACAATGACTTAGGATATGAAAAGAAAATGATCTAAGGATATGATATGACAAGATGAAGCCAAGAAAAGATGACAATACAATGATAAGGATATGCGAAGACCAATGACTTGGAATATGCAAAATGCAACCTAGGCAAGACCTAATTTTAGCATGACAAGGATAATGCACGAATGTCACCTAAATGGAAATCTAGCTTGGATATGACAATGAAATGAAAACTTAGGGAAAATGATCTTGGACCTAAGTGCAAAATGAGGACGCTTGCAATGAAAAGGACTAAAATGAAGGGAGACGACAATATGCCTTAAGACCTAAGTGGGACTATGCAAAACCTAGCCTAAAGTGACATGAATTTTGAAACAAAGACATTCAATGTTTTGACAAGCCATGTTCAAATTTTGGATAGATACTTGGAAAAATTTGGACTTTTGTTCTGATTGTGTTTTGAGTTGAAGGTTGTTGATTTTGAAAATCCAAGTTGATTATAAGCACTTTTGAAAGTTTGTTTTAATTTAACCTTTGACAATCACGGAAGACAAAATGTTTGTTTAAATTTGACTCAAGACAATCAAGCACATTTACAACAAATCCTATGGCTGGCAAGGACAATATCTATTGAATCCTCTAACGAAATACAACACTTAGCTGGATAGCTAGATGCTTGGTAGCACTAGCTCCCCCTTACAATGCACTCACTTCTTGGGCATACCAAGCTTCGAGTTCAAGGGGAATCACTTCCCAAGAACTTGCTATCTCTAACTAAGGAGTACATGAGAGGTGTCTTCGGCATGCATGTATTACAACACCTGAGCCAATAGATAGAAGGTTTTTGGTCTCTACAAACAAAAGGTTCTAGTTAAGGCATCCGTTCGGGTGGGTATAGATCCACTGAATAAATCATCACAATACCATTCTAGCACCCATTGTCTACAACTTTCGTTGCATCCACAATGATTTAGAGTGGTTCGAAAGAGCTTGGCTTTAGCCCGTCACCACTTAGGGTCATTCCCTCTCACCAATGCCTATGCGAAGTGCTAGGCAAATCGGGAGGCAGACCCAGTTCTAAGGGTTAAAACATACAATCAAATTGAAAACAAACAAAGCATGCATGGTGTTCATTATCCTTTAAGAAATGAAATGTGCAACTACTTTAAATTTTGCAAACAAGATGTTTTAATATGAGTCTTTGACTGCATCCTGCATAAGATTCGTTAGTAGTTGCATTTTTGTCTTCGTCATACATAACACCGAGATGTTGCACAGAGAATTAGTACCATTGAAAAAAAATAGAATGCAGAAAATAGAATGAAAACAAACAAATTTGCAAGTAAAAACAACTGGTTTTTTTTGTTTTTTTACATAGGCGCAAAATACCTCAACACAGGCACAAAACTCATCAAGATGTGCCTGTGTACCTTACATAGGCGCATAAGTGCCTAGAAAGCTCTGAGTTGCTCTATTTCTTAAGTTTTTCAACTGCAAACAACTCAAAACATGGTTAAGGGGTTAGTTCACGTCGGGTTCACTAGAAAATGTAGTTAGGAATTTGGAATTCATCAAAGCAATAGATATTAGACTAGCTCAACCACAAAATCTAGATTGCAATGATAAGAAATCCTAATTACAATCAATAAAGGCATGAAGATGAAATATTACAATAAAAAGAAAACCAAAGCCTGTATCTCCTTCATTGTTCCTCCATTGTCCTTCTTTCTCCTTCAAATTACTTTGTTTGTGGATCTCACCTACAAATGCAAAAGCATAGTATGAAAGCAAGATTGACAAGATGAAATGGCAGTGTAAGGATACTAGAAGCGTGATTTAATTTTTTGAAAATGTGATTCGATCCTCTGAAAATGTGATTAGATTCCTTGATTGAAGAAAATCATTCAATTTATAGACAAATTGGAGAGATGACAAGATTAGCATGAAGAGATTTGAAAGGAAATTTCAAATCAAGAATGACAAATATGACAAATTATGACAAAATTGACACTTTCTATGCAAGATTGATTGATTGACAAATTATGACAAATTATGACATGCAAGATTGATTGATTGAAAAATTATGACAAGATTGAAATGCCATTCCCATGAAATTAGGGGAAATATTAGAAAAGTTGAAGAAAATAGGAGAAATAGAAAATTAGAAATTAGGAGAAATTAGTAAATTAGGTGAAATAATTAATAATTTTTCATTCACTAATTAATTCACAAAAAAAGGGGGAATTAATTAGCCAAAATAAATATTTAATTGTGACAAGAAGACTTAGGATAAATAAATAAATTATTTAACCTAGAGGGAAAATGACAAACAAGATTAAATGAATAAATCATAAAACCCTAGAAGATGAATTAGAAGTGCAAGGACGACAATTAGGTCTTGACAAAAGATAATTGATGTAGGGTCGATTTGATCACGATTCTGACTGACAAAGGACCAATGTTGATAAACGATTGAGATTGGTTGACAAATTGACCAAGATTGACAAAGAGATCAAATTGATAGGCACCAATTGACGAGGAACAATGACTAATTGATCCAAATTGACATGATTGAAAAGGGCAATGATCGATGACAAATCGATTGCAAAATGACAAGATTGACCATGACAAGGATCGATGACGAATCGATCGCAAAATGACAAGATTGACAAGAGGACAAAACCCTAATTCTATCATCGATTAGGATTGATGATGTCCAAAATATGACAAATAAGCACGCACATTGATGCGACGGGATAGGATCGACCAAAATCATGACTGAAGATTGTTATCGACAAGACCAAATTCGAAAGTGAGAAAAATGATGAATGTAGAAGAAGAACTCGATGCTCACAAATGATAAAGACCAAATGCACAACATAGAAGAAATGTTAATGCGATGCAAAATCCCTAAAATAAGGCAATGCGCAAATGTTAAAGTATGACTCCGCAAGCGTTGACCATTTTTAGACATCTACACTTAGTCTCACTTTGCCCCCTACACATTTCTAATATTCAGGATTAGATTTTTAATTATTCACAAACCTTTAATGATTCCTACCAGCTCTGTCAGGGAATATAGAATCAAAATGACCAATCTTGTTGCATGACAAATATTTAAAAGGGACTTTTCCTTCATACTTACTTCCAACTGGTCCTTTAGGGATTCTTCTAGCAATCAGGGCTCCCATCTCTTCAAGTTCTCTTTCTTCTCTCTCAATTTCCTCCATATTAGCATACATCTCTTTCCAATCTATCTTTTGTTTACCAGAGGCAGATCCTTTAAATGCAGTCTCAGTTTAACAACACTCTGATCTCCAAGTTCTTGAACTTCAAAAGCAGTTAGTTTCCCAAGTAATGTATCTCTAGTCATAGGGGTACTTGACATTGTCTGGAGTTCATTGATAGTAGTAGCTTTCATTTTGTAAGCTAGAGGTAGAACTCTCAGAACTTTTGACATTATCTCATCCTCACTAATTGATCCGTTGTAACATTTGATATCCATGACAATCTCATTGACTCTATCGATGAAAGAATTTATCTTCTCATCCTCTTCTATCTTCAAAGTTTAATACCTTACCCGGAAAACCTCAAGTTTTGCAATCTTTATTGCCTGGTCACCTTCAGAAAGACTTACAAGATTCAATCAGATCTTCTTAGCATTCTCCAACTCTATCATATTCAATAAATTTTCATCAGATAAGGTGCTCAACAAAGCTTATTTTTCTCTAACATCATTTTCATCTCTCTTTTGTTCATCAACAAGTGTCAATGTTCTAGAATTAGGATCATGAGGTATATACCCTTTCTCCACTATCTCCCAAACTTTATCTCCAAGACATCTGATATGAATCTTCATTCGCTCCTTCCATATTTTGTAATTTGTACTATCAAATATGGGACTCTCCTTCTAGTAGGGATTAAATGTAGAACTTGATGCTAATGCCATTGAATCTCCTCAAGTGGTTGAGCTTTTGCAAATGTTTGGGACCCACTAGCCTTCCTATATTCAGATTCCATGGATGGGTGCCACTTCATGTTCACTTTCTAACTGCACTTCATCTTTATCACATGAGCTATCATACCAGTTTACTTGTTCTTACCTGACTTTATGCAAGTCTTCATCAACTCTTACATGCACACTCTCAACAACTATTCTTAGTATTTTGTTGTAGCTTTTGTAGGCCTTGTTGTGAGTAGAGTAACCCAAGAAAATACCTTCATCACTCCTATAATCAAAACCACTTAAACCATCTTCATCTTTCTTAATGAAACATTACTTCCAAATACTTTGAAATATTTGACTGATGGCTTCTGGTCAATATCATAACTCATAAGGTATCATTCTGCTATTTGTTCTTAGCTGAACTTGGTTCAATGTATATACACCAGTATGAACTACTTCCTTTTAGTACATATCTGGTATGTTTGCTTCATTCAACATAGTTCTTTCCATCTCCTTGACAGTTTGGTTTTTCTTTCTACAACATAGTTTTGTTGTGGTGTCCTTGGGGCTGAATACTGTCTTTTGATTCCATGTCTCTCATAGTAGTCTTCAAACTCATTTGATGTGAACTCACAACCCCAATAAAATCTTAGACACTTTAGCTCACATCCACTTTCCTTCTCAACCATCTTCCAAAAGATTTTGAACCTCTCATATGCTTGTGATTTGTCATGTAGAAAGGTGAACCATGCCATTCTTGAAAAATCATCAATGAATAACATGAATTATCTTTCTCCGACTAAAGCTCTTGTTTTGGTTGGTCCACACAAATAAATATGCACCTATTCTAAGGGCCTTGAGGTATTATGGTCTTTGGTCTTGAAGGTTACCTTAGTCTACTTACCTCTTAGACATTCATCACAAAAGGTGCTTGTCAGTTTGATGATCTATTGTATGTGTCTTACATAGCCATTCTTACTCACTTTAACCAGATTATCAAATTTTATATGACCTAATCTTATGTGCCACATCCATTTCTCCTCTACTTGTCCCATCATGAATTAGGACTCAAAGCATTGCTTCACGTTGTATACATTTTCATCTATTATTTTTCCTTCTACAACAATTTATCTAGTAGTTTCCTTCCTTATCTGACAACCGATAGAGTCAAATGTGAATTTGTATCCTTTACCACACATCTGACTCACACTTAGCAGATTATGATTTAGACCTTCCCCATAGTATACCTCATAAGCCTTCAATTTTCCATCTATGTTCAAGGTTCTGTTTTCTTTTATCTTGATGGAGGAGTTGTCTCCAAACCTCATCGAACCTCCATTCTCAACCCAAACCTGTTTGGCTTCCTTCTCCTTGTCTACTACAATTTTCTGCTCTGGTTTTTCTTTTGGTCTCTGATCTGGTGTTGACATCTTTTGCTTAGATGTCCTAAGTTTGCAATGTGGCTAAAATTTTGACAATAATAGCATTTCACATTGACATTAAAAGATGAACTTGAAAAACTATTGTAGGACACTGATAGCCTTATCCTACATTAATAACTCTTATGACCAAACCCATTACACTGATAATAGATAACATTCATCTCCTAGAAAAGGGATTTATACTTTCAAAACTATGAGAGGGTTTATGCATAAAACTACAATAATAAATTCTATGTTGAAACTTATTGTTGGAAACCAAGAACACTGAGAGGGGGGGTGAATCAGTGTTCTTCCTGTGAAATAAGATTTTACCTTATTATGACATACACATATAAACCGGTAAATGAAGAAACATATAACATTAAGTAAATAAACCAGCCACATGAATGAACACCATAAGACACTGAATTTTATACGTGGAAAACCTCAAAGAGGAAAACACGGTGGGATTTGTGACCCACAATATCAATTCACTGGTCATATGAAAGATATTACATAGCATGGGGGATTGCACATGCAGGAAGGCTCACTGCCTAGAGCACACCGCTCAACACAAAAGAGTCTCACTGACTACAAGCTTATGCTAAGATAAATTAGTAATGGTGAACTCACAATATGCATCTGCAATGCCAAAAAGAGTTCCAGTTATAGCTCTGCTCTATACCAGTTCAAAAAACTTGAACCCTTTTATCGGTATCTCCTTTCCTCCAAGAATTATTTAAAAACCATCTACTGATCATTGCATGATATTACTTTTGCATACAAATGACCTACATACATATCCTTTGCATCACACTATTCTAATACCTTGTCATATTTCAAAATGACCTAACAGACTAACTTATATACCCTCTACAAATAATATGCCTTATGTCATATTACAATTCATTACAAAAGATATTCAATGTTGACCCTATACAAGAATTACAAAATGATTTTACAAATAAAACCATTCAGATCCTAGACTAATGTCGGCTTCACTGAAGTGCTGGATGTCAGTGCTAGTGATGACCCTGAATACTCCAATGTCGGTATCTGTCGGTGTATACCTCCAATGTTGGTATCTATCAGTATATGCCTTCTATAGAATCTTGTTTCCATCAATGACAACATATGAGTCCAATGAGTGTCAATTGCCAACAATCTCCCCATTTGGCATTGATGGCAACACTCATGTGAAAAATGGATTCCCTGCCAGTTCAACTGAAACATGCTCCCCCTGAGTTGATTGACTATGTTTGAAATATACCCTCTGTCTGATATCCTCCCCCTAGGATTATATATATATTTTTCACATACATATACTCCCCCTTTGGCATCAATGCCAAAACCAATGAAAGAATTGAAAGAATAATTACAGATTACTTTACCAGAGCTTGACCATTTTCGAGATTTTTGGATAAGCTTTCTCTAGTAGCTATATATAGGTATCCCATCTAGTCTTGAATGTTTCAGATATGGATATAAGTCCACTCAACAAATGTGCTAGTGTTTCTTTCTCAGTGACTTTTGTTGGTGTGGGCTTCCCAAGCATATCCATACATTCCTTCTTATGTACACCAAGTGAATCCAATCTTGCGCTCACCAAAACTTTGAGACTCTTTTCTCTCTAAATAATCTTGTCTCTTTCCTTTTCAAAAGAAAAAATTTGGTTCTCCAAAGTCAAAATTTGTCCATCAATGGATGTAGTAACTGAAGTTAGTCCATCAAAAGAATTTGCAATATTGGCAATACTTTGTTGTAACTCCTTTATCCTCTTATCTACATTTGTTGTAAGAATTTCTATATTACAACAGACCATGTAGATGTTAGTACCCTCTTTCAAAGAATTTTCAATAAGTATAAGTTTTTCTTCAATCTTCCTTTTCTCTATCTCAATAATTTGGTCAAAAGCGACTTTCTTAGCCAATGTAAATATTTCAATTGCTTGCCGATCGGAAATCTACTGTAATGATTGAAAGTTTTTAGATATGTTCTTTGCCAATACCTTAAGCTTTCCGGAAGGGATTTCTTCATTTTCAATCATACAATCAGGAATCAATCTCTACAAATATGTTATTGATTGATCTATTATTCCTTTGTCTGCAAATCCCTCCTTCATTAGCTTTTGAGTAGACATGATCATTAGCTTTGTGGGACTCATCTTTGTGATTGATTTATTCTCAAATTGAGAAGATTCAATTGCCAAAAGTTTTGTTGGAGAATCAACTATTGGTATGGTATTGGGTGTCTTATCAATCTCCTTTTCCTTATCCTCTCTTGGTGTATCTCTTTTCTCATCCTCTTTTGCACTGGTGGCTTCGCCACTTGGTGCAGTATCTGTTACTGTGGCTTTGCCACTTGGTGCAATCTCTATTACTACCGATGGACTATTATCCATAATATTATCTGTATCCTGTACATTATCTATATTACCTTTCCCAGACTATACAAATGTAGTTTTTGTCAGTTTAGTTTGTACACTCTCATCGGTTTTAGGTTTATCTACCGGTTCACTCAAAATTTAATCTGAACTTCCCAAAATTCCTTTCCCTTTAGGTTTGTCTGGAATTGTGGGAGTTGTTGCCTTAGCAAATTCTTCTTGAGAAGTAAGGAAATCATAATTCTTTTGGAAGAATTTATCCCAACCATCTTTGGTCTCATTTATTATTTCATTGAGTCTGCCCATTATTAAGCTTATTTGTTGGGGTTTGCTGCTAAAGATTGTTCTATTTGCAACTTCTATACATCTTTTCATTTCCTCATTATTTATAGAACAACACATACTCAAAAGTTCAACTTCTTTAATCTCTCTGTCCCTCTTGATTACATCTAATCTCCGTGCATCTAACTTAATATACAATGATAAAGAAATTTCCTTCAAAATCTCTACCAAAGCCTTCTTATGAATGTCTAGATGTAACAAAATTGCTTCTTCTATTTCATTTTGTTCATTGTCATCTAAATGCTGATATAAATTTGACACATTCTTCAAAGTCCATCTTTAGTTACCTCATCTATTAATTCTGCACAAGTCATATTACCAGATTCGGTTGCTTCATCACTCTTACTCTTCTTCTTGCTAGGGGTTGCAGGAGTGGATGGAGTAGGCTTCCTCTTCTGAGTAGGTTTCCTTGTCAGAAATGTGGATTCTATTTGATAGTTTTGATACTAATTGTTAAGTACAGATGCCAAGCTAACAAGATGAGAGTGGGGGGTTAATCATACAAACTTAATCTTCAATATATTCAATAGATTCAACCTCGGTAGCTTAAACAGATATATGTAACCAAAACTGTAAAACATACAACCTTAAGAACACAAAATCATAACAACACTCATAACACCAGATTTAACATGGAAACCCAAATAGGGAAAAACCACTATGGGATTTCAGACCCACTAAGAAATATACTCTTCTAAAGTATGCTCGGTTAAAAGAAAAACATGTTAAAGATTACAAACACATTGCTAGATGTGACCCAGTTAAGGGATTTCCCTCAGATCTGTTAGGATCTTCACCTTGTTAGAGGTGACCTTATTAAAGGGTTTGAAACACTCAATCAGAGTGTCACCTTGCTAGAGGGTTTTACAAATAAGATTGTTAAGTCCACTTAGTTAAGAGATTTTCTGTCACTTTACAAAATAGTAGTAATAAAAATATATCTGCAACTTCACATCAAAAAATGCTAAAGTAGATTCTTATTTGCTCAATACAATCTAGTCATAGGACTTATCTTCTCCCTCTACTGGGCTCTATACTCTGTTAATCAAATAGATCTTCAAGATTTTGTGCTCCATAATCACTATGTAGCATCCGTATGCATACACTTGCCCGCATGCATTATTTATCAACAGTTCCTTATTTATAAACAATTTTCTAACCACTGAATCTCCTTGATCACATATCCCATGATCAATCATAGCCATCAGATCTTCAAACTTGACCAGGTTCAATGTATCCTTCGATCTAAAAACATTTTACCTCACCTTGGAACTTGTGCTAAGGTATTGCAGTTTAATCTGAGCTGTAGATCTTCCTGCCGATCTTCCATTGTCATAGATTCTTTAACAAACTTCATGAATGACATACCAATCATTTAATCAATTCCAGCTCATCAGCATCCTTCATTAAATAATGCTTTTAATCATTTAATGCATTCTGTTACAACTCGGTTGCAACTCGGTAAATACTAAACTTCACCCGGTAGACATTTCACCTTCATTAACCGATAGTGATAACCTTAGGGTTTACTGACTAAGTTCTTTGCTCGGTAACATAGTATAGTATTAACCTTACAATCAACAACATATGTAGGATATCAAAACAATCTAAACATCATGATCTCATCATTGTCTAACTCAGTAATAGTTGCCCATTGAATAACTTATTTCTCCCCTTAATCATCACAATCTTTCTATGTCTTTTACCAACATCTTTATACTCATCAAATCATACTTCTTAAGATATGGCAACATCATACTGAATTAGAAAATCAATTTCTTGACATCAATGACAAAATAATAATATTAAGACAGTAAACATCCTTAATCAGTTATATCCACAATCATCAACAACCTTCTCAATATCCTTATTGAAAGGCCAACAATCTCCCCCTTTGGCATTGATGGCAAAACCAATTGATTTGAACTAATTGATTTGGATTGTTGTGAGATTCTGAAATGCTCTCCCCTTGTCATCAGACTTCTCCCCCATACAATATTCTTCTCCCCCTTTGACAACAATGCCAAAAAGTAAAAGAGATAAAACATGATTTCTTCCACTGAGAAGTGAATTCCTTGTTGTTATGTGTCAACTCAGTCTCAGTTAGAGCATTATGTCTACAATTTTTATTTCCTGTATTCATTTTCTGCACACCTTTAGAAAATCTCCTAAAGTGTGTAAATAAGCATCAATCCACACATAATATTCTGTAGATTCATCGAATTGATGCTTTCACCGAACTTTGTCAGTGAGTAGAAGATAGGGGTAGGACCCCTAACTTGCTTCTGAGATACTCAAAAGTGTCCCTTGGTAATGGCTTGGTGAAGATATCTGCTATTTGTTCCTTTGTGCTAGCATAATCCAACACCATTTTCTTCTCTTGAATTTCTTCTCTAAGATAATGATATTTTATAGAGATGTGCTTTGTCTTAGAGTGCTTAACATGATTCTTTGAAATGTTAATGGCACTAGTATTGTCACAGAATATAGTTACTGGCTCAGTAACTTTCTCATTTATACCTTCCAACAATTGTTTAATCCATGCTAACTTAGTATAATTCAATGTTGCAGCAACATATTCAGCTTTTGTTATTAACTATGAAACACATCCTTGTTTCTTGCTAGGCCAACTCACTAGTATTTCTCCTAAAAAGAAAGCTCCACCACTTGTTCTTTTTCTATCATCTATGTTGCCTCCCCAATCAGCATCAGTATAAACTTTTAAATCAAAATCATTTCTCTTGTTATATACTAAGCCATAATCTTTGGTGCCTCTCAAGTATCTGAAAATTCTCTTGATTGCTGTCATGTGTGTTTCCTTGGGATCTACAAAAAATCTTGCAACAATACCTATTGCATGTGCTATATTCGGTCTACTGTGAACAACATATTGTAGCTTTCCAATCATGGATCAGTAAAGTGTCTCATCAATAGATGCAGATTCATCATTCTTTGATAATTTACAGTTGGTAGTCATAAGAGTACTTACTGGTTTTGAGTCCTCCATTCCAAATTTCTTCAAGATTTCCTTTATGTACTTGGATTGAGTAATGAAAATCTCATCTTTCATTTGTAGTATCTCTAAACCTATAAAATACTTTATCTCACCAATTAATGACATCTCAAGTTCTTTGCTCATTTCATTTCCAAAGTTCTTTCATAAAGAGTCATTTCCATAAAAGATAATGTCATCAACAAATATGGCTGAGATCAGTATTCCATTGTCTTCATCATTCTTCATGTACATATTGTTGTTTTCACTTGTTCTTATAAAACCAATCTTGATCAAATAAGAGTGCAATCTCTCATACCATGCTCTAGGTGCTTGTTTCAGACCATATAAAGCTTTGTTCAATTTACATACCTGATCTTTATTCTCTCCTTCAACAAATCCTTCAGGTTGTTCAATAAAAACTTCTTCTTCTAATATACCATTCAGAAATGTAGATTTGACATCCATTTGATATACCTTAAAATTTTTGAAAGTAGCATATGCCAACAATGTTCTTAATCCTTCAACTCTTGCCACATGTGCAAAGGTCTCACCATAATCAATTCCTTCTTCTTGAGCATATCCTTTGCAAACTAGTCTTGCTTTATTTCAAATGACCTCACCTTTTTCATTCAGCTTGTTTCTGAAAATCCACTTTGTGCCAATTACATTTTTGTCCTTTGGTCCTGGGACCAGTGTCCATGTGTCATTCTTCTTGATTTTATCAATCTCTTCTATCATAGCATTTATCCAATCTTCACTATTAAATGCCTCTTTCACTATCCTTGGTTCAAATTCAGATATCAGACGTGTTTTGTCTCAGTTTGTTTCTTGTCATCACTGGATCATCCTTATCTCCTATAATCTAACTTGATGCATGATTCCTCCTGACATACTTGGCTAATACATGCTCAGTAGGCTCTGTATGATCTTCTTCATCACTCAGTAACTAAATATCCTCTTTATTTTCTTTAGTAGCTCTCTCAGTAGGACTTGTCGGTTGAACATAGACAAATTCTTCATAATCTTCTGGTTCCTTAGAATTTCCTTCATCATTTCTTTATGCAAATTCATCAATTTTCACATTTGCACTTTCTACTATTTTGTTAGATGATTTGATCAGACATTTAAATGCTTTACTTCTAGAAGAATAACCAAGAAATGTTCCTTCTTCACTTTTCTGATCAAACTTACCATTTCTGTCATCCTTGTGAACATAGCATCTACTTCCAAATATTTTGAAGTAGTTTACATTAGGTTTCTTGTCATACTAGATTTCATATGGTGTCTTCAAATTTCCTTTCTTGAGTTGTACTCAGTTCAGGGTGTAAACTACTGTGCTTATTGCTTCTCTCCAAAATGTTTGTGGCACTTTCTTTTCAATCATCAAGGTTCTGGCACAATCCACAATAGATCTATTTCTTCTCTTGGCTATCCCATTTTGCTGGGGTGTTCTCAGTGCAGATACTTGCCTCTTTATACCATGATCATTGCAGTATAAGTTAAATTCATCATAAGTGAACTCACCTCCTCTATCAAATCTAAGACATTTCAGTTGTCTTTCTGTTTCATTTTTAATTCTTGCCTTGTACCATTTAAACATTTGAAAAGCTTATGATTTTTCTTTTAAAAACATTACTAACATCATCCTTGAGTAATCATCCACAAATAATATGAAGTACTTATCACCATAATAACTCTGAACATTCATAGGACCATAAAGTTTAGTGTGCACAAGATCTAAAATTCCCTTAGAAGTGTAGGACTTACTTGTAAAACTTGATCTTGTCATCTTGCCCATCTGGCATCCTCGGCATATAGCATTCTTAGGTTTCTCAAGACTCAGTAGACCTCTTAGTCTGTGCTTCTTGCTTATTTTGATCAGATTATCAAAATTTACATGACAAAATCTTTTATGCCATAACCAGGTATCATCTATCTTTGCATAAAGACAATTATTCCAAGTTGAGTCAAGGTGAAATGTGTTACCTTTTGTTTGAGTCTCGGTAGTAGCTAACTTTCCATGCTTGTCATGAACTTTGACAATTCCTTTCTAAAATTCTATTCGCTAACCTGTGTTGTTTAGTTGTGTTACACTCAACAAATTATATTTCAAACCTTCAACCCAATAAACATCATTACATTTAGCATTGTAAAGAAGTGTTATGGATCCTTTACCTTTTACCGGACATGGTGCATCATTACCAAATCTTACATAACCTCCATCATAATCTTCTAACATAACAAACTTGTGTTTATCACCTATCATGTGATGTGAGAATCCACTATCTATGATCCAAGAATCATTAGTATTTATGTGAGATATTAGGGCTTTTTCTTCATACCTTTCTTCATTTGATCCATCTTTGATAGCCACATAAACTACTTCCTTTGTATCTATTTCATATGATTTATCATCATTTGATTCCTCATCGGCTATTAGGCATGACTTTCTATCTCTTCTTCTGAAGTCTCGGTATCCTCTATAATGATTATTTTTCTGTCTGTCATCTTGGTAATCTCTCTTTTCAGTAGAATCTTTGTCAGGAAAGTTAGAAGCCATATGTCCTATGTTATCACAATTGAAACATTTCAAAGGTAGTTTTCCTTTATACTTACCTTTGCCTCTTGGTAACCTTCTGGCTAATAGTGCTTCAAATTCTTCTTGCTTTCTAATTTCCTCATACAATTTGTGTACTTCTTCCATGTTCTTATGAAATCTTTCACTTTCTCCATTGTGATTCCCTTCAGAATAATTACTCATTCTATCATTGTAATCATTAGATTCACCAAGATGAAAAGAACTGAATGCAGATTCAACTTTATTCACGAAAGACCCACTGTTATCAAAATTACTTAATTCAAATGCATGTAGCTTATCAATAGTAGCATCCAAAGAAACTAGCATATTGGGTACAGACCTCAATTCATTGATTGCAGAGACTTGGATTACATAAGCTGGTAGAAGGGTTCTCAATAACTTACTTGTGACATCCTTTTCTTCAATGGTTCCTCCTGCTCCTTTGATTTGATCGACAATCTCTTTTAGTCTTGTACTATACTGGGTTATGTTATCACCTTCATTCATCCTCATAGATTCAAGTTGTCCTCTTAGACTATCCACTTTTCTCTTTGAACGTGTTCATCACCGCCATACATAGTTATGAGCTTGTCCCACATTGCCTTGGCATCATTGCAGCCTTCTAGATCATTAAACTCTCAGTCGATCAATGCAAATGTTATTTCAATCATTGCTTGAATATGTTCTTGCTTCACCTTTATCTCTTCCATTGTCAATGGATAGGTGCTAGGTATAATGAAATCATTCTCCAGATAATATACAACATAGGTGCAGCTTCATCCTTTTTTGCCATGTAGAGAAGCTTGACTTGTTCAGCTTCGGTGCATCCCTCTTATACATCTTTGGATCTTTGCCTCAAGTACCTTTAAACTTTTCCTCCTAAGTCCAAAGCTCTGATACCAATTGATAGTTCTAATACTAATTGTTAAGTACAGATGCCAAGATAACAAGATGAGAGGGGGGGGTGAATCATACAAACTTAATCTTCAATAAATTCAATAGATTCAACCTCGGTAGCCTAAACAGATATATGTAATCAAAACTATAAAACATGCGACCTTAAGAATACAAAATCATAACAATGCTCATAACACCAGATTTAACGTGGAAACCCAAATAGGGAAAAACCACTCTAGGATTTCAAACCCACTAAGAAATAAACTCTTCTAGAGTAAGCTCGGTTAAAAGAAAATCTTGTTAAAGATTACAAACACATTGCTAGATGTGGTTAAGGGATTTCCCTCAGATCTGTTAGGATCTTCACCTTGTTAGAGGTGACCTTGTTAAAGGGTTTCAAACACTTAATCAGAATGTCACCTTGCTAGAGGGTTTTACAAATAAGACTATTAAGTCCACTCGGTTAAGAGATTTTCTATCACTTTACAAAATAATAGTAATAAAAATATATCTGCAACTTCACATCAAAAAATGCTAAAGCAGATTCTTATTTGCTCAATACAATCTAGTCATAGGACTTATCTTGTCCCTCTGTTGGGCTCTATACTCTATTAATCAAATAAATCTTCAAGCTTCTATGCTCAGTAATCACTATGTAGCATCCATATGCTTACACTTGCCTGCATGCATTGATTATCAACGGTTCCTTATTTATAAACAATTTGCTAACCATTGAATCTCCTTGATCACATATCCCATGATCAATCATAGCCATCAGATCTTCAAACTTGACCAGGTTCAATGTATCCTTCGATCTAAAAACATTTTACCTCACCTTGGAACTTGTGCTAAGGTATTGCAGTTCAATCTAAGCTGTAGATCTTCCTGCCGATCTTCCATTGTCATAGATTCTTTAACAAACTTCATGCATGACATACCAATCATTTAATCAATTCCAGCTCATCAGCTTCCTTAATTAAATAACGTTTTTAATCATTTAATGCATTCTATTACAGCTCGGTTGCAACTCGGTAAATACTAAACTTCACCCGGTAGACATTCTGTGTTCATTAACCAATAGCGATAACCTGAGGGTTTACTAACTAGGTTCTTTGCTCGGTAACATAGTATAGTATTAACCTTACAATCAACAACATATGTAGGATATCAAAATAATCTAAACATCATGATCTCATCATTGTCTAACTCGGTAATAGTTGCCCATTGAATAACTTATTTCTCCCCTTATTCATCACAATCTTTCTGTGTCTTTTACCGACATCTTTATACTCATCAAATCATACTTATTAAGATATGGCAACATCATACTGAATTAGAAAATCAATTTCTTGACATCAACAACAAAATAATAATATTAAGATAGTAAACATCCTTAATTAGTTATATCCATAATCATCAACAACCCTCTCAATATCCTTATTGAAATGCCAACAATCTCTCCTTGTCTGTTATAATGCCAACACTATTGTCACCTTTCTTACTAGCTTCCTCCTTGGTTCCACCTTCTTCTCTTCTACCGGAAGCTTGTCAGCTTTCTTCCTCTGTACCCTTCTAAATGCAAGAGGTTGATTTTCTTGTGCATCATAGTCAAAAGTGATAGGAGATATGAAAGTTGCTGGCCTCCCTATCTTAGGAGCACTTTTAACTATAGCTATTGTTGTTTTCATTGCCGGTTGATCTACTAGTTTAGATCTAGAAGTTTTGTATCTATCCCATGAATTACATTTTGAACGAATGCAGACATTTTGCCTATTTTCTTTTCCCTCCTTTTCTTGTTGAAACCAATTTTAACTTCAAGAGCCTTCTCCTTCGTAGTACCAAAGTGTTTAGCCTTATCATCCAAAGGAGCATCAATCAACATTTTAGCATATAGTTCCAAGATGATGTCATCAACTTCATAACCCAATTCAGTGACCCATATTGTTCTAGGTTCCACTACTTCAATGAGTGTCTCATCTATTTTTACCATAAAGAAGATAGCAGTGGAGTATTTCTCCATAATGTGTTTGGATATTCTCTCCCTCAATCTCATATTCTCTTGAAAAGTTTTAAAGTAGCCTCATAACTTCTCATCCCTGTTGCTGCCAAGACTCGTGATTGCATCTTTAATCTGCATGCCTACCGGTATGTCATGAGCCTAAAATTTCTTTCCCAAACCTGGTAGCTGATTCATGAAATATAATATCAAGCAGACAATAAGATTTCCAAATCAGAATGTTCCTTTCTTAACACCTTTGATCTTGCCAAGATTTAACATTAATTCACTTCTATACCATAACACAAATCATAGTTTCTATTATTCTTTATCATTTGATATGCAACATGGATACATAACTATCAAAAGAGTTCAATTGACCTGATTGTGTTACCTTGTAGTTGATGATCATGTTGGAAAATTTCACATATGTATCTTTAATGGTGCTGACCCTCATCGACCTTCCATCATGGGTTGTGATGATGAGATTTGCAACCCTAGTGTTGGAGATCTTCTTCCTTGATTCCTATCCAACTTTGGGTAACCCAATGACCTCCTGAATTGCTTCTTTGGTGATCATGTGAGGCCAGTCAAGCTAGATGAATTCATTATGGACCCTTCTTAGAACATATCTAATCACTTCATCCTTGAATTCCGGTATGAACATGATTCTGGTTAACCCTAGGTCTTCAATGATTTGATATTCCAGCTTGATTATTCTGGAGTTGCCTAGTATCATAGATTGATACATTCCCTTGATTTCCTCAATGTCTAAATCCTCCAATGTGTAGTGAATATAAGCCCTAACATCTTCCTCATTAACTACACCATTGAGAACCCTTGAAAATGTGCTAGTAGAGTCTTCATTACAATTTGAGGAAATTCCTTGAAAACAGGTCTAAGCCTATCCTTAACCTCAACAATAGTGGGATTCACAATGAAAGTAGGAGCAGATGATGATCTGGATGCCATTTCAAAGAAATACCTGGATAACGATTGTCAGTTGAATGATCTTGATTACTTCTCAGATAACCGATGGAAATCTTTTAGAATGCCTTTTCTCGCTCCTGATCGCCTGTGATTCACCTTTGCTTTGCTCTAGTTTTCTCAAGTTATGGGTGAGTGAAAATGAGTCCATTTTCCCTTTTTATCAGTGAGTAAACCCTAATCCTTCACTGTCATTAATGCTTAGCAGTGTACCCTACCAGATGCCAGTTTCATAGTTTTATGCCTTGTTGTCTTCAAAATTTGATTCCCTTTAACATCCTTAAAATAATATGATTAAACTTGGTGCAAAAGAGACATCAAAGATAAGGAAATTCTCAAGACAACATATGACAAGGTTTGATTGAACCTTCTACACTTTGGACTTACTTAGAGCCCAGGTGGGTATACCTTTGTGAATTGAATTCACACTTTCAAACATAAACCCACAACAAACCAGTCCAGAAAACTAGTGGATCTATTCACCTTGAAATCAACTGAAAACAAAGAATGGAAATTATACTTAAATTCAGCATTTCGATCAACAAAACATGCAATAAACAACTTCAATCAATACCAGTGTCTTATCCAAGGTCACAAAGTCGTCTAAACTCAGATAATACTCCTCAAACAAAACATCTTTATGCATCCCATTGGCTTGGTTTCTATTAATCCTTGTATATGTCTGACACCTACAAGAATTTATGCATTCCAAATTAAGCTATGATCATCAAAATTCAAAGTCTCTTCCAAAGAGTTTACTGGTATGAGTGATCCCCGCATCTTTAATTTCCCTCCTAAAGAGAAAAGCTAATGAACACTTCTACTAAAATTGCTTTGCAATTCCATTTAGATAGAACAACCATGGATCATTCAGAATGAAAACAGTAAACAAATTTGTAAACACACTTGAAGACAACACAAAGCTTCACTCAAAACCGATGGTCTGTATATTGATATTTAGTTCAAGAAATATTACAAGAAATTTTGAGTATTCTCCATTAGACTTAGAAAAGCTCAGATAGATTTCTGCAGCGTTTTCTTACAATTCTTTGTGATCCCTTTTCCTCTAGTCCTGGTATCCATTTATAACAACATGGATGCACAAATCTTTGGACTTCTCGAGGAGAGTTTGTTACAATCATTTCTTTCAAAATAAAGAGGTTACAAGATTTTCGCAAAAACAGTTACAAGCTCTTTTCGGCCTCTATAGTTTCTTCAACAAGTTGTTCAGTTGCAACCTCTTCTACCTTTTCAAGGGAGCTCTCCAACTGTTCCGGATCATGGGTGGCATATTTAGTTGTCCACTCACCATACACCTCTTCTGTTGGCCATGAGAAATTAATCACTTTATCCTTGGTCTTAGTCAACCTTTTCCAAGAATTTCTCTTTTTGTTGACTTCTGAATTGAGAAAACCATAATGTGACTTAATTTTCTCTATCTCTTGTATTGTCAAAACAAAGAAACAAGCATCGTCTAGATCAATAATTCCTTTAACTCTTGCTGTCAATTTAGCTTCTATCTCCTTAAGCCACATTTGTTTGTCCTTTAATTGATTCGGGCTAGCAAAAACTCCTGGGAGCAACTCAAAAACTTGATCAGTGTACTCCTTTTTGCACAAACTAACCTTCCTATCCACATTATCCACCTCTGCTGCTAATTGTACTAAGACTTTAGCGACATCAGAAGTGGATTTGATGATGGGATTGGCCCTTGCTTCATCATAGGATACACACATAAACTCTAAATCTTGCTCCCTAGGCCTCCATTTGTCAAAAATAGGTGTCAAAATGGCCTTGTCTCTCCTGAGCTCATTCCATATATCCATAATTCTACCTACATTGTTGTAGAGCAATGAGGCATTTATTGTATCTACAAAACTAGAAATTGTAGCCCTTACTCTCTCCTCATACTTCTTTTCATATAATGCCTGAGCCTGTTTCAAGTTTTCTAATTCTTGAGGAGTAATTTCAACCATTTCAGAACTGGAAGGTGCTGGAGATGGTGGAAACTCAATGATAGAGCTAGTAGGTGGAGGCCTTGTAGGAGAAGAGGAGATCATTAGTGTTGAAGACTCACCTTGATGGTATTGTCCAGTCAACTGGCTCTGCAACTTGGCAATGATGTTATCCTTACCTCTTACCTCCTCTTTGGCATTGTTATAGACCTTCAAAACTATTTCCAACTTAACTTGGAGGCCTCTTTCTCTTTAGCTTCCTTCTCTACTACTGCAACACTAAATTTTGCAGTCTCTAACACAGTGCTAGCAGCCTCCACTACCCCTATACTCTACACTCTCTTCACTATCATCCCACCAAGGTAACTTGACCCCGGGGTGTCTTTACTTTTCTTACTCTCATTTCTCTTGAGAGACCACATGACGAGTGCAACATTATCCTTATTGAAAGTAATCCCCTCCATGGGTTTAGTCTCTTTTCTCACTGCATCTAGTACCAGGGCGTCTGCTATATCCCATTCGGGTAAAATAAGCACTCTAGCTTGTGCTACCATATCTCTTCCCTGCTTTGGGGTGATGGTTTTAAATTCTTCCATCATCTCTTGCTTTATTTCCTCTTCTACTAGGGCTGGATCTTTATTGGGTTGCTCAGCCTTTCTCTTTTCACATCTAGCATTATATTTATCTATGTGTTGTTTCCATATAAACTGCGTAAATGCTTATGATGTGACAAAATTGTTATCAACTAAGAAGGCATTACTTGCTTGCTTTATCTCAGGATCCCATTCCTGGCCTTTGAGTTCAGTGGTAGTGATATCCATTTCAGTAGCAATGGGTTCTTCTAGCATTCCTTCCTTCACTTCATCATAAGTGTAGGCAATTTCCCCTAGGCTACCTAACTCTAGGAGTTGTTCAGCTGCTGCTTGCTCATTTCCTATATGGATAGGGGATTGGGATGGGGAATACAAAGGTGTATCTGATTGTACTTCTTTCCCCACACTTTGCTTCTTTGGGCTTTCTTGGATGTCAATGGCATCTTGTATCTTCCTCTTTCCTTTGGAGGTAGAGGGCTCCCCTGTTGTAGGCATCAGCACACTATAACTAGATTTCTTATGTAGTGTATAATCACCAGGAGGGATTGCTTTACTAGAAGCTGACCTACTTAGGATCATTCTTGCCTTCTCAAGGTTGCTTTTGATTATAGCTTCCCTCTTCTCCTTCAAGGTCTGCATCACATCTTCAAAGCAAACAATCAAAACTTTATTTTCTCCTCCAGAGGGAAAAAGCTAGACAATGGGTCATAGCTGGCATCAAACTGATGCACAAAATCCAAGGCTTTCTTATAAGCCACCCACTTCTCTTTCCTTAGCTCCTGCTCATCTAGATCAAACTCATTTCTGATGAGGTCTTCAAGAAACTAGAATTGATGAGGCCTACCTCTGCATGCTACCTTCTTTCTAAACATACTATTGAAGAAGTCTTCTAGATTAGCACACCTAGACACTGCAGTGGACAAATGATAAGGCTTGAGGAAATCCTCAAAGCAATTCTAGCCTCCTTTTGTTATTACAAATTGGTGGGCTATGGTAGTTGTAGGGAAAATAGTCCCTTTACCCCTGCCTGTCAACTCTGCCTCTTGTAAACCACCAATTTGTCTAAGGATCTCTGTGATTCCCACTTTGAGAGGGACCTGGTAAGGTAGCAAAAATGGGGTGCCTCTAAAACCAAACACTCTGAAAACTGTGGAGACTGGATACAAGTAAATGTCACCCCAGTTATGGACAATTTTTATGTTCTCTGCGAATTCTTTTGGTCTTATGAATTACAAAAGAACTTTGGGGATTCTTGGGTTCTCAGAGTAGAGGAGAGTCCTTATCTTGGATGCAAAATATTTATCAAACTTCAAAAACTGGCATCCTCTCTATCCCATGACAACACAGTACTCGATAATTGTACCGACATTTTTTCTCCTTCTTTCTCCTTAACAAGGTCTAGTCCACTGGCAAAGTAATCACCACCTTTGAAGAGAAAAAGATGCATCAGGAGTGAGTACCATCCAAAAGGCCTATCCACCTTTCCATTTTTGATTCCTATTAACCCTCCATGAATAGCATCAGCAATGAAAGAGGCATAATCAAATGTAATTGCGAGAGAAGGATTCAAAATTTGAGCAATCATTAACAGGTAATGATTTGGCATATTTGCTTCAGCATCTTCTCCCAAAACTTAGAAAAGTGCCCAATACATTCCTTTAGCCCTCAAGGTGAACATACTTAATGAAAAGGGCTCTTGTGTGTTGGGTCCTACAACTGTTAACCCTCCTATCTTCACAAAAAACTCCTTGAGAGGTCCGTTCCTGAGATGACTCCTTTGTGCACCGTAAATTTGGGCTAATGATGTGAAATTTATAGGTTCTAGAAAATTGGTGAACTCATTAAGCCCAAAAGCTTTCCTGAATTCTTCAGCATTAATCTCAACAAGGGTTTTTCCATTTATATCCCGAATGCTTCTTGAGACTGGATCATAGTTAAGCGCAATTTGGGTCAACAGATCTATGTCCATAAATACCCTTGGGACTACTAATTTCCCGACATCTAATTCCCAGATACTGTTTTGCGGGGCAGGAGAATTTCTCATTCCAAATCCAATTTTAAACAACCCCAACCCAGACAATCCAACCTGTGGGTCTCTCAACCAATTACCCTTGTCATATAGTCCCTCTCCTATCTTTAAACGGGGAGCCTTGGGTACTAATTCTTTTGCCTTTGATGCCTAATTAGTTGACAATGTCAACTGTTCTAAAAAATCATCACAGACACTCCATTCTGAATAGTTAACTTTGCCAAAAAATTCTCTTTTAGGAGCCATTTTGAAAACGTAAGAAATGAATACCACTCTTAAACAATTCTGTGATGAATCAATTATCTTATCTAAAACACTACATAGGAATTGCTACATAAGAATACGAGAGAACCTGTTCTTCACTTGAAGGAATTTTCTCTGCAATTGAACTGACTTGCTCTATACCTAAAGAAAATAACTTTGCATCCGCTCTTCTACAAAATTCTTTAAAAGATATCTTCACCCGATTGATAGGAAATCAAATATTGTACTCAGGGCCTTAACTACAACATTGATTCCGCATGCTTTGGCCGTCCCTTCAAAATTGAATTCATATTTTTCGCTCCAACGGGTCACAACATTCCTGCAAGTGTTTTATTTTGCTCTTTCGCAACTTCGCGAAGCATAACTATCAGGCAGCTTGGTCCTGCGAAAAAGCACCGACTGTCCGATCAAAAGAAACTTGATCAAGCGTTAGATTAACTAACAGTTTTGGCTCTGCATTGGGTCCCGCTTCTCTATTGGCTATATGATACCACGTGGTGCCCAACCATTGGCCTTGAAATTTCCTTCGCATTTGACATAACGCTGGCCGTGTGTCTTTCTTTTATACCCCCGGTTCCACCTTGGCGGGCCCACAACTTTCTTCTTAGACCACGTGTCACCAGACACATGGACGGCTCTCATTCACTCTTGCTATTTCGTGGGGTATAAAGAATGAGCATCTTACCCTTGAAAAATAGCGTGGGCCATCAAATCATCTTTTAAGTTGATCGGCATTTAACCATCTGAAAAGGCTTTCAGGAGGGGTGGGCCTGCTCACTCACTATGAACACTTGGCGTCTAGTCATCTGCAGCGCTGACATGTCACTTTTTTATATGCTAAAAGAAAACCACAAGGCCCCAATAAACTCTTAATAGCTGTATCCTCCAAGTCCTCCATCATGACACGCGGATAACTCTCATTCACTCTCACTATGTCGTGGGGTATAAAGAACGAGCATCTTACCCTTGCGAAATAGCACGGGCCATCGGATCATCTTTTAAGTTGATCAGCATTTAACTGTCTGAAAAGTCTTTTGGGAGGGGTGGGCCTACTGACTCACCATGAACACTTGGCATCTAGTCATCTGCAATGCTGACATGTCACTTTTTTATACGCTGAAAGAAAACCACAGGGCCCCAACAAACTCTTGACAGCTATATCCTCCAAGTCCTCCATCATGACACGTGGACGGCTCTCATTCACTCTCGCTATTTCTCAGGGTATAAAGAACAATCATCTTACCCTTACGAAATAGCATGGGCCATTGGATCATCTTGTAAGTTGATCGGCATTTAACCATCTGAAAAGGCTTTCAGGAGGGGTGGGCCCACTGACTCACCATAAACACTTGGCGTCTAGTCATCTGTAGTGCTGACATGTCACTTTTTTATACGCTGAAAGAAAACCACAGGGCCCCAACAAACTCTTGACAGCTGTACCCGCCAGGTCATCTCCTGACTGTGACCTGACTCACCTTTGGGGCCCACCTTTTAGCCTTTAATCCTGACCCGCTGACTGTTGTGACTTGTGTCGCGTGCCACCATTTTACTCGCTATCATCAACCAGCTGGACCGTCTATGTGGCATGCCATGTCATTTTTGCAACTTTGCTGGTTTTAAACTATGTGCAACTTCACCTAGCGAAATAGCGAAAGCCGTAGATCCATCCGCGAGATGCGCACTAGTTACTGGGCCTGACAACTTTAAGAGAAAAACATATAAGGCATAAATTTTTTGATTAATTAACATAACCGCCTAGGCAAACAACAAGGGGGGACACTTCCTACGACCCCATGACCCATTACTTAAGTGAATAAAGTAACGAAAGATTAGAAACCAGAGGATTTAAAACAAACACAAGAGGATCTAAAATAAAAAACCCTTAAACCCTTGAGGTCTAAAACAAAGCTGAAGCATTTGAAACTGCATCCTATTCAAAAATTCAACAAACCATAGCCAATCATGGGAAAGAAAAGACCATTTTTAATTAGTGATAACATGCCTAATAAACCTCCATCAATGATGAATACAACTCTCCTGATCTCTTCCAAGGAATATGCAAGATTTGCAATGAATTTGCCAACCCCTAAGGCATATTCCTCAGTTACCACTTGAATTTCATGCCAGTGCATGAATGCTCTATTCTACTGGTGGAGTTACTGGTGTAGTTAACGGTGTAGTTGCATTTTCACTTAATTCTTCAGACTCTTTAACCCATCTCTTGGTGTGATCTTATTCTATTTCATCTACCTTCTTCTTTCCTTTCTCATTTTCTTTGTCATTGCTAACCGGTTTAGTCTTTCTTCTGCAGTACTTAGCAATATGACATATTTTGTTGCATGCATAACATGTAACATTGTTTGTTTGAATTGATTTGACATATATGGTTTCATTCATTGACCTATATTGGTTAGACAAATGCCCAAACTTTTGACATGCATGACATTTAACATTCATTCTGCAATCTTCTGATTTGTGACCATATTTCTTGAAATTTGTGCATTGACCAGGAACTGAATTATAGTTTTGATTTTCTCTATTTCTACATTGTTTAGCCATATGCCCAAATTTATTACAAACAAAGAATCTACCATTGAATTTGTAAGCATTAGATTGCCTTACCGATTTACTTTGGTGTAATGAGTTATGCATACCGGTTGTCTAATCTTTATTTGCATTACTGGAGCTTTCACCTTGTACAAATCCGATTCCTCTAGAATCTTCACTCTACCTTTGTCTTTTTAATAAATCATCTGACTGTACAACACTAATCCTAAATTTTTATTTATAATCACTTGTAGTAGTCAGATCATCTCTCAAGTTCATTCTTTGTCTTTCAAGCTCTTGTTCATTATTTTGGGATTGTACCAAATCAATTATCACTAGATCATTCTCATGAGCCAATTTGCCACATTCTTCAAAAATATTTTATTCCTTCTTCTTTCTATCCTCAATATATTTTGGCATCATCATAGTCAGGTCTTGCATTTCATTCATCATGAGCATGTTTGCTTGACTCAGTTTTTGACATTGTTACTTAAGTGCATTTTTCTCTTCATCATCTTGGTTTTGCAAAAGTTCCTTCCTCCTAGCTTGAGCTGACGATAACCTTTCTTGCAAAACAAGAATGAATTCATTAGGAGAATTCAATTCATCTTGCGGCTTTAAGTTCTTCATCCTTTCAACATCATAATCCTCAAGTGCCATCTCAAGTTGATTTTCCATAGCCATGTTCAATGATTTCGGTTTTAGGATCTTCATCAAGTTGTTAAACTTCCTTCGAAGTACCAGACTTTGATACCAATTATTGGAAACCAACAATGTTGAGAGGGGGGGGGGGGGGGGGGGTGAATCAGTGTTCTGCTGGTGAAATAAGATTTTACCTTAATATGACATACACATATAAACCGGTAAATAAAGAAACATATAACATGAAGTAAATAAACTAGCCACATGAATGAACACCATAACACACTAAATTTTATATGTGGAAAAAATTAAAGAGGAAAAACCATGGTGGGATTTGTGACCCATAATATCAATTCACTAGCCATATGAAAGATATTACATAGCATGGGGGCTTGCACATGTAGGAAGACACACTGCTCAACACAAAAGAGTCTCACTGACTACAAGCTTTTGTTGAGATAAAATAGTAATGGTGAACTCATAGAATGCATCTGCAATGCCAAAAAGAGTTCCAGTTATAGCTCTGCTCTATACGAGTTCATAAACCCTCAACCCTTTTACCGGTATCTCCTTTCCTCCAAGAATTATTTACAAACCATCTACTAATAATTGCATGATATTAATTTTGCATACAAGTGACCTACATACATATCCTTTACATCACACTATTCTACTACCTTGTCATATATCAAAATGACCTAACAAGCTGACTTATATACCCTCTACAAACAATATTCCTTATGTCGGCTTACAATACATTACAAAAGATATTCAATGTCGGCCCTAAACAATAATTACAAAATGATTTTACAAATAAAACCTTTCATATCCCAGACTAATGTCAGCTTCACTGAAGTGTTGGATGTTGGTGTTAGTGTCGATGCCGGTGCCGATGATGACCCCGAATACTCCAATGTTGGTATCTACCGGTATATGCCTTCTATAGAATCTTAGTACCATCAATGACAATATATGAATCCAATGAGTGTCAATTGCCAACACTTATTACATTAGCAATAGTAACCATGGAATTTAGGTACATATTTCTCTTCTCTCTTGTAATGCCCCGCTAGGAAACCCCTAAGGGTTTAAGTTAAAAACACTCAAATAGAGTGTAAATATAGATTTTTTTTTAATAACATATTTAAGAGCGTTAATGATAAGTTACAACATTAAGATAGTTCAAAGTTATCTGAAACTTAGATAGCATAGCGGACGGCTAAACGATCCTAAGGAGTTTCCCAACACGATTACGTAACCAATCACCTAACTCAACTCGCGACAATTGATCCAATTAAGCTGGGTATTTTAATTGCTTGTTAATGCATAAGACATGATTATATATATGTTCAATGATATGACATCTTCGAATTTTAGGAAGCGTTCATTTATTTTGCGTGGTTAGGAGGCCATCGTGAGGTTATTTACTCAACGCACATTAACACCTAATTAATTTAAGAGGCCTCCCTTAAGGTTCAATGTGATAAATATAACAAAGTTCATTCATTGGGTTTAAGGTATCCATTCACAATTGATATCTTCCTTTAATATTAAAAGCATGGCTAATAAGATGAGATTCGTTCATTAAGGATCAAACTTCCATTAATAGAGTGAGGTTCCTTCATTTGAATTCAAGCATAACCAACTAATGAGTCATAGTTATTTTACGGAGGATAGAGTGCTAGTGGCCATAGAGTTCATTCATGAAGTTCTAATAATGCTAATAGATGGACTAAATTCATTAAGGTGAAAATGTATTAGGACACATGAGAGCATCCTTTAAATTAAAATATAGTTAGCAAGATGATATTCATCATTTCAAGATTAGAATATAAGTTCATAGTGACGTTCTTCCATTAGGATTAAAACACAATTATCTTATTGCATATCACTCTTTTTGGTTAAATGAAGTTAATATGAAAAGGTACATTTACTAAGATTTAGTTATAAACAACTATACAATTACTTCCCATTTTAGTCCACTTTTAGCGACCATAAGAGATTCCTTTATTAGGGTTATAATGATGGATCAATAGTTGAGTTAACCCAATTTACAAGTTAATTTTGGTAAGGATTATTGTTAAGATTAAAACGTGAAATAACTAAACAAATTCATCCAATGTAGTGGAACATAATTAACATGGCGTTACTCATTTAAGAAGATAAAAGTAAATAGCTATATGACGTTCATCCTTTAGATTTCAACTTAGAAACTATAACATTAATTCTAACTTTGTTTCCCATACTCATTTGTTCAATTTACATGCTTAATAACAAGTTAATCCAATGATGTAATCTAGCAAGATTATTTTCACTCTTACAACCTTTAATTAACATTATCAAAATACTTTTCCATAATCTTAATTACAATCTTCTATGGACCTGATTACTACATTTATCAAGATGGATAATTTTATGCACTTAGATTTAAATTCATTAAATTCACCCCATAAACTTATACAAGATATCCACCATACATGACAACTTAAAGCATGCAACAAAGAAAGCTAAAACATCGCATAACACAGATATGATCTCAGAGTTCACCCCTAAAGGGCTACATCTCTGGGTCTGCTCAACTGCAAGACCCCTTTGGTATTATATCGTTAGGAATACATAATTTATAAGTCTTTTACATCTTTGCCTCTTAGGCGAACACAACCAATATACAATAGACACCTCGATCGGAATTTACATAATGATCCCCTTTGAAGCAGATCCCACCAAATACATCTAAGCAAAACCAGAAATTTCTTAACTGTCGGTACCCTAAATGGAGACTTGACCAACGTTGGTCAGACAAAAGCAATCAGACAATAGGGACCCAACATACCTATCAAGACATGCTATTATAACAGACACATCGATTACCAAAAATAATAGGCCATGCCATAGCGTTAACGGGTAATTACAACATTTTCTCATGTCGACTTAAGCATCTAAACAGATTAATTAATCCTTAGTAAAACACTAATGACAAGTTGGTTTACAACATTAGTCTAGCCCCTTCTCTAACGACACAAAAATTACCCTATTACTATAAGAACAAATTACATTAAGAGCGAATGAAGAAATGGAAAAGCATTACCGAGCTAAATCAAGCTTCTATTGCATACATTTAAAAATTAAAGACCATTACCTCCATTCCATTTACTCGTTATCATAAAATCAATTATCATTCGTTTTTAAAAAAATACATTGAAAGTCATTGCTATATTAAAGCCCAAAAATCTATATATATATAATTGTTAATATATGCTAAATAGATGTTATCTATAATACAATATATTTTAATATATACATTTATCTTTTTTTTTTTTAAAAAAAACATTATTTACTAAAATAAAAGTCCCAACTCATTTTTATAATACATAATATCACTTAAATTAAATTTGCTTAAATAAGCATCCCCTTTTTTTTTGTAATCAATGAAAACCCCAAAATCACGTTTTAACTGTAATAATAAAAAAAATAAAAATAAATTAAAAAAAACTTTTTAAAACAAAAACATTGAGGGTGGCCAAACCCTAGCCGTGCCCTAGCCAAAGGGAACTGCAGCCACCATGACGGGCGCAACCCCTCAGCCTCCACACATAGTGGAGTCGGGGGTTACTGTGGCCGCCATGGGGGACGTAGTCCCTTCGGCTCCCCCACATAGTGGCACCGGAAGGATCTGGGGCCTCCATGGGAGACGCAGTCCCCTTTCGGCCCCCACTGTGTGTGGGCACCGAAAAGAACAGC
Organism: Cryptomeria japonica; assembly: GCF_030272615.1. Taxonomy (NCBI): domain Eukaryota; kingdom Viridiplantae; phylum Streptophyta; class Pinopsida; order Cupressales; family Cupressaceae; genus Cryptomeria; species Cryptomeria japonica. Next base: position 681,189,163 of record NC_081411.1, read on the forward strand.
GATGGCACGCGGGGAGGGGCGGTTTGAGCTTCGGCTCCCCCCCTCGAAACCCCATTTTTTTTTATATTTTTTTTTTGTTCATTTTTTTTTTATATATATTTTTTGATGCAGTCCAGTTCGATCCAAGCATCTGTTATTTATTTTATTTTTATTTCTTTTTTAAAAACACAAAATGAAATAACTATAATATCATAAATCCTCCATTAACCATTTATCACAGATCCATTCATTTTCCAGATTTTACCAAAAACTTCATTATGGGAAAAATATTTCCTCATTAAGTTTAAAACCACAAAACCTATTAAGAAACAAAAATTTGATTCAAGAACAACCAAGCTTAAAAGAAAACTGAAACTAAACCTCAAAAGCATTCATGGGTAATACCATTTTTTTTTATTCAACAAGTAAATGAAAGAGTAGATTTGAATCCTACCTCATAACGCATTCCAGGCAAGAATTTTGATGAAGAGCTCCACCTGCAACTCAAAGCCAATCTCCCATTTTCCAAAATTTTCCCCCATCTCCATTTTTTTTTTCCAAAAAAACAAACTCTCAAGAAAGAACCCCCAAAAACATTTCAAAACTAGGTTAAATGAGAAACCCTATTTTTGCCCTAATTTTCAATTTCGAATTTAGGCATTTTTTTTTTTTTTAAATAAAAGAAAATCCAAAATGGAAATCATTCTTTCCACTATTCAATACATCTTATTTGCTTTTCTAATTAAAATTAAAATGTTTCTATTTCTTGTTTAATTTTAATTCTAATTTCTCGATTCTGATTTAGGCCTACATTATATTTCGAAACTATTGACCAGGGTAAAGCGTTTTTTTGATTAATTTAAATTTCCAAAAAAAAAATCAATCTTTTATACTAAATCAACTTTACAAGTAAAAAGAATAATTTTCTTTAAATAATAAAATTTTCCCTTTTCTCTTCCAAAATGCGAATGTGAATTAATTTATTTCTATTTCTCAAATGACTTTAAATTTTTCCTTTCTAAAACGCATAACTCATTAAATTCATTATTATCAAATTTAACTATTAAATTGACTCGCTATAACATAGTAAAGTGACCTTTTTAAATAAATGACTAATCAAATGAAAGAATCATATTTATTCTAATTTCTCAACTTCAAATGCGTAAATGAGCACATTAATCCAAGTTAAATACCTTAAACTTGCTACCATAAAAATTAAAGCAATCTCTTTAAATTAACGATTAATCGTATAAAAGAAAACTACCTATTTTAAATTTCTAAAATACTAGTGCATACTTCTACTCATTAAATTGAATTAAATACTTAGGGTAACAAACTCCACTTACCCCACGCAAGGCACGCAAACCAAGGAAGTCCACCAAATCACATGACACGCAACCCAATGCAAGGAAAGGCCCACGAATCTGCACACGATGCTCACCTGACCATGGCTAAGGCAAGATGAAAGTTTAATGACCCCCAAATCTGAATTACTCAAACCTGCGAACCCCGAAGGAGATGAACCTCGCCTTAGGCGGTGTCGTACCTGCAATCTCCTGCACCCATGAATCACACAAGCATACATATACATATACTTATTAAATGAAGACATTAGCTCAAGATTTATCACAAGGGTTAGGAACAATTACATTTACACAAGAATCGATGCAAAAGCACAATAATAGGTATGCACGATTATTTATATTATCTAAACTACACATTGCACCACGGTTAACCTACCATTCAAGAATGCCACATAGGAAGTCAACCTAGGTCAAATGGGTATTACAAGTCCGACTAGGGTAGGGGCATTACATTCCTCCCCCCTAGGCTCCGACTTACTCCTGGAAGTCGCAAAGCTAAACAGAAGTCCTGCAACACTTATTAGCCCTTAAACTCAATTAACAATTATCAATTTGCACAACCAACTATTTTGCCATCATCTTAGAACATTAATCATAAATCCTCTACGAGTGTCATCATCCATTAATAGAAGGCATCTAACACCATTCACATCTTAAAATATTCTAGAATTTACACACAATCCTAGTAGAGAAACGAGAATTTTTCCCTTTTTATTACACCAAATTTAAAGCAATTAAAATATATAAGCACAGTTATCATACTCTTTTATCAAACATGACAAGAAAATATGCTCTCAAGGTCAATTTCTTTCACCAATTCATCTCTTTCACAAATCTTTATCGCATAGAACTAGCTTCAAATATCAATTTCTACCACCAAGTTAACTTTCGTCAAATAAGAGCAATGTAAGAACTCAATTGTTTACACTTTTTAGACATACAAGAACCCTTCTAATGACTATGCCCCATAACCTAGCGACAAGTTAATTCCATTTAATCCATGATTACACATAATATCCATCCACAAGACTAGTTTGCACAACACAATAGGCCACATGTGAGCATGTCTAATGCTCGGTCAAAGGTAACATATATGATCCACATCTCTATGCCTGCTCTCAGAATAAATACATGATCAACAAATGTCCAACATCTCACTCGAGGGCTTGATGGTGCTAGGGTACACCATAGCAGTGCTACCTTCCATACAAGTCCCTCGTGAATATCCCTTGTTTGTGTAAGGTGTTTAGCCTCTAAGAGATAGTCACCACTCATAGGTAGGTAGTGGGTCCTAGCTGTCTCATAGCCTCACATACCTCCATCCTCAAGGTTCCCTGCGTCTACTTCCTTGTATATTCTCATCCAAGACCGTCTCCTACGTTCTTGGAGAGGAATTCACATTGCAACACAAGACCAGCATACGAAAACAACAAGGATAAACCGGTTTAGCCACCAAAGTACAAGAGAATAAAGATAATAATTGTCAATTCCAACAATAAGACAAGAAAATAATTTCTGGATTTGCAACATCAAAACAAGTAAAATCAAGATTGCAAGATTGTGGCTAAACTATCAAGGTCAAGGTAAAATAAATTGCTGGCCCACAAGGAAATAAATAAATAAATAAAAGAAATTCATAAGTGCACATTACATCACTACGTTACTAGTAGCTAGCCACCAACGAGGAAGGAAGGAACAATCGTCTAGCTATCCTAGTAGCTCATCATGTGGTGTGGCCAATTCACACACCCGCATGGCATGGCAGTGTGCACCTCGGCATCACCCCACATCACGTCATCACGTGGCATGGCTCTACCCTATACCTAGCGGTAGGCCGCATGGAAATGTCAACTACATCCCGCATCGTGTCTCAGCACAGCATGGCAATACTCCAAGCAGACAAGGCATGCAATGGACATATCCCACATGGTAGTGTACCCCACGGATAAGGCACGCGTCGGTCACACTCCGCATAGCGATGTTCCTCTTAGGATACTCGCCATAAGCCAAAGGTATACATGGCTAAGGTCTACCCACAAGTCTACCAACACTAGTCAGTTGGCAACTTATGTAAGAAAAGTAGCACGCCTCTCATGAAGACAAGGCAAAAGATGCTCCAATAAAATCCATCAATATGCTCAAGAACTGTCATCTAAATGCTCAAAATAAAGGATAGGAATTAGGCTAGCACACATGAACCTCATAGATTGGTTCATCACAAGGGGAAGTATTGAGTACACCTATATTATAGTTTCATTACAAAACTATATTTTTCCTCAAAATAGGGAAGCTAAAGTCGCTTCGTGTCGACATTACTCGTACGTTGTTCATACTATTCAAGGAATGGTGACTACTACTACTATCCCTTCACATACTGACTTATCAACAACCCGTGGGTTGGCACTCAGTAAGGAAACAAATAAGCAACATCACATAGATAGGTATGGTTTTCCCATACTCATAAACAAACATATCCCCCATGGTTGATTACTTCACCATCCCATGGGCACACGAAACAAGTACGGGTCTTCTCACAACACACATAGAATAGCACCATTACTAGTTTAGTCACATTTATGAGGAGTACTTTACATTATGCTAACATATACTTAAGGGAAGTTTTAATTATGCTTTACACATGAATCACCAAACAAAGTTTACTCTAGATACACATTCTGAAACTCTCAACAATTCAAATTTACACAAAGAATTAACATCATTCTGATATCTTTCTCAATTTCCCCTAAGCATTTTCATTCACATTACTAACTATGCAATTTTCCTTTTCCAAGGCAAAAAAAAAAAAAAAACTTTCCCCTTTCAATTAGAAGCCCAAAGCAACATACAACTTCACATGCATTATAAGAATTCCTTCCAAATCACTGCATTCTAAATAGTATTTCAAAAACAACAATTCCTATATTTTAAACAAGAGGAGGAAGAGAGTTGGAAAATCAACTATTTCCTACGAATACACAAGAATTTCAAGATCACACCATATGCTCGGATATAAGTTTATCATTTTAGTTGCACGGTTTTCATTTCACTATCTTTTAGGAAGGTGCCAAAGCATCCTAACATGACATTTCTAATCATTATTGTTGCACTAAATTGTTCTAGTTTTCTGAACCAGAATTCAAGACAATCAAATGTTCTTTTGTAATACAAGTCTTCTTGAGCACAATCACTATTCGTAATACAATACAATACAATAACACATCAAATTTAAAATTGAAAATTTGTAATACGACAAGGAGGTAAATGAAGAGCTATCTACTAGATATTACACACTTAATGCATACAATTCCACAAGTCTTTCATTTACTCTTTCTTAAACACAATAAGGCAATTATCTAAATCCAAAGCAAGTTAAATGGTGTGTCACTTAATAGGTCCTAAATCACACTAGTTGAATAAGCACATAAAACAATCTTTCGAGGAGCACAATAATACACTCCTGAGGCTACTACGACATGTCCTCTTTTGGTATTCCCTTCACATCAAACAATTTTCACAAACTCACTATGCGCATTTTAATGCACCTTACATAAGATGGAATTTAATTATATTACTCCTACCAAGCACATGGAGAACCCTTTAATGAAAACATACCATTTTCTATCATTAACCAAAATTTAACTCCCAAACCAAATCCCTTTCACAATCCTAAAACAAAAAAACGTTATAAGGCTCACACAAGGCTCAAGAAATATCATCCTTTCTCTTGCAATAAGAAAACTTAAATAAGAGATAACTACACATATCAATTCCTTTTAATTTACTAGAGAGAGAGAAGGAGACGAGTCATAATCACTCAATGTACTACGTAATAAGCATTAACAGTTGCCATACTAGTCTTTCAAGTGGACAATCATTAAAATCGATCAATACCATAAACAAGCACATACCGTACTTTTAGATTCAAGATATTAACAACCAACCCAGATGGATTAATCAAAAGAGTAAAATAAATAAAAAATGAAGGTACATTCGACTCCCTTTTAAAGTAAGAGAAATCGTAGACCAAGACCTCAATAAGCAGACAAAACACCTACAATTATTCCAAAAACACCCATATCAATAAGGTGAAAACAAGGTGTGAAGACACATGTTACACACAAGTAGGGTTTGTTAAATCACACCCTCACATCAAGGTGGACCAGCATACAACATAAGGTAGACACACACACACACCAACTAAGGGCACAAGTGAAACCAGAGATCCCAGTGTTGCAACATGGGCTCTGATACCAAGTGTAATGCCCCGCTAGGAAACCCCTAAGGGTTTAAGTTAAAAACACTCAAATAGAGTGTAAATATATATATTTTTTTAATAACATATTTAAGAGCGTTAATGATAAGTTACAACATTAAGATAGTTCGAAGTTATTTGAAAAATAGATAGCACAGTGGATGGCTAAACGATCCTAAGGAGTTTCCCAACGCGATTACGTAACCAATCACCTAACTCAACTCGCGACAATTGATCCAATTAAGTTGGGTATCTTAATTTCTTGTTAATGCATAAGACATGATTATATATATGTTCAATGATATGACATCTTAGAATTTTAGGAAGCGTACATTTACTTTGGGTGGTTAGGAGGCCATCGTGAGGTTATTTACTCAACGCACATTAACACCTAATTATTTTAAGAGGCCTTCCTTAAGGTTCAATGTGATAAATATAACAAAGTTCATTCATTGGGTTTAAGGTATCCATTCACAATTGATATCTTCCTTTAATATTAAAAGCATGGCTAATAAGATGAGATTCGTTCATTAAGGATCAAACTTCCATTAATAGAGTGAGGTTCCTTCATTTGAATTCAAGCATAACCAACTAATGAGTCATAGTTATTTTATGGAGGATAGAGTGCTAGTGGCCATAGAGTTCATTCATGAAGTTGTAATAATGCTAATAGAAGGACTAAATTCATTAAGGTGAAAATGTATTAGGACACATGAGAGCATCCTTTAAATTAAAATATAGTTAGCAAGATGATATTCATCATTTCAAGATTAGAATATAAGTTCATAGTGATGTTATTCCATTAGGATTAAAATACAATTATCTTATTGCATATCACTCTTTTTGGTTAAATGAAGTTAATATGAAAAGGTACATTTACTAAGATTTAGTTATAAACAACTATACAATTACTTCCCATTTTAGTCCACTTTTAGCGACCATAAGAGATTCCTTTATTAGGGTTATAATGATGGATCAATAGTTGAGTTAACCCAATTTCCAAGTTAATTTTGGTAAGGATTATTGTTAAGATTAAAACGTGAAATAACTAAACAAATTCATCCAATGTAGTGGAACATAATTAACATGGCGTTACTCATTTAAGAAGATAAAAGTAAATAGCTATATGACGTTCATCCTTTAGATTTCAACTTAGAAATTATAACATTAATTCTAACTTTGTTTCCCATACTCATTTGTTCAATTTACATGCTTAATAACAAGTTAATCCAATGATGTAATCTAGCAAGATTATTTTCACTCTTACAACCTTTAATTAACATTATCAAAATACTTTTCCATAATCTTAATTACAATCTTCTATGAACCTAATTACTACATTTATCAAGATGGATAATTTTATGCACTTAGATTTAAATTCATTAAATTCACCTCATACACTTATACAAGATATCCACCATACATGACAACTTAAAGCATGCAACAAAGAAAGCTAAAACATTGCATAACACAGATATGATCTCAGAGTTCACCCCTAAAGGGCTACATCTCTGTGTCTGCTCAACTGCAAGACCCCTTTGGTATTATATCATTAGGAATACATAATTTATAAGTCTTTTACATCTTTGCCTCTTAGGCGAACACAACCAATATATAATAGACACCTCGGTCGGAATTTACATAATGATCCCCTTTGAAGCGGATCCCACCAAATACATCTAAGCAAAACAAGAAATTTCTTAACTATCGATACCCTAAATGAAGACTTGACCGACGTTGGTCAGACAAAAGCAATCAGACAATAGGGACCCAACATACCTATCAAGACATGCTATTATAATAGACGCATCGATTACCAAAAATAATAGGCCATGCCATAGCGTTAACGGGTAATTACAACATTTTCTCATGTCGACTTAAGCATCTAAACAGATTAATTAATCCTTAGTAAAACACTAATGACAAGTTGGTTTACAACATTAGTCTAGCCCCTTCTCTAACGACACAAAAATTACCCTATTACTATAAGAACAAATTACATTAAGAGCGAATGAAGAAATGGAAAAGCATTACCGAGCTAAATCAAGCTTCTATTGCATACATTTAAAAATTAAAGACCATTACCTCCATTCCATTTACTCGTTATCATAAAATCAATTATCATTCGTTTTTAAAAAAATACATTGAAAGTCATTGCTATATTAAAGCCAAAAAATCTATATATATATAATTGTTAATATATGCTAAATAGATGTTATCTATAATAGCATATATTTTAATATATACATTTATCTTTATTTTTTTTTAAAAAAATATTATTTACTAAAATAAAAGTCCCAACTCATTTTTATAATACATAATATCACTTAAATTAAATTTGCTTAAATAAGCATCCCCTTTTTTTTTGTAATCAATGAAAACCCAAAAATCACGTTTTAACTGTAATAATAAATAAAAAATAAAAAAATAAAAAAAAACATTTTAAAACAAAAACATTGAGGGCGGCCAAACCCTAGCCGTGCCCTAGCCAAAGGGAACTCCGGCCACCATGACGGGCGCAGCCCCTCGGCCTCCACACACAGTGGAGTCGGGGGTTACTGCGGCCGCCATGGGGGATGCAGTCCCTTTGGCTCCCCCACATAGTGGCACCGAAAGGATCTACGGCCTCCATGGGAGACGCAATCCCCTTTTGGCCCCCACTGTGTGTGGGCACCGAAAAGAACAGCGACGGCGCGCGGGGAGGGGCGGGTTGAGCTTCGGCTCCCCCCCCGAAACCCCTTTTTTTTTTATATTTTTTTTTTGTTCATTTTTTTTTTATATATATTTTTTGATGCAGTCCAGTTCGATCCAAGCATCTGTTATTTATTTTATTTTTTATTTTTTAAAAAAAAACACAAAATGAAATAACTATAATATCATAAATCCTCCATTAACCATTTATCACAGATCCATTCATTTTCCAGATTTTACCAAAAACTTCATTATGGGAAAAATATTTCCTCATCAAGTTTAAAACCACAAAACCTATTAAGAAACAAAAATTTGATTCAAGAACAACCAAGCTTAAAAGAAAACTGAAACTAAACCTCAAAAGCATTCATGGGTAATACCATTTTTTTTGATTCAATAAGTAAATAAAAGAGTAGATTTGAATCCTACCTCATAACGCATTCCGGGCAAGAATTTTGATGAAGAGCTCCACCTACAACTCAAAGCCAATCTCCCATTTTCCAAAATTTTCTCCCATCTCCATTTTTTTTTTCCAAAAAAACAAACTCTCAAGAAAGAACCCCCAAAAACATTTCAAAACTAGGTTAAATGAGAAACCCTATTTTTGCCCTAATTTTCAATTTCGAATTTAGGCATTTTTTTTTTTTAAATAAAAGAAAATCCAAAATGGAAATCATTCTTTCCACTATTCAATACATCTTTTTTGACTGTAAAGGTATATTTTTCTTTACTTTCACTTAAATAAGTAGATTGTATCTCCTTGCAGGACAAGTCTTTGTTGTTGGAACTATGCCTTTCTTCAAATCCTATGCCTTTGATATCCTTTGAATGCTTCTGATTACTCAACATCTTGTCCAAGGCTTCAATGTTGCTCTCATATTTGCTCCTCATCTTCAATTCATTCTGGCTCTTTTCAAGCTCCTTTTCGAGCCTTACAATTTCTTCTTCCAAATTTTGATGCTCCTCCTTTTTTAATAAATCAGAGCATGTAACTTCACATATCCTTTTAGCTTCTTCCAACTATAGTTTTAGATCAGAAATTGTTTTCTTATACTCCTCCAGAGATTGCTCTAAACGATCTTGTTCTTCTGCAACAACATACTTAAACTTCTTGAGTTCCCTTCTTGTTTTACTCAACTCTTCAAGAGAACTTATGAGATCACCTTCCAAGTTTACTTCATCTTCAATGTCTTCATCTTCATTAGTTCCATCAACTGGTTCATCTTGTGCAATAAAGAGATTAATTTCTCTTTCATCTTCACAACAATCATCTTTCATTCGAGGCACTTTCTTCATCTGTAGCATCATCTTCAAAAGTATACTAATTGTTTTGCTTTTGGTAGCTTCTTCTTTCTTGTCAGTAGGATTTCTTCCTTTTATCCTTAACCGAAGGTCTACTGGTGTAATGCCCACCAAAATACCCTAAAGAAACTAAACAATAATATACAAATGGAGACAATTTTTTTCTTAATTAACATCTAATAACAACTAATGCAACTTATAACATCTCCATCTATTTACATTCATTAACCAATTAACTAATATGAACATACATCATTGCTCATTTCATCAAATAATGCAAGTAGAAATAACGAAACAATAATAATATTTCTCTAGGGTACTTTAACATCATTACTTAATTCATTTCCATAATAACATACTACCCACATGATAGGTATATTTCACCTTCATTAATGCATCATATTATAATTCTTTAACCATGAGATATGCAACCCACAACATTACTTATTCCTCATGATATGCATAATTTCCTTTCTACCAATGCATCTATATGAATCATTCCTATTTTCTAGATCCAATTAACATCTTCAAACATATTTACTTATTAATCTACGAATATTTCTCTTTCAAGATTATTTAACATTCTAAATAGCCTCTAAACATTCTATGAAATAATATAACTAATCCATAAAGCAATTCCATTCTATTCTAACTATAATCCACTTATTTCCATGACTCATAAGATCACATCTCTACAATAGTACAAATACAATATGCCTAAATTCCAATTTACAACTACAATTCATCTTACAAATACGAGTGCATTAAATACATCATGAGCATAGCTCTTTCCACTACAAGAATCCATCTACTATATACAAAAATGTTACTTTACATGCATTCTATCTTATCCATTACATAAATCTGCTACAAGGTACATCTATAGTACATCATGAAGAAGAATCCATATCCACACAAGAAGAATCCAAGCAAACATCCTAATGGCTAAAAATCGCCAACCTCCCGACCATGTGGAACCAAAGGAACCGCCCCTTGTGCTAGGATATGATACAAGGTCCCAACACATACTCTAAACCTAAGCTGACACCTATAACCAAGGAGACTAACCACACAAGGACTCTCAAGCAATAACTCACACATACAACAAGAATGAACTCCCAGAGGCGTAAAACTCATCAAGACATAAACACATCCAATAAGAATAATCATAAATCATAAAGGGGAAACACATGTAGGAGTGGAGTATCATTACATGCCATCCTCATAACATAATAATATAATAACACAAGGCACTAGCCTGATGGACATGTGGAGCCATCTAAACCTATGAGAGACTAAGGGAGATTATCTTACCATCTTCATGACCTTCTCATGCTTATCCTAAAACATCCTCTCTAGGACTAAGTCATGAGGCACAAAATAATTTATCATCTTATTAATTAGTTGAACAACCCAACCCATCAATTATTAGGTTATCACTTATTTACAAATCATGAAAAAATCTGATGTTCCCTGGTGGTCTAGACTTCATGCATCGTTACAAGGAACCTCATGCAAGCCTATCTCTCGTGGACCCGGTCATCACAAGGAAGCCCACTCCTCCTAACATGGCCCAACAATAAATCATAAGAGGCTCTACCAACATAAATACATGAAAAATAATACTCAATGCAACCAACAACATCCACACATACTCTTACAACATAAGAAAGGCTACAACAACATCAATATAGCAAAATGACCCTCTTTGGCCAGCAATAAACAAGGGCATATCGAGCCATCAATGCTACCATCAAATAAAAGATAACATCACAGCAAGGCCTACTCACTTGCTGGTCCAAAACAACATAGTAACATCTCAATCATCCATGGCCTATCCACATGGAAGAGAGTCTAAAATATCCATAATACATAGAGAAGCAAATATACTCAAACCATCAAAATACATAGGTACAAACACACCAAAATATCTTAGACTATAGACCAAGATTTAATCAAATATCTTCATGGCATAAAACAAATATAACCACTGCAAAATTCACAGAGAATCCAATGAAGATAGTCCAAAACAATCACAATTGAAGGACTCACAAAGGGAAAACCAATCTACTCTCATCCAAACAAGGATTAATCAATCAAAGATCTTCACAACAATTTTCACAAAGCCGTGAAATACCATACACAAGAAAAACCCAAATATGTATTTTTTAGCAACTATATGAAAAACTCCTATAACATAAAGTTTCCCTCCCAAATATTAACCTTCAACAATAATAAAACTATAAAGTAAAGTAATATTTCAACCCAAACCCAAAACAATGGAGACACAATGCATACACAGAGGAGCCATTGAAAACAAAAATGCAAAGTGAAGAACTCAAACCTACAATGTTGAAGTAATGGATTGAAGCTTGAAGAAGAGCTCCCACAAGACAAACCAAATCCAATCCAAGCTCCAGCCAAAACTAAGAGAGAGAAAATCCAAAACCAAGAAGAAACTTGCTGGAGAAATTTCTAGAGAAGAGCCAACCATCCCAAAAAAACCTCACGGGAATGAAAATAAAAAACAACAATAATCCGAAACCCTAGCCTCAATCTCAGCCAATCAAAATATTCAATTTTGGAGTATATTTTACCAACCCACCATATAATATAATTTATTCACCCATTTTGAATTTAACCAATGAGAGTGAAGGGTAAGCAAAGTAAATATAAAATATACTTATCCAGATAAGTGAGAATGTTTTATTTCTTTATTTAATTTAATGTGTTCATACACCCCACTTAGGAATAAAAGTCAAACTATAAAATAAATATAAGTTGTAAATAAATAATCCAAATGGGGATTAAAATCAAATAAGCCAAAAGCTAATGAAATAAATTAAGGAACCAAATAAATTTAAGATACCAAATAAATATCAAACCATGGAAGGTCAAATAAATAATTAAATAATCAAATACCATTAAATATAAAATTGCAAATATTAAATAAATATTACACACCAATAATGCTTATCAAATATTAAATAATCATAAAATCAATAAACATTAATTATCAAATAAATATAAATATCAAATAATTAAATACTCCAAAACTTATAAATTAAATACATTAAAAATAAACATTACTAAATATAAAATTACACATCAAGAGCCACGTAATTACTCTAGCATAAACAAGTAGATCAATTGGCATAAACCGAACTCACAATACCAAAAGACCAAGCTTACTAACTGACATAACAAATTATGCCAAGACATTGACTTCTCATGGTAAACAACTTAAACCTATAGTATGTGAGGGGTGTTGTCCTCAAAATCTGATTCCCTTCAATGTCCTTAGAGTATTATGGTTTAAACAAGGTGCAGAAGAGACATCAAAAGATAAGGAATTCTCAGAGACAACATATGACAAGGTTTGATTAAACCTTCTACACTTCAGGCATCCTTGGAGCCCAGACGAGTATACCTTCGTGAAGTAACTTCACCATTTAAACAATAAATCCATAGCAAATCAGTCCAGAAAACCAGTGAATTTATTCACCTTGAAATCAACTGAAAACAAAGAATGGACCAATACTGAACTTCAGCATTTTTGATCAACAAACCATGCAACAAACAACTTCGATTAATACCAGTGCTTTATCCAAGGCTACAGAGTCATTTAAACTCAAATAAAACTCCTGAAACAGAATATCTTTATGCCTCCCATCAACTTGGTTTCCGCTAATCCTTGCATATGCCTAACACTTACAAGAATTCAATCACTTCAAACTAAACTATGGTCCTCAAAATTCAAAGTTCATTCCAAAGAATTCACTGGTGTGAGTGATCCTGCATATTTAATTTCCTTCCTAAAAAGAAAAGCTAAAAAAACACTCATACTGAGATTGCTTTGCAATTTCAATCAAACAGAAAAATCCTGGATTGTTCAGAATGAAATCAGTGAATCAAATTGTGAACAAACTTGAAGACAACACAGAAGTTTACTCAAAACCGATGGCCTGTATATTGATATTCATTTGAAGAGATTTTACAAAAGTTCTATTTCTCCATTAAAACTTTGAAAAGCTCAGATAATTTTCTGCAGCGTTTTCTTACAAAATTTTGTGATCCCTTTCCCTCTAGTCCTGGTATCCATTTATAACAACATGGATGCACAAAGCTTCAGACTTCTCGAGGAGAGTTTGTTACAATTACTTCCAAAATTGATGTGATTACAATTTTTACGTAAAGCAGTTATGCGCTCTTTTCAGCCTCTGCAGTCTGTTCAATAGGTTGTTCAGTTGCAACCTCTTCTGGCTTTTCAGGGGCGCTCTCCAACTGCTCCAGATCATGGGTGGAATATTTAACTCCCCACTCATTGTATGTCTCTTCTGTCGGCCATGAAAAACTAATCACATCATTTTTAACTTTAGTCAACCTTTTCCAAGAATTTCTCAGTTTGTTGACTTCTGAGTTAAGAAAACTATAATGTGATTTAATTCTTTCTATTTCCTGTATGGTTATAATAAAGAAAGAGGTATCATCCAGATCAATGATTCCCTTGACCCTTGCAAAAATTCCTAGGAGCAACTCAAAAACCTGATCAGTGTATTCCTTCTTACATAAATTGACATTCCTATCCACATTGTCTACATCTGCAGCCAATTGCATTAAAACTTTAGCAACATCAGAGGTAGATTTTATAATGGGATTGGCCCTTGCTTCATCATAGGAAACACACATGAACTCTAAATCTTGCTCTCTAGGCCTCCATCTGTCAAAAATGGGTGTCAAAATGGCCTTATCTCTCCTTAATTCATTCCATATCTCCATGACCTTTCCCACACTATTGTGAAGCAGTGAGGCATTTATAGTATCTGCAAAACTAGAGATTGTGGCTTTTATTTTCTCCTCATACTTCCCTGCGTAAAAGGCCTGAGCTTTCTTTAGGTTCTCCAATTCTTGGGGAGTTATCTCAATCATTTGGGAGCTGGAAGGTGCAGGAGATGGTGGGAGCTCAATAATGGGGCTAGTAGGTGGAGGTCTTGTAGGAGAAGAGGCAATCATCAATGTTGAAGACTCACTTTGTTGGTGTTGTCCCATCAGCTGGCTCTGCAATTTGGCAGTGATGCTATCCTTGCCCCTTACCTCCTCCTTGGCACTGTCATAGGCCTTCAAAACTGTTTCCAATTTAATCTGGAGGGCCTCCTTTTCTTTGGCTTCCTTCTCAGCCACTGCAACACTAAATTTTGCAATTTCTAGCACAGTGCTAGCAGCCTCTACTACCCCTGTACTCTGTACTCTTTTGACCATTAATCCACCAAGGTGACTTGACCCTGAAGTGTCTTTACCTTTCTTGTCCTCATTTCTTTTGAGGGACCACATAACTAGTGTAGCATTGTCCTTACTGAATGTAACCCCTTCCATGGGTTTAGTCTCTTTTCTTACTGCATCTAGCACCAGAGCATCAGCAATATTCCATTCTGGTAAAATGAGCACTCCAGCTTGTGCTACTAGATCCCTTCCCTTTTCAGGAGTGATGGTTTTGAATTCTTCCATCATCTCCTATTTTATTTCTTCTTCCACTGAGGCTGGATCTTTGTTAGGCTTCTCTACCTTTCTTGTTTCACATCTAGCATTATATGTATCTATATGTTGCTTCCGGACAAATTCCATGAATGCTTCAGATGTGACAAAGTTATCATCAGCTAAAAAGGCACTACTGGCCTTCTTTATCTCAGGATCCCACTCCTGGCCCTTAAGTTCAGTTGAGGTGATGTCCATTTGTGCTTCAGTGGGCTCTTCTGGCATCCCTTCTTCCACTTCATCATAAGTGTATGCAATTTCCCCAAGCTGCCCAACTGCGAGAGGTATTCAGTTGCTGCTTGTTCATCTCCTATGTGGATAGGGGATTGGGATGGGGAATACATGAGTGTATCTGATTGCACTTCCTTCCCCAATCTTTGCTTCTTTGGGCTGTCCTAGATGTCAATGACACCTTGCACCTTCCTCTTTCTTTTGGATGAAGAGGGCTCCCCTGTTGTAGGCACCACCACACTGTAACCTGATTTCTTATGCAGGGTGTAGTCACCAGGAGGGATTGCTTTAGTGGAAGCTGACTTTCCCAAAATCATTCTAGCCTTTTCAGGGTTGCTCTGAATTATAGCTTCCCTCTTTTCCTTTAGTGTTTGCATCACATCTTCGAAGCAAACAATCAAAAATTTTAGTTTTTCTTCCAATGGGAAGAAGCTAGACAATGGGTCATAGCTAGCATCAAATTGATGCACAAAATCTAAGGCTTTCTTGTAAGCCACCCATTTTTCTTTCCTCAACTCCTATTCATCTAAATCAAATTCATTCCTGATGAGGT
Source organism: Cryptomeria japonica (assembly GCF_030272615.1). NCBI lineage: Eukaryota > Viridiplantae > Streptophyta > Pinopsida > Cupressales > Cupressaceae > Cryptomeria > Cryptomeria japonica. The sequence goes on from NC_081411.1 coordinate 681,205,067, forward strand.
CTTCAGGAAAGTGGAATTGATGAGGCCTACCTCTACATGCTACCTTCTTCCTCAACACACCATTGTAGAAGTCCTCTGGATCAGCACATTTGGACACTGCAGTGGATAAATGGTAGGGTTTGAGGAAATCCTCAAAACAATTCCAGCCTCGCTTTGTAATTACAAATTGGTGGGCTATTGTAGCTACAGGGAAAATAGTCCCTTTACCTCTGCCTGTTAGCTCTGCCTCTTGTAAGCCACCAATTTGTCTAAGGATCTTAGCTATTCCCACTTTGAGAGGGACCTGGTATGATAACAAAAATGGGGTGCCTCTGAAACCAAAAACTCTGAAAACCGTGGAGACTGGATATAGGTACATGTCACCCCAGCTATGAACAATTTTGATGTTCTCTATGAATTCTTTTGGCCTTAGGAATTCCAGAAGAACCTTGGGGACTCTTGGATTATCAAAGCAAAGGAGAGTCCTTATTTTGGATGCAAAATATTTATCAAACTTTAGGAAACTAGCATCCTCTCTGTCCCATGACAACACAGTGCTCCACAGTTGTACTAGCATCTTCTCTCCTTCCTTCTCTTCTACCAGGCCCATTCCACTGGCGAAATAATCACCACCTTTGAAGAGGAAAAGGTGCATCAAGAGTGAGTACCATCCGAATGGCCTATCCACCTTCCCATTTTTTATTCCTATCAACCCTCCATGGATAGCATCAGCAATATAAGAAGCATAATCAAATGTGATAGCAAGAGAAGGATTCAAAATCTGAACAATCATTAACAAGTAATGATTTGGCATATTTGCTTCAGCATCCTCTCCTAAAACTTGGCAAAGTGCCCAATACATGCTTTTAGCCCTTAAGGTAAACATATTCAATGAAAAAGGCTCTTGTGTGTTGGGCCCTACAACTGCTAACCCTCCTATTTTTAGGAAAAGTTCTTTAAGAGGCCCATTCCTAAGAAGACTCCTCTGTGCACTATACACTTGGGCTAATTGTGTGAAATTTATGGGTTCCAGGAAGTTTGTGAACTCATTGAGCCCAAACGCTATTCTCAATTCCTCTGCATTGATTTCCACAAGGGTTTTTCCATTAACATCCCGGATGCATCTTGTGACTGAATCATAGTTCAATGCCATTCGGGTTAACAAGTCTGTATCCATGAACACCCCTGGGACTACCAATTTCCCGACATCTAGTTCCCAAATGCTATTTTGAGGAGCAGGAGAATTCCTCATCCCAAATCCGACTCTGAATAGCCCCAACCCAGACAGTCCAACCTGTGGGTCTCTTAACCAATTACCTTTGTCATATAATCCTTCTCCTATCTTCAGACGGGGAGCCCTGGGCACTAACTCTTTGGCCTTTGATGCCTAGTTAGTTGACAACTTCAACTGTTCTAAAAAATCATCACATACACTTCTTTCTAGATAATCAACCTTGCCAGAAAATTCCCTTTTAGGAGCCATTGGAAAATACAAGAAAATGAATACACTCTTAAACAATCCTGCAATACGAGAATGATTTTATCTAAACGCCACACAAGAATTGCTTCAAAACATGAGAGAACCTGATGCTTGCTTGAAGGAAATTGTTCTGCAACTGAACCGCTTGCTCTGTTTCAGAAAAGGATAACTCTACGTGTGCTCTTCTGCAAAAATATTTTAAAAGATATCCTTACTTGGTTGTTAGGAAATCAAATGCTTGTACTCTGGGCCTTAACTATAACATTGATTCCGCATGCTTCGGCCGTCCCTTCAAAATCAAATTTATACGAGAATTCATATTTTAGCTCCAACGGGTCACAACCTTCCTGCAAGTGTCTCACTGTTAATTTCATTTTGATGGCTTTGTCTTTAGTCTGGGTCCCGTTATTCTATTGGCTACATAATACCACGCGGCATCCGACCATTGGCTTAGAAAATCCCTTCGTATTCCATTTTGATGTTGGTCGAATGCCTCCCTTTATACTATGACGGGCCCACATTTTTCCCTTTTGGCCATGTCATCATCATGACATGTGGATGGCCCTTGTTTATTTTCACTATTTTGCGGCCTTAAAGGGTGAGCACTTTACCCTTGCGAAATAGCGCGGGCTGTTAGATCATATTTCAAATTGGTTAGCATTTAAACCCTTTTAAAGGTTTTCAGAAGAGGTGGACCCATGGACACGTAATGGACACCTGGCGCCTTGTCACTTTCGGATCTGACTTGTCATTCTATCATTTGCTGGAAGGAGCCACGGGGTCTTAATAAATTGTTAAGAGCTGTCCCTGCCAGGTCATCTCCACCTGCGACCTGACTCAGCTTTGGGGCCCACCTTTGAACCTTTAATCCTGACCCGCTGACTGTGGTGACTTGTGCCACGTGCTACCTTTTAATATGCCAAAAGAGAGCCACGGGGCCCCACTTTCTTTGACAGCCACATCCTTTACTTCCTCCGTCATGACACATGGACGGCTGACATTCATTATCGCTATTTCGCGGCCTTAAAGGGTGAGCACTTTACCCTTGCAAAATAGCGCCAACCGTCGGATCCTTTCTCAAGTTGATCGACGTTTACTGGGCCCGACACTTTAGAACGAAATAATACAGGGCGAAATTTTTTCAAATAATCAACGTAATCGCCTAGTTTAATAACAAGGGGGGACACTTCCTACGACCCCACAACCCATGACCTAAGTGAAATAAAGTAATGGCAAAATAGAAACCAGAGGGTTTAAAATAAAAAGATAAGGTCTAAAACTTATAAAACCCTTAAACCCTCTAGGTTTAGAATAAAGCTGAAGCACTTGGGACTACACCCTATTCGAAAATTTTCAAGGTACCACAGCCAATTATGGGGAAAGAAGAACCCAATTTTAAAACAGTGATAACAGCGGCTCTGACTGGGGATGGTTGATTGCGAGACCAACACAAGAAAACTCAGAAACTCTGGAGAAACAGACCAAAACACAGACCAAAACCAGGAAAGCAGAAAAGAAAACAAAATATATACAAACAAAGGACCTACCGTGCATGGACATTAAGAGAAATAATGCTTCAGGAATTGTCCATGCACTGGAAATTCCTGCATTTCATCATTCATATTCTTCAAAAAATATGAATCCTTACCATTCAGGTCACAAACTATAAAAGGGCCAATCCAGAGTGATTCAAATTTCTTATGCTTTCTTTTATCCTACCCTTTTGCATTCCACTGAAGAACCATGTCATCAATTTGAAACTTCCTTAATGATGTCCTTTTATCAAAAAGATATTTTGACTGTAGCTGGAGCTTCTGATTTTTCTTATGGGCGGAGGTCCTAAGCTCCTCCATTTCTACAATTTGGATCATTCTATTCTCCATTGGTTGAGATATTTCCATGTTCTCTTCCTGCAAAAACTTATACACTGGAAGAAAGTTATTTATTGGTAGTCTGGCTTGGGTACCATAAACCAACTCAAAAGGTGACATTCCAATGGATTTTTTAACTGTTATCCTATCTGTCCACAAGGCTAACTTCAACTTTTGATCCCAAGACCTCTTGTTTTCTTCTAAGATTTTCTTAATGATATTTAACAAGCTTTTGTTACTGGATTCTGCTTGTCCATTCCCCTCAGGGTGATAAGGTGATGAGTATGACATGAGTATACCATGACTATTGCAAAAACCTACAAATTCTTCTGATCTAAAACACATAGCATTATCCATTACCAATTTTGCAGGTGTTCCAAATCTAGTCACAATATTATCCATCAGGAAATCAATGACAATTTTACTAGTAGCTCTTCTTGTAGGAATAGCTTCTATCCATTTGGTAAAATAATCTGTGGCCACTATAATCCATCCATGACCTCTTCCTGACTTCTCAGCAATTTCTCCAATAAAATCAATGCCCCATTGGACAAAAGGAGCTTCTACAGAGACTAGATTTAGGGGTAAGGCTCCTTCATACTTGAGCTTAGAAGAAAATCTTTGACATGGATCACATCTTTGAACATATGCATGGGTATCTTTAAATAAGGTAGGCCAATAATACCCAGCTCGTATTATCTTACTAGCAGTAGTCTTAGCAAAATAGTGACCTCCACATACTCCATCATGCATTTCAATCAACACCTGTTTAGCTTGGAAATCATCCAAACACATTAGCAATTCTCCATCTCTTTTTCTCCAAAAAAGATCACCCTGGATGAGCACATACTTTTGAGACTTGAGCTTTAAAGTTCTCTTCTAGTTTTGTGTCATTTCTTCTGGCAATATGTTACCTTTCAATACTTGGATTATCTCTGTGTACCATGGTTGTTTCTCAATACTAGTAACCAAAGTATCTTTAACCTCAACATTGTGTACTTCTACATTCATGAGATTTGACTCAGTCATGAGCTTAGCCAAACCTAACCCTCTCACCAATTTAGTGATCTTTATTTCCAAATTGAACTCTTGAATTCTATTGATCCATCTACATCTCTTCCCAGTAACCTCAGACTGAGACAAAATATCTTTAACTGCAGCATGTGGAACATAGGCAATAACATTTGCATTCACTAGATATGGCCTAAAAGCTTTAACAGCTCTAACCAAGGCATAAGCTTGTTTCTCCATGGTTTCATATTTTAGTTCTGCCGCTTGCAAAGATTTACTATAGAAAGCTATGGGATGTTCATATCCTTCATTATCCTTTTGTAGTAATATTGCAGCCACCATGTGATATGAGGCAAAGGAAAATAGAGAAAAAGGCTTACCATAATCCAGGGATTTCAACATTGGTGCTTCCTGGATTGCCTTCTTAATCTTATCAAAAGCTTTTGAAGCTTCTTGATCCCAATGAAACTTTGCGTCCTTCTTGAGCAACTTGACAATAGGCTTCACTATCTCCGCAAAGTTTGCAATAAACCTCCTGACAAAATTCACTTTGCCTAAAAAAGACTGGATTCCTTTCACATTTCTAGGTTCAGACACTCTGTTGATTGCTTCAATTCTTTCAGGGTCTATTCTTATCCCTTCCTTAGAAACTATGTGGCCCAATAACTTTCCTTCGATGACCCCAAAATGACATTTCTTGGGATTCAATGATACACCAAATTCCAAAGCTTTATCAAACACCTTCTCTAGATGTCCACAATGATCATCAGCTTTCTTTGAGAAACAAGTTAAATCATCTTGGTAAACCACCATAATGATATTTATGAATTCCTTAAAAGCCACATCCATAGCTCTCTGAAATGTAGCTCCTACATTTTTTAATCCAAATGGCATTCTCACATATACATAGGTTCCCCAGGGAGTAGTGAAAGCTGTTTTAAACTGTTCAGACTCCTTTACCAACACTTGATTATATCTTGAGAAACCATCCATCATGGATAAAAGATCACATCCTGTCACTCTTTGTAGCATTGCTTCCATATTCGGGGATGAATAATTATCTTTTAAAGAAGCAACATTAAGATTCCTAAAATCAACACACAATCTGATGTCTCCGTTCTTCTTTCTTACTGGGACCAGATTAGAGACCCATGAAGAATGTCTTATTGGTTTGATAATCCCCCCTTCTCTCAATTTAGTCAACTCTTGTTGCATTTTAGTTTCTAACAAGGGGTTAATAGGTCTCTGTTTCTGTCTAAAAGGCTTAGCATCTAGAAGTAATGGAACTTCATGCTGAAAAAGATCTTGTCTATACGCCTTTAGGTCTTCATAAGACCAAGCAAAAACATGCTTATACCTTTTCAGTAAATTCATAAGGTTAGTCCTAACATGAGGGGGTAACTTCTTTCCAATATATACCAACTTGGGGGATGATTCTGTCCCCAGGTTGACCTCCTCCAACTCTTCTAACTTGGTGGTAGATTGCTGGTGTAAATGACTGTCATTATAACTAAACATACTTTCTAACTCCACCAACCCTTTAGGTATCTCGTTAGTTTCCAACTGGACAATATCATTTCCAAACACTGTCTCTCTGTCATCCACCACTTCCACCAATGCATTGCAATCAATTTTTTGTCCATCATAATCATCAACACATTGGATGAACCTAAGAATATCTTCATCATTAGCAAAAACTTGCCAATTATATACATTATCAGGGATAGCGGGCCTAGCTTTTATTTCCACAGTGGAAATATCAGTTAGTGTTGCATCATCATTTTTTAAAGCAACATTAGCTAGGAAATCTGCCATAATATTTTTTGTTTGCTCTATCCAATTGATAGAAAAGGCATCAAAATATTCAATAACATCCTAAACAGCATGCTTATATTGCTTCAATTTATCATTCTTGGATGCATATTTAGATCTTACCTGAGAGACAACCAGCTCTGAATCGCCCATCACTTTCAACAGTCGGATTCCATGCCTTTTTGCAACCTCAAGTCCTAATAACAGGGCTTCATACTCTGCAGTATTATTTGTGCACTGGAATGCCAATAAGAATGAATATTTAAAAGTTATACCTGATGGGGATACAAAAAGAACCCCTGCTCCAGATCCTTCTTTGGAGCAAGCTCCATCAAAATACATCTGCCACAACTCATATTGCTGTGCTTGCAGCTCGACTATAATTGGGTCAGTGTTCTTCAACTGAGGTGATACTGGCTGAAGTCTGAAGTTATCTAAATCCACATCAATCATACAATTAAGCATACTAGGGTCCACATTTTCAATTACCTTAGGAGCTCGTGGCTCCCTGTATAGTTTGACCTGATTGCCACCAATAGGAATAGTAGCATAAGACAAGTCCAGTTGAACATTTCCCCCCACTGCTGCTGCCCACTGCCTAGAAAGCAACATGTCATAGTGGGGTTTAGTATCAGTGATAATAACATCCATTTTATAAGTAGCTTCAGGAAATGCAGCTATTTTTACTTCTACATCTTTCATTGTACCTATCACAGGCACTTCTCTGTTATCCATGGCGTAACATTTCCCATACACAGTAGTTACTGACAATCCTAATTCTTTCATAACACCATAGGGCATTACATTAGCAGCTGCTCCTGAATCTATCATGCAGTTTTTAATTAACCGGTTATTGACTAGCAAAGTAACATAGAAGAGATCCACCTGAGAAGGCTCCTGAGTGATAGTGGTTCCAACATATACCTCTGGGGTTTGGAACTCTTGACCCTTTCCAACTCTATCTGAATCAGCGGGTAATACTGAGTCACCATCAGATATATCAGAGAATAGAGACAAAGTTGCATCCTTGTGTTCTTTAATCTTTAGTAATTCTATTAATGGGACAGTGACTTTCATTTGGGTTAAAGCTTGGGCCATATCAAATGTAGAACTATTACATCTTTCAGTATTAGCCTTAACCTTTTCTGCTTTGAGTTGATTGGCCCTTTTCACTATTTCTGCCTTTTGTACATCACCAGCATTTTTGGCCTCTATGCTTCTAGGTAAGTCTTTAACTTGTTCCTCCTTTTCTTGACCAGCTCTAAGAGTAGCAGTAACATTGCTTGATGCCCCTTTGTTTGTGACTTCTTTTACAAACATAGAACCCGGTTCACCTTGATCAGTGTCTCTCTTGGTGCTTCTCAAATTGTAGTTATGTTTTGCTTTGGCGATTGCAGCCTTAGTGAGATTTTTAACTTCTTCTTCACTAGGCCTCCTAAGATAAACTTCTTCATCTTCAATTGTTACCACATTAAATGTAGGATGCCAACCTAAGGCTAACTGTCCTTGCACTAACCTTTCATTATCCAGCACATCACTGTATTCACTTTGCACAGATTCCTCATCACTTTCTATGATAGCTTCAAACATATTAATGTCAGGCTCTGCTTCTGGTCTCATGGATTCTTCTAGAGCTTGAGCCACTACACACTGATGGGGAGAATGTGGTCCATCACAAGCAATACACCAGGGAGTATTTTCTATATTATTAACAGTTTTTCCTTTTAAGGGATCTGGTGTATCTTGACTTTGGGCGATTTTAGGCTTCTCAACTTGGGGCTTACCATCCTTCCAATTTGTATTGTATGGCATATCATGTAATCTAGGAGGTCTATCCTGTCAGTTATAGTGGGGCTTATCATTTTTGTTGACCTTAGCAGTCAAATCTTTCATAGCAGTAACCAGTTTTTCTATTTTATCCTCCTCTTTAGCAACTTTGTTAGGTTGCTGTTTGGTTTCATGCCATAATCTTCCATCTGTTCTTCTTCCTAATTTTCCAGATGCCTTTCTATTACTTTCTACATTTATGGCAATTCTAAAGGCATCTCTCAGGTTATGAGGATTTTTATCTCTCAAGATATAAGCCATCTTGGAATCAAATGCATTATAATATGTATTAAGGCATATATTGTCATCTAGCCTCATTACCTGATACAATCTATGCATAGCTTTCTGGAATCTAGCATTGAAATCAGTGACTATTTCATTTTCAGATTTTCTAATGTTATTGAACTCATTCAGCATGAAACTCACATTAGTCTTATCACCGTACTGTTCTTGAAAGCAATTTTTGAACTCTTCCCATGAACCTATACTAGCTACTGGAAGACCTCTGTACCAATCTCTTGCATCATCAACCAGGGATTGAACAAACAGTTTCATAATGACATCTTCATCTGTTATCTCATAATCATTTATCAGATCCCCAAAAGATTTCAGATGTTCCTCAGCACTGACTGCATTGTTACCAGCAAACTTATGGAGTTTGTCTCTTAGCTCAGTGGGAACATGATTTGGATACCCTGGGATCCCATCAAAAAACAATTGCCTATATCGTTCTAGATTAATTGGCCTTCTTTGAAAAGGGGAAACAGTACTATTATTTCCCATGATCATTTTAGCTTTTGGGATTGGGGATTGGGATGTTTGGGTGTACTGTTTATTTGAAGGTATCTGACTTGCTGAGGCAATGTTAGTATGTACTGCAGGTTGAGTATTGACCTGAGGAAAAGAGATGTGTTGGGGATTAGGCTTGCTAAGATCTTCCGATGGGAATATAATAGGGGGAGCTTTTAAGTAGTTTATCTTTCTTTTAACTTCCTGATTTGCTGCTTCTAACTCAACCTTTTCCAATTCCATTTGGAGGTCTTCCTTTTCCTTTCTCATCCTTTCCATCTCTCTCTCATGTGCTAGGATCCTATGAGAAATCCCTTCTGCAGTTTTAGACTCTACTTCATCATCTACCCATATCTGTTTCCCTTTGTCTAAACTAACTTTAGGAAGCTGGGAGTCATTAGATACTTCCTTACTTGGCTGGGCTACTGACTTAGAAGCTGGTCTTATCTTAGGGATTAGGATCTCCCTAATCACTGGGCCTTCCTCATCACCTTTTTCCTTTTCCTTAGAAAGCACTTCAAGGTCAGCTATCTGTCTAAGAAGCCTATCTCTCTCCATTATTTTGGCTTTAACTTCCTTTTCCTTATTTGCCTCTTTTTGGGCTCTCAGGGATATTAAATGATGAACTGTTTTGTTTAACTCTTCAATCTCTTGAGACATTTTATCCTCATCAGGATAATTTTCTTCAGAGTCTGATGCATTAATTTGATCTATGTCAATCAGACTAATGTTCCCATCTACTGTCCTAGGAACAGAGTGCCTAATTGCATTTGAACTGGTTCTATCTTTTGCAGAAACACTAACATGAGATAGGTCTCGACTTAAAATAGGTGCATCATCAATATTTCCAAACAATCCTGAATGGAAACCTAAAATATCATGCTCTGAATCTCTAGAAGATGAATTTGACTTTGCATAGACAGGTCGATTAGGCATCTTACCAGTATTGTTTCTTTTCTACACCCACGCAACATTTGATGGCTCATGCATCACAGAACTCTTCTGGCCTCTTCGTGACTGCTCTAGCAGACCTTCTTGTAATGTTTCATGAGGATGTTTCTTCATGAATGATCTTGTGTTCTTATTTCCTTGCATCTTGCTTGTCTTTCTTTTAGAAAATTTATGTCTCACAAGGACTAGTTGAAAAGTAACAGAGTCGCCACCCACAAAACTATGGAAAAAACAAAAACAAGCAGTCTTACTCACAACACAACAATACTCTCCACAAGTCTCGGTGCAGATATGTATCTTTATCTTTGTTATAATTGGTCCCCAGCAGAGTCGCCACTTTTGTTGTCCTCAAAATCTGATTCCCTTTAATGTCCTTAGAGTATTATGGTTTAAACTGGGTGTAGAAGAGACATCAAAAGATAAGGAAATCTCAGAGACAACATATGACAAGGTTTGATTAAACCTTCTACACTTCAGGCATCCTTGGAGCCCAGGCGGGTATACCTTCGTGAAGTAACTTCACCATTTAAACAATAAATCCACAGCAAACCAGTGAATTTATTCACCTTGAAATCAACTGAAAACAAATAATGAAACAATACTGAACTTCAGCATTTTTGATCAACAAAGCATGCAACAAACAGCTTCGATTAATACCAATGCTTTATCCAAGGCTACAGAGTCATTTAAACTCAAATAAAACTCCTGAAACAGAATATCTTTATGCCTCCCATCAGCTTGGTTTCCGCTAATCCTTGCATATGCCTAACACTTACAAGAATTCAATCACTTCAAACTAAACTATGGTCCTCAAAATTCAAAGTTCATTCCAAAGAATTCACTGGTGTGAGTGATCCTGCATATTTAATTTCCTTCCTAAAAAGAAAAGCTAAAAAAACACTCATACTGAGATTGCTTTGCAATTTCAATCAAACAGAAAAATCCTGGATTGTTTAGAATGAAATCAGTGAATCAAATTGTGAACAAACTTGAAGACAACACAGAGTTTTACTCAAAACCGATGGCCTGTATATTGATATTCATTTGAAGATATTTTACAAAAGTTCTATTTCTCCATTAAAACTTTGAAAAGCTCAGATAATTTTCTGCAGCTTTTTCTTACAAAATTTTGTGATCCCTTTCCCTCTAGTCCTGGTATCCATTTATAACAACATGGATGCACAAAGCTTCGGACTTCTCGAGGAGAGTTTGTTACAATTACTTCCAAAACTGATGTGATTACAATTTTTACGTAACGCAGTTATGCGCTCTTTTCAGCCTCTGCAGTCTATTCAACAGGTTGTTCAGTTGCAACCTCTTCTAGCTTTTCAGGGGCACTCTCCAACTGCTCTAGATCATGGGTGGAATATTTAACACCCCACTCATTGTATGTCTCTTCTGTCGGCCATGAAAAACTAATCACATCATTTTTAACTTTAGTCAACCTTTTCCAAGAATTTCTCAGTTTGTTGACTTCTGAGTTAAGAAAACTATAATGTGATTAATTATTTCTATTTCCTGTATGGTTATAACAAAGAAAGAGGTATCATCAAGAACGATGATTCCCTTGACCCATGCTGACAACTTGTCTTTTATCTCATTAAGCCATATTTGCTTATCTTTCAGCTAATCCGGATTGGCAAAAATTCCTGGGAGCAACTCAAAAACCTGATCAGTGTATTCCTTCTTACATAAATTGACCTTCCTATCCACATTGTCTACATCTGCAGCCAATTGCATTAAAACTTTAGCAACATCAAAAGTAGATTTTATAATGGGATTGGCCCTTTCTTCATCACAGGAAACACACATGAACTCTAAATCTTGCTTCCTAGGCCTCCATCTGTCAAAAATGGGTGTCAAAATGGCCTTATCTCTCCTTAATTCATTCCATATCTCCATGACCTTTCTCACACTATTGTGAAGCAATGAGGCATTTATAGTATCTGCAAAACTGGAGATTGTGGCTTTTATTTTCTCCTCATACTTCCCTGCATAAAAGGCCTGAGCTTGCTTTAGGTTCTCCAATTCTTGGGGAGTTATCTCAATCATTTGGGAGCTGGAAGGCGCAGGAGATGGTGGGAGCTCAATAATGGGGCTAGTAGCTGGAGGTCTTGCAAGAGAAGAGGCAATCATCAATGTTGAAGACTCACCTTGTTGGTGTTGTCCCATTAGCTGGCTCTACAATTTGGCAATGATGCTATCCTTGCCTCTTACCTCCTCCTTGGCACTGTTATAGGCCTTCAAAACTGTTTCCAATTTAATCTGGAGAGCCTCCTTTTCTTTGGCTTCCTTCTCAGCCACTGCAACACTAAATTTTACAGTTTCTAGCACAGTGCTAGCAGCCTCTACTACCCATGTACTCTATACTCTTTTGACCATTAATCCACCAAGGTGACTTGACCCTGAAGTGTCTTTACCTTTCTTGTCCTCATTTCTTTTGAGGGACCACATAACTAGTGCAGCATTGTCCTTACTGAATGTAACCCCTTCCATGGGTTTAGTCTCTTTTCTTACTGCATCTAGCACCAAAACATCAGCAATATTCCATTCTGGTAAAATGAGCACTCCACCTTGTGCTACTAGATCCCTTCCTTGTTCAGGAGTGATGGTTTTGAATTCTTCCATCATCTCCTATTTTATTTCTTCTTCCACTGAAGCTGGATCTTTGTTAGGCTGCTCTGCCTTTCTTGTTTCACATCTAGCATTATATGTATCTATATGTTGCTTCCAGACAAATTGCATGAATGCTTCAGATGTGACAAAGTTATCATCAGCTAAAAAGGTACTACTGGCCTTCTTTATCTCAGGATCCCACTCCTAGCCCTTAAGTTCAGTTGAGGTGATGTCCATTTGTGCTTCAGTGGGCTATTTTGGCATCCCTTCTTCCACTTCATCATAAGTGTATGCAATTTTCCCCAAGCTGCCCAACTGCGAGAGGTATTCAGTTGCTGCTTGTTCATCTCCTATGTGGATAGGGGATTGGGATGGGGAATACATGAGTGTATCTAATTGCACTTCCTTCCCCACCCTTTGCTTCTTTGGGCTATCCTGGATGTCAATGACACCTTGCACCTTCCTCTTTCTTTTGGATGAAGAGGGCTCCCCTGTTGTAGGCACCAGCACACTGTAACCTGATTTCTTATGCAGGGTGTAGTCACCAGGAGGGATTGCTTTAGTGGAAGTTGGCTTTCCCAAAATCATTCTAGCCTTTTCAGGGTTGCTCTTATTTACAGTTTCCCTCTTTTCCTTTAGTGTTTGCATCACATCTTGAAAGCAAACAATCAAAAATTTTATTTTTTCTTCCAATGGGAAGAAGCTAGACAATGGGTCATAGCTAGCATCAAATTGATGCACAAAATCTAAGGCTTTCTTGTAAGCCACCCATTTTTTTTTTCTCAACTCCTGTTCATCTAAATCAAATTCATTCCTGATGAGGTCTTCAGGAAAGTGGAATTGATGAGGCCTACCTCTACATGCTACCTTCTTCCTCAACACACCATTGTAGAAGTCCTCTGGATCAGCACATCTGGACACTGCAGTGGATAAATGGTAGGGTTTGAGGAAATCCTCAAAACAATTCCAGCCTCCCTTTGTAATTACAAATTGGTGGGCTATTGTAGCTGCAGGGAAAATAGTCCCTTTACCTCTGCCTATTAGCTCTGCCTCTTGTAAGCCACCAATTTGTCTAAGGATCTCAGTTCTTCCCACTTTGAGAGGGACCTGGCATGGTAACAAAAATGGGGTGCCTCTGAAACCAAAAACTCTGAAAACCGTGGAGACTCGATATAGGTACATGTCACCCCAGTTATGAACAATTTTGATGTTCTCTGCGAATTCTTTTGGCCTTAGGAATTCTAGAAGAACTTTGGGGACTCTTGGGTTATCAGAGCAAAGGAGAGTCCTTATTTTGGATGCAAAATATTTATCAAACTTTAGGAAACTAGCATCCTCTCTGTCCCATGACAACACAGTGCTCCACAGTTGTACTGGCATCTTCTCTCCTTCCTTCTCTTTTACCAGGTCCATTCCACTGGCGAAATAATCACCCCCTTCGAAGAGGAAAAGGTGCATCAAGAGTGAGTACCATCCGAATGGCCTATCCACCTTCCCATTTTTTATTTCTATCAACCCTCCATGGATAGCATCGGCAATATAAGAAGCATAATCAAATGTGATAGCAAGAAAAGGATTCAAAATCTGAACAATCATTAACAAGTAATGATTTGGCATATTTGCTTCAGCATCCTCTCCTAAAACTTGGCAAAGTGCCCAATACATGGTTTTAGCCCTTAAGGTAAACATACTCAATGAAAAAGGCTCTTGTGTGTTGGGCCCTACAACTGCTAACCCTCCTATTTTTAGGAAAAGTTCTTTAAGAGGCCCATTCCTAAGATGAATCCTCTGTGCACTGTACACTTGGGCTAATTGTGTGAAATTTATGGGTTCCAGGAAGTTTGTGAACTCATTGAGCCCAAACGCTATTCTCAATTCCTCTGCGTTGATTTCCACAAGGGTTTTTCCATTAACATCCCGGATGCATCTTGTGACTGAATCATAGTTCAATGCCATTTGGGTTAACAAGTCTGTATCCATGAACACCCCTAGGACTACCAATTTCCCAACATCTAGTTCCCAAATGCTATTTTGAGGAGCAGGAGAATTCCTCATCCCAAATCCGACTCTGAACAGCCCCAACCCAAACAGTCCAACCTGTGGGTCTCTTAACCAATTACCTTTGTCATATAATCCTTCTCCTATCTTCAGATGGGGAGCCCTGGGCACTAACTCTTTGGCCTTTGATGCCTGGTTAGTTGACAACTTTAGCTGTTCTAAAAAATCATCACATACACTTCTTTCTAGATAATCAACCTTGCCAGAAAATTCCGTTTTAGGAGCCATTGGAAAATACAAGAAAATGAATACACTCTTAAACAATCCTGCAATACGAGAATGATTTTATCTAAAAGCCACACAAGAATTGCTTCAAAACATGAGAGAACCTGATGCTTGCTTGAAGGAAATTGTTCTGCAACTGAACTGCTTGCTCTGTTTCAGAAAAGGATAACTCTACGTCTGCTCTTCTGCAAAAATCTTTTAAAAGATATCCTTACTTGGTTGTTAGGAAATCAAATGCTTGTACTCTGGGCCTTAACTATAAAATTGATTCCGCATGCTTCGGTCGTCCCTTCAAAATCAAATTCATATGAGAATTCATGTTTTAGCTCCAACGGGTTGCAACCTTCCTGCAAGTGTCTCACTGTTAATTTCATTTTGATGGCTTTGTCTTTAGTCTGGGTCCCGTTATTCTATTGGCTACATAATACCACGCGGCATCCAACCATTGGGTTAGAAAATCCCTTTGCATTCCATTTTGATACTGGCCGAATGCCTCCCTTTATATTGTGACGGGCCCACATTTTTCCCTTTTGGCCATGTCATCATCATGACACATGGATGGCCCTTGTTTATTTTCGCTACTTCGCAGCCTTAAAGGGTGAGCACTTTACCCTTGCAAAATAGCGCGGGCTGTTAGATCATATTTCAAATTGGTCAGCATTTAAACCCTTTTAAAGGTTTTCAGAAGAGGTGGACCCACGGACACGTAATGGACACCTGGCGCCTTGTCACTTTCGGATCTGACTTGTCATTCTGTCATTTGCTGGAAGGAGCCACAGGGTCTCAATAAATTGTTAAGAGCTGTCCCTACCAGGTCATCTCCACCTGCAACCCGACTCAGCTTTGGGGCCCACCTTTGAACCTTTAATCTTGACCCGCTGACTGTGGTGACTTGTGCCACGTGCTACCTTTTAATACGCCAGAAGAGAGCCACAGGGCCCCACTTTCTTTGACAGCCACATCCTTTACTTCCTCCGTCATGACACATGGACGACTGACATTCATTCTCGCTATTTCGTGGCCTTAAAGGGTGAGCACTTTACCCTTGTGGAATAGCGCCAACCGTCGGATCCTTTCTCAAGTTGATCGACGTTTACTGGGCCCGACACTTTAGAACGAAATAATACAAGGCGAATTTTTTTCAAATAATCAACATAAGCACCTAGGTTAATAACAAGAGGGGACACTTCCTACGACCCCACGACCCATGACCTAAGTGAAATAAAGTAATGGTAAAATAGAAACCAGAGGGTTTAAAATAAAAAGATAAGGTCTAAAACTTAAAAAACCCTTAAACCCTCTAGGTTTAGAATAAAGCTGAAGCACTTGGGACTACACCCTATTCGAAAATTTTCAAGGTACCACAGCCAATTATGGGGAAAGAAGAACCCAATTTTAAAACAGTGATAACAAGGGGAACTCATGCCATCTCTAGACCACATAAGCCATTGTAACTAAGACATGCTCAGACCTGTGAAGCTAGGTGGAGTCGGTGTCTGGTACCTATAAAATTCTACAACCACAAAATGCCAACACCACATACACATATACATATATAGAACAAGCAAGTGATAGAGAATCGCGACGACACATCCTACTCGCAATGAGTGATGTGGAATTGTTTCTATCATGAAGACAGTCAAACAATAGTCAAATGCATCTCATAAACATCTCATCATATGTAATCATGAGGTAGGGTTAGCATAATTATAATCATCATCAAAACCATGATAGATCTAATCTATCAATAATCCATCACATAGTGAGCATATAAAATCCATCGAGTACATATATCATCAAATCACATGATCAATCATGATAGTACCAGCATCCATATAGATAATAAAAATAGCATATGTCCAATAGTGTCTAACATTAATCCTAATTCACTGAAGTACATGAGTAATCATCATCCAAATCATCAAAATATAGCCTGGATAAGTCTATCAAGCATAATATAAAAGTCAAACTCTAGTCAAAATAAGTCAAATCAAGGGTGGACACGGCATCCTCCCCCCCTTTGCCTAGGCTTACTCTTGGAAGCCTAAGAACAAATAGGGATATATCTCTCTCATTCACACTGCATCCTCCCATGTGGCTGAAGAATCATCAATTGGATCCCACTAGACCCTTACCTGCTCTACACTTTGACCTCTGAGGAACATCTCTCTATGCTGAAAAATGCGCACAGACTCCATAGAAAGCTGCTCATCCTCAACCTATAAAACCTTCCAATCCAACATATGAAAAATATTAGGATAATATAACCTCAAAACTGAAACATGAAAGACATCATGTATGCGGGACAAGCTAGGCGGCAAGGCAAGACAAAAAGCCATAGGACCAATCCGCTCAAAAATCTCAAAAGGTCTAACAAACTGAGGCACCAACTTAGAGCCTTTTCCATAATAGATCGGACTCTTTCATGGGTGAACTCTCATAAATACCCAATCACCAACAAAAAAATGCCTGTCCACTCGATAAGCATCCGCATATTTCTTTTGTCTATCCTGAGTGGCCAACAAATGCTCTCTAATGCGAGCCACTTGCTCCTCTATATCCTACAACATCTCTGATCCAATACGCACTCTATCCTCTAAACGATCCCAACTCAAGGGTGTGCGATATGGTCTACCATATAATGCCTGATAAGGGGACATACCAATAGAGCTATGGTAACCATTATTGTATGCAAACTCAACCAAATAATGATAATCCTCCCAACGAGACTGCTGATCCATCACATACATCCTCAACATATCCTCCAAAACCTGATTCACCCTCCCTCTCTATCCATCTGTCTTGGGATGATAAGCTGAACTAAAGTTCAACTATGTACCCAAATCATGTTGAAGAGCTATTCAAAATGATGACATGAACACTGGATCATGATCTAATATGATCCGCTGAGGAGTACCATGCAACCTCACAACTCCTTCCAAGAAAACCTGAGCTACTGTCGCTTCTATATACGAAGACCTGATTGAAGAAAAGTGCACTACTTTGGTCAATCTATCTACAATGACCATAATAGCATCATGACGACGTGAAGACATGGGCAATACAACTATAAAATCCATAGATATAATATCCCATTTCCATCTTGGAACCAAATGTGACTGTAATAATCTTGCAAGATGCTAATGCTCTGCCTTCACTCATTGACACTCTAGGCAACATGCCACAAAATCTGTAATATCTCTCCTCATACTAGACCAATGATATATCTATCTCAAGTTCACATGCATCTTCTTGACACCTGGATGTGCTGAGTAAGGTGCACGATGTGCCTCTCACATGATCAAATCTCGAAGACCATCTGATGGTGGAACATAAATGCATCCCAAATGCGTAAGAAATCCATTTGATTCCACTGAATAACCTAAATATCTGCCCTCAAGAGATCTACCTGCGCCAACCTCTACAATAATCTCCTGATACCATACATTTGAAGGAAGGGCACTAAGAATATGACTCCTCAAATCCACACTAAGAGACATTGTTGAAATCTCATGCTTCCTGCGACTCAATGCATCTGCTTCCACATTCTCCTTACCCTGAATATATCTCACCTTGAAGTCATACTCACATAAGAACTCCATCCAACACCTCTGCCTAGCATTCAAATTCAGCTGCATGAAGATGTATTGCAAACTATGATGATCACTATGCAACTCCAATCTATGCCCAAGAAGGAAGTGCCTCCATCTAACCAAAGCATGAACCACTGCCACTAGCTCAAGATCATGGGTAGGATAATTCTGCTCATGATTCTTAAGTTTGTGTGACTCAAAATCAAACACACGACCATTGTGCATCAACACTACTCCTAGACCCTCCAAAGAAGCCTCTGTTCACACCACAAAATTCCCCAAAGGATCTGGCATTGCTAAAATAGGTGCATTGGTCAAATGCTCCTTAAGGATCTAAAATGTTATCTCACACTACTTTGTCCAAACAAACTTCTTCCCTTTTCTCTGAAGAGAAGTGATAGAATGAGCTATCCTAGAGAAATCCTAAACATATCTGCAGTAATATCCTTCTAAACCCATGAAACTATGCACCTCTCCCATATTAGTGGGTGCTAGAAAATCAACAATCACCTGAATCTTCGAGGGATCAACTGTGGTACCTTCTCCAAAAATCACATGACCAATATACCTCACCTTTGTCTAGAAGAAATCACACTTTTCCAAATTGGCATATAGATGATTCTCCCTAAGACACTGCAAAACCTGCCTCACATGATTCTCATGCTCCTCAACCGATCTTGAATAAATCAAAATATCATCTAGAAATACTAATACAAATCTGTCCAAATACAACCTAAATACACCATCTGTTAGGACCCAGAGGCAACTGAGAGGGGGGGTAAATCAGTTGTAAATAAATTTCAACCCAAATATAACTTAATCAAACTTGATACTTAATACCATTAAACTAAACTTAATGCCGGTAGACAGATTACCAATTAATATTAATACTGGTGAAACTTAATGCATAGAACAGAAAGAGAAACAACATCCACAACACATAACACAAATATTTGTACGTGGAAACCCTATAAGGGGAAAAACCACTATGGGAAATCTTACCCATAATCAGATGATACTACTATAGATAGTATCTGTATACAAATGGGGTTTGCACATACAGAAAGGCCAACTGCCTAGAGCTCACTGCTCAATCACAAAATAGGAGTCACCGTAACTACAATTGGATGATTAAATCCAATGATAATGTGGTGCTCAAAATAGCATCTCCAATGCTGGATTCAGTACTGGTTAATCTATGATAATCACCTTCAAACCTTCCTTGAAACTTCTCTATGGTTTTCTCATATGATCTTCAATATTCGCACATACCATGTTACAATACCATAACCATATATTGTCACATTCCTATTTCTACTTTTAAATCTATATCATCAATTGAGATATTACATATATACCAAAACCTAAGACCAAATGTGTAGGTCAACTAACTAAGAATATTACAATTAAATCAATTACAAATAAGTCAAGATGTTGTGCATCAAGTCGGCTCAATACAGTTACAACAATATCCAATTAATTAAATCATCTTCATAATGTGTTATGCTGATATGGAATAGATAATGCATGTCGGTCCATAACCTAGGCCAATTTTGCGGTAACAGCAAATATGTCAACCCAATTAGACTAATAACCAAAATACCAAAACCAAGTGTCCAAACCATGTCTTCGACATAACCAAGTGATCTCTAGATGATAACAAGTCATCCTCAGTGTCGGTGAACTATATATCAATGACTGTGCATAAGTCACTGAACTTGTCGGTGAACATAATGTGTCGGTTCAACATAACCAAAGATCTCCAAAAGGATAAGTGTTCACATCAATGACAAAACCAATGCAACACATCTGTAATACCAACAATCTCCCCCTTTGGCATTGATGGTAACACAAGATGGAAAAACATCTAAGTGCCAAAATAGAATGCCAAAAACCAAAAACCAACAATCTCTAGAATAGATCAATACCAGAAATCAAAATACAAATGCAAAGAGTATATATATATATCTCCCCCAATGAGTAATCTCTCCCCAAAGGATAATATTTTTCCCATAGATATCTCTCCCCCTTTGACATCAAATGCCAAACCAATACAAATACCAGATATAACCAATTCATAGAACCAATTACAATAAACAATTGTTATAACCAACTACTCCCCCTGAGAAGTAGCTCTCCTTCATCAAAGCCGGAAAAAGGTTTCTCTAATAATTTTGTCGATTTGATGCCAATCATCAACTATTTAAGTCTCTACTGGTGAGGGTATAACCCCAAGCTACTCTCTGAGATATTCAAAAGTTTCCTTAGGCAAAGGCTTAGTAAAGATATCTGCAATCTTCTCTTTAGTATTCATATAAACCAATCTCACTTCTTTTCCTTCAACATTCTCTTTTAGAAAATTATATTTGATAGAAACATGTTTAGTCTTAGAGTGAAATACCGAATTCTTAGATATATCAATTGATGTTGAATTATCATAATAAATGATTATAGGTTCTTTACATTTTACCTTTATGTCCTTCAACATTTTCTTAATCCACAATACCTTAGTACAATTAGTTGTTGCTGCAACATATTTTGATTCTGTTGTTGATATTGGTGTACAACTCTCTTTATTACTCAACCATGAAATCAATCTACTACCAAGAAACAATTCCCCGCTGGTAGTTCTCTTTCTGTCATCTACATCTCCTGCCCAATTTGCATCAGTGTATGCACATAAATCAAAATTTTCATCTTTAGGATACCATAAACCAAGATTTGTTGTGCCTTGTAGATACCAGAAAATCCTTTTCACTGTTGATTCATGATTTTCTCTAGGATTACTCTAAAATCTTGAAACAATAAATACTACATTCATTATATTAGGTCTTGTTTGTGTCAAATATAGTAAACCTCCAATCATAGATTTATATCTTGTCAGATTAACAAGAGCCGAATCATCCTTCAATGTCAATTTATCAGTTGTAGTCATAGGAGTACTTACCGGTTTAGAGTTTTCCATACCAAATTTCTTCAATAGTTCCTTCAAGTACTTTGTTTGACATATAAATATACCTTTATCAGTCTATGAAATCTGCAATCCTAAAAATAATTTTATCTCCCCAATCATAGACATTTCAAATTCTTCCTGCATCTTATTAGCAAAGTCTTTACACAATCCATCTTCTCCTCCAAAAATGATATCATCAACAAAAACTTCAATAACCAAGATGTCTTCATTAGTCACCTTGAGATATAAGTTGTTGTTAGCATTACCTTTAGTGTAACCAATCTTCAAAAGATATTTATCCAATCTAGCATACCAAGCTCTAGGAGCTTGCTTCAATCCATATAAAGCTTTCTTTAATCTGCAAACCATACCTTTATCATTTGTCAATGAAAATCCATCAAGTTGTTCAATGTAAACTTCCTCTTCAAGATCACCATTCAGAAATGCACATTTTACATCCATTTGATATACTTTATAGTTCTTATGGGCTACAAGTGCAAGAAATAATCTGACTGCTTCAATTCTAGCTATCAGTGCAAAGGTTTCAATGTAATCATTTCCCTCTTTCTATGAATATCCTTTACACACTAATCTTTCTTTGTTTCTAATTACCTTACCATCTTCATTAAGTTTATTTCTAAATACCCATTTAGTTCCAATTACATTTTTGTCTTTAGGCTGGGGAACTAATGTCAATGTATTGCTCTTTTCAATTTGTTGTAATTCATCTTCCATAGCTTTAATCCAATGTTTATCTTCACATGCCTCAATAACAGATGCTGGTTCAATTTGAGAAATTAAACATACCTCTTCATTTTCCTATCTCCCTCTTGTCATAACACCTTGATATTTATTCCCAATTATCTAACTTTCAGAGTGATTCAGTCTTACATACCTGGGTGTGTTCACTTGTTGTTGTTCTTCAGTCACTGTGGAATTCTCTGATGATGCCAGTGTGACTGGATCCACATTTTATACCAGTGCACTCTGTATAGGTTCATTTATGATTATATCAATTGCCATTTCAGAATCCATAGACCTTGAATTTCCTCTAAATTGTTCATCTATCTTCACATTTGCACTCTTAGTGATTTTCTGCAATCTTTTATTAGAACATCTATGCTTTTCTCTTAGATGAATAACCAAGAAATATTCCTTCATCACTTCTAGGACCAAATTTACCAATATACTCATCTCTCCTAATATAGCATTTGCTTCCAAATATTCTGAAGTATTTAAGAGTAGGAGTATTACCAAGCCATAGTTCATAAGGGGTCTTACCGGTTTCACCTTTGATGTGAACTCTATTAAAAGTGTAAACCATTGTATTCACTGCTTCTCTCCAGTACATATGAGGTAGATTTGCTTCTAATATCATGGTTCTAGCTGCATCCTGTTCTTTCTTTCCACAACTCCATTTTGCTTAGGTGTCTAGGGTGTTGATAGTTGTCTTCTAATTCCATTCACTTCACAAAATATATTAAACTCCTTAGATGTAAATTCACCTCCTTGATCTATTCTTAAACATTTGATTTTCTTACTGGTTTCATTATCTACCATTGCCTTGAATAATTTGAATTTCCGAAAAGCTTTTGATTTCTCCCTGAGAAAAGTAACCCAACACATTCTAGAATAATTATCAATGATTAGCATAAAGTATCTATCTCCCTGTAGACTTAAATCAGTATGACCACACAAGTCAGTATGAATTAAATCAAGAACATTATTGGATTTCTTGGAAATACTCTTAAAAGTTGTTCTAACTTGTTTTCCCATTTGACATTCCTTACATACTGTATTATGAGGTTTTACAATCTTAGGTAAATCCCTTACTGCCTTAGATGAAATAATCTTTATAATGCAATCAAAATTCACATGACAAAGTATTTTATGCCATAACCAACTTTCATCAATATGTGCAATCAAGCATGTCTTTTCATTGTTGTTCAAATGAAAGATATTACCTCTAGTCTGATTACCGGTTGCAATCTCCAAACTAGTCCTATTCATGATTTTTCATTTACCATTCTTGAACTATAACTAAAATCCCTTTTCAACTAATTGACCAACACTCAAAAGATTATGCTTCAAACCTTCAACATAGTAAACGTTGTCAGTATTGTGCTTACCATCAAAAGATATAGTTCCTTTTCATCTGATCAAATAAGCTTTGTCATCCCCAAATCTTACTAGACCTCCATTCTATTCCTGGAAAGATAATAATTTATTTTTATCACCAGTCATATGATGTGAACATCCAAAATCTATAATCCATTCATCCTTTTATTCAATTTTAGTTGTCGGGGCCTACTCTATCAGTGGAATAATAGGTGTCAGTTGATCTTCTTTTATTGCAACAAAATCCCATCCATTATCTATGGGTTCTTCATCAAAATCATCAGTAACTCATTCATCTGCATAGTACCATGATTTGTCTCTATTATTTTTAAATTTGTATCTATGATATTCAGGGTTGGGCTTATATGTTCTTTTAGCTTCTTCTCTCAATCTTGCATGTCTATCAGAACATCTAGATGCCATAAGACCAACTTTATTGCAGTTAAAACATTTAAATGGTGCTTTACCTTCATACTTACTTCCAATAGGACCTTTAGGCATTTTCCTTTTAAATAGTGCTTCAAGTTCTTCCAATCCTAATTTTTCCCTCCTGATATCTTTAGTCTCTCTTGCATAAAGTGTTTTCCAATCAGATTTATCAAATGATGATGATGCTTTGAAGGCTAAATTTGTCTTAATTGTAGCAACAAGACCAAATTCTTCAAGCTCAAATGTTGAAAGTTTTTCAACCAAGGTATCTCTAGATACTGATGTATTAGGCATTGTTCTCAACTCATTAATAGCAGTTACTTTAATTTTGTATGTCGGTGGCAATTCTCTTAAAACTTTAGAAACAATTTCATCTTCACTCAAGGAACCTCCATAGCATTGTATTCCCAAAACAATTTCATTAACCCTTTCCATAACAGAAAAAATTCTTTCATCTTCTTCCATTTTCAGATTTTCATACCTGACCTGGAAGCATTCCAGTTTTGCAATTTTGACAGTGGTATCTCCTTCATTCAATGTCTCCAATTTATCCCAAATAGCTTTAGCAGTAGATTGGTCTAGTAATCCCATGATTTGTTGATCTAACAATGCGCTCAAAAGTGCTTCTCTAGCTTTGCAATCATTTTCCATGTCCTCAGCCAATGTTGGTTGATGAGGCTGATTCGGTAAAGGAGCAACATAGCCATTCTTTGTAACAACCCATATGTCTCTTCCAATGCAATTCAGATGTGTCTCTATTCTGATCTTCCAAATACCATAGTTAGTTCCATCAAGTTTCAGACTGTCCTTCCTGAAAAAGTTAGTTGCCATAAATCTCCTCAAGTTGTTAAACTTCTCCAAAAATAGGACTTAGCTCTGATACCAATTGTTAGGACCCGAAGGCAACTGAGAGAGGGGGGGGTGAATTAGTTGTCAATTAATTTAAACCCAAATGTAACTTAATCAAACTTGATACTTAATACCCGTAAACCAAACTTAATGTTAGTAGACAGATTAGCAGTTAATATTAATACCGGTGAAACTTAATGCATATAATAGAAAGAGAAACAACATCCACAACATATAACATAGAGATTTGTATGTGGAAACCCTGTAAGGGGAAAAAACATGGTGGGAAACCTTACCCAAAATCAAATGATACTACTATAAATAGTATGTGTATACAAATGGGGTCTACACATGCAAAAAGGCCAATCACCTAGAGCTCACTGCTCAATCACAAAATAGGAGTCACACTGACTACAATTGGATGATTAAATCCAATGATAATGTACTGCTCAATATAGTATCTCCAATACTAGATTCTATACCAGTTAAGCTTTGATAATCACCTTCAAACCTTCCTTGAACCTTCTCTATGGTCTTCTCATATGATCTTCAATATTCACACATACCATGTTACAATACCATAACCATATACCGTCACATTCCTATTTTTTCTTCTACATCTATATCATCAATTGAGATCTTACATATATACCAAAACCTAAGACCAAATGTGTAGGTCAGTTAACTAAGAATATTACAATTAAATCAATTACAAATAAGTCAAGATGTGATATATCATGCTGGCTCAATACAAATACAACAATATCCAATTAATTAAATCATCTCCATAACATGTTGTGCTGATCTGGAATAGATAATGCATGTCAGTCCATAGCCTAGACCAATTTGCCGGTAACAGAAAATATGTCAACCCGATTAGACCAATAACCAAAATACCAAAACCAAGTGTCCAAACCATGTCTTCGATATAACAAAGTGATCTCTAAATGATAACAAGTCATCCTTAGTGTCAGTGAACAATATATCGGTGACTGTGCATAAGTCACTGAACTTGTCAGTGAACATAGTGTGTTGGATCAACATAACCAAAGATCTCCAGAAGGATAAGTGTTGACATTAATGACAAAACCCATGAAGCACATCCATTATACCAACACCATCAAGCTGATGAAAACTGAAGGTGCATTCATGAGACCAAAAGGTACCACTGTGAACTCATAATGACCATATCTAGTGCAAAAAGTTGTGCGATGAATGTCCACCTCCTGAATCCTCAACTGGTGATACCCAGACTTAAGGTCAATCTTAGAGAATATTTTGGCATCCTTAATCTAGATAAATCATCTATCTGAGGCAAGGGATATCAGTTCTTCATCGTCACCTTATTAAGTTGTATGTAATCAATGCATAATAGAAGAGATCCGTCCTTCTTCACAAATAACACAGGTGCACCCCAAGGGGACACACTAGGATGAATAAACCCCATCACCAACAACTCCGCCAACTAAACCATCAACTCATTCAACTCCTGCATGGTCATCTGATAGGGAGCTTTAGAAATAGGCTCAGCTCTTGGCACCAAATCAATCCTGAAATCTATATCTCACCGAGGGGGCATACCTGGAATCTAAAACATTTGAAAACTCCTGAAGAATGGGATGCTGCTACAATAAATCCTTTGAGGTAACTCCCTCATCCACATCCTTCACTCTAACCGCAAACAATTGGCAACCCTCATGTGCACACATGTTCATTTGCATAGAATAAATCATGTGAAGAGAGATAGGTCTCTGAATACCTACAATCTCCACACTCTTCCCACTATCATCCATCTATTGCACTCTCTTACCTCTACAACATATTTGCGCTTGGTGAGATCCAAGCCAATCCATACCAAGAACCACATCATAAGATCCCAAAGACATAACATGAAGATCCACAGAGGTATGGAAATCTCCTAAAACTAAAGGACAATTGAGAACAAGGGAATCCACTACCACTTTGGAGCTCGTAGATAACTCTACTTGCCACCTATCGTCTTGCTTTGTCGTAGCAAGCCTGCATCACTCTACTAGAAAAGGAGAAATGAAAGAGTCTAATGCTCCAAAATCAAATAATACTGAACAAGAGATACCACCTATCACACCTGATGTCTCTACAATGGTGGCCTGATGCTCAGCCTGACGGTTATCAACCGTCGCAAAAACGTGATGAGACCTGCATGGATCTCTAATCGTAGGCTCAGAAGTAGTTGACTTTTGCTGCCCTAACATCTGAGAAGTACGTTGAGGATAATGAATGGTAATGTGACCTAGCTATCCACATGCAAAGGAATCTCTCTTGACAAACACTATGCTACCTAGTGTTGTAATTGACTGCTGAACATTACCTCTACTAGAAGCTGGCTGTGAACTCTACATTGGCTGAGAAGGAGTAGGTTCCTGTCATGCTAATGATTGTGACTCCTATCAACTTGAAATCTGGTACCTCAAGCAAAGTTTTGCCCTTGAGAAAACCTCTTCTTAAACTGTTGACCACTATGGAAAGAAGAAGGATGGCACCTAGCATATCTTGAAGACTGTTGTTGTGATCCTCTTACCATAGATCCTATAATAGGTGCACTAACTATTTGTCCTCCAGTCACTCCTCTGCTAGTCTCACCTTCTCCACAGCTGCCTCCAAGGTCTTAGGTCCATGCACCCGAACCTCTCCACCAATATGATCATTAAGACCCCTCACAAAGTGCTGAATCAACATCAGCTCATCATCTGCATATCCATCATACTATCTAAGCTCGAAGAATCTATGCTCATACTACTCCACAGTCATCCTCTATTGTCTCAAAGCATGGAACTCATCAGCCTTCCTCTATCTCCAATGATCTGAAAGAAATATAGCATGAAACCGCTCCAAGAATAACTCCCAAGATATCGTCGCTATGTCCAAATGTATCTTTTGTTCCTCCATGTGCCACCATGTCGTTGCAAAATCATGAAGATGCAAAATCGCACATCTCGCCTTAGTGTTACTACTACACTGATGCATAGAAAAACACCTACCTAAGTCCAATAACCATGTCTCTACCTCCATGCCACTGCCTAAGCCATCAAAGTTAGGAGGATGAGTGCTATTTAGATATTTGATGTGACTAGTTGCAAGCGCCTCTTGATCCACCTCAATTCTCCTCCTAGGAGAACGTGAATGCTCTCTCTCTTGACGCTCCAAATGATGAGATCCCTCCTGCTGGTTCTTCTCCTGTCTCAGTCCTAGGCGACCAAGAAGCTCCTGAAGCATGTTCACCAACTATGAAATTGGATCATCTCTAAGCTACTTCTGCTCCTATTCCTCATGGTGTGACTCTTAAGAAACCTTGGGGCATGGGTTCCTACAAGTACCCATGTGACCAACGTGACAACGATCTCTACCCCTAACATGAATCTTATCTAAGCAAATGCAAAGGAAACTATAAAATAAACATTTAAGGGAACTATACCAAGGAAAAATAAATAGCAGGAATAAAATCGTTGGGCTACCCCATGCCAAATGCTAAAATGCACAATGGGCTCAATCAAAACTAGAGTACCCAGTATCGAACATGGGCTCTAATACCAGGTTGTAATGCCTGCCAAAATACCCTAAAGAAACTAAATAATAATATACAAATGGAGATAATTTTTTTCATAATTAACATCTAATAACAACCAATGCAACATATAACATCTACATCTATTTACATTCATTAACTAATTAACCAATATGAACATACATCATTGCATATTTCATCAAATAACACAAGCAGAAATAACAAAACATCAATAATCTTTCTCGAGGGTACTTTAACATCACTACTTAATTCATTTCCAGAATAACATACTACCCACACGATAGGTATATTTCACCTTCATTAATGCATAATATTCTAATTCTTTAACCATTAGATATGCAACCTACAATATTACTTATTCCTCATGATATGCATAATTTCCTTTCTACCAATGCATCTATGTGAATCATTCCTATTTACTAGATCCAATTAACATCTTCTAACATATTCACTTATTAAACTATGAATATTTCTCTTTCAATATTATTTAACATTCTACCTAGCCTATAAACATTTCATAAAATAATATAACTAATCCATAAAGCAATTCCATTCTATTCTAACTATAATCCACTTATTTCCATGATTCATAAGATCACATCTCTACAATAGTACAAATACAATATGTCTAAATTCTAGTTTCCAACTACAATTCATCTTACAAATACGAGTACATTAAATACATCATGAGCATAGCTCTTTCCACTACAAGAATCCATCTACTATATACAAGAATGTCACTTTACATGCATTATATCTTATCCATTACATAAATCTGCTACAAGGTACATCCATAGTACAACATGAAGAAGAATCCACATCCACACAAGAAGAATCCAAGCAAACATCCCAATGGCTAAAAAGAACCAACCTCCCAACCATGTGGAACCAAAGGAACCACCCCCCATGCTAGGAGATGATACAAGGTCCCAACACATACTCTAAACCTAAGTTACCACCTACAACCAAGGAGACTAACCACACAAGGACTCTCAAGCAAGATCTCACACATACAACAAGAATGAACTCCCAGAGGCATAAAACTCATCAAGACATAAACACATCCAATAAGCATAATCATAAATCATAAAGGGGAAACACATGTAGGAGTGGAGTGTCATCACATGCCATCCTCGTAACATAATAACATAATATCACAAGGCACTAGCCTGATGGACATGTGGAGCCATCTCAACCTATGAGAGGCTAAGGGAGATTAGCTTACCATCTTCACGGCCTTCTCATTCTTATCCTAAAAAATCCTCCCTAGGACTAAGTCATGAGGCACAAATTAATTTATCATCTTATTAATTAATCTAACTACCCAACCCATCAATTATTAGGTTATCACTTATTTACAAATCACGAAAAACTCTAATGTGCCTTGGTGGTCTAGACTTCATGCATCCTTACAAGGAACCTCATGCAAGCCTATCTCTCATGACCCCGATCATCACAAGGAAGCCCACTCCTCCTAACATGGCCCAACAATAAATCACAAGAGTCTCTACCAACATAAATATATAAAAAATAATACTCAATGCAGCCAACAACTTCCACACATAATCTTACAACATACAACACTACAATAACATCAATATAGAAAAATGAGCCTCTTGGCCAGCAATAAACAAGGGCATATCGAGCCATCAATGCTGCCATCAAATAAAAGATAACATCATATCAAGGCCTACTCACTTGCTAGTCCAAAACAACATAGTAATCATCTCAATCATCCAAGGCTTATCCACATGGAAGAGAGTCTAAAATGTTCACAATGCATAGAGAAACAAAAATACTCAAAAACATCAAAATGCATCAAAACTGATCAAACCCAAAACTGGAAAAATATTAACAGACATCAAATAAAGCCCCTAGTACAAAAATCAATTTGGAAAAATATCTCAAAAATGACCAAAACTGACAAAATACAAAACACAGATAGGTTAACACTTTTTTCCCATAGGACAACGCTTCCGCCAAAAAGGACACCACTTATGTCAAGAAGAACAATGGTTATGTCAAGAAGAACAACTCTTATGTTTCCAGAATCATTCATATGTCCTCAGACAATGCTTATCTTGCGCAGAACAACGCAAATGTAATACAGAACAACACTTTTGCACATTAAGACATCTCTTTTGCAAAAACAATGCTCTTGCACAAGACTTACGGAAAAATTTGAAATTTTTTGAGTAAAATAATAAAATCTAGAGTTTACAAAAGGGCTCGAAAAACATATGAAAAGAGATGCCCAGAAACAAGGAATACATAGGTAGAAACACACCAAAATATCTCAAACTATAGACCAAGATTTAATCAATAATCTTCATGGCATAAAACAAATAGAACCACTACAAAACTCACAGAGAATCCAATGAAGATATTCCCAAACAATCACAACTGAAGGACTCACAAAGGGAAAACCAGTCTACTCTCATCCAAACAAGGATTAATCAACCAAAGATCTTCACAACAATTTTCACAAAGACGTGAAAT
The DNA here is from genome assembly GCF_030272615.1 of Cryptomeria japonica. Taxonomy (NCBI): domain Eukaryota; kingdom Viridiplantae; phylum Streptophyta; class Pinopsida; order Cupressales; family Cupressaceae; genus Cryptomeria; species Cryptomeria japonica. The sequence continues at coordinate 681,235,692 of NC_081411.1, forward strand.
ACCATACACAAGAAAAAATCAAATATGTATTTCCCGGCAATTATATGAAAAACTCTTATAACATAAAGTTTCCCTCCCAAATATTAACCTTCAACAATAATAAAACCATAAAGTAATATTTCAACCCAGACCCAAAATAATCCAGACACAATGCATACACAGAGGAGCCATTGAAAACAAAAATGCAAAGTGAAGAACTCCAACCTGTAACTTGAAGTAATGGATTGAAGCTTGAAGAAGAGATCCCACAAGCCAAACCAAATCCAATCCAAGCTCCAACCAAAACCAAGAGAGAGAAAATCCAAAACCAAGAAGAAACTTGCTGGAAAAATTTCCAAAGAAGAGCAAACCAACCCGAAAAACCTCACGGGAATGAAAATAAAAAGCAACAATAATCAAAAACCCTAGCCTCAATCTCGGCCAATCAAAATATTTCATTTTCAAGTATATTTTACTAGCCCACCATATAATATAATTTATTCACCCATTTTGAATTTAACCAATGAGAGTGAAGGGTAGGTAAAGTAAATATAAAATATACTTATCCAGCTAAGTAGGAATGTTTTATTTTTCTATTTAATTTAATGTATTCATACACCCCACTTAGGAATAAAAGTCAAACTATTAAATAAACATAAGTTGTAAATAAATAATCCAAAGGGGGATTAAAATCAAATAAACCAAAAGCTAATTAAATAAATTAAGGAACCAAATAAATGTAAGATATCAAATAAATATCAAACCATGGAAGGTCAAATAAATAATTAAATAATCAAATACCATTAAATATTAAATCACAAATATTAAATAAATATTACACAACAATAATGCTTATCAAATATTAAATAATCATAAAATCAATAAAAGTTAATTATCGAATAAATATAAATATCAAATAATTAAATACTCCAAAACTTATAAATTAAATACATTAAAAATAAACATTACCAAATATAAAACTACACATCAAGAGCCACATATTTACTCTAGCATAAACAAGTAAATCAACCAACATAAACCAAACTCACAATACCAAAAGACCAAGTTTACTAACTGACATGGTGAATTATGCCAAGATTCTGACTTGTCACGCTGAACAAATTAAACCGAAAGTATGTGAGGGGAACTCATGCCATCTCCGAACCACATGAGCCATTGGAACAAAGACATGCTTAGGCCTGTGAAGCCAGGTGGAGTCAGTGTCTGGTACCTGCAAAATCTTGCAACCACAAAATGACAATACCACATACACATATACATATATAGAACAAGCAAGTGATAGAGAATCGCGCCAACACATCCTGCTCACAATGAGTGATGTGGGATTGTCTTTATCACGAAGATAGTCAAACAATAGTCAAACACATCTCATCATATGTAATCATGAAGTAGGGTTAGTGTAATCATAATCATCATCAAAACCATGATAAATCTAATCTATCAATAATCCATCACATAGTGAGCATATAAAATCCTTCGAGTACATATATCATCAAATCACATGATCAATCATGATAGTACCAACATCCATATAGATAATCAAAATAGCATATGTCCAATAGTGTCTACCATCAATCCTAAGTCATTGAAGCACATGAGTATTCATCATCCAAATCATCAAAATATAGTCTAGATAAGTTTATCAAGCATAATATAAAAGTCAACTCTAGTCAAAATAAGTGAAATCAAGGGTGGAGACTACAATTGGTGCTTTGTTGCTACTCTCCACCATTTTCACTATAAGGACATTTTGAAGCAAAGTGTCCTATTTTACCATAGTTAAAGCAGTTGAAAGGCAATTTTCCTTTGTACTTACTGGATCCTCTTTTAAGCTTCCTTACGAAGTTTGCAACCAATGTATCTGAGTCTTCACTAGTTTCTCCATAAGCCAGATGAAACTTCTATGGAAGCAGTAAGCCCTAGAACTATTTGGGTTACTAAGATGGGTTATGAGGTAGACCTATCTGTTTTGGAGACATATGCTAAAGCTCTACTTGATGCACCAAGGGAGCCATCTGAGAAATTCTTTGGCAGTACAGAAACCATTGAGAGTAATGTATCTATGTAGGAGAGGAAAAAAATAAGAGAAAATTTTATCAGAGATGCCTCCAAGAAGACCCAAGAAATCAAGGAAAATGTCATGAATATCAGTGGTATATCAGCAAGTGAGCTTGGAGGACTGCAACCTGAAGCACATGTTTCACTAGTTGTAACATCTTCTGATACTGACAATAGCAAGGCTACTGAGTTTAAGACAGTGGAAAGGAAAAGGAAATCCTCACCAGTACCTTCTCCTCCTCCTAAGAAAACTAGGACACTAAGGAAAAAGTAGCAGGCAGTTAGGGAACTGCAAAAGAAGCTTACACCTAAGAAGAAACAAACACTAGTTACCCCCACACTAGATGATCTACTAAATGAGATTACATAGGAAGGTAATCTGGTAAATGTAAATAAATGGTATAATTCTTTTAAGGATTCTGACAAACAAACCATTGAAGAAAGCATTATCCTACATTTGGATATATACAAGAAAGTTTGGATAGAAGTAATTGATGAGTTACCCAATGATTTATACATGAGATTAGAAGCTAAAAGACTATCTATGATGGAACTAGATAAGAAGTTGAATGTTGAAGCACTTTTGGCTGTACATCAGGTAAAATCTAGGGAAGAGATAGATGAGCTTATTTCTGAAGCTAACTGATTAGTATTTGTCAGTGGACACTAGCAAGTGAGCCTGATGGCTAGAAGGGTTAAATAAATTGCTGATGAGACTACATAAAAATGGGACATATTTTTTGTTGAGAAGGAAAAGAAAGAAGAAAGAAATAGACCAAAAGTGGAAAAGACATTCAAGGTATATCAAAAAGACAAGGGAAAAGGTAAAATAGGTGGTGTACCTTCTATAAAAATAACAGATAACATGCCTCCACCGACTCTAGACACCCCTCCATTAACTTCAACATCACCAGTACATACAACTAATCCACCAGATATAGCTACTAAAGGTATAACTCATGATGATACTAACTCGGAGTCTGAGATACTTATTACAATGAATGTGAATACACATAATATAGACATTGTTGTGGACAAAGAGACTACAGAGGTTAAGGCAGATAATGTTGAGAACAACAAGATTTCAAAGAAACTAGCACAAACTGTTGACTCTTAGGAAACTGAGATACTGGCACAAACAAAGCAACCAGAGACTGAGAAACCAACAAAGGACAAGACAACTAGCACAAGGCCACCAAAATCTGAGAAATTGGTAGTGGTATAGATAGAGAAACAATTTCAGGCAGAGGTTCATGTTGAGTCTGAGACACCAGCATTTATAGAGGTCCTTAATCAAACTGAGATACCATCAAAGCTAGAGGTACAAACATAGACAGATCCACCAGAAGAAAATATAAATAAAGTGGATGCATCTTGTAGACACCTAAAAATGGTCAACGCTTGCAGGATCATACTTTAACATTTGCGCATTGCCTCATTTTAGGTTTTTGCATCGCATTAACATTTCTCCTATGTTTCGCACATGGTCTTTATCATTTGTGAGCATCGAGTCATTCTTCTACGTTCTTCATTTGTCTCGCCTCTCGAATTTGGTCTTGTCGACAACACTATCCAGTCATGATTTTAATCGATCTTATCCTATTGCATCAATGTGCGTGCTTATTTGTCATCATTTTGGACATCATCAATCCTAATTAGGGTTTTGTCCTCCTGTCAATCTTGCAATCGATTTGTCATCAATCGTTGTCCTCTTATCAATCTTTTCATCTGGCGATCGATTTATCATCAATCCTTATCATTTTCAATCTTGTTGTTTAACAATTGATTTGTCATCGGTCGTTGTCATGTTCGATTTTGTCATTTTGCGATCGATTTGTCATTGATCATGGTCATTTTCAATATTGTCATTTGGCAATCTATTTTGTCATCAATTCCTGTCCTCTTGTTCGATCTTATCATTTTGCGATCGATTTGTCATCGATCGTTGTTTGTCTCAATTATGTCAATTTGGATCAATTTGTCATTGTTCCTCGTTAATTGGTGCATTTTCTCAATCAAATCATCTATCACATTGGTCATTTATCAATTTAAAATCATGATCGAGTCAATTATCTTTCATCAAGACCTAATTCATCTTCTAGGGTTTCGTGATTTCATCATTTAACCTTGTTTGTCATTTCTCTCTTTAGGATTAATAAATTATTTATTTATCCTAAGTCTTCTTGTCACAATTAAATGTTCATTTAATTGGCTAATTATTCCTCTTTATGAATTAATTAATAAATGACAAATTATTAATTAATTTACCTAATTTCTAATTTTCATCAATTTCTTAATTCCTAAATTCCTCATTTTCTAATTTCTTAATTTCTCTAATTCCTAATTTTAATTTCCTCCTATTTCTCTCCTAAATTCATGGAAATGACATAGAAATTTGTCATAATTTGTCATAAATTGTCATAAATCTTTGCATAGAAATTTGTCATAAATTGTCATAAATCCTTGCATAGCAATTTGTCATACACATGTCATAATTTTGCTATTCTTGATTTGAATTTCCATTTGAATCACTATCATGCTAATTTGATCTTTTTCTCCAATTTCTCTATAAATTGGATGAATTTCTTCAATCAAATCCCTTGATTCTTGATCCCTAATCAGACTATTGAATTTCTAATCACTTTGTCAAATCACGCTTCGAGTATTCTTGTGTCAATGTCAATCTTGCTTTCCCAATTAGGTTTATGCACTTGAAGGTGAGATCCACAACAAAACCATTTGGAGAAGAAAGAAGGACAATGGAGCCGCATGAAGGAGCATTCAAATCATACCTTTGGTTTGCTTAATTTCTAGTTTTGAATGTTTTTATTTCATGTCTCTATTGAGTGTTGTTTAGGATAGATCATTGCAGTTGTGCTTTCGTGATTGAGCTAATTGATTAATGTTTATCTTTATTTGTGATGATTTTCAATTTCCTATGGTACATTAATTGGTGAACCCGACATGAACACTAACCATCTAACCCCTTTACTGTGTCTTTGAGTGCTTTTGAGTTGATTTGCAGGCCAAAAAACCCAAAAACAGGGTAATGCAGGGCTTTCTGGAGACTTCTGCGCCTGTGTGAGACAACTTGCGCCTGTGTTAGGCATTCTACGCTTGTGTTGAAGACTTTTTGTGCCTGTGTCATGACTTCTACGCCTGTGTCATGACTTCTGCACCTTTGTAAAGTCCAGAACAGAGGTAAAAATGCAGTGTTTTACTTGAAATTTGTTTTGTTTTTGCATTTTGTTTTCTATTTTTTGGACTTTAGTACTAATTATCTGTGCAACATCTTGGCATACACATGGCAAAGACAAAAAATGAAACTACTAACATGTGTTATGCATAATCGATAATCAAAGAATAAACACCTCAAACTTCTAACTTGGGTTTTGCAGGTTGCCTTGGAGAAACAACTAAACTTGGTGTTTGTCATTAATGTTTTAGGCACCTAGTGATTTTTTAAATAGGTTGGAATGAACATGTTTCTGCTTTGATTGTTGAGTGTGACATTGGAGTAGGAGAGTATGCTCTCATCCTTCTTAGGGTGATCAAAAATCTAGATCTTCGATACCGTGCTTGTGTCTTTGATTGTGTGTCTCCTTTAGAGGGCCTGCCTTCCCGACCACTTTTCTTTTTGCAAGCAAGTGATAATTGTGAGAAGGGAATGACCCAAAGTGAGTATGGCTAGAATACCTTGGCATTCTAACTCACTATAAAAAAATACCCGATGAGCAAAAGCTTTGAAGGAAGTGTTACGTGGGAATTGCAGTTACTTGGGAAGTGATGACCCTTGAACTCTTTCTCATATCAACATCTAAGTAGGGCCTCTTGGTCTAAATCATGCTTGCGCGACTACATTTGTTTGGTATCTTGATGGGCTTAATGTCTCAATCACGCTTGTGTGACATCAAGGAGTAACGCTTAACAGAAATCCTTACTAAACACCTTGTTTTTAGAGGCCAAAACCCTTCTAGTTGCTTGAGAAGGACAAGTTCGGATACTTGGAAGAGATACTAAGTTTTCCATGGGGAGATTTCCATGGGGACTGATGCTTGGCTGCCCTGAGAAGTGAGTGTCGTAGAGGGGAACCCGTGGGGTCAAGAATCTATGTATTCTCCTTGAATCCCATAATGAGTCTACCTCTCAAGTACCTAATGTCCTTGCCTACCATAAGAAATGTGGAAATGAGCATGATTGTCTTGAGTCTATGTTAAAATATCTTGTCTTCTTTACTTGTCAAAATATGGTTGTCAAACATTTTTCAAAATCTTGTCTCAAAATTCATGTCACTTATATTTAGGTTCATCCTAGGTGTCCATTTTGCAAAGTTCATTGTCAAGTACCAAGATTAAGTTTCACCTAAGTCATACTCCTTTGCATATCAATAAGGGTCATCCGTTTGCATGTGTCCTCTTGCATTAAAGTCATAACATTATCATACATTTGCATTTGCATGCCCTAGGTCTCTTCATCAAGCTTAGGTCATTATCATATCATATTAGGGTTACTTGCATAGTAATTATCCCTTAGCATATAGTGCCAAAGCTAAGTTTTGTCATACTTGAGTAATCCAAATCTTTGATAAACCCTAAGTCATTATTAAGAAGTCTACACCTTGTCAAACCTTTTCTTTTTATGTCATTATTGTCATTTGGTCAAACCTAGCTTAGTATCCAAGCATATAGGGGAGACATTGTCATTTTGTCCTTTTGTCACTTGGTCTTTTTGTCCTTTGAGGTCTAGACATCATTTCAATTTCCTAAGGGTCTCATTTTTAGAATTGCATTCATAAGTTTGTCAAAATCTCGAAAAACAACCAAAAACATAGATTGCATGCTCATCTATCTAGTTTGCATTTAGTTGCATATCATACATTATCCTTGAAAAAAATTCCAAAATTATTGCATTTGCATAGTGACATGTCTATTGAAACAAGGTTCCAAGCACCAATGATGCAACAAAGTTTGACATATCAATCGACAATGAAATCACAATTCTATCCAACCCAACAACAAGGCAATATTGATCAAACTTTTTATGATGAAACAAGTCTCCAAATACAAAAACTAGAGGAGAAACTAGCTCAAGAAAATGAGATTTTGGAGCAAAGAGTGAAAAACATTACGAAAGAATAGATCACAAATGTCCAAAATGTTTCGAAAACTTCCAGGTCGAAATCCAAATATTGAGCCAATTGATGTAAGATCTCTTCTTGAATGATCAGACATACTAGCTCTCCTCTCCCAAATAGAGATGATGAAACAATTTCAAGAAAGGAGACAACATCAACAACAACATTATGTGCCTCCACAACAAGAACAAGAAGGTGTTTACTATCAATCAAATTTTCAACCAATACAACCAATGGTTCAACCAATGGTCCAACATCTTCAACCAATACAACCAATGGTCCAATTTCAACAATATGTCCAACCAACTATACAATGTCAACAAATGGTTCAACCAATGGTGGAATATCAATGTCAACAACAACAACCAAACATTCAAAAACAAAGGTTGCAGCACACACCAAGCCAAGTTTCAAACATGTTGGAACAAATGAACCAAGTCCAATATCAAAACATGACATCAGACCAGAACCAAATTCTTTCCAAAGAAGTTCAAATTCTAGATCCAACCATGTCAAAACCTCAAAAGAAAGGTGGCTTTATTACAATGATCTTAAGGAAATTACCAAGTGAGTTCTTTGAGGAAGATCAAGATAATACATTTATGTCTAGCAATGCCTCATCCCCCCATAAACAAATGGACTCTCCAGTGGCATCTATCCCTACACCTTTAGAAGTTTCACAAGAACCTTCTATATTGTCCTCATCAAACAATACACCCAAGGATGCAATTATCCAAGAGATATCCATAATTTATTGCCACGATAATCCAATTCATGATGCACATCCTTGTCATGTTTCAGAAATACAAGACCCATTGCCACCATGCACTTTATTGCCATTACCTATTTTAGAGGACCCCATTCAAAGTCCCTCTTCCTCATGTTCAAGCATTGATTCCTTGCCAGAATCCATCCCAAATGTTCAAAGTGCATTTCCTTCATGCCAAAATATTGATTCCTTGTCAGAATCCTCCATGCATATCCAAAGTCCAACCCCATGTCAAGAGGATAATTTAGAGCATGAAGCAACGTGTCTTGAAATAGATGAAGATCAAGATCCTAAAACCTTATCATCCCATCCAATTGTTGACCAGGACCCCATATTCCCAGACACTCATGATGATTCCCCTATTCTTGTCCATCCTATCCAAAGTCCTATTGACACTCCATTCCTTGGCCAAGATCAAGATATCCCAGTCCATCAAATCCCAAACAATCCCCTTCCATTTCATGAAAATAATGTCCTTTCAAATCCCATTGACATTCCACTTCCTAAGAAAGATCAAGATATCCCTTCCATCCTTTTCGATGATCCCATTGAAAGTCAAGAGAAAAGAAACTTTAAAGAGGATTCCAATGATCTTCCTCCTTGTCAAGATCAAACTATTCCTTAAATCCTCCACAAGATCCGTTTGTTCCTCCATCTCCTTGTCTTAATCTAGCATATCCACTCCAAGATCATATTTCTTGTGATGATCCCATTATTCCTCCCATTCCATCTCCCTATGAGCCTATCATTGAACCATGTCCACTACACAATCCTAGTCCCCCTCACGATCCTAATCCCACTCATGATTCTAACGTGTCAGTGCAAGATGTTCATGAACCCTCGACATGCATAATGGGTTCTTCCACTTTGGTGAAATCCTATCCACTTCAAGATCTCATTATTTCTCTCATATCATATCCACCTCATAATGGACTCGTGTCTTCTTCCCAAAGAAAAGAATATCCTACAAGTCAAGATATTCATAAAGGCAAAGGAGTAGACCTTCATGAGAAAGAACCCCTTCATATCAAAGAATATACTAATGGTCATGGCTACAAAGCTCACACTCAAGGCGTTGGTATCCCTTCAAAGTCAAAATCCAAATGTCCACCTTCCCCTTCATATCTTCCATCCATCTTAGGTCCTTATATCCCTTCATCCTTTATGCAAGGTCAGCAAAGGCACACATCTTGGAGAACCTTCCATCCATCCCACAGGCCTCCATATCATTCCCATCCACACCGACATTCATTCCCTCTTCCAAGCAATTTGGATGCCAAGTATAAAAGTCATAAGTCTAGCAATCCACGTGTATTCAAGGATCAACATGTCCATTATAATCGACATGTCAAAACAAAGAACAAACTGATCTATAAAGAAAAAGAAATATCCAAAAGGCCACAAAGGCCCACTGACCAAAATAAAGCAAAGTCAAAATATATATGGGTTCCTAAATCCCTTGTGCAAGAAATGCACTCCAAGGAACCACAAAAGCATGAAAAATCAAAAACCATGTGGATCCCTAAGCGGCTCTTTGAAGCACAAAAGCCTAAAGAAACATCGAACTTGGCATCCAAAGTTGCTATTCCTCCATCCAAACCTCTCAAATTTGTTCCTCCATCACCTTCTTCATCCATTTTGGGTCCTTATGTCCTAAAATCCATAGCCTTTCCTCCATCCAAATCTCACAATCTGAGATCCATTTTTCCTCCATCAGTCCATCACCCCTCAAGGTGTGTGCCAATGTCGATCTTGCCTTCATTTCCACCCACTGAGGCCCAATTCTTCCAATACCCTATCCATTATCCAATGCATATTTTCCATCCTTCGTTCCCTTTGATCCCATCCTTTGCATAAATCCTTGCCTTAGTTTCATCTCATTTTCCATGTCCTTATCCTACCAATGTCTTTGAGCATACTTTTAAAGGTCATGGTCCATTTATTTCAAGGCTACTATCCAAACAAAAGAGACGCTTGAGTCCTTCTTCCATCCACTATCATGTGTCCATCTTGTATTGAAAAAGTCAAAATACAAAAAAATCAAAAAAGTGAAAAAAAAAAGGGAAAAGAAAAAAAGTAAAGAAAAATAATTCGTCCACTGGTGAAAACCTGGCAAACAGGCGTCATGCGTAATCTATGAACTTCTTGCACACCACACTTGGGGGTAGGTTTCCTCCTTCATATCTTATTGCCCTTCGTTATCCTATCATACCATGTCATACTCCTTCATGTCCTATTACCCTTCCTTGTCCTATCATCCCTCATGTCCAGTTTCCCTTTCCACCTTTGATCTTGACAAGGCTGAGGATCGTCATGAGCATCAGGCATCTTATTTGTAGCTTTTAGTCTATCATAGCTTTTGGTCTTTATCCATTTGCTTATTATAACCTTTCATCCATATTCCCTAGCTTATTGCAACTTTCTGCCACTATCCCTTAGCCAATCCCGACCTTCAGTCCATGTCCCTTATCCATTCTTGGTCTTGCTTATCCTATCCATATCTTATCACTATCCATACACTCTTTTTCATTCCTTGATCTTGATCTGACATAAGGACATGAAATGCAAAACATAGTTTCAAAAACCTCTTGACATGTCCCTTATGCCATGTTCATGCTTTACATTGTCATATCCAGTCTCTTGTCCCATCACGCAATAGCCCTTGAAAATTGCATCCGTATTGTCTCCATGATAAAAGGCCTTTGTCTTCCCTCTATCCACCAATATTTCAGCAAGCCTATTTATTCACTTGTCATATTCCTTTCCTTGCTAGACACTAGGGGCAAAATCTCTAAAAAATTGAAAAATGTCCTAAACTAATTCATAAAAATTGAAAAAAGTCCTGAAATAAATCTCTAAAAAATTGAAAAATGTCCTGAAAAAAATCTCCAAAAAAATCAAATAAAGTCCTGAAGAAAATGAACAAAAAATTTCAAAACATTAAAATCCAAAAACAAGCATTTTGCAATAAATGATCCCTTTGTGCATAGACAGATTGCTGAGCATACATCCAACGACACGCAATCAATGTTGTGCTTTAATGAAATCACGCTTAAACAGATGAGCTTTTTCCATCAAACCAGACATTCAAACTGATCAAAATTGTCATATCAATCAACCTCAAAATCATTCGTCCTTGGCACACTATCATGGGTCTTATACAGGGTGTGGTATACTTGAAACTAGATGATGTCCTGTCTTAGATGGGGTACCACATGTCCTAAAACCAAACAGCATGATTGTCCTATCAACGCTTTCAACTTTTGACAATGAAGATCAAGATGTTTGTTTGATTTGTTGGAATTTGTCCATCTTATCTTTTTACTGATTTATCTTTGGCTTCGATCATGTTCCTATGTTGCTCGATGATGTCACTGAGTGATTTAGAGTGACCGGGATGGTTCATGGTCCTTTTCTTTTTGGTTGTGATTGTTGTTTGTCTATGATGTGTCTGTCTTTTGCAAAAAGGGTTGCATTTTAGCTCTAGCCTTCAATGCCATGGTGCTATGCATCCATTTTGCCACATTAAATAAAGGTTCTCACCTACAAAGTGCATTACTGAAAGCAAGTTTTTTCTTCTTCTCTAACTATCCTCTATCTAATTTCTGCTTGCTAACATTTCTTCCGTCAGTCTTGTCAATCTGTTTGCTCCTATCATTTTCTATCATTCTTATCAATCAATTGGCCTCTTTTCTGGACATTTTCGGCCAATTCCTCGAGGGGGCATGCATATGCCATTATTATTGTCTGGGGCATTTTCATTATTGTTCTTTGAAACAATGCTTAAAATCGCATTGTCTCAAAGAGGGGCAAAATGTAGACACCTAAAAATGGTCAACGCTTGCGGGATCATACTTTAACATTTGCGCATTGCCTCATTTTAGGTTTTTGCGTCGCATTAACATTTCTCCTATGTTTCGCACATGGTCTTTATCATTTGTGAGCATCGAGTCATTCTTCTACATTCTTCATTTGTCTCGCCTCTTGAATTTGGTCTTGTCGACAACACTATCCAGTCATGATTTTAATCGATCTTATCCTATTGCATCAATGTGCGTGCTTATTTGTCATCATTTTGGACATTGTCAATCCTAATTAGGGTTTTGTCCTCCTGTCAATCTTGAGATCGATTTGTCATCAATCATTGTCCTCTTATCAATCTTGTCATCTGGCGATCGATTTATCATCAATCCTTATCATTTTCAATCTTGTCGTTTAACAATCGATTTGTCATCGGTCGTTGTCATGTTCGATTTTGTCATTTTGTGATCGATTTGTCATCGATCATGGTCATTTTCAATATTGTCGTTTGACAATCTATTTTGTCATCAATTCTTGTCCTCTTGTTCGATCTTATCATTTTGCGATCGATTTGTCATCGATCGTTGTTTGTCTCAATTATGTCAATTTGGATCAATTTGTCATTGTTCCTCGTTAATTGGTGCATTTTCTCAATCAAATCATTTATCACATTGGTCATTTATCAATTTAAAATCATGATCGAGTCAATTATCTTTCATCAAGACCTAATTCATCTTCTAGGGTTTCGTGATTTCATCATTTAACCTTGTTTGTCATTTCTCTCTTTAGGATTAATAAATTATTTATTTATCCTAAGTCTTCTTGTCACAATTAAATGTTCATTTAATTTGCTAATTATTCCTCTTTGTGAATTAATTAATAAATGACAAATTATTAATTAATTTACCTAATTTCTAATTTTCATCAATTTCTTAATTCCTAAATTCCTCATTTTCTAATTTCTTAATTTTTCTAATTCCTAATTTTAATTTCCTCCTATTTCTCTCCTAAATTCATGGAAATGACATAGAAATTTGTCATAATTTGTCATAAATTGTCATAAATCTTTGCATAGAAATTTGTCATAAATTGTCATAAATCCTTGCATAGCAATTTGTCATACACATGTCATAATTTTGCTATTCTTGATTTGAATTTCCATTCGAATCACTATCATGCTAATTTGATATTTTTCTCCAATTTCTCTATAAATTGGATGAATTTCTTCAATCAAATCCCTTGATTCTTGATCCCTAATCAGACTATTGAATTTCTAATCACTTTGTCAAATCACGCTGGGTGAACTCACAAAGCTGGTTCCCACTTTTTGGTACATCCTAATTTTTGCTGAAATCATACATTTTTTGGAAAATATAATTATTTAAGCTTTAAGAGGTCCCATTTGAAGTAATTAATAGAAGAGAGTTAGATCAAAGGCTCTTAGATCAAAATTTCTTGGATAGAACCTCTCTACTTCTAAATCATACTTGCAATGGAGTCTCCTTTGCATCTATCAAATGTTGATAAAAAACCAATTTTACGTTAGCTTTTGAGGGGTCAAACGAATTCATTTAGAAGTTTTGTTTTCTTAAGGATTTAGTCCTTATTATAAGCTTTCCAAATAGTATGATTTTTAATATATTTAAGTTCATCAATATATATATTTTTTTTTTTTATGAATGTAGGTTTTTCACCGAACATGAACTTCTTTGTTCAATGCATTGGGAAAAATAGTAAACTAATTCAAAAAAATTCTGAAAAATATCTATGCCCTAGGTATTGATGTCTTCTTTCTAGAAAAAAAAATAAAACTTAATTTTGATATATATAGAGCAAGTTATGTGTTCAAACATACACCTATATCTAAATTATAATTAGTCGGACTTCAAAACTTAATAAAATAAAAAATATTCAACATATCACTATCAAACCAATTGCATGCCCTGGGTATTGATGTTAAAAACCAAAATTTAAAAGAGATAAGTTTTTATCATTTATAGAAAAAAAATTATACGTTTCAGGATGCACAACACTCTTAAAAAATGTTGTTTGCTGTAAAAAACTACTTTTGAGGGAGATGGAAAAATCAATAAATAATTTTTCAAAAAAATTTGAAAAAAATATATTTAGAATCTACAAAAAGGATGTTACAAATCACTAGTTTACATCATCTTCAAATTCTTAACGATTTAAAAGTTATAGGTGTCGGAAAGTGAAGGTTTTATGCAAAATGTTCATCTAAGTGTCAAAGTTGGTCAAAAAGTGGGAACCAGTATTGTGAGTTCACCCCGCTTCGAGTATTCTTGTGTCAATGTCAATCTTGCTTTCTCAATTAGGTTTATGCACTTGAAGGTGAGATCCACAACAAAACCATTTGGAGAAGAAAGAAGGACAATGGAGCCGCATGAAGGAGCATTCAAATCATACCTTTGGTTTGCTTAATTTCTAGTTTTGAATGTTTTTATTTCATGTCTCTATTGAGTGTTGTTTAGGATAGATCATTGCAGTTGTGCTTTCGTGATTGAGCCAATTGATTAATGTTTATCTTTGTTTGTGATGATTTCCTATTTCCTAACATACACATCTGATAGAAATAAAGAGGATATAGTGAAGGTAATTGGTCAAACATCTATTGAGAAGAAACCCACAGTAGAACACCATAAAGAAATGTACCGATTACTTGGATACACTTTTACTGGTACTTAATTCTATAATTTTGGAGTATAAGGAGATATATAGAGAAGCATGTAAGACTCACTGTTTGACAAAGGACATTGATGAGGAGATCAACAAGACACAAAAGGAAATTGATGACATTGCGGATAATTTAATAGGTTCATCTGGACTTATATTAGTTTTTGAGTAGGAAATGGTAGTTTTTGAGGAGAAGTTAGAGAAACATGAGAAAGAGAAGGAAAGCATAAGGTCCAATGCCTAGGAACTCAAAAGTAAACTTGATCCAAAAATGGACAATCTTATTACTCAGAGAGTTGAATTATCTAAGGCAACAGTTCAAGGAGAACGATTACCAGAGCAGCAAATGCACTATCTCACCAGTATGATCCAGCCAACTGAGGCAACTCTAAATGAAAGCAACAAGTTTATGCAGAGTTTAAATCTAGTTTTGGCGGACATCTTTCAGATAGTAACCAACCCGTTACAGACCTTGAGGTATCATTTTTGTACTCTTTTGATTATTTATGACATCCTTTTTCATTGATGTCAATGGGGGGGAGTAGTGGAGAGAAAAATGCATGTATAGAGGAGAGCACTTGCTCAAGGGGAGCACATCTTTCTGGATTTTAATTTTGGGATAATAGTTTTGGATATTTCTCATGAGTGTTGCCATCAATGCCAATGGGGGAGATTGTTGGCATTCTAAACTCTTATGAGAATAGTTGATGTTGCCATTGATGGCAATCAACTGGAAACCCACCGGTAATAGGTTTCTACATGCACCGATAGACACCGGCACCGGTAGGCGCTTACACCAACATCCAGTTTACACTGGAAATGAAGCATACGGACACTCAGGTGGACATGGGATAAAGTTTTGTTTATATGAATTTATTTGTAAATGTAATTAACTATTTGCAAAGCCGACATGCTATATTGTAAAAGACTCATATATGTATGAGATCTTATAGGTCATTTTGTAATGAGAGGAATGTGAGATGTAGTAGATGATATGCTATGTATGGTAGAGGATAAATGTTTAGTGGCAGTGAAGGTTTTTTGTTTAAGGTATCTATCTGAGCTTAAACCGGTACTAAACCTGGCATTAGAGATGTTGTTTTGAGTAGTACATTGTATTGGATTTAATAATTCATTTTGTAGTCAGTGAGACTCTTCTTTGAGCAGTGAGCTCTAGGCTATTGGCCTCCCTGCATGTGTAGGCCCCTATTGTAAGTAGTATTTATTCATTGGCCAGTGAGGAAATATTGTGGGTCACAAATCCCACCGAGTTTTCCTCATTAAATATCTTGTGTTATGGTGTGTTTCTATGTTGTCTCTATTATTTCTATTTACTGCATTAATTCTTGTTTACCGATACACTATTTTGGGTGGCAAAATTATTAATAAGCTTAAATATTCTAACAACCAGTTAGAGACTGATTCAGCCCTCCCTTTCAGTGTCTATGGGACTATCATTGAATCTAACATTTCCATAGCCTTTAACCAATGTTTATCCTTACAAACTTCAATAACAGTTGTCGATTCAACTTGAGAAAGAAGACACACCTCTTCATTTGCCAGTTTTCTTCTTGTCATAACTCCCTTGTTTCTATCTCCAATAATTTGATCTTCAGAATTATTTAATCTTACATACCTTGGTGTCTTTTGAACTTCAAGTTCACTGCTCTGATCATCAGTCATAGTTGAATTTTTTGATTGTGTCGGTGTGACTATCTCAGCTTCCTATTCTGGTTGAGGCATTGTCAGTTCAATTATGATCATTTCCACTATCGGTTCCCTGTCATATGACATAGAATGATTTCTCTATTGTTCATCCACTTTCACATTAGCACTTTCCACAATTTTCAGCAATCTTTTGTTATAACATCTATATGTTTTTCTTTGAATTAAATAACCAACAAATATCCCTTTATCACATCTAGGATCAAACTTTCCAATTGAATCATCTCTTTTGATATAGTATTTACCTCCAAAATTCTAAAATACTTAACAGTAGGTGTATATCCAAACCATAGTCCATAAGGGATCTTACTGGTTTCACCTTTGATGTGAAATTTGTTGAATATGTAGACTATCATACTTACTGCTTCTCACTAGTAGATATGAGGCAATTTGGCTTCCATCATCATAGATCTAGCTGCATCCAAAATGGCCCTATTCTTCCTTTCAACTACTCCATTTTGCTGAGGAGTCCTAGGTGCAGATAGTTGTCACCTGATTCCATTTGCCTCACAATAACTGTTAAATTCATGAGAAGTGAATTCGCCACCATGATCTGATCTTAGACATTTGATTTTCAATCCAGTTTATGTTTCAACCTTCACTTCAAAGATATTGAATTTCTCAAAGGCTTCAGACTTCTCCCTAATAAAAGTCACCCACATCATTCTAGAAGAGTTTGTTGGCAAATGCACACTCCAATGAGGCATTGTAGGTGATTGAAGGTTTTGTCATTGATGGAAACCTTACAATCCTATGACACCGGCAAGACAATCCATTGGCACCAGCAAAGTTAGATTCTACACTGGCACATAGACCACCAGTATCGGTAGTGAAAGGAAGCATACCGACACAGAAGGCGACATAAATTTTATTGTTAATATATTTTGTTTATTATTGAAAAATCATTGTAAGATGACTTGGCAAGTTGTAAAATGACTCTTATATAAGAGAGATCATTGTAGAACATTTTATAATAGATAGAGGAATGTAATTAGGAGAAATAAGGCAAACCTATTATGTGAATTATAGGTTAAGAATTTATGTAAGAAGTAGAGCTATAAACCGATACTGGATTGGCATTATAGATGCTATTTTGAAGCAGTACAAGATTTTGGATTTATATAATCCATTTTGTAAGTCAGTGAGACTTCCCATTTTGTAATTGAGCAATGAGCTCTAGGCACTTGGCCTTCCTGCATGTGCAGGCCCCTCTTGTAGCAGTAATATTCTCTTATTGGCCAGTAAGTGAATATTGTGGGTCACAAATCCCACCGAGGTTTTTCCCAGACTAGGTTTCCTTGTTAAAATATTGTGTTATGGTGTGTTTTTCATGTGGTTGTTTTTATCTCTATTTTTTGCATTACTTTCTATTTACTAGTACACAGTATTAATATGCTCTACATGTTTTAAGTCAAGAAAATCTTATTACCAGTTAGATACTGATTCACCCCCCCTCTCAGTATCTGTGGGAATCCTAACAATTAGTATCAAAGCTTGGTCCTCTATTTTTGGAAGCCTAATAGCTTGAGGAAGATCTTGACACCAGTAGAGATGGAAAACTTGAAGGAGCTCTCTCAGACTATGATGCAGAAAAATTGAAAAATATCAAACTTGAAGATGATCTAAAAGCTGCTCAAGATATCATTCAAGCACTTTAAGAAAATAAAAGTTGAAAAATTACTTGCTATCTACCCAATTAACTCTCCAAAAGAGATAGATGATATGATTTTAGAGGCTAACCAGTCATTATTCTCTACTACACACCAGCATATTGCACTAATGGTTGGAAGAGTAAAAGAGGTTGCAGAGGAAACTAAAAATGCATGGGATATATTCCTTGTTGAAAAGGAAAAATGAGAAGAGTATAGAAACCCTAAACCAATCAAGGTATATCAGAAAGACAAGGATAAGGGAAAAGGAAAGGTTGGTGGACCTCCAAGCATCAAAATAAGAGATAATTTATCCCCACCACCTCTAGTTACTCCACCGGTAGCAACAACTGAAGATGAACCGGCTGATGAGAGTATGGATATATCACAGGAGGATACAAATCCTAATTTTGAGGTATTATATATAGTAGATGTTGATACTCAGAAGGTCAACATTATGGTTGATAAGGACACAACCGGTGAGACAGATAAGGCTAGTGAGCCACCGGTAACTGATAACATAGATAACACAGAAGGTAAACCGACAGATGGGAAAACAGAACAACAAGAAAAACAACAAATAGAGCAACAAGCAGAGCAATAGGCTCCAGCACAGGAACAGGTCAATACAGAATCACTGCCACCGGCAACTACTAAGAAAAACAAACCATTGCTTAAGGAAATGGAAACACAGACTGACCTACCAGAGGTCACTACAAGCAAGGATATTGCTCCCACTGGTGGAATTTAGAGTGTTGGCTCTTCAACTGCAGGATTCAAGACAACAAATGTAACTGAAGTTAATTTAGATTCTATAAAGAAAATAACAGATTGTATTTCACAAGCATATAAAGCTATAGATGACACAATTCCAATTTTGAAAATGATAGCTCCAAAATGCAATGTAGATAATAAGGATTCTTTGAGTCAACTTGACACTTTGTCTAAGTATATTACTGACAACACAGTGATAGTTGAACAAATAAAGGAGGAAGTATTCAAAGAGAGGTTAGAAAAGGAAAAATAGAAATACTTTGAGGAACAAATAAAGAAATGTAAAAGGTAGTTTGACACACTTCTACTAGAACTATGCAACACACTTAAGGAGTTCAAAACTTTGTACAGAGACACTTGTAAGACAAACTTTTTAACAGTTGACATAGACAAGAAAATGAGCAAGCTATAGGAGGAAATTAATAAGCTAGCTAACAATTTTATTAATTCATCTGATTCATTATCAATTGTTGAGCATAAGATAATAGGTTTTGAGGAAGAGTTACTAAAGATAGAAAGAGAAAAGGAGAAAATAAAAAGTAAGGCTAAGGATCTGAAATCAAGATTAAGTCCAAAGTTGACTACCTCGCATGTTTAAGGAAAGAAATATCTGATGCATTAGTGCAAGGACACAAAACACCGGCAGAGCAAATGCAACACCTCACCAGTATAGTTCAAAGAATAGAGGCAGCAATAAAAGACAGCAAAAAGTTCATTGAGAACTTGAATTTGGTTATGGAAAAACTTTTTCAAATTGTAACCAACTGGGTACAAGGTTGAGACATGGAACTACACTCTATTGACACTTTGAAAACCTTTGTCATTGATGCCAAAGGGGGAGTAGTGGTATCAGAAAATAATCAGCTAAAGACTCATCTGCTCAGGGGGAGTTCACACATTTTTTGTTCATACATTTTTGGTAACATATTTTTGGACTACACTTTTTTAATTTTCTCATGAGTGTTGCCATCAATGCCAAAGGGGGAGATTGTTTGAAAATGAACACTCCAATGAGACATTGTAGGTGATTGAAGGTTTTGTCATTGATGGCAACCTTACAATCCTATGACACCGACAAGGCAATCCACTAGCACCAGCAAAGTTAGATTCTACACTGGCACACAGACCACCGACACCGGTAGTGAAAGGAAGCATACCAGCATAGAAGCCGATAGGAATTTTGTTGTTAATATATTTTCTTTATTATTGAAAAACCATTGTAAGCTGACTTGGAAAGTTGTAAAATGACTCTCATATAAGAGAGATCATTGTAGAACATTTTATAGTAGATAGAGAAATGTAGTTAGGCGAAATAAGGTAGACCTATTATGCGAATTATAGGTTAAGGGTTTATGTAAGAAGTAGAGCTATAAACTAGTACTGGATCTGGCATTATAGATGCTATTTTGAAGTAGTACAAGACATTGGATTTATATAATCCATTTTGTAAGTCAGTGAGACTTCCCATTTTGTAATTGAGCAATGAGCTCTAGGCACTTGGCATTCCTGCATGTGTAGGCCCCTCTTGTAGTAGTAATATTCTCTTATTGGCTAGTAAGTGAATATTGTGGGTCACAAATCCCACCGAGGTTTTTCCCACACCAGGTTTCCTCATTAAAATATTGTGTTATGGTGTGTTTTTCATGTGGTTGTTTTTATCTCTATTTATTGCATTACTTTTTGTTTACCGGTACACAGTATTAATATGCTCTACATGTTTTAAGTCAAGAAAATCTTATTACTGGTTAGATACTGATTCCCCCCCCCCCTCTCAGTATCTGTGGGAATCCTAACATAGTCATCAATAATCAGCATGAAATACCTATCACCTTGAAATCTTGTAGTCCTTGCTGGACCACATAAGTCAGTGTGAATCAAATTAAGTACATCATTAGATTTATCATGTATGCTCTTAAAATAACTTCTGACTTTCTTACCCAATTGACATTCCTTACATACTGGATTATGAGGCTTCATAATCTTAGGTATATCTATAACTACCTTCCTTGAATTGATCTTAACAATGCAATCAAAATTAACATGACACAACCTCTTATCATGTCATATCCAACTCTCTTCAATATGAGAAATCAAACATGTCTT
Organism: Cryptomeria japonica; assembly: GCF_030272615.1. Lineage (NCBI taxonomy): Eukaryota > Viridiplantae > Streptophyta > Pinopsida > Cupressales > Cupressaceae > Cryptomeria > Cryptomeria japonica. Next base: position 681,256,399 of record NC_081411.1, read on the forward strand.
ATTACCAGTGTTCAAGTGAAAGATATTATTTCCAGTCTGAATACTGGTTGCAATTTCCAAACCAATCTTGTTAATGATTTTGCATTTTCTATCTTTAAATTGAAGTTGAAAACCCTTATCAACTAAGTGACCAACACTCAAAACATTATGCCTTAAGCCTTCTACATAATAGACATTATCAGTGTTATGCTTGCCATCCAAAGAAATAATACCTCTACCTTTGATCATACATGCCTTGTCATCTCCAAACCTAACTTGACCACTATTGTATTCTTGCAGGGAGAAAAATTTCCGTTTATCACCAGTCATATGGTGTGAGCATCCACTATCAATTACCCATTCATCCTTATCTTCAACTTTTTCTGCTGGGGCCTTTTCTTCATTTTTGATATCCGGTTGTGGTTCATCTTCCTTCAAAGCATAGAACACACATTACTTACCATTTCTAGATCCACTAGCAGACTCTTCTATCGGTTCATCACCAAAGTCATTAGTTACTCCTTCCTCATATGCTATGTAGCAATGTTTATTTTTCGTGAATCTATATCTATTTGGGTTAGGCTTAAAATTTTTCTTAACTCTTTCCTCAAACCTTGTATTCCTTTAAGGACATCTAGATGCAAAATGACCAATCTCATTGCATGCAAAACATTTTAAAGGTGCTTTTCCTTCATACTTACTTCCATTTGGACCTTTACGTACTCTTCTAGCAAATAAGGCTTCAAGTTTCTCAACCTCTACATCTTCTTTCCTCATGTCTTCCATTTATTTTGTATATAGGGCTCTCCAATCACTCTTGTCAGTAGATATTGATGATGATGCATGAAAAGCAGGTTCAGACTTTACAACTCCAGAAGATACAAATTCTTCAACATCAAAAGAAGATAATTTTCCAATCAGAATATCTTTGTTGACTGAAGTGTTTGCCATTGTTCTTAACTCATTAATAGCAGTTGCCTTCATCTTGTAAGCTGATGGAAGGGCTCTCAAGAATTTGGAAAATATTTCATCTTCACTTAGAAATCCTCCACAACATTTAATTCCCATAACAATCTCATTTACTCTTTCCATAAATAGAACAATTATTTCATTTTCTTCCATTTTCAAGTTTTCATATCTTACTCGGTGACCATCAAGTTTAGAAATTTTGACAGTAGGGTCACCTTCATTCAGAGTTTGCAATTTTTCCCATATAACCTTAGCTGATGATTTGTCATTCAATCCCATAATCTACTGATCAATAGCTGCACTCAAGAGGGCTTCTCTATCTCTGCAATCATTTTCAGTATTCGTATCCAGGTCTGTGGGAGCAGGATTGCTAGATGTTAGATCATCAGGTGTATATCCTTTCTCAATGATCTCCCAAATATCCTTTCCAAGACATCTAAGATGAGTCTCCATTTAAATTTTCCATATCCCATAATTTATTCCATCAAGCTTAGGGATTTCTCTTCTGAAAATAGTTGTCGATGGATTAGAAGTTTTAGCTGCGATAGGATCTACCTCAAGTAGTTAAGCTTCTACAAAAGAGGACCAAATCTCTAATACCAATTATCAGGATAACCGGTGAACAACTAAGAGGGGGGGTGAATTAGTTGTTAACATATTATAACTTTTAATCCACAATACAACCTTAAACAAATCAAGTACCAGTAAAGCACATACAGATACCGGTAGGAACAAATATCGGTAAACAATACAACTTAACAATTAATCCAGATAATCAATGCAAATCAACCATACCACATAACACCATGATTTGTACGTGGAAAACCCGGAAAGAGAAAAACCAAGGTGAGAATCCTACCCACAATCAGATGATACTTATGTAGAAAGTATGTGTTACAATGAGGGGACTGCACTTGCAGGAAGGCACACAACCTAAATCATACTGCTCATTACAAAAGAGTCTCAGTGACTACAGAGAGGCTACAACCTTCTCAAGATAAATGAACAACAATCCAATAGAGTGAATTGTTGGAAATAACATCTACTATGCCTGATAATAGTCCCGATTAAGCTCAATGTTGGAGGACTAAATACTCTTTTGAATCTAATTTGATCACCAATGATCGACCAACTCCTCTTCTTGAATGATATTACAATGTTCGCACATTACATTCCTTGACCATGACCTTTCCAATAACCATTGTACTTTACAAAGAGTTTCTACCTCTTATTTATACAAACCCGAAGGCCTAAACCAATTAGGTCGGCCACCTAAAAGATATTACAATAAGATCATTACATGATTCAATTTACAATGATATAACCTATCGTCTTAAGACCAAAACAATAATAACAAATCCATAAAACATCTCAAATCATCTAGGTAACGTGTAGAGTACACACTAGCATGATATTGGTCCATAACCTAGATAGGTACCAGACCTATTCTGGGTCCACCATGCCAAAGCAATGTCTTCAAGCAATTGAAGCATGATCAACAAACATCTTCAGCATCCTGAAATCCTCGAAGAAGCTGCACCAACACCAATTGTGCATCATGTCATGATTCCTCAATGAAAGATCTGTTGATAAAGCCTTAAACCAGTGCCGGTAAGGGTTTACCAGAGTGTATGATAGCATCAGATTACCAAGCCAGTACCAACAAACCAAGACATGCTCATAGAGAATATAACTTATGAAATCCAATATACTTCACTGATCCAAACATGTCAGAAGTGTCCAACAGATAATTGTTTCTACTGGTAACATTAGATCCTCTATCGGTAACCTGAACTTGTTTGTCGGTAACCATCCATATCATCTAGTGTTGACATCAATGACAAAACACCAATGCAACACATAATTAATTCATCCATAATGCCAACAAAAATAAAAATCATGTGCTTAGTATGAGTTTCCATGTTCTATTCTACCATCTCATGAGGAAGAGTATGGTCAATTTCAATTCAAGCCACATTTTGTTTTCTTTTCATTCAAATTATTTATTGGGTAGAACTTTACAATCCTAATAGTTTAGACTAATACAATTCTTAGCCATTGTTCATATTTTAGGAGAGACTCAAGTGATCTCATTCATGATTCATGAACAACAAAGAGTAGTGATGAGAACACAATCAAAGAATCTTCACACGGTGGCCACTAAAATATTTGAAAAAATGACATAGTTGATCATGTTGATCATGTATTAGTTGTTAGACATCTTGGCTCACTACCTTATGCAGTATTTTGAATGTGTTGTTCAGGGGTCTTAATTATCATGATGTATTTGAAAGAGTTGGAAACTCTTAGACAACTTTGACATGTTTTATTATATTTGCATATATACTCTTAAACAATTTTGACATCTTATAATTTTATTTATATATATAAATAACTTTTTCTATTTGCATTATATTGTTTATTGTAGATTACTTTTACTTATCATGATGTTGAATCAATCTTTTAATTCTAATATGTTGTAGCTTGTTCGTATATGTAATATTTTATTTGCTTTTATGTTCTAGTTCAAGTGTAATATTATGTTATTTTTACCTTATAAAATTTATGGTATTTAATAAATTATTCATATCATGACTATATTTACTACCAATTAATGCAAACCAGTAATAAAAATGACTAAATATACTACCAATGCATGAAAATCAGTAAATAAAAATGACTAAATATACTACCAATTGATGTAATTAATGATTACAATGACTAAATAAATGTCCGCTTAACAAAAATCAATGATTAAATTAATGACTAAATATATGAATAAAGTAATGACTAAATAAATGGCCAGTTAACAACAATCAATGACTAAATATATGACTAAATTAATGATTAAATAAATCACTACCATGACTAAATTAATGATTAAATCAATGACTAAATTAACGACTAAATCAATGACTAAATAAATGACCAAATCAATGACTAAATCAATGACCAAATTGATTAATCAAAACAACTAATAAATGACTAAAATAGTTTAGTCATAAATTTGGTCATGTTATAAATGACTCGTAATAAACTACTAATGGTCGTGTTACCAAGATTAGTCATTTATATGTAATTTTCAATAGTTATTTAAGTCATATATTGTTCTTTTTGTACTAGTGAAAGGATTCATGAAGATACTTGCAACTATTACGTTATAGATACATACTCCAATCTGACTTCTTTCTCATTCACCTTCTCTCTCAAGAAATGAAACTTGATTGATATATGTTTTGTCTTAGAATGTAACACTGGATTCTTAGAGATATTGATAGCACTAGAATTCTCACAATATATAACAGTAGGCTCATTATAAACAACTCTAATATCCTTCAACATCTGCTTCATCCAAATTACATGAGTACAGTTGCTCTCAACAGCCATGTATTCAACTTCTGCAATAGAGAAAGAAATAGCATCTTTCTTCTTACTTTCCCAAGAAATCAACTTCTTTCCCAAAATGAATGCTCCACTGGTAGTGCTCTTTTGATCATCAGTATCACCTACCCAATCAACATCTGTATAATCACTTAAAATAAAATCATCATTCTTGGGATACCACAAACCATAATCAATTGTTCCCTTCAAATATCTGAATATCCTCTTCACAACAGTAACATGACTTTCATTAGGATCAACCTAGAATCTTGCAACAAGACATACAACATTCATAATGTCAGGTCTAGTCTGAGTAAAAATTAATAGTCCACCAATCATAGATCTATACAAGGTTTGATTAGTCTTCGGATATTCTATTAGGATTCCCAAAGATACTGAGAGGGGGGGGTGAATCAGTATCTGACCAGTAATAATATTTTCTTAACTTATAACATGAAAAACATATTAAAATTGTGTACCGGTAAACCAGAAATAATGCAACAAATAAGAATAACAACCACAACATGAAAAACACACCATAACACAACCTTTTAACAAGGAAACCCAGTGTGGGAAAAACTTCGATGGGATTTGTGACCCACAATATTCACTTACTGGCCAATAAGAGAATATTATTGCTACAATAGGGGCCTACACATGTAGGAAGGACAAGTACCTAGAGCTCACTGCTCAATTACAAAAGAAGTCACACTGATTTACAAAAATGGATTATACTAATCCAATGTCTTGTACTATTTCAGATTAGCATCTACTATGCCAGATTCTGTACCGGTTTAAGCTCTGCTACATACATAAACCCTTATGCAACAATTTGCATAATAGGTCTGCTACCTTCTATCTTTCACATCATACCTTAACATATATCCCTTAATGATATAAAATGATCTCATACATATATGAGTCATGTTACAATCTGCCATGTCATCTTACAAAAGATTTTACAATTAATTACAAAATTGATGTCGGCCAGGGTGTCGGTGTTCTTCCTTTTTGATGTCGGTGTTTTGTATGCCAGTGTAGAGTCTGTCAGTGCCGGTGCCGGTGTCTGCCAGCCAGTATCACATGATTGTAAGGTTTCCATCAATGACAATATCATCAATCACCTACAATATCTCATTGTAGTGTTATTTTACCAACAATCTCCCCCTTTGGGATTGATGGCAACACTCATGAGAAAAATTCAAGAATGTATTCAAAAATTGAAGTTCAAAAATCTTTTCCAAAAATTGTATGTCCAAAAATGTGTTCTCCCCCTGAGCAGACAATCTCTACTTCCTTCTGACCATTTTTCTCATCACATTATTCCCCCTTTGACATCAATGACAAAGGTTGTCATTCGTTATTAGTGGAGTCATGTCTGGATTCTTGTAACCGGTGGGTTACAATCTGAAAAATATCCGTCAAAATCAGATTTAAACCATTATTGAATGTTTTGCTGTCTTTTATTGCCTCTTGAGTTCTTTGCACTGTACTGGTGAGTATGTGCATTTTCTCTTCCAGTGTCTTCAGTCTGGGAACCAGAGCCTTAGATATTTCTTTTCTCAAATAAATGAGGTAATCTAGTTTTGGACCAAGTCTACATTTTAAGTCCTTTGCTTTATCCTTTATTCTTTCTTTGTCCTTCTCAAACTTCTTGATTTTCTCTTCTTGTTCTGCAATCTTCTTCTCTATCTCCAAAAATGAATCTGATGTACCTATCAAATTGTCAGCAATATTGTTAATCTTATCTTGTGCTTTATTGATTTCCTTGTCTAGATCCTCTGTTAGAATGTTTGTTTTACAAGTGTCTCTATACAGTTTCTTGAAGTCAAGAATTATCTCTCCAAGTTCCGGTAATAGGGTATCCATTTTCTCTTTGTTCTTCTTCACAATTTCCTCAAAGAAATTCAATTTTTCTTTAATCATTCTCTCTTTAAATGTATCCTCATTTATTTGATCAATAGCCAATATGTTGCCGGTGATGAACTTAGACAATGTGTCTAGTTGACCTAAAGAATCTTTGTTATCTACAATACACTTTAATGCTATCAGTTTAAGAATGGGAATCATATCATCAATAGCCTTATAGGCTTGTGCATTACACTCTGTGATCTTCTTTATTGAGTCCAATAAGACGTCTACTACATTTGTAGGTCTGAATTCTTCCATAGAAGTACCAGATGTCTGTCCAACTGCCTTCACAATAGTAATGCTACCGGTTGTAGTAATCACCTTACTTGATTTGACCCCTGGTAGGTCAGTCTATGTTTGCATTTCTACAAACAAAGGTTTAGGCTTTTCAGTTTTGGCCAGTGGCATTGTTTCTGTATGAACCTATGCTTCAACCTATACCTGTTTCGGTTTCTCTATTTGTGTCTCAGAAGGTTTCTCTGAGCTTTCAACTACCAGTTTCTCAGATGTAGTCTTAGTTTGTACCTTTGTACTTTCCTTTGCTAGTTCTTCTGATGGTTTTTCAGTTGTATCTACTGGTTTCTTAGTGGAATCCTCTACCGATTGCTCTATCTGTGTAGGTTTTTCTATGCTTATCTAAAATTCTATAGCTGGTGACTTAGTAGTCACATCAGTCCTCTTGTCCTCAGTGGTTTCTCTATCAACCACAACATTTACTTCTTGAGTATCAATATTTACAATATACAAAACTTTAGACTCAGGATTTGTATCCTCTAATGGAGTCTCCATACTCTCAGTGGTCGATTAGCTATCAATACTACCTACCGGTGGAGTATCTAAAGGAGGTGGGGGTACATTATTAGTTATTTTTAGGCTTGGAGAACCACCTACCTTACCTTTCCCCTTATCCCTATCCTTTTGATATACTTTAATAGTCTTTGGTCTGAGTAATTCTTCCTATTTTTATTTTTCCACAAAGAATATATCCCATTCATCTGTTGTTTCCTCAGAGACTTCACTTACTCTACCTGCCATCAAAGCTACATGCCGGTGAGAAGTGGAGAATACCGTCTGGTTTGCTTCATTGATTAGTTTATCTATTTCATCAGTTGAGTTGACTCGATGTACTGCATGTAATTTTTCAATCTTAATTTTCTTGTCCCACTCAATGATGGCTAACCTTCTAGCTTCTAATCTCCTATATAGATCATTTGTTATTTCATCAATAATTTCTTATAAATATCTAAGTGTAAAATTACATTGTTCTTTATGCTTTCCTTGTCATCTGCTAATAGTGTGTTGTATATTTTGCTAATGTTCTTCAACTTACCATCCTCTATAATTTCACTAAGAATTTTTTCTATTGGGGTGATTTCTTGTTTTATCTTCTTCTTCTTAGGAGTTATTTTCTTTTTCACTGGAGGCCTTACTGCCTCTTGTTTTTGCCTTGTTTTCCTGGTTGTAGGTGAGGGTATCGATGAGGGTTTTCTTTTCCTTTCTACCCTTTTAAATACTACAGGCATATCACTCTCAGAGGAGGTTCCAACCGGTGAAAGATGAGCTTCCGGTTGAAGTCCTTCCAACTCACTTTCCTTTATATTAGTTTGCTTCAAAACATCTTCTTCAATTGCTTTAGCTTGCCGAGTTCCTTTCCTTATTGTTGCTTCAACTTTCTTAACCCTTTTCCTAGATTGAATTCCACTTTCTATTGTTTCAACATTTCCAAAAACTTTCTCAGTAGGTTCCTTGGGTGCTTCAAGGAGGGATTTTGCATAAGTTTCAATAATATTGTCATCCTTCTCATAGCCCATTTTAGTAACCCAGATAGTTCTAGGGATAACTGCCTCCATCCAGATTTCATCCTTTTTTATTACAAAACAAATTTCTTTCTGATACTTGTCCACAATAGCTTGTGACAGTCTTACTCTAGTTTTCATTTGAGCCTTTAGTTCTTGAAAATGTTCATTTAAGTTTTTCTCCCATATTGCTCAATAGATCCAACAGTTGTTTTCCTACCGGAATGTCAAAACCAAAATCTCTTGCACCAATACCGAGTACTTGTTTAGTTATGTACAACATCAGACAAACAAGTAGATTTCCAAATTTGAATGTTCCTTTCTTATCTCCTTTAATTTTCTCCAGATTGTCTATCAATTCATCTTTGAGCCACTCACATACATCTATTCTAGCATTGTTGTTGACCATGTCATATGCACTTTTGATACATAGGCTAGAAACTGAGTTCAACCTATTTGCATGTGTAGCTTTATAACCTAAGATCATACTAATAAATCTCACATTTATGTCCTTTATATCGTTTACCCTTAGAGACCTTTTGTCGAATGTTGCACCGGTTAAATCCATTACTATGTCATTTGAGACTCTCTTTGTTTTGTCAGGTCTGCTACCGGTGGAAGGTAACCCTGTTACTACCTTAACGACTTCCTTTGTGATTTTATGAATTGTATCCAACCAGAAGAATTCACCATGAACTCTTCTTAGCACAATCCTTATAATATCCTTGGGAAAATCCAAGACACTAAGGATTTCAATAAAACCCAGGGTTTCCACTATCTTATGTTCTAGCTTGATATTTCTAGATTCATCACAAATCATAGTACTATACATGTTTTTGATCTCATCATCACCTAATTCCTCTATATGACAGTGTATATACATCCTAGGGTCTTCAGCATATACTACTCCCTTAGGAATTTGAGAAAATTCACCTATGCTATCATCTTTCTTTGCTATTTCAGGAACTAGTTTGAATACAAGTCTAGGGCACTTAATTACTTCAACAATAGTAGGGTTTGCAATAAATTCAGGAGTGGATGAAGATGCCATGATTATAAATACCTCAATCTGCCTTTAGGAAGAATTCTTTGATGAAGTGCTTCACTTCTTCGCTAAGGATGCCTTCGCCCAGGAATTTTCGTGCTCTCGAAGGTTTGAATGCTTAGTGAATAAAAAAGGAGCCAAAACACTTGCTTTATAATGTTATTTTCTCCAACTACCACATTAAATGCTCATCAATTAAGTCACAACTTAACTCATCTGTCAGTATAGAAGTAATTTCAACTTCTCACCATCAACTGGGGGAATTATAGCATGTTTTTCATTTTGTTGCTAAACCCCCAAAGGATTTTCCTTCAGTTAGATGAAGAGTCTCCTGTTAGTGGAGTGATACTCTATTCTACCGGTGGAGGGGTATTCTCATCAACATTCTAATCTGACTTTCTGGTCTATTGTTTTGAGAATTCTTGCTTTACCTCTTCAACTTTTTCTTTACCTTTCAAACTAGGGCCTTTGTTATTTTCCAATGGGGACTTGCTTCTACAAAATTTTGCAATATGTCTAATTTTGTTACAAGCATAACAAGTCACATTGTTTTTTTTGAATAACTTTCCCATATCCTATGCCAGTATGTGTTATGCATTAATTAGATAAGTGTCCAAATCTTCCACAAACATAACATCTTACATTCATTCTGCAATTTTCTGAGTTATGACCAACTTTGTTGCATTTAGAACATTGACCGGTGGGTGTATTAGTGTTCTGATAATTTCTAGATCTACACTGATTTGCTCTATGACCATACTTGTTACAATTAGATGAAGAGTTTCCTATTGGTGGAGTGATACTCTGTTCTACCGATGGAGGGGTATTCCCATCAACATTCTGAGCTGACTTTCTGATCTATTGTTTTGAGAATTCTTGCTTTACCCCTTCAACTTTTTCTTTACCTTTCAAACTAGGGCCTTTGTTATTTGCTGATGGGGACTTGCTTCTACAAAATTTTGCAATATGTCCAATTTTGTTACAAGCATAACAAGTCATATTGTTTTTTCTGAATAACTTTCCCATATCCTATGCCGGTATGTGTTCTGCATTGATTAGATAAGTGTCCAAATCTTCCACAAACATAACATCTTACATTCATTCTACAATTTTCTGAGTTATGACCAACTTTGTTGCATTTAGAACATTGATCGGTGGGTGTATTAGTGTTCTAATAATTTCTAGATCTACACTTATTTTCTCTATGACCATACTTATTACAGTTAAAGCATTTCCCATTGAATTTGTAAGTATTAGGTTATCTTACCGGTTTTCTATGATCATGATTGTTTGCAATACCAGAGCTTTCACCAGTTTCAAAGCCAAGGCCATTTGTGTCACCATTAGGTTTTTGATTCTTCAGCATGTCAACAAGTTCTTCTAAACTTTTCTTGAATTTCTCCTTGTGTTGATTTGCTATAGTCAGTTCAATCTCCAAGATTCATTTCTATATCATGAGTTTAGTTCTATCATTTTGTGTGTGCATCAGATCTATCTTCAACATATCATTTTCATGACTAAGTCTTGTGTTTTCATTTCCAGCATCATTTAGTCTTCTAACCAAGTCTTCTTCATTCTTCTTTTTGTCTTCAATTTCTTTACAAAATCTCATAGTCATATCTTGCATCTCATTCTTTGTTGTACTAATTTCTTGTCATAGCTTGTTTACCAGATCATTAAGAGTTTCCTTTTCATCTTCCTCTTTCTACATCTTTTCACAAAGTTCTCTTCTTTTATTCCTTGCTATAGTGTAATTTTCTTGAAGTGCTTGAATGATATCCTGAGCAGCCTTCAGATCATCCTCAAGTTTGATATTCTTCACCTTTTCTGCATCATAGTCTGAAATTGCTATTTCTAATTGCTTTCTCAAGTTCTCCATCTCTACCACTAACAAGATCTTCCTCAAGTTGTTAGGCTTCTGAAAATAGAGGACCAAGCTCTAATACCAATTGTTAGGATTCCCAAAGATACTGAGAGAGGGGGTGAATCGGTATCTGACCAGTAATAATATTTTCTTAACTTATAACATAAAAAGCATATTAAAACTGTGTACCGGTAAACCATAAATAATGCAACGAATAAGAATAACAACCACAACATGAAAAACACACCATAACACAATGTTTTAATGAGGAAACCTGGTGTGGGAAAAACCTTGATGGGATTTGTGACCCACAATTTTTACTTACTGGCCAATAAGAGAATATTACTGCTACAATAGGGGCCTGCACATGCAGGAAGGCCAAGTTCCTAGAGCTCATTGCTCAATTATAAAAGAAGTCATACTGACTTACAAAAATGGATTATACTAATCCAATGTCTTGTACTACTTCAGATTAGCATTTGTTATGCCAGATTCGGAACTGGTTTAAGCTCTGCTACATACATAAACCCTTATCCAATAATTCGCATAATAGGTCTGCTACCTTCTATCTTTCGCATCATACCTTAACATATATCCCTTAATGATCTACAATGATGTCATACATATATGAGTCATGTTATAATCTGCCATGTTGGCTTACAAAAGATTTTACAATTAATTACAAAATACATTAATACAAAATTGTTGTCGGCCAAGGTGTCGGTGTTCTGTAAGCTAGTGTAGAGTCTGTCGATGTCAGTGCCGGTGTCGATGTCTTCCTACCGGTATCATATGATTGTAAGGTTGCCATCAATGATAATAGTTTCAATCACCTACAATATCTCATTGGAGTGTGCTTTTGCCAACATATTCATCATCTTTAGTCATCTTGCATCCAGTCACCATAGGACTTCCAACAGGTTTGGAATCATCTAACCCTAAATTCTTCAATAATTCATTCACATAATTTGATTGAGATATAAAAATACCTCTATCAGTCCATGTAATTTGCAATCCTAGAAAAAATTTCATCTCACCTATCATAGACATCTCGAACTCTTTTTGTATATCATCAACAAACTTCTTACTCAAATCATCATCTCCTCAAAAAATAATGTCATAAACAAAAATTTCAATAATCAAAATATTATCATTATGAATCTTGTGTTAGATTCAATGATAGTCCCAAAGACACTGAGAGGGGGGGTGGGAATCAGTGTCTAACCGGTTAGTGAAATATTTAAACTTATTTATAACTTTGCAACCCAAATCAATGTATCGGTAAACAAGAAATAATGTAGTAAAGAGAAATAATAGAGACAACATAAATGCACACCATAACATAGAATATTTTAATGAGGAAACTAGGTGTGGGAAAAACCTTGGTGGGATTTGTGACCCACAATATTTACTCATTGGCCAATATGAATAAATATTACTTAAAATAGGGGTCTGCACATGCAGGAAAGCCAACTGCCTAGAGCGTGCTACTCAATGAAAGAGTCTCACTGACTACAATATGGATAATTAAATCCAATACAATGTACTACTCAAAATAGCATCTCTAATGCCAGATTCAGTACGGATTCAAGCTCAGTCATATACCTTAACTAAAAACCTTTCGCTGTCTTACATATACCAACAATAATATTTTGTCCTTCTTCCTTACCATTTCATTCCTATACTCTTATACATAATTACAAAAATGATCTATAAGATCTCCTACATATATGAGTCTTTTACAATACACCAAGTCAGCTTAAAAATAATTAATTATATTAAGAATACAATACATATAAGAAAAACTTTATCCCATGTCAGCCTGAGTGCCAATATACTTCATTTATGGTGTAATCTGGATGCCAGTGAAAGTGTCTGTTGGTGTCGGTGCCTACCGATGTATGATGTATGTGATGTCGGTGCATGTGTAGAAACCTATTGCCGATTGGTTGCTATCAATGACAACATCAACTATTCTCATTAGAGTGTAGAATGCCAACATCTTGAAGTATAAATTACTATCAGCAACACCTTTGTAGAATCCCAATTTCATCAAATACCTATCCAATCTAGTGTACCAAACTCTAAGGGCTTGTTTAAGTCCATGCAATTCTTTCTTTAACCTACATACCATGTCTCCTTCATTTGTCAATAAAAAATCATCTGGTTGCTCAATGTAGACTTCCTCTTCCAATTCACCATTCAGAAAGGCTGACTTCACATCCATCTAATATACCTTGAATTTCTTATGAGTAGCATATGCAAGAAATAATCTAACAACTTCAATTCTAGCTACCAGAGAAAAAGTCTCCTCAAAATCAATACCTTACATTTGTGAATATCCTTCACATACTAGTCTTGATTTGTTTCTTACAACCTATCCATCTTCATTCAACTTATTTAGGAGCACCCATTTAGTACCAATTACATTTTTGTCTTTGGGTTACAGAACAAGTCCCCATGTATTGTTCTTCTCAAACTGATTTAACTCGTCTTCCATGGCTATTACCTAATTTTCATCTTTACAAGCTTCAACAACATCTTTAGGCTCAATTTTGGAAATCAAGCATGTCTCTTCATTAGAAATTCTTCTCCTAGTCATCGCACCTTTATTTTTTATCACCAAAAATATGATTCTTTGAATGATTTAACCTTACATACCTTGGAGTCTTCTGATTGTTTTGATTTTTAGTCTCTTGAACTTCTTCACCGCTAGTAGCATCTGGATTTGCTGACTCTTTTGGATCACTATGTTTCATGCTCAAAGTCTGCAATTGCTTTGAAATAACATCTTGATCATCAAATTCATATATACATGCTTTGTTTTGCTTCTCATGATAGTCATCAACCTTCACATTCACACTTTCCATTATTTTTCTCAGTTTTTGTTGTAAAACTAGTAGGATTTGATCTTAGTAGAATATCCGAAAAAGATTCCTTTGCCACATCTTGCATCAATTTTTCCTATATCTTCATCTTATTTGATACAACATTTTCTTCCAAATATTTTGAAATACCTAGCTATAGGAACACGACCAAACAATAAATCATAAGGGGTCTTATTGGAATCACCTTTAATATGTACCCAGTTTAATGTGCACACAACAATGCTAACAACTTCTCTCCAATAGATATGTGGAATATTTCCTATTCTTAGCAGCATCTAAAATGGTTATGTTCTTCCTTTTAACAACTCCATTTTGTTGAGGGGTTTGTAGAGTAGATAATTATCTCTAGATTCCATGCTCTTCACAAAAGGAATTAAACTCACCAGAAGTGAATTCTCCTCCTCTATCAGATCTTAGACACTTTAGCTTCAATCTTATCTATGTCTCCACTCTAACATTGAATATTTTAATTTTTTCCAGTGCTTCAGATTTCTCCCCTAGAAAAGTGACCCACATAATTCTAGAATACTCATCAATCAACAACATAAAGTATCTATCACTCGGCAATATTCTCACCCTAGATAGACCAAATAGATCAATATGGACAAGATCTACTAACCCATTAAATGTATATATTTTTATCTTGAATGAAATTCTTGTTAGCCCGGATTAGTAGGCTTCACTATCTTAAGAGGATATCTAATAGCTTGAGTAGAACTTATCTTAATCATGCAGTCAAAGTTAACATGACACATTTGTTGGCCATTTGGTGGAATTGATTATGTGTTGCATTGATGTTTTGTCATTGATGCCAACACTAGTTGTTTGGATGCTTTACTGACACCCTTCTAGTCCCAGTAGGTTGAGTGGTTTTTGGTTGATTGGGATCCGACATGATTCGGTAGGCTCCAATATAATTTGGTGATGGAATTGGCTTGTTCATGATACTCATGGTCATATTTGGTCAGTTGGTTTTGATCTGGTGATCAGATGCTATCTTGCTTTCTTAGAAGCTTAGTTTCTGGTTTCAGCGAGGGTTTCACCAGTAGAGCTTTTGATGAAGATCTTTGATGAATTGCATAAGCAGTGTTGTTGCTACTTCTGGTGGAGTTTCAAGATATTTTTGGTAATCATGTTTGAGACTTGGTGGATGGAGATCATTGTTGTAGTGTGTGGACCTATATTGTGTCTCAGATGATCTAGGTTATGGACCAACTTTAATGTAACGTGTGGATAGGACCTCTTGATGTATTTCTAGGATGTCTTATGTGTTGGATTTTATTTGTTTGGTCTAAGGCTGACATGGTTTGTAATTATGTAATTGGTTTATTATCTAGTGGCTGACCTAATTGTTTATGGTAGAGGGTTTGTATATATAGATGTAAGATCTCATTGTAGATCATCATGGTTATGTTAGAGGTCATGGTCAAGGAATGTAATGTGTGAATAATGTAATATAATTTAGGAAGAGGAGCTGGTCGACCATTAGAGATCAAGTTGGGTTTATGTAAGAGGTTTTATTCCTTCGGTATTAAGCTTAACTAGAACTATACTCAGGCATAGGATATGCTATCTTTTTCAGTTCAACACTTCTCCGGATTGTAGTCTAGATGTATATGTAGTCAGTGAGGCTCCTTTTGTTATGAGCAGTGCACTCTAGGTTGTTGACCTTCCTACAAGTGCAAGCCCCTCAATTGTAATTCACATACTTATTACAGAAGTATTATCTGACTGTGGGTAGGATTCCCACCATGGTTTTTCCCTTTACTGGGTTTTCCAAGTGCAAATATTGGTATCATGTGGATGGTATTTATTCTATGATTATTATTTATGTTTAATTGGTTTAACTGCTATTCCGGTATAAAATTTTTGGTTTTCGGTATTAAATTTTAAATTGCTAGTAGTTTCGGTAATCTATGACATCTGATTCACCCCCCCCCCCTTTAGTTGTCTTCCATTTATTTGAACTGTCTAACAATTGATATCAAAGCCTTGGTCCTCTCTACAGAAAGATTAACTGCTTGAGGAAGATCCTATGGGAACTAATAGTTCAAGTTCATCCAATTCTTCTATAGCCATCTTTCAAAGTGATATTCTGAGGCTTGATGGAACAAATT
The DNA here is from genome assembly GCF_030272615.1 of Cryptomeria japonica. Classification (NCBI taxonomy): domain Eukaryota; kingdom Viridiplantae; phylum Streptophyta; class Pinopsida; order Cupressales; family Cupressaceae; genus Cryptomeria; species Cryptomeria japonica. Next base: position 681,272,349 of record NC_081411.1, read on the forward strand.
ACATAGTATGGAAGAATCAGATGGAGAGTCATTTGAGATATTTTGGCAGGGAGATTTGGGAGGTCACAGAGAATGGTGTCACACCTTATAATCCTGGATCTAGCAATCCTCCTTAGACAAACCTGGACAAGGAGCTTGAGAATGATTGTAGAGAAAGACAATCCCTCTTGTGTACACTTTATGATCAACAAATAATGGGATTAACCGACAAATCATCTAGAAAGGCTATATAGGATAAGTTGGAGAGTCTTAATGAAGGTGACCCTACGCTGAAGATTGCTAAACTTGATGGTTACCAGGTGAGATATGAAAACCTAAAGATGGAAGAAGATGGAAGGATTACTGCATTCATGGAAAGGGTAAATGAGATTGTAATGGGAATTCAATGTTGTGGTGGAACTCTGAGCAAAGATGAAATTGTTTCTAAAGTCTTGAGAGCCCTACCACTAGCTTACAAAATAAAGGCTACTGCTATTAATGAGTTGAGAACAATGGCTAATACATCTGTTGATAGAGATACTTTGGTTGGGAAACTATTTTCTTTTGATCTTGAAGAATTTGGACCTTCTGGAGCTATGAAGCCTAAACCTGCTTTTCATTCATCTACATCTACAACCGGTAAGAAAGTCTGGAAACATTTGTATGAAAAGGAATTAGAATATATGAAGAGAGAAGATGATGAGTTTGAATAGCTTGAAGCACTATTTTCTAAAAGATTACCCAAAGGACTGGTAGGAAGTAAGTATGAAGGAAAAGCACCCTCTAAATGTTTTTCATGTAATAAGATTGGTCATTTTGCATCTAGATGTCCTAAAAGGAATTCAAGATTTGAAGGAAGAGTTAGAATATCATTTAAGCCTAACCCTGGATATCAAAACAAGTATAAGTACAAGAAAAACAAAGACAAATCATGCTACATAGCAGATGAGGAAGGCATTACTGATTCTGATGATGAATTGGCAGAAGACTCTGCTAGTGGTTCCGACAATGGGAAGGAATGGGTGTTCTTGGCTATCAAAGAAGATGATTAGAACTAGAAGAGAATATACCTAAAGAGAAGGCGCTTGCTTCTAAAACTGAAGACAAGGATGAATGGGTAATTGATAGTGATTGTTCACATCATATGACTGGAGATAAAGGGAAGTTTCTATCTTTGCAAGAAATTGATGGTGGTCTAGTTAGATTTGGAGATGACAAAGCTTTTATGATCAAAAGAAAAGGAACTATATCATTGGATGGTAAGAACAATACTAACAATGTTTATTATATTGAAGGTTTAAGGCATAATCTTTTGAGTGCAGGACAATTGGTAGATAAAGGATTTCAATTACAATTCAAGGATGGAAAATGAAAAATCATTAACAGATCTGGTTTGGAGATTGTAACCAGTACATAGATAAAAGGTAATATATTTTATTTGAACTTCAGTGAGAAGACATGTTTGATTACACATATTGATGAGAGTTGGCTATGGCATAAATAGTTGTGTCATGTGAATTTTGATTGCATTGTGAAGATTAGTTCAACTAAGGCAGTTAGGGATATACATAAGATTATGAAGCCCTATAATCCTATATGTAAAGAATGTCAAATGGGTAAACAGGTTAGAACCTCTTTTATAAGTATACAAGATAAACCAGATCATGTTCTTGATCTTATTCATACTTATTTGTGTGGCCCTACTAGAGTTAACAGTTTTCAAGGTGATATATATTTCATGCTAATCATTGATGTTTATTCTAGAATGATGTGGGTTAGTTTTCTAAAGGATAAATCTGAAGCATTTGAAAATTTTAAAATCTTTGAGGCTAAAGTGGAAACTAAGACAAGATTGAAGATTAAATGTTTGAGGTCAGATCATGGTGGAGACTTCACATCCAGTGAGTTTAATAACTTTTGTGAGAAGCATGGTATAAGAAGACAATTTTTTGCTCCCTACACACCTCAGCATAATGGAATGGTGGAAAGGAAAAACAAAACTATCTTGGATGCTGCTAGAACAATGATGATGGAAGCTAGTCTACCTTATATCTACTGGAGAGAAGTAGTGAGAATAGCGGTTTATACATTCAACATAGTACATATCAAAGGAGAAACCAATAAGACACCTTATGAGTTATGGTTTGGCAATACACCTACAGTTAAGTATTTCATAATTTTTGGTAGTAAATGTTATATCAAGAGAGATGATATCATTGGGAAATTTGATCCTAGATGTGATGAAGGCATATTTCTTGGTTATTCTAATGAAAGCAAAGGATATAGATTTTATAACAAGAGATTGAAGAGAATTGTGGAGAGTGCTAATGTCAAAGTAGATGAGCTGAACATAAGTCAAATTAGAGTTTATGAGAAGGAACCGGTAGTGGAAATGATTATATATGAACTAGTAGCACCTTAACCGAAATAGATTATTGAACCAGTTACTTCGACGGTATCAGAGAATTCTACAGTAACTGAAGAACAGGGAAGAGGAACAGAAAGTCAAAAGATGCCTAGGTATGTAAGATTGAATCATTCAGAACAAATCACTTGGGATAAGAGAAATAAAGTGATGACAAGAAGAAGAATGACAACTAATGAGGTATATTTCATTTCATAAGTGGAACTAGTATCAATAATTGAGGCATGTAAAGATGAATATTGGTTGAAAGATATGGAAGAAGAATAAGATCAGATTGAGAAAAATAACACATGAACCTTGGTTCCCCAGCCTAAAAATAAAATTGTTATTGTAACTAAATGGGTTTTTCAGAATAAATTGAATGAGGATGGCCAAGTTATAAGGAATACGGCTTGATTAGTTTGTAAAGGATATTCTCATAATAAAGGAATTGATTATGGAGAGACTTTTGCACCTATAGCTAGGATTGAAGTTGTAAGATTATTTCTTGCCTATGTTGCTTATAAAAACTACAAGGTTTATCAGATGGTTGTTAAATGTGCATTTTTGAATGGGGATCTTGATGAGGAATTTTATATTGATAAACCTGATGGTTTTTCTCTATCAGACGATACAAATATGGTTTTTCAGGTTAAGGAAAGCTTTATATGGATTGAAACAAGCACCTAGAGCTTGGTATGCAAGGTTGGATAAATATCTTTTGAAGATTGGTTTTGCTAAGGGTAGTACTGACAGTAATTTATATTATAAGATCACTGATGATGAGATATTGATTATTGAAGTATTTGTTGATGACATTATTTTTGGAGGTAAAGATAAGTTATGCATATAATTTTCTAAGAATATGGAGAAAGAATTTGAGATGTCAACAATTGGTGAGATGAAATTTTTCTTAGGTTTGTAGATTACTTAGACTGACAACGATATTTTCATTTGTCAAACTAAATATGCTAACGAATTATTGAAGAAATTTGGTATGGGATATTCTAAACCGGTAAGTACTCCTATGGTTACAACTGAGAAATTGATAAGAAAAGATATTTCTGCACTAGCAAATCCTACAAGATACAAATCTATGATTGGGGGTCTACTTTATTTGACTCAGACTAGGCCTAACATTATGAATATTGTTTGTATTGTTTCAAGATTTTAGAGTGATCCTAGAGAAAATCATGAGATGGTGGTGAAAAGGATACATCAAAATATGGCTTGTGGTACCCTAAGGATGATAAGTTTACTTTATGTGCATATACAGATGTTGATGACCAGAAAAGTACTTCTGGTGGAGCTTTCTTTCTTGGAAAGAATTTTGTTTCATGGATCAGTAAGAAACAGTCATGTACTTCTTTATCTACTATTGAAGCTAAGTATGTTGTTGTTGCTACTAACTGTAAACACATTTTATGGATGAAGAAAATGTTGAAGGATATAAATGTGGATTATGATGCACCAGTAGTTATTCACTGTAATAACTCTATTGCTATTGATATATCAAATAATCTGGTATTTCATTCTAAAACAAAGCACATATCTATCAAGTATAACTTTTTGAAGGAAAAGGTGGAAGCAAATGAAGTTAGACTGGTTTATGTGAACACTAAAGAGAAGATTGTAGATATTTTTACTAAACCTTTGCCCAAGGAATCATTTGAGTACCTGAAAGATAGATTGGGAGCTTCTACCCCTCTGGTAGAGACCTTATTGATGTGGTTTGGCATCAGTCTGACATGCATTATCAGGTACACTATTCATTTTGGCACTGATGTGGGATGCTACTGCTCAGGGGGAGTAGTCAGCTTTGTGATTCAGTGGTTTATGTTCTTGCTTTGATATTTTTGTTAGATTTCTAGCATTGATGTCAAAGGAGGAGAGATATTGATGTGAAAGAAAAAGGAAAAAGAAAGAAAAATAAAAAATTCATAGGGGGAGAGATATTAATAAGAAAAGTAAAGGGAGAGCTATTGACATTCAGAGCTGTATGTGGGAGATTGTTGGTTGTCTTGCATTGGGGGAGACTTGTTTGGCATTTTTTGGTACTCAGATGTTTTTCACATCTAGTGTTGCCAAGAATGGAAAAGGGGGATATTGTTTGCCATTTGGTGGAATTGATTGTGTTGCATTGATGTTTTATCATTGATGCCAACACTAGCTATTTGGATGCTTTACCGGCACCCTTTTGGTCGCGGTAGGTTGAGTGGTTTCTAGTTGATTTGGATCCAGCATGATCAAGTAGGCTACAATATAGTTTGGTGATGGAATTGGCTTGTTCATGATACTCATGATCATATTTGGCTAGTTGGTTTTGGTCTCATGATTGGATGCTATCATGCTTTCTTAGAAGCTTAGTATCTGGTTCCGGTGAGGGTTTCACCGACACAACTTTTGATGAAGACTTTTGATGAATTGCATAAGTGGTGTTGGTACATCTTATGGTGGAGTTACAAGATGTTGTTGGTAATCATGTTCAAGACTTGGCAGATGGAGATCATTGATGTAGCGTGTGGACCTATATTGGGTCCCAGTTGATATAGGTTATGGACCAACTTTAATGTAAAGTGTGGATTGTACCTCTCAATGTATTTCTGGGATGTCTTATGTGTTGGATATTATTTGTTTGGTATAAGGCTAATATGGATTATAATTATGTAATTAGTTTATTATCCGGTGGCCAACCTAATTGGTTATGGTCGAGGGTTTGTATATATAGATGTAAGATCTCATTGTCGATCATCATGGTTATGTTAGAGGTCATGGTCAAGGAATGTAATGTGTGGATAATGTAATATCATTCAGGTAGAGGAGTTGGTCGATCATTGGAGATCGAATTTGGTTTATGTAAGAGGATTTAGTCCTCTGATATTGAGCTTAATCAGAACTATACTCAGGCATAGGAGATGCTATCTTTTGCAGTTCAACATTTCTCTAGATTGTAGTCTGGATTTATATGTAGTCATTGAGACTCCTTTTGTGATGAGTAGTGCACGCTAGGTTGTTGGCCTTCCTACAAGTGTGGGCCCCTTAATTATAATTCACATACTTACTACAGAAGTATTATCTAACTGTGGGTAGGATTCCCACTGTCATTTTTCCCTTTAGCGGGTTTTCCACGTACAAATTTTGTTGTCATGTGGATGATATTTATTATATGATTATTGTCTATGCTTAATTGGTTTAACTATTATTCCAGTATCAATGTTTTGGGTTTTAGTATTAAATTTTAAATTGCTAATAGTTTCGATAATTTGTGACAACTAATTCACCCCCTCCCCCCGGCTTTGAGTTGTCTTCCGATTATTTGAACTATCTAACAACATTCTCCTATGCCACAACCAACTCTCATCAATCTAAGAAATTTAAAAAAAAATCTCACCAACATTCAAATGAAACACATTACCTTTAGTTTTAGTTCCTGATGCCATTTCTACGCCAGAGCTATTTAAGATCTTACACTTCTCATTCTTGAATTGTAAATCATATGCCTTATCAACCATGTATCCAACACTCAAAATATTATGTTTCAAACCTTCAACATTTTAAAAATCATCAATATTATGTTTACCATAAAGAGAAATAGAACCTCTACCACATATTACACAAGCTTTGTTGTCTCTAGATCTTACTACATTGTCATCATACTTCTCCACATTCAAAAATTTACCTTTATCACCTGGCATGTGATGTGAACAACCACTATAAATCATCCATTCATCTTTATCCTCAATCTTAGCAGCAAAGGATTTCTCTTCAACAATGCAATTACTTGTAGAATCAATATATATTGGATCATCTTCCTTAATTATAGTAATGAACACAAATCTTCTGAATTCCCTTTCTCAAACTCATCATCTGTCACACCTTCATCAGTAACATAATAACACTTCTTCTAATATCTATACTTGCAATTAGGCGTGTAAGGCTTATTATACTTTGATAGTCTTTTTGCTTTTTTAGGACACCTAGAAGCAAAATGTCCTACCTTATTACAAGAAAAACATTTCAAAGGTAACTTTCCTTCATACTTATTGGCTCCCTTAGGCAATCTTCTGGCAATAAGTGCTTCAATCTCTTCCAATTCTCTTTCCCGTTCTGTCATCTCTCTCATTTCCCTTTCATATCTAGAAAACCTAGTTGAACTCTCTCCCTACTCATACTTCTTCATCCCAGATACAATAACTTTAAATGTAGTCTCAACTTTTCCATGTGATTCACCAAGTTCACTTAATTCAATAGCAACAAGCTTACCAACTAGCATGTTTCTTGTCACAGTTGTCACAATCTGGATCTCATCAATAGAAACAACTTTGTGTTTATAAGCAGGAGGAAAGTATTTCAACACTTTAGCTACAATCTCATCTTCTTCAAGGACTCCACTAGCACATCTGATGTTTAGCACAAGATCATTCACTTTAGCCATAAAGGATGAAATATTCTCATCTTCTCCCATTCTAAGGATCTCAAAATTTCACATGTTTATCTCCTTCATACAAGGTTTCTAGCTTCTAACAAATCTCATGTGTAGTCTAAAATCCCCATATTAGTCATCTCTACATCAGTTAGGGCACTCAACAATGCTTCTTTAGCTCTTATATTATGTTCAACATCCTTTATCTTAGTTGCAGTAATAGGACCATTCTAAGAAACATTGTAGACATTCTTTGTGATATTTCAATAATCTTCTCCAAGACACTTCAAGTGACACTCCATCCGGTCCTTTGATATAGTGTAATTAGTTGTATTGAAAGACTCTCCTTGAAAATAACAATTTCCATCCTGGGATCTCCTCAATAGATCAAGCTTCTTCCAAAGGATCTAGCTCTGATAGCAATTGTTGGCAACAACAATGTAGGAAAACTAAGGGGGGATGAATCAGTTTTCACCAAAATTAAACAAATTATCCTCAACTTTAGATCTGATCAAGAATAGAAATAGAAAAGATAAACACCACATCAAGAAAACACATAACACACAAATTTTTGACATGGAAAACCTAGTTAGGGGAGAAAACATAGTGGGAACCTACCCACAATATGATGATACTCCGTAGTAATATGTAAAAATATTACAATAGGAAATGCACATGCATTTAGGCACGTTACCTAGATCTCACTGCTCAAAAACAACAAAGGGCTACAAGCCTGGGAAGGCTCATTGCCTTACAAATATCAGACACAAATTTGGATTACATGAACTGAAAGAATTAAATCTCCAAATGGTTGATCATAGTTCTGGTTAAGCACACAATCTGCACTGCAACACTTCTCTACTCTCCTACACACTACTAAAAGATCAATTCACTTGTTCACACATACAATACTCTCAAAGATCATAGAAATAGATACATACATATATCTTAAATGATTACAACACTTATTTATACAAATCATCAACCTATATTTCAAGGTCGGCTCAACACATAAGACCTAATTAGAAAATTCCACCACATGATACACAAATCAATATGGAGACCAATAAAATGTTAGCAAGGACTTGGCATGGACCCAAATCAAAACCTTGAACATGCAATACCGCCAAATATCTTGCCAAAATAATCCACAACACGTAACAACCATCAGGTCAACCAAAAAGTTATATAACATGAAGAATACCACTAGACGAATAAAATATTCAATAATGTAAACCACAATCAATGTTGACCACCAAAAATCATATAACATGATCAAAAAATATCAACAAGCAATGTGAATTCCTCCACAAAAATCACAACAACTGTGATAACAAGAATCATCATTATTTCACCACTGAAGCTCAAGAACACCAATATAACTTACTAGCAAACTGAAAGATATGCTTGTGAAGTTCCAAATTGTGAACCACTTGAACTGAGGACACACATGAATGTCCCAAATAGTCTCCAAAATCAATTCCAGAGTAATACAAACTAGAAATCATAACTTCTCAATACGGAACCAAGAAAAAAACCAATCATCACACTGGATCACATAACTTGATCAAAGCATCTTTAGGAACACTAAAACTCATACAGAATCATCTAGAGTTAAGTATCTCAAAACCCATCAATCCACACCGGCACATCTGCAACCAAAACAACTCTCTGCAACACTAAAGCACAAGAATATGTTGACATCAATGACAACAACACATTCCAACAACTCTAATATTTAACAGTATATTGTATTAACAAATATGTTTATATATATGATCATCTTTTTCTCAAATTTGTACCTTGAAGTGTAAACCAATGTGCTATATTACTTTAATTAAAAGTAACAAATATGGTAAGTAACATGTATGTCTAATTTAATATGAATGTGATTGATTTCTCAATGTCACCAATCATTAAATTGATACACATGTGATTTAACTAAACAACCTCAGTGTTTAATTACATAATGAATCCAAGACAATCAATTTTATCAAGAATGAAGCAATGCATATCAAAATAACAAAATTATCCAATAAACATGCTTTATCAAAGACAAGCTAGCATTAAATGAAGATAAGAGAAAGAGAGAAAGAAGATTAAGCATAATATCTACAAAGATGCATAACATTTATGGGTTCTTTAAGAGGTGTACCTTCCATATTTTCTATCTTGTAAGCTCCTGATCCATAGATGTCATTCTGCATGCTTTAATGCCACCTTTGGGAAGATAAAAGAGGTTGCCAGTAACCCTTTAACATTGAAAAATTCATCAGTTTGAGCCAAGTCAATGGTATCCCTACTATTCAAAAGGGCTCTGGAAGTAATGATGTATGGTCCAAGCTGATTTGGATTAAACTTTCCTTTCTCACCTAGTAAAGCATTCATGTTATGTTTGTTGGCTTGATGATAATTTTTGTAATAGATGACTTTATGTGTTGTCATTGATGGCACATATATACACGCACATATGTTCACATTGTCATAGTCATCTTAGTTAAGTCAAACTGATACTACTCCTAAGTCTTTGTATTGCAAACTGGTATCATTTGTATAGAGAAGTCCAACCAGTTTGAAGGTGTCTAACTGATATATGTAGACAACTGGTATATGCAAAAATGATAATTGGTTTTGGTCATTTTCACTAACACTAGCTTGAAGATACAACGAAGATCAACAAGGAAGCAAATGGAGGACAATCGGTCTATGAGTTGTAAGAGGTTAACTCTTAACCGGTATTGGTGTTCCAACCAGTTTCACTAATTATGTAATGTATTATCACCAGTTGTGATTAGTTATTCCTAACCGACAGATTTGGCAGTCATTTGTGATGTGCTATGTAAGATTTTCTAGATACAATGCACCTAGGAAATTGTGATGAGGTTCCTATGCTGACATGAAATCTAATGTCTATAAAATGACATTGTGATGAACTATTTTTATGATGTGAGATACAAGTGATGAGTTGATGTGATTTATCAAAGGAGTTGCAGAGTATGTCGATGATGTAGTTTTGAATGAGAAGAAGAGGATCTATACAAGCAAGATGTACTATTTTTTAGATGACACAACCTGTTGTTTTCTAATCACTACAACAGTTAAATCCCCTAACTAGGTAAGCTCTAACAAGCTTCATTGTACAAATCCTCTAACTAGGTGATCCATTAGTTTGGGTTTGAAATCCTCTACTAAGTTTACTCCTAATAGGGTACTACCTTTAACTAGGTATAGCTCCTAATAGGGTTTTGGGCTCTTTAACAAGATTTGCTCCTAGGATAGCACTTTGTAGACCTTAACTAGTCAATTACCTATTTTTGTAGATGGTTAAATTGTGAGTCCCATCTCACCATGGTTTTTCCCAGTTGGGTTTTCCATATATAAACGCTTGTGTTATGGTGGATTTTTTACATGTTGTGGATGCTTTAATATCACTTTGGATTGCATGCATAGTATTGAGTAAACTGGTTAATTGTTTTTATCGGTTTGTGTTTGAAGTGGTATTTTTTTTTCTATCATTGATTCACCCCCCCTCTCAGTGCTTTATAAGTCTAACAATTGGTGTCAAAGCCTAACTTTGTTAAGCCTTAATCACTTGGAAGGAAACCCTAAAACTACTATGGGGGATATGAGTTATTGAGATATGGCTAGAGTGCTTGATGCAACCAAGGAAGAGCTTGAAACCCTGAGGGTCAGATTTAAATCTTCTCAAGTTAAAAGGAGAGAACTGACCGAGCAACTATTAGAGATCTCTGCTAATAGTTCTTTAGATGAGGCCAACATTGATGCACTAGCTAAAGAAGTGGAAAACCTGAATGGTGAAAAGCTAAATCTGAGGAGAGAACCTGAAGCCCTAACAATCCATCTGAGTCAAGAACTTGAAGCAAGGAGGGCAGCTAAAGACCTAATCAAAGAGAGAGATCATGAGATTGCTAAGATCATGCAGGAGAATGCAACTTTGCATGAACATTGACATGAGGAGAAGGAAGAGAAAGAAGCTTTACTGTTAGATCTTGAAATGGAAATGTCTCTAAGAGAGACTCTAACAAAGCACAATGAAGATCTTACCAAAGAACTTACTAAGGCTAATGGAAAGCTTGAAAAGTTCAATAAGAGTTCTTCTATGCTGGATGAGCAGATCCAATCTCAGAGAATGACAAGTGATAGATCTCAACTAGGTTTCAATACATCTGAAAAAGGAGAATCTGTTGGTACCAAGAGCAACATGCACAAAGGTAAAACTGCTCCTAAGGCTAACAAGCCTATCGGTAAGAAAGCTTTCAAACCTATTTGTTTTATCTATCACAAACCTAGACATACTGCTAATGTGTGTAGAAGAAGACCTAATGAGAACATGGGCTATAATGTTAATGCTAGATACGTGGTTACACATGCAACATTTATGGACATAGATCAGTTGAATACAGATATAGAGCAAACAATCTGGCACCTCACATGAATCCAAGGCCTATCGGTGGCTAGAGAAACATGAACTGGCACAAACCTTATGTCAACCAGTTTAGTCCATATGAAATGGAAAAGGTAACAAATGTGATTTGCACCATTTTCAATAACTATGGGCATGTGGCTATGAACTACAAAAGGCAAATTGGAAGAGGTAATACAGGACCTTGGAGAGCATCTGGGATGGCCTACTATCATTGTCACAAATTGAGACACATGGAAAAGTTCTATAGAACCAGAAAGAACAAACTGGTTAACCACTATGAAGATCAGAAAGGTAAGTAGAAGGTCAATGTCGAGGAAACTAGAGAGGAGATGAATAGAATTTGGAAGAAGAAGAGCGAGGAAAAGCTTGTAGAAGAATCAAACCCTTCACCTAGTGTGGAGAATACTGCACCGGTGAACTAATATTTTTAACAAGCCTAAGGGGAGCATAGCAGTAAATATAATTCCGGAACCCTTGAAGAGTGTATGGTAAGAGAGTTTTTCTTTTTGAGTTGTTTTATGAGGATTTTTTATATCATTGTCTATCAGTTTTCTAAATGATTACCAACTAGTTATATACCTATCGGTATAAGTGAGTTTGATAAGCAGTATATTAGGGTTTGTTACCCTATTGGTTGTGCAATTAATGCAGTGGGTAAATCTATAAAAGAAAGTTTTACTAAGATAATTTTACCATAATTGCATTCAAAGAAGAGTTTTTGAGCACCTGTAGAGAGAAAAAGAGAATTGCTAGCTGATTGTGAATGGATTTGTGCTGCAGATCGAAAGTTGAATTCAATTTTAAGATAAGAGAAGGTGAAATGGCTGTGCATTCAAGAGATCAATTAGAAACCCTATCACCATGAAGGGAATAAGGTATTCTTTTGATTAATCTCTCTTAAATCAAGATTATCTAGAATGGCATCATCGTCTACACAAGAAGAGAGACTTATGATTACTATTGAAGCTATGGAGTCTATGGAATCTGATAAAATAGAATCATATAATGCATTGTCTCAAGTTCCTGATGGTGTTATGATCAAAGGTAATTTATCCAATTATATGGACTATAAAATTGAGGATCTAGGATCACTATCAATCTATTCACAACTCAAATCTTTGTGTGATAAAAGCGAAAAAATCAAACCTGAATACATTAGGGTTTATGAAAAGGTTTTTCATAATGTGACATATTTTCTTGAAGATTTTGAGGAAGAGAATGTTAGGATTATCCTTATTCATGTTCATGGAGAGAATATATATCTTGATAGGTCGTACACAATCATAAAAGAAGCAATTCATGCAGTGACTAGCTTCTAGAAAACTGACGAAGTACCAAAATTGAGGACAATTTCAAAAGATGTTGTGATTGAATTGACTCATACCATCGCTAACAGTCAAACAATTTCCATCAACAACATTGCAGATCAAGTGGTCAGATTTGCAACTATGGTCATTGGTTATAGGAAATTCCATTCCAGCAGGATGAACAGTGTGCCATCTGTTGTTGTGCATGCAGCCTACATGATGATTGTAAAGAATGTAGATTATGATTTATATGAGGCAATGAGAAGCCAATTGATGTTGAATCTAAAATCAATCAAGAATGAAAATAGTCAAAAGTTAAAGTATGGTCAACTATTGATTGGTCTATTCTTCTATTTTCAGAATTTCCTACCAGGATTTGGTGACATTCAATCATCAAAGGACATACTAGTTACAACTCAAATCAAGAACAATATTAAGGCTGTGAAGAACACATTTCCTATTGTCATGAACATATATTTTAATGAATTTCAAAATAAGATGAGCATGAGGTTAAGGCTACCTGATGAAGTGGTGAAAAACTTTGAAAAAATCAGTTTCATAGTAACCACTAACTTTTGCCTTATGGAGGTCGTTGACCCCAGTGAAGAAGAGATGGAGGAAATGAGTTATGAAGTCAACTATGACTTATTAATCATCTATGCCAACAAACTTTTGACATCTCCCAAGGATAAGAAGAAGAAAAAACTGGGAACTTACTAGGAAAGGATTGCACATTCTCAACTCAATAGTGCCAAAGAGAAAAAGAAGAAAGTTTAGAAAGCACCTTCAATGACCATCGATACAAGGGTGACAAGAAGTATTCAAGTCAAAAAGGAACCAACACCCAAAGTATATGCAAAGAAGTAGACTGCAGTAAAGAAGAGAGGTAGACAACTCATTCTTCAAGCAAAATCTAAGGATACTGACACTAAAGAGGAACCAAAGAAGATGAAATTGACTGGTAAGAAAGCCAAACCAGTAGGAGACATTTCAAAGAAAAGTACTCCTATTAATGTTACATCATTCACGCCTTTGACTGATTTTGAGAGGACATTAAAAACATTAGGGAGGAATAGGTTTTATAATGTAAAGGAATATTTTGACTCATTTAATGATGGTCAGAAACAACAAATTTTTCAAGAGGTAATCAACCATTTGTGTCAATACAATCGGTTGCCTCAAGATATTGAAAAGGATATTTATGATTCTTTGTATTCTATTCTTGTAAATAAATGGAAAATGATTGTAGAGAAGGATCAAGAAATTATTGATAGAGTTTTCATTCAATATTTGCCTGAGTTACATTAGAGATAAATTATTAGCATTGCTTGATAATTTCAAAGGACGGTTTCATTATAAGTCAAGAAGATTGAGGTTATTGAGTGGAAAGAATCAACTTGTTGAAGATGATACTCATCTTATAGCCCAAAATATTCAAAGGATGAATACACTTTTCAAAGGCTATGAAAATAAAACTGATCAAGTAGAGACTGAAGCTCCACCGGAGCTAGATGCTGAAGAGATTATTGCATTGGATGTTGTCTATCCTATTAAGCATAAGGATGACACAACTTCTCTACTGGTTATTTTCTTTGTAGATGATACTGAAGAAATCCAAGACACTATTGATACAACTAGTTATATCATTGAACCAGTTAAGGAACTTGTATAGCAACCGATCATTACTGATACATAGGAAGTAGTTGAAGCACCAGTCAATGAATCTAGTGTAGATATTTAGTTGCCACAAGAAAAAAACACCAAGTGTAAAATCAATTACCACTGGTTACTATAGCTAAATAGGAGAAACAAACAGAGATAGAGAAAGATCAACTAGAGAAAGAGGTTGAAGTGAAGGAGACTAAAAAGAAAAAGGATGAAGAGAAAGAGAAAACAGATGAAAAGGAAAAAGAAAAGGTGAAGCAGCAAACTAACGATGATGATGACTCACTCAGTATACAAGGTCTGATTGATGTGGAAAAATTGAGCACATCTAAACTTATGGATATTGATTATGTGATGCAATGTAGGGATCAAAAGAAAAGATTGAAAGAGCAAAGAAAAGAAGCATAAACAATTCAAACTATTGTTGATAATCTGTCAAATCTCCTACCAGAGACTGACACTGGCAATTTGTCAACCCCTATTGGCAAGCTTGGATAGTTGGTTGTTGATGCTACCGACCAACTGAAATCCCTTGAGGAAGTCAAACATACCTTAGCTAAAAAGAATTACAGAAAGAAGAGGGGAGAGTAATTATTGATAGATATTGATAAACAGAAGATTGTTTTATCTATAAATTAAGATCTTTTGAGAACTGCAATTGAAACTAGAGGAAGTATTTTGGCCTATACATCTAATGCTTCATTTATCTATTCTAATTGGAAGAAGAGGTGAGAAGAGACAGAAAAGGAACTGGAAAGGATATATATTGCTTACATACCTTTAAAGGATTCAACCTTGGCTTTTGGCAAATCAATTGATGCTTTGCAACATCAGTTAGATGTTTATTATTGTGAACAGGCTAAGAAACTTTGATCCTTGAAATAACTAAAGAAGTAGTTGAGACATAAATTGGACATCTTACAATGGGCATACAAGGATGCAGAAGTGGTTTTGATGACTCCAGAGATGAGCATAGTGGATGCAATGGAAGAATTCGTTGCACAAGTTATGACAACTATCGAGATCACTAAAATATTATCAGACACATGGGATAATGATTTTACTCAGATGAAGATTACTTTCAGTGACATTTTCTTAAAAAATTCAGTGAACACTCCTTGAAAAACTCTTATATTTATGTATATGTAGTTTTTGATGCAAATTTTGATATAATATATATGTATTCTACTTTTCAATTTGGCATTGTTGTCAAAGGGGGAGTATAAATATGTATGTGCTGTAAAATTTTGTATGTATTGTTAAGGGGGAGTAGAAATATGTATGAACAATTTTTGTAAGCACACTTAGTTGTAAAGTTGTAAAATTTTCTAAGTGTTGCCATCAATGCCAAAGGGGGAGATTGTTGGGTTGATGATGATTTTTGTAATAGATGAATTTATGTGTTATCATTGATGGCACATACATACACACACATATTTTCACATTGTCATAGTCATCTTAGCTAAGTCAAATTGGTACTACTCCTAAGTTTTTGTATTGCAAATAGGTATCATTTGTATAGAGAAGTCCAACTATTTTGAAGGTGTCTAACCGGTATATGTAGAAATGACAATTGGTTTTGGTCATTTTCACTGACACTTGCTTGAAGATACATGGGAGATCAACAAGGAAGAAAATAGAGGACAATCAGTCTATAAGTTGGAAGAGGTTAACTCTTAACTGGTATCGGTGTTCCAACCGGTTTCATTGATTGTGAGATGTGTTATCATTGGTCGTGATGAGTTATTCCTAACCGATAGATTTGGCAGTATTCTATGATGTGTTATATAAGATTGATTAGATACACTGCACCTAGGAAATTTTGATGAGGTTCCTAAGATGACATGAAATCTAATGTTTATAAAATGACATTGTGATGAACTATTTTTATGATGCGAGATACAAGTGATGAGTTGATGCAAGATACAACTAATGAGTTGATGCAATTTATCAAAGGAGTTGTAGAGTATCTCAGTGATGCAATTTTGAATGAGAAGAAGAGGATCTATACAAGCAAGATGTGCTATTTTTTAGATCACACCACATGTTGTTTTCTAATCACTACAATAGTTAAATCCCCTAACCGGGTAAGCTCTAACAAGCTTCATTGTACAAATCCTCTAACCAAGTGATCCATTAGTTTGGGTTTCAAATCCTCTACTGAGGTTACTCCTAACAGGGTACTACCTTTAACCAGATATAGCTCCTAATAGGGCTTTGGGATCTTTAATAGAATTCACTCCTAGCAGAGCACTTTGTAGACCTTAACCGGTCAATTACCTATTTTTGTAGATAGTTAACTTGTGAGTCCCATCTCACCATGGTTTTTCCCAATCGGGTTTTCCCCATATAAATGCTTGTGCTATGGTGGATGTTTTACTTGTTGTGGATGCTTTAATATCACTTTGTATTGCATGCATAGTATTAAGTAAACTGACTAACTATTTTTACTAGTTTGTGTTTGAAGTGGTATTATTTTTGCTATCACTGATTCACCTGCTCCTCTCAATGATTTATAAGTCTATCAATGTTGATTTTCATAGAGCACTAAATCAACCACGAAGAGAATGTTGAATAACCTTATATCGTTATAAATTTGTTGTAGAGTTTTTTGATAGGATTGAATATGCTCGAGAGCATGTATACATTATTCATCAAACATCTCAAGTTGTTGAAGATGTTTCCCTCTATAATAATAATCACCAATTATTCCTTTAAGAGAAATTCTCAGTGAAGGAATCTATAACTCCAAAGGCTTAATTGCATCTGCACCATAAATAAGATTGTAAGGATTTATACCTATAGCTATACAAACACTTTTCTGATAGACCTATAGATCATAGGTTAACTAAGTGTGCCAATCCTTACCATGCTTATTAACAATCTTACAGAGGACTTGTTCAATAATCTAAATAGAAGCCTCAGCTTGACCATTTGATTGAGGTTAATATGGAGTACAAAATTGATGTTGGATATGGTATTTCTCAAGGAACTTCTTCACATCTTTTTTCTTAAATCAAGTACCATTATCTGAAATCAAAGTGGAAGGTATACAAAATCAAGAAATAACATTATCTATGATGAACTGATAGATTACATTAGTGGTAGTGGATCAAAGAGGAATAGCCTCTACCCACTTCATAAAATAATTTTTGATATTGATAATGAAAGTATGTCTTTGTGAGGAAAGAGGGGAAATTTTACCAGTAAGATCTAAATACCATAATGAAAAGGGCCAAGAAACAACTTGGGATCAAAATTCATGAGTGGGACTGTCAATCAAATTGTTATGTTGCTGACACTAATGATACTTTTCGACAAAGGAAAAGGAATATCTTTCCATAGTTTGCTAATAGTGTCCCATTGGAGCAACCATTGCACCAAAGAATTTCCACCAAAATTCCCACCACAAGCACCTGAATTTACCTCCTCGAGAGAAATGGGGATCTCATTCTTGTTGAGACAACAAAGAAGAATGCTATTATAATCCCTCCTATAAAGAAAATTTGAGAGAACAATATATTCATAGTGAGCTTATGAATTCGATCTCTAGTGTTCTTACTCATATAATCCTAAAAAGTACCATCGATCAAGTATTGAAAGATATGAGAACACCATTCATCAGGATCTAAAGTATAATAACAAGCCACTTCACTAGAATCATCAGTAATAGTAAGTGAGGAAATATTGTGAATGATGAATTGATAATTAATGGAAGGATTTTCAAGGGATATAAGGGAAGTTGTGCTTTCCAGAACATCCACATGTCAATTTTCCTTTCAAGGGATAGGATCTATCGTATAGGAAGAACACTTTTTTAACAATGACAAGGCCAAGTTATAGTATTAAATTTTTTTATTTTGTTTATCTTGATATGTTCCCATAACTTGTCTTATAATCAACTATGAATCCCCATAGATACACAAATGTTGAATATTAAAAGATAAAGCCACCTTTAGACCAACAATAAGGGCTTCATACTTAGCGATTTTGTTAGTACACTAGAAATTAAGATGATAGGATAAAGGAATTGGTTTTCATGAAGGTGGCATAAAAATAACACTAGCTCTTGAACTAGTTAGACACTTAGATCCATCAAAGTAAAATTCCCAAGTATTATCAATATCTAAAGGGAGAACAAAGTCATTAGGAAATGAATCCTAATTAGGTAGAGTAAGAGGAAGGAGCATCAACCAAATGGCTGGTTAATGCTTGTACTTTAATTTCTTTTTGAGAAATAATCTTAAAGTCAAATTTAGTTAATAATATAGCCCATTTCTCTAAGCATCCAAAGAGATCTATTTTGGAAAAGAGGTGTTTTAAAGGATCAAATTTGATGATGGCATGTATCTCAACATTTAAAAGATAGTGCTTTAGCTTCTAAGTTGGAAAAACAAGAGCAATAAATTTCTTTTCTATCAAAGTATATTGGACTTAATAATTGACTAAAGTGCAAGTTATGTAATAAACCAGACATTCTTTGCCATCGCTATTATGTTGTGCTAATAAAGCTACGATAACATGAGAAGAGCAGTAGTATAAAGAATGAAAGGTTGGTTGAAAAGGGCAGGTTGTAAAATAGGTAGATTAGCTAAATTAAATTTCAAATCTTCAACAGCTTTTTGACAATCCACACTTTATGAAAAGTAGTATCTTTCTTAAGCAATTGAGCCAAAGGGACAATTTGATCTACGAGTTGTAAAACAAGCCTACGAATAGCCTAAATTTTTCCTTGTAAACTTCACAATTGAGAAATATTTTGAGGAGGTGGAATGCTCACAAAGGAATCTATTTTATTTGTATCCACCTCAATACCATGACGCAAAAAAATGAATCCTAATAGTTTTCCACTATCCACACCAAAAAAATATTTGCGAGGATTCAAGTGCATGTTGTATTTAAAAATTCTTCAAAAAAATGGCAAAGGATCCTAACATGGCCTTGACGAGAGATACACTTAGCTAGGATATCATCAACATAAGATTCCAAGATTTTATGCATATAATCATGAAATATAAGGGCCATAGCACATTGATAGGTGGCACCAGCATTCTTTAATACAAAAGGTATGACAACCCAACAAAATGTACCCCAAGAAGTTGTAAAAGTGGTTTTGTATTGATCTTGAGGATTAATAAAGATTTTATTGTATCCAAAAAAATCCATCCTTAAAAGATAACAAAAAATGACCAGTAGTAGAATCAACTATCATATCAATGTTTGGAAGCATAAAATCATCCTTCAAAAAAGCCTTATTGAGATCTCAAAAGTTAGTGCACATTCTAATCTTACTATCAGGTTTTGTAATCAATAGGAAAATTAGGCCAACTTATAGAAGTTTTTATATTTTAGCTTTAACAATCAAACCTATATTGGGATTCATCTTCCTAATCTTTTTCTTCATAGGTTTAATATTAGGAATTAACACAATGTTATGAGTCACAATCTTAGAATGTATTACAAGCATATCTGAATAAATCCAAGTGAATATTTCATCAATGAATCGTATTCATATCATTAACCAACCAAGGAATCATCATTAGAAAAGATTTCAAGGGAAGGTGAATGAGAGTTAATCAATTAATTGAGGATGCATGACAAGAATACGATTAGAGGAAAGGATAACAATCACATTGAGAGATGTTCTCTTATATTTTTTCATGGGCTTAGAGGGATTGTATCCAAGTCCAAAAGATGTCTCACAAATATGATTCTCTAAGTGAAATTTTATCTCTTTTCAATTTGTACCATGACCATTACCATTATATCCACTTTTATCTAAGATGTGGAAAACCAAGACCATAAAGGGTAGTCATTTCCACAAGGGATGGTAGGGTCTCATATGTCTCAATATAATAAGTGGATGAAGTAGAAGTTGTGTTTTATTTTAAAGTAGACACAAAATTGTTACGGAGGTTGCTTACACAAAGTAGGTTAATTTTTAGGTTCTACATATCATCATCATTTTTAGTCTTAGGCTCGATTGGGGGGATTTTATATTATCTTATAGAAGAATGTGTAAAATATAAAGACCCCCAATCATCATCTAAGAGTACCTCTTGAGATGAACAAGTATCTTCAGGAGGAGATGGTGTTTCATCTTAAGTAGTAGAAGAAGTGGAAGTATGTGACGAAGATTTGGAATCAGATGAGGTTTGCAAGCAAGATTGTAAATTAGTATTGGTGTGCAATGTATACATATTGTTGTTATAAATGATATTCACTTGATGACAAAGAGTAGAAGGGAAAAATTACATACTATGAATCCAAGGTCATCCTAACAGAAGATTTTAAGTAAGACTATCAGGCATGACTTTGATAGGTGTAGGTAAAATAATAGGTCCTACATTAATAGGTAAGGTTATAGTACCTAAAGATGATCTAGAAACATTGTCAAAACAACAAATAGAAAGAGATTAAATTTGAATAAGAGAAGTATACACATTAATATTGTGTAATAAATCAATACTACAAAAATTAAGGCTAGATCCATTGTCCACTAAGGTTCATGTTTTAGAATTACCATTTATGAGGACCACAATCATAAGAGGATCATATTGATTTTGAATCTCCTTAGAAGGTAACTCATCTTATGAGAATATAATTTGATCTTTAGGTTCTTTCATAAAACCAATCAAAGAATCCATACTATTAGGTGTCACCACAAGTGGGGCATCTAAGTTCTTTCAAGTATCTTGTAACATTCCATGATGTGTCGATGAAGTTTTAATCAAATCACAAAGGGATATATTGGTAGGAGTATCTTTAAGTTATTCAATAAGGTCATACTCTTTACCAAGATGTTGTGATAAACAAGGTGTTGGTGGAAGTATTGGCTGAGAAAAAGGAAGAGAAGAAGGGATAACTAGAGGAGAATTAGGTTTCCTATTGGTCCTCATATTATATGTGTGGGAAACCGAATTATCTCTCTCAAGTGATTTTTTTAACATATTCATAAGGAATATTGGTGGTGTAACCTCCTTGCACACTAATTACTAGTTTGTTACAAGTGTAAAAGGTATCATTACTATAACCACATTGAACTACAAAAAGAGGTTTATTGAGGGGTTGATAAGGTTGAAGAGGATTATCACCTTGAACAAAAATCATGGGCTTATTAGGTGTTTTGAAATTGTGTTCATAGTCATTCACATTTATCATATTGACCAATCTCTTAGACAAATATTTTAATATTGTTTGAGAAGTTTTTAATAGAAATAAAATGATCAAGAACATCATATAGAATAGAATAATCATTAATACTAAATGGTTGATTATTGGATTTAATGGGAGGTAAATCATCATAAAGAGGATTCTCATATATCATTATGTTACTAGATTTAGAGGATGTCTTGATAGGGATGGCTTCATTAGAAGACTCATTGAACTTATCTAGATCATCACTATGAAATGGCATAGTAACTATGTTGATTAGTCTATGGAAAAGTGTTTGTTTAGAAGGCTTAGGATAAAGGAATTCATCAAGAGTCTCATCAAGTTCTTCCTTACTAAAAGTTTAATCATCATAAGCAAAAGGATTATCATAAGCATGAAAAACTTGTAAGGTCCAACATTATTTAAAGGAAAAGCTAACTTTTGAAATGGAAAGTGCAAATAAATATAAATGCACACTATGCATGAAATGAGATTGTTGATTTTTTTATGTTTTTGACATGAAAGAAACATGAAATGATAATA
Organism: Cryptomeria japonica; assembly: GCF_030272615.1. Lineage (NCBI taxonomy): Eukaryota > Viridiplantae > Streptophyta > Pinopsida > Cupressales > Cupressaceae > Cryptomeria > Cryptomeria japonica. The sequence goes on from NC_081411.1 coordinate 681,294,272, forward strand.
TCTAAACATAAAACATGTTGTAAGAGAGTTAGGCTCATCAAAATATTTTGGATGAAATGGAATCAAGTAGTATTAGGACCTAAATCAACTTTCACACAAACATTGGAATACAAAAGCACCTAGACGAGTGATCGTACTTTACTAACTCTTGTGAAAAAGAGTCAAGTGATACTTCTTGGTTTTTTATTCCCCACTTATGGATGTCTAGAATAAGATATTTAATGACTTAAGGAAGTAGAAAAAGAGTGACCTATGGGCTTCTCCAAGTGGGAGAATGGAAAAGGTAACAAGTGTGTCTTGGTTTCCAGTCATTTATTAAATTTAATGTAATATTTATCTTGCAAGTATAGGTGTACAAGTTAAAGGGAAGGTATTGGAAGCTAAACCGGTGTATTTTTGAGCTTTCTAGAGTCATTTCAAGTATTCATGTGGTCATGACTAATGAAGATTTTTCTTGAGGAACCTTTATTGGTGCATGGGGGCTTCACTTAGTGAACCTGGGTTATAGCATGCACGTTCATGGCATAAGAATCACTACATTTTCAAAAAATATTACCCTAAACTTCTTTTTTCTCACCTCCTCCCAATACATATCCCGAATTAAAAGCCCCCCTATTTTCACCAAATATTGTATTTTTTCATAATCGGAATAAAAAACCCCTCTATTTTCAATGATACACAATATATTGCACCCTCATTTTTGGGATATTAAACCCCCCAATATGAATGCACGTGATATAATATTGCTTGGCCAGTGAAGCTCCTGTGTATTGGTGGTTTTGGAGCTCTTGTCATTCTATAAAAACAACCTTTTGGGTGTAGAATTAAGAAAAATAGTTGAATGTAGACTTCTCTACAGGAATAAAGGATAGATGGGAGGCATGAGGAGATTGTTCACATGTGCATAGGTGCTACTATGGTGGAGAAAAAGAGGAGAATGGAAGTGATTTTATTGTAACCACTTCTATTTTTGTTAATACAAGCTTGTGCTCTCTTCTTGGTGGAGATTTTTTCCACAAGGGTTTCTCCACATTAATCTTGAGTTATGTGTGGATGTTATGTTGTTGATTTATGCCTTTTTTTTAATAGTATGTTGATGTTAATCATTATTTATTTTTATTATAAGTTCACATAAGATACATTTATTAAGTATGGTTAACAAGATAATTTTTGGCATCTTAAAGAAAAAGGATCTAATCATGGGTGTTTCATAATTAAGGCAACTTAATTTTCATATTTGTATATGAGTTTCAGATTTTTATGTTGTTGCTATCCAAACCTTGAATCTTATCCTTTGATTAGTTTATTGGATAGAGATTAATATTCACAAACTTTGGTATTGAACCTGTTTACTTCCCAATAGTAAATGTAAGTTTTTCAAAAAAAATTGTTTATCAAGTTTTGCATTGGTCCTTTGGACTAGGAATTACAACCAAAGCTCTCGATCTCTTTGTTGGAAATATATATGAGATTACAAACTATTTGAACTTTAATTTAACTTCCATTAAAAGGAAACTTATCTAAGCTCAATTAAAAAATTGAACTTATGGAAGAGTTCAAGAGTTCCTAGAGCTACTCAAAATGTTGATTTCAATCCTCAAGAATTTTCTACTTTGTTATTGTTGGGAATATCATTGACTTTGTTGGTGGTTTTTATATCTTTAGCAATGGAACCACTTATTAGGGGCTCCAACTATTCTTAAAACCATTATGAATTCTAATTAGTTCCTGATAATGATCCATCCTTCGATATTGCATATCTTCACTGATCTCTATCCAAATTTTTCCAAATTTCAAATAGAGATACCCTTTTCATTCCTCTACTTTCATTAGGAACTAATAATATGCATGTCAGTGATTTTACTAGGAACCAAAACTTGTTGAATGTTCCAAGGGTTCCTAGAACCCTTTCAACCTTTGGTTTGTTCCTAACAAACATCAAACCTCTAACATGGCCTAACTTACTCAATTTATGACCTTTTCCACCAAATACCCATTGATATATTTAATAATGTAGAACCCTTACTTTACTAATTTGACCCTATAGACACTGAAAAATTGTCCTAAGTCTTCAATGACACTTTTCACTAACCTTTTTCATCTAAAGTGATTAAATAATTTTAGTTATTTAATTAGTACTAATATTATTCTTCTATTTTTCCTATAATTAAATAATTCTTAACTATTTGATTATTATTCTTTTAAACTATTAACTAAATAATCTTTATTATTTAATTAATATTCATCATTAACTCTTTCTAATCAATTAATCTTGATCTTAATCAACTAATCCTAACTATTCCTCTTTGATTAAATAATTTATTTAATTATTTAATCCCTTTATTCTAAGCTAATTATTTTTATTATTTAATCCCTTTCTCTAAATTATTCTAATTAAATAATTTTTTATTTATTTAATTACCATGTGAGTGAAATAAATGGGTTTTATTTTTTTATTTATGACCCCACTTAGCTCTTCCACTTTCTAATTTTTATTTCCAATTATCTCTTCCACTTTCTAATTTTTGTCTCCCTTATCTCTTCAACTTGCTAATTTGGTATTTATGAGAAGATAATTAAGGATTTTATTATTTATTCTCATAATATCTTCTCATTTGCTTTCTTCTATCTTCATCCTTCCTTGAATGACAGCTTTGTTGTGAACTCAATCTTGTCCGTTGATTTTATTCAATCTTAGCCATTCAATCAATCCTCAATTTTCTACAAAGTGATCTCTCATTGCTCAATTTAAAAAACCATGCTTCGAGTATCCTTATGTTGTCCAATTTTTTTATCATTTTGTCATCAACTTTATTTTATTTTGCACTTACATTTGTAGGTGACATCCACATCAAATTTGAAGGAAAAAAAAGGACAATGGAGGTCAATGAGGGAGATTTCTTCATGTGGTTTGTGCTTTTGTTTTGAAATCTTGTCTTTCATTCCTTCATTGAATGTATTAGGATTATATTTCATAACATTTTAGCTTTGTGGTTGGATTTTATGTGTTATGAATCTTATACATGATTTCCTACATACATTTCTTGGTGAACTCAACGTGAACATGCTAAATTCAATAATTTTGTGTCTATTATTTGCATGCAGGTTTTTGGTGATTATATGTTGTTGCATGCATGTTTTAGGTACTAATTTATTATTGCATGCAGGTTTTAAGTGAGGATCTATTATTGCATGTGGGTTTTATAGAGACTAAACAACTATTTATGTAGTATTTCTTAACATACAAATGAGCAACAATTCTTCACATGGCCTAATTAGGAGGTTTTAATGAACAACAATTCTTAACATAGCCTAATTAGGAGGTTTGAATGAACAACAATTCCTCACATAGCTTAATTATGAGGTCAATCAACAACAATCTCTCATTACAATCTATTAAGGGTTTCAAAATGAATCATCACATAGTCTAATTAGGGGATTGAATGAACAACAAATTCTCATTTCATTTCATAAGGTGTTAAAATGAACCCCACGATCTTCATCTAGATTTTTAATTAGGGGTGCAGATTGGGCATTTTATTGATGATTTGTACAACATATTGGCATTGGTGGTCAATATATTTCATTAGAACTACTAATTGATTTGGTGCAGGACACGACCAAAAAATCTTACCAAAAATAGAGTGTGTGATTTTTATCTTAGTGCACATTTCAATTTATAAAAGTTAAAGAACCAGTGTTTTCTATATTTTCTTTTAGATGTTATGTATGCTTTAACCTTTAGAGGGCCTACCTCTCGAGAAGCCCATACGGCCAAGTGAGAGGGAATGACCCAAGTGGTAAAAGGTTGAATCCAAGCGCTTCTGATCCACTATAAACAAATGCATTTGTGATGAAAGTTGCAAGTGACAAGTGATGCATGCTGCCATAACAATGTTATATCTTCCTTAGTGCTCGTGTGTCACATAAAACCTATATAGAATAACCTCTTCAGGTTGGGAGGCCTCCTTTAATGGTGTGGAAAACACTACTAATTATGGCACTCATACGAATTCCTTAACTATGAACCCTTGTGTTTATATTTTCCAAAAACCTTCTACTTGTTGACTCAGGCATTGTGATACGTGCATGCCAAAGAAACGCCTCATGTGCCCTTCAATTAGAGATAGTAAATTTCTTAGGAAGTGATCACCTAATGAATTTGATGCTTGGTATGCCCAAAAAAGTGAATTTCATGGAGGGAAGCTAGTTCTACCAATCTTCTAACTATCCAATTGAATGAGGTATTTTGGGCAAGGAGATTCAACAAGTTATCTCATGGCCAACCTTAGGATTTGTTGTTGATTACACATGAGTATCTTCTTTCAAAGTCAAACAAACATTTTTTTCTTTTTTCTTGTTAAAGGTGAATTCCAAATAAAGGACATAATCAACATACCAAACATTGGCAAACAAAAAACAATTTTACCAAAGTAGTCCAAACAACATCCAAAACAAAGTCAAACCTGGTCCTAAACATTCAAAATATTCATCCAACATTTGAAAAGGGTTTCATAAACCTGGCTTGTCAAAATATTGGATATCCTTGTTTCAAAATTCATGTCACATAGGGTTAGCTCTTGCATAGTTCAAACCTATGTCTTAGGACATCCACATTTCCTTTCATACTTAGTCCATTGCATTGTCATAATTCCTTTATGCTTACATTTAGATTCATTTTCCTAAGTGTTCATTGCATTATCATTATAGACACCTAAAAATGGTCAACGCTTGCAGAGTCATACTTTAACATTTGCGCATTGCCTCATTTTAGGTTTTTGCGTTGCATTAACATTTCTCCTATGATTCATACTTGGTTTTTATCATTTGCGAACATTGAGTCATTCTTCTACATTCTTCATTTATCTCGCTCTCGAATTTGGTCTTGTCGACAACAATATCCAGTCATGATTTTGATCGATTTTATCTTATTGCATCAATGTGCATGCTCATTTGTCATTATTTTGGACATCGTAAATCCTAATTTAGGGTTTTGTCCTCCTATCAATCTTGCGATCGATTTGTCATCGATCGTTGTCCTCTTATCAATCTTGTCAATTTATCATCAATCCTTCAATCTTGTCATTTTAACGATCGATTTGTCATCGATCGTTGTCATGTTCGATCTTGTCATTTTGCGATTGATTTGTCATCAATCGTGGTCATTTTCAATCCTGTCATTTTGCAATCTATTTTGTCATCAATCCTTATCTTTTTTTTGTCAATCTTGTTATTTAACGATCAATTTGTCATCGATCGTCGTCCTTCTCAATCATGTCAATTTGGATCAATTTGTCATTGTTCCTCGTCAATTGGCGCATTTAGCAATCAAATCATTTATCACATTGGTCATTTATCAATCCAAAATCAAATTGAATCGAGTCAATTATCTTTCAAGACCTAATTCATCTTCTAGGGTTTCGTGATTTAATCATTTAACCTTGTGTGTGTCATTTCTTCCTTTAGGATTAATAAATTGTTTATTTATCCTAAGTCTTCTCATTACAATTAAATGTTCATTTAATTGGCTAATTATTCCTCTTTGTGAATTATTAATAAATGAGAAATTATTATGAAATTCACTAAATTCCTAATTTCATTATTTCTTAATTCCTAATTTCATTATTTCCTAATTCCTAATTTCCACCTATTTTCTAATTTCCTAATTTTAATTTCCACCTAATTAACTTGTCTTTAGTGCTCCCTATTTTTGTGCTTCATGCGTCATACTCTTGGCATAGCAAGATGTCATAGGGTTCTAGTCCTCTAAGCTTTGCATTGGCAATATGTCATAATTCATGACATAGAAGGTGTCATAACCTTCTTCTTTTCACTAAATTGTGCCATTTTTGAAATCAATTGCTTCTAATATCCATTTCATGCTAAATTTGATCCTATCTCCAATTTATCTATAAATTGGATGATCTTCATCAATCAAAGCTAATTTGGTAATTACTTTGTCGAAATAATCACTTTGTCAAAACAATCACATTTTGAGTACTCTTGTGCCAATGTCAATCTTGCTTTCACATTAGGTGTATGCACTTGAAGGTGAGATCCACAATCAAAGGCTATTTGGAGAGGAAAGAAGAACAATGGATCCGCATGAAGGAAGCATTCATATTTATGTTTGGTTTGCATAGTATTTAGTTTTGAATGTTTTGTCTCTATGTCTTTATTGGATGTAATTAGGATAGATCATTGCAATGAGCTTTCATGATTGAGCTAATGATTAGTATGTTTATAATGTTTGTGATGATTTCTGAATTCCTATCTACATAAATTGGTGAACCCAATGTGAACACTAACCATCTAACCCCTTTATGGTGTTTTTGAGTGCTTTCAAGTTGATTTGCAGGCCAAAAACCCAAAAACAGGGTCGTGCAGGGTTTTCTGGAGACCTCTGCACCTGTGTGAAGCAACCTGCACCTGTGTTGAGCATTCTGCACCTATGTTGAAGACATTCTGTGCCTGTGTCCTGCATTCTGCACCTGTGTAAAGTCCAGAACAGAGGTAAAAATGCAGTGTTTTACTTGAAATTGGTTTAGTTTTTGCATTCTATTTTCTATGCTTTGGATTTGGTACTAATTATCTATGTAGAATCTTGGCATATGCATGGCAAAGACAACAAATCAAACTACTAACATGTGTTATGCAAAATCAATAGTCAAAGACAACAAATCAAACGAGAAACAACTAAACTTGGTGTTTGTCTTTAAATGTTTTGGGCACCTAGTGATTTTTTAAATAGGTTGGAATGAACATGTTTTTGCTTTGATTGTTGAGTGTGACATTGGAGTAGGAGAGTATGCTCTCATCCTTCTTAGAGTGATCAGAAATCTAGATCTTTGATACCATGCTTTTGTCTTTGATTGTGTGTCTCCTTTAGAGGGCCTGCCTTCCTGACCACTTTGCTTTGCAAGCAAGTGATAATCGTGAGAAGGGAACAACCCAAAGTGAGTACGGCTAGAATTCCTTGGCATTCTAACTCACTATAAAAAAATACCCGATGAGCGAAAGCTTTGAAGGAAGTGTTACGTGGGAATTGCAGTTACTTGGGAAGTGATGACCCTTGAACTCTTTCTCATATCAACATCTAAGTAGGACCTCATGGTCTAAATCATGCTTGCGCAACTACATTTGTTTGGTATCTTGATGGGCTTAATGTCTCAATCATGCTTGCGTGGCATCAAGGAGTAACACTCAATAGAAATCCTTACTACACACCTTATTTTTAGAGGCCAAAAACCCTTCTAGTTGCTTGAGAAGGACAAATTTGGATACTTGGAAGAGATACTAAGTTCACCATGGGGAGATTTCCATGGGGACTTATGCTTGGCTGCCCTAAGAAGTGAGTGTCATGGAGGGGAGCCCGTGGGGTCAAGCATCTATGTATTCTCCTTGAATCTCATAACGAGTCTACCTCTCAAGTACCTAATGTCCTTGCCTACCATAAGAAATGTGTGAATGAGCATGATTGTCTTGAGTCTAAGTCGAAATATCTTGTATTCTTTGCTTGTCAAAAGTTGAGTTGTATCTCATTTCAAAAACAAGGCAAATTGATTCAAAACAAAGTTAAACAGAAGAGCATTTCATCCAACAAACTTCAAAACACTTTCAAACATGGTTGTCAAACATTGTTCAAAATCTTGTCTCAACATTCATGTCACTTAGATTTAGGTTCATCCTAGGTTTGCATTTTGCAAATTCATTGTCAACTACCAAGGTTAGGTTCCACCTAGGTCATACTCCTTTGCATATCAATAAGGGTCATTCATTTGCATATGTCCTCTTACATTAAATTCATACCATTGTTATACATTGCATACCCTAGGTCTCTTCATTAAGCTTGGGTCATTGTCATATCATATTAGGGTCATTTGCATAGTAATTTTCCCTTAGCATATAGTGTCAAAACTAAGTTTTGTCATACTTGAGTAATCCAAATCTTTGATAAACCCTAAGTCATTGTTAAGAAGTCTAGACCTTGTCAAACCTTTTCTCTTTGTGTCATTATTGTCATTTGGTCAAACCTAGCTTAGTATCCAAGCATATAGGGGAGACTTTGTCATTTGTCCTTTTGTCACTTGGTCCTTTTATCCTTTGAGGTCTAGACATCATTTCAATTTCCTGAGGGTCTCATTTTTAGATTTACATTCCAAAAAGTTTGTCAAAATCTTGAAAAACAACCAAAAACATAGATTGCATGCTCGTCTATCTAGTTTGCATTTAGTTGCATATCATACATTATCCTTGAAAAATTCCAAAAATATTGCATTTGCATAGTGACATGTCTATTGAAACAAGGTTCCAAGCACCAATGATGCAACAAAGTTTGACATATCAACCGACAATGCAATCACAATTCTATCCAACCCAACAACAAAGCAATATTGGTCAAACTTTTCATGATGATGTAAATGTCCAAATACAAAAACTAGAGGAGAAACTAGCTCAAGAAGAAGAGATATTGGAACAAAGAGTGAAAAACATTGAGAAGAATAGATCACAAATGTCCAAAGTGTTTCAAAAATTTCCAGGTCAAAATCCAAAGATTGATCCAATTGATGTAAGATCTCTTCTTGAATGATCAGACATACCAGCTCTACTATCCCAAATAGAGATGATGAAACAATTTCAAGAAAAGAGACAACATCAATTTCAACATTATGTGCCTCCACAACAAGAACAAGAAGGTATTTACTATCAATCAGATTTTCAACCAATACAACCAATTGTTCAACATTTCCAACATATACAACCAACACAATCAATGGTCCAATTTCAACAATATGTCCAGCCAACTATACAATGTCCACAAATGGTTCAACCAATGGTGGAATATCAATTTCAACAACCACAACCCAACATTCAAAAACAAAGGTTGCAGCACACACCAACCCAAGTTTCAAACATGTCAGAACAATTGAACCAAGTCCAATATCAAAACATGACATCAGATCAGAACCAACTCCTTGCCAAACAAGTTCAAATTCCAGATACAACCATGTCAAAACCTCGAAAGAAAGGTGGCTTTATTGCAATGCTCTTAAGGAAATTACCAAGTGAGTTTATTGAGGAAGATCAAGATAATACACTTATGTCTAGCAATGCCTCATCCCCTCACAAGCAAATTGACTCTCCAGTGGCATCTATCCCTACACCTCTAGAAGTTTCACAAGAACCTTCCATATTGTCCTCATCAAACAATACACCCAAGGATGCAATTATCCAAGAGCTATCCATAATTGATTGCCACGATAATCTAGTTCATGATGCACATCCTTGTCATGTTTCAGAAATACAAGATCCAATGCCACCATGCACTTTATTGCCATTACCTGTTTTAGAGGACCCCATTCGAAGTCCTTCTTCCTCATTGTCAAGCATTGATTCCTTGCCAGAATCCATCACAAATGTTCAAAGTGCATTTCCTTCATGCCAAAATATTGATTCCTTGTCAGAATCCTCCATGCATATCCAAAGTCCAACCTCATGTCAAGAGGATAATTTAGAGCACGAAGAAATGAGTCCTAAAGAAAATCAAGGTCAAGATCCTGAAACTTTATCATCACATCCAATTGTTGACCAGGATCTCATCTTCCCAGAAACTTAGGATGATTCCCTTATTCTTGTCCATCTTATCCAAAGTCCTATTGACACTCCATTCCTTGAGCAAGATCAAGATATCCCAGTCCATCCAATCCCAAATGAGCCCCTTCCATTTCATGAACACAATGTCCTTTCAAATCCCATTGACATTCCACTTCCTAAGAAAGATCAAGATATCCTTTCCATCCTTTATGATGATCAAATTAAAAGTCAAGAGCAAAGCACCTTTAAAGAGGATTCCCATGATCTTCCTCCTTATCAAGATCAAATTATTCCTTTAGATCCTCCACAAGATCCTTTTGTTCCTCCATCTCCTTGTCTTAATGCTCGATATACACTCCAAGATCGCATTTCTTTTGATGATCCCATTATTTCTCCCATTCCATCTCTTGAAGAGCCTGTCATTGAACCATGTCCACTACATGATCCTAGTCCCTCTCATGATCCTAATCCCCTTCATGATTCTAACATGTCAGTGCAAGATGTTCATGAACCATCGACATCCATAATGGGTTCTTCCACTTTGGTCCAATCCGATCCACTTCAAGATCTCATTATTTCTCTCATATCATATCCACCTCATAATGGACTCGTGTCTTCTTCCCAAAGAAAAGAGTATCCTACAAGTCAAGATATTCATAAAGGCAAAGGAGTAGATCTCCATAAGCAAGAATCCCTTCATGTGAAAGAAGATCTTAAGGGTCATGTCTACACAACTCACTCTCAAGACGTTGGTATCATCCCTTCAAAATCCAAACATACACCTTCCCCATCACACCTTCCATCCATCTTAGGTCCTTATATCCCTTCGTCCTCTATGCAAGGTCAGCAAAGGCACACATCTTTGAGAACCTTCCAGTCATCCAAAATAACTCCATTTCATTCCTATCCATCCATGCATTCCTTTCCCCCTCCAAGCAATTTGGATGCCAAGTATAAAAGTCATAAGTCTAGAAATCCACATGTATTCAAGGATCAACATGTCCAATATAATCAACATGTCAAAACAAATAAAAATTTGATCTATAAAGAAAAAGAAATATCCAATAGGCCACAAAGGCCCACTGAGCAAAATAAAGCAAAGTCAAAATATATATGGGTTCCTAAATCCCTTGTGCAAGCAATGCACTCCAAGGAACCACAAAAGCATGAAAAATCAAAAACCATGTGGATCCCTAAGAAGCTCCTTGAAGCACAAAAGCCTAAAGAAACATCCAACTTGGCATCCAAAATTGCTATTCCTCCATCCAAACCTTCCAAGTCTATTCCTCCATCACCTTCTTCATCTGTTTTGGGCCCTTATGTCCCAAAATCCATAGCCTTTCCTCCATCCAAATCTCACAATCTGAGATCCATTTTTCCTCCATCAGTCCATCACCCCTCAAGGTGTGTGCCAATGTCAATCTTGCCTTCATTTCTATCCACTGAAGCCCAATTCTTCCAATACCCTATCCATTATCCAATGCATATTTTCCATCCTTCGATCCCTCTGGTCGAATCCTTTGCATAAATCCTTGCCTTAGTTTCATCTTATTTTTCATGTCCTTATCCTACCAACGTCTTTGAGCATACTTTTAAAGGTCATGGTCCATTTTTTTTTTCAAGGCTACAATCCAAACAAAAAGATGTTTGAGTCCTTCTTCCATCCCCTATCATGTGTCCATCTTCTCTTGAAAAAGTAAAAATACAAAAAAATCAAAAAAGTGAAAAAGAAAAAGAAAAAAAAGTAAAGAAAAATAATTCGTCCTCTAGTGAAAACCTAGCAAACAGGTGCCTTGGGCAAGTACCGTGATGAAAACCTAGCAAACAGGCGTCATGCGTAATCTATGAACTTCTTGCACACCACACTTGAGGGCAAGTTTCCTCCTTCATATCCTATTGCCCTTCATTATCCTATCATACCATGTCATTACCCTTCATATCCTATCGTCCCTCAGGTCCAGTTTCCCTTTCTACCTTTGATCTTGACAAGGCTAAGGATCTTCATGAGCATCATGTATCTTGTTTGCAGCTTTTAGTCTATCATAGCTTTTGGTCTTTATCCATTTGCTTATTACAACCTTTCATCCATATTCCCTAGCTTATTGCAACTTTCTACCACTATCCCTTAGCCAATCCCAACCTTCAGTCCATGTCCCTTATTCATTCTTGGTCTTGCGTATCCTATCCATATCTTATCACTATCCATACACTCTTTTTCATTCCTTGATCTTGATCTGACATAAGGACACAAAATTTAAACATGGTTTCAAAAAACCTCTTGACATGTCCCTCATGCCATGTTCCTACTTTACATTGTCATATCCAATCTTTTGTCCCATCACACCATAGCCCTTGAAAATTGCATCTGCATTGTCTCCATAATAAAAAGGCCTTTGTCTTCCCTATATCCACCAACATTTTAGAAAGCCTATTTGTTCACCTGTCATATTCCTTGCCTTGCTAGACACTGGGGGCAAAAAAAAAAAATCATAAAAATTGAAAAATGTCCTGAAAAAAGATCATAAAAATTGAAAAATGTCCTGAAATAATCTTAAAAAAATTGAAAAATGTCCTAAAAAAAAGATCAAAATTTTTTTTAAAAATGTCCTGAAAAAAAGATCAAAAAAATCAAATAATGTCCTGAAAAAATATCTAAAAAATTGAAAAACTGTCCTGAAAAAATCCCTAAAAAGTCAAATAAAGTCCTGAAAAAACAAACAAAAAAATTGCAAAAAAATTAAAAACCAAAAACAAAAACAAGCATTTTGTAATAAATAATCCCTTTATGAATAAGACAGATCCCTGAGGATCCATCCAACAACTCGCAATTCAACATTGTGCTTTAATGAAATCACGCTTAAACAGATGAACCTTTTTCACTCAAACCAGACATTCAAACTGATCCGAATTGTCATATCACTCAACCTCAACATCGTTTGTCCTTGGCACACTATCATGGGTCTTATACAGGGTGTGGTATACTTGAAACCAGACTGTGTCCTGTCTTAGACGGGGTACCACATGTCCTGAAATCAGACAGCATGATTGTCCTATCAGCACTTTCAACTTTTGACAATGAAGATCAAGATGTTTGTTTGATTTGTTGGAATTTGTGCATCTTATCTTTTTACTGATTTATCTTTGGCTTCGGTCATGTTCCTATGTTGCTCGATGATGTCACTAAGTGATTTAGAGTGATCGGGATGGTTCATGGTCCCTTTCTTTTTGTTGTGATTGTTGTTTGTCTGTGATGTGTCTATCTTTTGCAAAAAGGGTTGCATTTTAGCTCTGGCCTTCCATGCCATGATGCTACGCATCCATTTTGCTACATTAAATAAAGGTTCTCACCTACTTATGTGCATTTGTGAAAGAAAGTTTTTCTTCATCTCTAACTATCCTCTGTCTAATTTCTTCTTACTAACATTTCTTCCATCAGTCTTGGCAGTCTGTTTGATCTGTTCGAACCTGTCATCTTCTATCATTCTTATCAATCAATTGGCCTCTTTTCTAGATCTTTCCGGGCAATTCCTCGAGGGGGCATGCATATGTCATTATCATTGTCTGGGGCATTTTCATTACTGTTCTTTGAAACAACGCTTAAAATCGCATTGTCTCAAAGAGGGGCAAAATGTAGACACCTAAAAATGGTCAATGCTTGCGGAGTCATACTTTAACATTTGCACATTGCCTCATTTTATGTTTTTGCGTCGCATTAAAATTTCTCCTATGATTCGTACTTGGTTTTTATCATTTGCGAACATCGAGTCATTCTTCTACATTCTTCATTTATCTTGCTCTCGAATTTGGTCTTGTCGAAAACACTATCCAGTCATGATTTTGATCGATTTTATCTTATTGCATCAATGTGCATGCTCATTTGTCATTATTTTGGACATCGTCAATCCTAATTTAGGGTTTTGTCCTCCTGTCAATCTTGCGATCGATTTGTCATCGATAGTTGTCCTCTTATCAATCTTGTCTATTTATCATCAATCCTTCAATCTTGTCATTTTAACGATCGATTTGTCATCGATCGTTGTCATGTTCGATCTTGTCATTTTGCGATTGATTTGTCATCAATCATCGTCTTTTTTTGTCATCAATCCTTGTCTTTTTTTTGTCAATCTTGTTATTTAACGATCAATTTGTCATCGATCGTCATCCTTCTCAATCGTGTCAATTTGGATCAATTTGTCATTGTTCCTCGTCAATTGGTGCATTTATCAATCAAATCATTTATCACATTGGTCATTTATCAATCCAAAATCAAATCAAATCGAGTCAATTATCTTTCAAGACCTAATTCATCTTCTAGGGTTTCGTGATTTAATCATTTAACCTTGTGTGTGTCATTTCTTCCTTTAGGATTAATAAATTGTTTATTTATCCTAAGTCTTCTATTACAATTAAATGTTCATTTAATTGGCTAATTATTCCTCTTTGTGAATTATTAATAAATGAGAAATTATTATGAAATTCACTAAATTCCTAATTTCATTATTTCTTAATTCCTAATTTCATTATTTCCTAATTCCTAATTTCCACCTATTTTCTAATTTCCTAATTTTAATTTCCACCTAATTAACTTGTCTTTAGTGCTTCCTATTTTTGTGCTTCATGCGTCATACTCTTGGCATAGCAAGATGTCATAGGGTTCTAGTCCTCTAAGCTTTGCATTGGCAATATGTCATAATTCATGACATAGAAGGTGTCATAACCTTCTTCTTTTCACTAAATTGTGCCATTTTTGAAATCAATTGCTTCTAATATCCATTTCATGCTAAATTTGATCCTATCTCCAATTTATCTATAAATTGGATGATCTTCATCAATCAAAGCTAATTTGGTAATTACTTTGTCGAAATAATCACTTTGTCAAAACAATCACATTTTGAGTACTCTTGTGCCAATGTCAATCTTGCTTTCACATTAGGTGTATGCACTTGAAGGTGAGATCCACAATCAAAGGCTATATGGAGAGGAAAGAAGAACAATGGAGCCACATGAAGGAAGCATTCATATTTATGTTTGGTTTGCATAGTATTTAGTTTTGAATGTTTTGTCTTTATGTCTTTATTGAATGTAATTAGGATAGATCATTGCAATGAGCTTTCATGATTGAGCTAATGATTAGTATGTTTATAATGTTTGTGATGATTTCTGAATTCCTATCTACAATCATTATTCAAAATTAGGTCTTGTCTTAGGCCTTATTTTCCCTATATCAACTCATTTCATTGAATAATCCTCTTTGCATTAGGATTTATCATTACATAGTCCAAACCCTAGGTCTTATCTTATGTTGGCATTGTCAAACATATTCTTAGATCATATCATATCTTTGATTCATTTCATATCTTTAGGTCATTCCATATCTCTAGATTATAACACATCCTGAGATCATATTCATGTCATATCTTGGGTTCATACCCTAAGTCCTTATCATTTATCATTATCCCCTTGAATTTAGTCTCAAAATTAGGTTTTTCCAAACTCCAAAAATTAAAACATTAGATCAAACCGTAAGTTGTTGTTAGGAAGTCTTGACCTTGTCCAACATTTGTCCTTTTGTCATCAACATCATTTTGTAAAACCAAGCTTAGTATCCAAGCATATAGACAAGACATTCTCATTTGTCCTATAATCATTTTGTCCTTTGTCCTTTTAAGGTCTAGAATTCATTTGAATTTCCCAAGGTTGGGTCTTGGGGTTTGCAATCCAAAAGTTTGTCCAAATCTCGAAAAGTCCAAAAAACATAGATTGTGTTCTTGTCCTAGATTGCATGATCATATTTTAAGGTTGCACTTAGTTTCATATCATTGTCAATATTCCAAGTTTCAAAAGTCTAAAAACACAAATTGTATTGCCATCCCTTTAGGTTGCATTTTTCAATTCCATTAGTTGCATTGCATAATGGCATGTCTTTTGAAATGAGATCCCACGTTTCTTATGATACCATGTCATCGCAATTAAAATATCAATCATGTCAACCCAATTTATACATGTCCCAAAACTTTGATCAAAATTTTTATGATGAAACAAGCATCCAAATACAAAAATTAGAGGAGAAACTAGCTCAAGAATCAAAGATCTTACAACAAAAAGCAAAAAATAGTGAGAAGAATATATCACAAATGTCCAAAATATCTCAAAATTTTCCAGGTCCCAATCCAAATATTGAGCCAATTGATGTAAAATCACTCATTGAATGATCAAACATACCAGCTATCATCTCACAAATAGACATGATGAAACAATTTTAAACAACAAACATAAGTTTCAACCAAGTCCCGAATCAAACTTCATTTGGTCAAACTCTATTCAATCAAATCTTGAATCAACAATCAATGATCCAACATATACAATGGATCATCCAACATACACAACCAATAATTCAACAACAACCAATGATCCAATAATAACCAATCATCCAACTGTTAGGATAACCGGTGAACAACTGAGAGGGGGGGTGAATCAGTTGTTAATAGATTATATCAATTAATCCACTTAATAACCTTTAACTAGATTAAGTACCGGTAAAGCAGAAATAGATGTTGGTAGGAACAGATACTGGTAAACAATACAACTTAACAATTAAAAAGATAATCAATGCAATGCAACCATACCACATAACACCATGATTTATACATGGAAAACCCAGAAAGGGAAAAACCACGGTGGGAAGCCTACCCATAGTCAGATGATACTTCTACAAAAAATATGTGATACAATGAGGGGCCTGCACATGCAGGAAGGAACACTGCCTAGAGGGCACTGCTCATTACAAAAGAGTCTCACTCACTATAGAGAGGTTATAACCACCTCAAGATAAATGGACAACAATCCAGAGTAATGAACTGGCAGAGATAGCATCTACCATGCCTGATTACAGTCTCAGTTAAGCTCAATACCGGAGGCCTTTAACCTCTTCCTTAATCCCAATTCGATCACCTATGATCGACCACATCTCCTTCGCATATGATATTACATTTTAAGACCATGACACTTATTCCCCATTCCATACCATGATCTACAATGAGATTTTACATCATTTTATACCAACCCTAAGGCCTAAACCAATTAGGTTGCCACCTAAAAGATATTACAATAAGATCATTCAATAAATCCATTTTACAATGATATGCCATGTCTCCTTAAGACCAAAAAAATAATAACCAATCCATAGAACATCCTGGTAACATGTAGAGTACACGTTAACATTATACCGATCCATAACCTAGATAGGCATTGGACCTATTCTAGGTCCACCACGCTAAAGAAATGTCTTCAAGTTGTTGAAGCATGATCAAAGAACATCCTTAGCATCCTGAAATCCGTACCAACACTACTTATGCATCCTGTCAAGATTCCTCAATAAAAGCTTTGTCGGTAAAACCTTAAACCAATTCTAGTAAGGGTTTACAAGAGTGTATGATAGCGTCCAATCACCAAGTCAATACCAACTAACCAAAACATGCTCTAGGAATAGGTAACACATAATATCAAACATACTCCATTGATCAAAACATGTCGAAAGTGTCCAACAGATAGTCTCTTCTGCTAGTAACAATAGATCTTCTACATGTAGCCAAAACTTGTCTATTAATAACCAAAACCTATCTATCAATAACCAACCATAATAGCTAGTGTTGACATCAATGAAAAAACATCAATGCAACACACAATCGATTCATCCATAATTCCAACAATCTCCCCCTTTGGCATTGATGGAAACACTAGATGTGAAAAACATCTAAGTACCAAAAAAATACCAAACAAGTCTCCCCTACGGAAGACAACCAACAATCTCCTGAATATCAATAACTCTCCCTCTATGAATGACATCTCTGTAAAGTTTTGAATTTATTTTTCACATCACTATCTCTCCCCCTTTGACATTAATGCCAGAAATCTGACACAAATATCAAAGCAATAATGTAATTCCCTGAATCTCAAAGCTAACTACTCCCCCTGAGTAGTAGCACCACTCATTAGTGCTGAAATGAATAGTAACTCTGATAATGCATGTCGGACTAATGACAGATTGCATCAATCAAGTCTCTATCGAAGGGGCAGAAACCCCTAACCTATCTCTCAAATACTCAAATGATTCCTTAGATAATGGTTTAGTGAATATATCTACAATCTGTTCTTTAGTGTTCACATAAACCAATTTGACATCCTTTCCTTCTACCTTGTCCTTTAGAAAGTTATACTTTATTGATATATACTTGGTCTTAGAGTGAAATATCAGATTCTTAGACATGTCAATAGCTGCAGAGTTATCACAGTAGATAACTACTAGTTCACTACAATTTACCTTGATATCCTTCGACATTTTCTTCATCTGCAAGACTTGAGTGCAATTAGTTGATGCTGCAACATACTCAAATTCTACAGTAGATAAAGAAATACATGGTTGTTTTTGTTGATCCATGAAACCAGTTTCTTTCCAAGAAAGAAAGCTCCACCAGAAGTTCTCTTCCTTTCATCAGTATCTCCTACCCAATCTGAGTCAGTATATGCACATAAAGTGAAATCATCATTTCTAGAATACCATAAGCCATATTATGTTGTTCCTTGCGAATACAGGAATATCCTCTTTACTACACATTCATGATTTTCTTTAGGATTACTTTGATATCTTGAAACAATACTTACTACATTCATAATATCTGGTCTAGTCTAAGTTAAATATAGCAAGCCATCAATCATAGACTTATACCTTGTTGGATTTACTGGTGTAGAAGTATCCTTGATAGATAATTTCTCACTTGTCACCATAGGAGTACTTACCAGTTTGGAATTATCCATACCAAACTTCTTCAACAATTCCCTCATATAATTAGTTTGATAGATAAAGATGCCTTTGTTAGTTTGAGTAATCTACAAACCTAAGAAAAATTTCATCTCACCAATCATGGACATTCCATATTCATTCTTCATGTTGTTACCAAATTCCATGCACAATTTATCTTCTCCTCCAAAAATGATATCATCAACAAATACTTCAATAATAAGAATATCATCATCAATGATCTTGTAATATAAATTACTATCAGCGCCACCTTTAGTAAACCAAGCTTCAAAAGATATTTATCCAACCTTGCATACCAAGCTTTAGAAGCTTGTTTCAATCCATATAAAGCTTTCTTCAATCTGCAAACCATATCTTTATCATCTGTCAGTGAAAATCCATTAGGTTGTTCAATGTATACTTCTTCAAGTTCACCATTCAAAAATGTGCATTTAACATCCATTTGATAAACCTTATAGTTCTTATAAGCTTCATAGGAAATAAATAGTCTAACAACTTCAATTCTAGCTACAGGTACAAATGTCTCACCATAATCAATTCCTTCTATTTGAGAATATCCTTTACAAACTAATCTAGCCTTGTTTCTTACAACTTGACCATCCTCATTCAGTTTATTCCTAAAATCCCATTTAGTTCTAATAACATTCTTATTTTTAGACTGGGGAACTAAAGTCCAAGTCTCATTCTTCTCTATCCGATCTAATTCATCTTCCATAGCCTTTAACCAATGTTTATCCTTACAAGCTTCAATAATAGATTCTGGTTCAATTAGAGAAATAAGACATACCTCTTCATTTACTACTCTTCTTCTTGTCATAACTCTCGTGTTCCTATCTCCAATTATTTGATCTTTAGAATGATTTAACCTTGCATACCTTGGTGTCTTCTGAACTTCAGGTTCACTACTCTGATCATCAGTCACAGTTGAATTTTCTGATTGTGTCGGTGTAACTGTTTTAGTTTCCTGTATCAGTTGAGGCATTGTTGGTTCAGTTATGATCATTTCCATTGCCGGCTCCCTGTCATATGATATAGATTGATTTTGGTACTTCTCATCCACTCTCACATTAGCGGTCTCCACAATTTTCTACAATCTTTTTTTATAGCATCTATATGCTTTTCTTTGAATTGAGTAACCAAGAAATATCCCTTCATCACATCTAGGATCACACTTTCCAATTGAATCATCTCTTTTGATATAGCATTTACTTCCAAAAATTATAAAATATTTAATAGTAGGTGTATGTCCAAACCATAATTCATAAGAGGTCTTACCGGTTTCACCTTTGATGTGAACTCTATTGAATGTGTAGACTGATGTACTCACTGCTTCTCTCTAGTGGATGTGAGGCAATTTGGCTTCCTTCATCACTGATCTTGCTGCATCCAAAATGGTTTTGTTATTTCTTTCCACTACTCCATTCAACTGAGGAGTGTGAGGTGTAGATAAGTGTCTCCTAATTCAATTTGTCTCACAATAACTATTAAATTCATGAGAAGTGAACTCACCGCCTTGATCTGATCTTAGACATTTGATTTTCAATCTAGTTTCTATTTCAACCTTTTCTTTAAAGATCTTGAATTTCTCAAAGGCTTCGGACTTCTCCCTAAGAAAAGTCAACCACATCATCCTAGAATAATCATCAATAATCAACACGAAATACCTATCACCTTGAAAGCTTCTATTCCTTGTAGGACCACATAAGTAAGTGTGAATCAAATCAAATACAACATTATATTTATCATGTATGCTCTTAAAAGAATTTCTAACTTGCTTTCCCAATTGACATTCCTTACATACCGGATTATGAGGCTTCATAATCTTAGGCATATCTCTAACTGCCTTAGTTGAACTGATCTTAACAATACAATAAAAAATAACATGACACAACCTCTTATTCCATAGCCAACTCTCATCATTATGAACAATCAAACATGTCTTATTACCAATGTTCAAGTTGAAGATATTACCTCCTGTCTGAATACTGGTTGCAATCTCCAAACCAGTCTTGTTAATGATTTTTCATTTTCTATCTTTAAACTAAAGTTGGAAACCCTTTTCCACCAACTGACCAACACTCAAAAGATTATGCTTTAAACCTTCTACATAATAGACATTGTTAGTATTATGCTTACCATCCAGAGAAATAGTACCTCTACCTTTGATCATAATGCTTTGTCATCTCCAAATCTAACTTGACCCCCATTCTATTCTTGTAGGACATAAATTTTCTTTTATCTCCAGTCACATGATGTTAGCATCCACTATCAATTACCCATTCATCCTTATCTTCGACTTTTGTTGCCTGGGCCTTTTCTTCATTCATGATAGCCAGTTTTGGTTCATCTTCCTTTAAAGCATAGAACACCCATTCCTTTCCATTGTTGGATCCACTAGCAGAATCTTCTGTCGATTCATCCCCAGAGTCATCACTTACTCCTTACTCATCCACTATGTAGAATTGTTTACTTTTCTTGAATCTATATATGTTCTAGTTAGGCTTAAATGATTTCTCAAATCTTTCTTCAAATCTTGCATTCCTTTCAAAACATCTAGATGCAAAATGACCAATCTTATTACATGCAAAACATTTAAAAGGTGCTTTTCCTTCACTTACTTCCTGTCGGTCCTTTAGGTACTCTTCTAGAAAATAAGGCTTTGATTTTCCTAAATTCTTCATCTTCTTTCCTCATATCTTCCAATTGTTTTGCATATAAGGCTTTCAAATCACTTTTGTCAATAGATAATGATGCCTGAAAAGCAGGTTCAAATTTTACAGCTCTAGAAGGTCCAAATTCTTCAAGCTCAAAAGCAAATAATTTCCCAATCACAATGTCTTTGTTAATTGAATTGTTTGTCATTGTTCTCAAGTCATTAATTGTAGTTGCCTTCATCTTGTAAGCCAATGGAAGGGATCTCAAGACTTTGGAAACTATTTCATCTTCACTCAGAGATCCTCCACAACATTGAATTCTCATAACAATCACATTTACTCTTTCCATAAACACAACAATTCTTTCATTATCTTCCATCTTCAAGTTTTCATATCTCACCCGATAACCATCAAGTTTAGCAATTTTGACAGTAGGATCACCTTTATTCAAAGTTTTCAATTTATCCCACATAGCCTTTGTCAGTGATTTATTAGTCAATCCCATGATTTGCAGATCAATAAGTGCACACAAGAGGGCTTCTCTAGCTCTATAATTATTTTTAATATTCTTGTCCAGGTCTGCAAGAATATGATTGCTAGATGTCGGATCATAAGGTGTGTATCCTTTCTCAGTGATCTCCCAAATATCCTTTCCAAGACATCTAAGTTGAGTCTCCATTCGAATTTTCCATATCCCATAATTTGTTCCATCAAGCTTAGGGATTTCTCTTCTGAAAATAGCTATCGGTGGATTAGTTGTCATAGGATCTACCTCAAGCGGTTAAGCTTCTACAAAAGAGGACCAAAGCTCTGATACCAATTGTTAGGATAACCGGTGAACAACTGAGAGGGGGGGGGATGAATCAGTCGTTAACATATTATATCAATTAATTCACTTAATAACCTTTAACTAGATTAAGTATCGGTAAAGCAGAAATAGATGCCAGTAGGAACAGATACTGACAAACAATACAACTTAACAATTAAATAGATAATCAATGCAATGCAACAATACCACATAACACCATGATTTGCATGTCGAAAACCCGAAAAGGGAAAAACCACAATGGGAAGCCTAGCCACAGTCAGATGATACTTCTATAGAAAGTATGTGATACAATGAGGGGCTTGCACGTGAAGGAAGGCACACTTCCTAGAGTGCACTTCTCATTACAAAAGAGTCTCGCTGACTACAAAGAGGTTATAACCAGCTCAAGATAAATGGACAACAATCCAGAGTAATGAACTGCCACAGATAGCATCTACCATGCCTGATTATAGTCTCGGTTAAGCTCAATACTAGAGGCCTTTAACCTCTTCCTTAATGACAATTCAATCACCTTTGATCGACCAAATCCCCTTCACATATGATATTGCATTTAAAGACCACGCCACTTATTCCCCATTCCATACCACGATCTATAATGAGATCTTACATCATTTTATACCAACCCTAAGGCCTAAACCAATTAGGTTGGCTACCTAAAAGATATTACAATAAGATCATTACATAAATCCATTTTACAATGATATGCCATGTTGGATTTAGACCAAAACAATAATAACCGATCAATAGAACATCCCAAAACATCCCGGTAACATGTAGAGTGCACATTAACATGATATTGGTCCATAACCTAGATAAGCACCAGACCTATTTTGGATCCACCACGCTAAAGAAATATCTTCAAGCTATTGAAGCATGATCAAAGAACATATTCAAAATCTTGAAAGTCGCACAAACACTACTTATGCATCTTGTCAAGATTCCTCAGTAAAAGCTCTGCCGGTAAAACCTTAAACCAATGTCAGTAAGGGTTTACAAGAGTGTATAATAAAATCTGATCACCAAGTCAATACCAACTGACCAAAACATGCTCTAGGAACATGTAACACATAAAATAAAACATACTCCATTAATCCAAACATGCTGGAAGTGTCCAACAGATAGTCTCTTCTACTGGTAACACTAGATCTTCTACCAGTAACCAAAACCTGTCTGTCGATAACCAACCATAAAAGCTAGTGTTGACATCAATGAAAAAATATCAGTGCAACACATAATCAATTCATCCATAATTCCAACACCAACAACAATCGATGGTCCAACATTTCTAACCAGTACAGCCAGTGGTCCAATATATCCAATCAACACAACCAATCATGTAATTTCAACAAAATGCTCAACCAAACATACAATGTGAACAATTCGTTCAACCAACTATGGAGTATCAACATCAAACCCAATCAACAAGTCAATATCAATGTCTACAACCACAAATTCGGAAACAAAAGTTGCAACTCACACCAAAACAAATTTCAAAAATTTCAGACCAATTCAACCAAAACCAAATCCCTTTCAAACAAATCCAAAATAAAAACCCAAACATCTCAAAACCTTGCAAGGATTCAAATGTGTCTCCAAAAAAAGGTAGCTCTATTACAAATCTCTTAAAGAGAGTCCTAAGTGATTTTTTTGAGAAAGATCAAAATCATGCACCTATGAATGGCTCACTCCTACATAAACAAATTAAATTTTCAGTGTACTAGATTCTGACACCTTTTGAATATTTACAAGAATCTCCCATATCATCTCCTAAAGCCTCACAAGAGAAATGTCTACCATCGCGTCCAAATAATACATCAAATAATGCATACTCCCAAGGGCTATCTACAATAGAAATATAAACTAATCTACTTCTTTATACAAATCCCTATTGGCATTGTATTTTCATTGATGTCAATCGATATGTATAATAGGTCATCAGTATGGATGGTTATTGGTAATCTTGGTGTATGCAAGGTGCAAGTAGGAAATGTTACCATCATGGTGGTTTACTGGTAAGTTGGCATGATCAACATGAAAGGTATGTTACCGGTATGAAGGCAGTAATATTGTCCACCAGCAAGAAGGCTAGAGACAAGCACAACAAAGAGAAACCCAGTGAATCATTAGGCAAGAAGACTAGTAGCGTAAGGCAAATACCGGTAGGATGTTTTTGGTCGGTGACCAAGCTTGAACCAACAAAGTGGACTAAGCTGAGGTGGATGCCAACAAAGAAGACACTTGGACTCCAGGTGGCAATCATACAAGTAGTTGGTGAGGTGTATTTTGGAAAGGTTGGTGAAGAGTAGGTTGACATTAAATGTCAACTTCTAATATCATAGGAAGAGTATAGAGGAATGCAGCTTGATGCAGACCAAGGGATAGAGATTTGATCTTTTGTCTTCATGATCGGTGCATGATATCTGATCTCCTTGTCGACCTAGAAAGGTAAACTGCTAGAACATTAATGGTGATTTACAAAAGAAGAGTTGTGCTTTCCAAAAATAGAAAACATGTACAAATAGAAGAAGGTATGGTGGTGTAGTGTTGCCTTGTTACAAGATACTGATCTTAGAGGTCAGATTTGATGAAGATCTGATCTGATTGAAGTCGGTAAAGAAAGCCCTAGGTAGAAATATTTAAATATTGCAGTTAGGCGGGAAAACCAATTGATAAATATGTAGATTGATAATCAAAATACATGGTGATGTTGCATAAGAGATAGATGTCTAAGAAGAGAGAGCGATTGAGACAACAGAGAGTGATCAAAGTAAATATCAAAAAGTGTCTAAGTGTTGGAGTAGAACTGATAGGGAAGAGAACTGGTAATATTAAAGTAACCAGTAAGCTGCCAAGAGTATAGTAGTTGTGGGAACCGGCAAAGGAAGATTGAGCTAGATAGTAGTAAAGAGTCTAAGAGAGAAAATGTGAGAAAAAGGAGATTTAGGAAGATAGAGTGAGCAAAGCAACCAGTAGGATACAAAGTAGAGCAACCAATAGAAAATTGATCAGTGTTGCAACCGGTGAGAAGACATCTCAAAGTTAGAAAGTGCTAAGGATTTGAAGAAATTAGAAAAGGCAAAGACTAACTGGTAAGGAGTTAGAGTGAGTGAATAGTGAACTAGTAGCAGAAGAAGCAATGAGATAGAATAACCAGTGGAGTGTATTCATTGGAGGTGTTACAAAACTCATTTGTAACAAAGTACTATTATTGTAATAAGTTGTTATTTTATTGTGTATCACTAAGTTGGATCTTGGTGCAGGGGTTGGTGCTCCTTTGGGCTAGTGCCCATAAACAATTAGGGGTTGGTGCCCTAAATTAGAATTGATTGGTGCTCCCTGGGTTAATGCCCTAAATCTTTGTAATACAGTTGTTATATTTTGAGGCTGGATTGGAGCAGTAGACTCAAACACCATTTCTCACTGAGGTTTTTCCCACATTGTGTTTTCCTCGTACATCAGATGTTGTGTGATGTGTTTTTGTGAGTTCTTGCATATTGATATTTTCTTTGTCTAACCAATTTACTCACTTAGTGTTTGAACTACTGACCAGTACACTCTCTTAGGTTTAAAAGGATAAGATTATTAGAAACCACTGATCCCCCCCTCTCAGTGGTATCTTATGTTCTACAATTGGTATCAAAGCCAAGTTACCAGTTGGTCAAAGATTTCTCTATCTTGGGTAGATTCTGGTCTAAGAACACAATGGCAAGAAATGAGTCCTCCTCCTCCAAATATCCCATGTTTGATGGAACTAGTTATGCCTTTTGGAGCATAAGAATGGAAACCTATATGTCCTCTCTAGGATTTTATGTTTGGATGTATGTAAAGAATGGGTATACAATCCCTCTTTGTTCCTCCCAGAGACCAAGATTCTAAGAAGGAGTATGAGAATAATGCAAAGGCTAAACATGCTATTCTTAGTGGGTTGTCAGATAATGAGTTTGTCAAGGTTATGCATTTCTCATCCGCCAAGGGGACTTGGGAAAAAATGTGGAGATTATTTGAAGGAGATGTCAAGGTCAAGGTGGCCAAGCTACAATCACTAAGAGGTTAGCTTGAAGGCTTGAAGATGAAAGATGAAGAAAATATTGCAGACTACCTTCACAAAGTAGATGAAACTATGAACACCATCAGAGGACTTGGAGAGGAAATAAATGATGAAGTTATTGTCAAAAAGGTATTTCAATCACTCATATCTAAGTATGATACTAAGGTCTCTACTATAGAGGAATCCAAGGATCTGAAAATGTTTTCAATGGATGATTTTATTGGCTCCCTAACTGCTTATGAGATGAGGATGACCGGTGAAGGATCTTCTAAGAAAGAAGTTGCTTTCAACTCCATCAAGAAGAGAAAGGTAGATATTGCTCATGGTGAATCCAATGAAGATTTAGATATTGAGGTGGAAAAATTTGTGAGAAATCTCAAAAGAGGATTCGATAAGTATAAAGGAAAGTTGCCACTCAAATGCTTCAACTATGGTAAAATAGGACACTTTGCCACAAAATGTCCCTAGTGAAATCGGTGAAGATGAGAAAAGGAGCTCTAGTGGGTCTACCAGTAAAGACAAAGAGAAGAAAGTCTATCGGCAAGGAAGAAGAAGCTACCAGAAGTAGAACAACCTATATACCATTCAGGATGATGCCACAAATAAAGAGAGTGCATCAGAAGATGGCTGCCATGAGGATGAGAGAGAAGTTAATCTCTTTATGGCACTAGATAAACCGGTTGATGAAGATGAGGAAGATGAAGACATTGAAGCTGAAGTGGACCTAGAAGGTGAACTCATAAGTGCACTTGAGGAGTTAAATAAAACAAGAAGAGAACTCAAGAAGATTAAGCATGTTGCTCCAGAGGAACAAGAACTGCTTGAGAAAACTCTAGAGGAATCCAAGAAAGCAATATTTGATTTGAAACTCCAATTGGAAGAGGCTAAGAGGATATGTGAAGTTACATCCTTTGATTTGATGAAAAAGGAGAAGGAGCATCAGAAGTTAGAAGAAGAGATTGTTAGGCTCGGAAAGGACCTTGATAAGAGCAAGGATGAATTAAAGATGAGAAGCAAGTATGAGGGCAGCACTGAAGCTTTGGACAAGATGTTGAGTAATCAAAAGCACTCAAAAGACACCGTTGGCTTAGGATTTGAAGAAGGAAAAAGTTCAAATAGAAAAGACACATCCGATAAAGAGATACAATTCACTTCCTCAAGTGAAAGTAAAGAGAAGCAAACATTTACTATCAGCAAAGATACTGGTAAGAAGACCTGTGTTGAGGCTACAAGAAATCAACCTATGAACTAGTATGCTCAACCAATGAACTAGAAGCCTCACCCAATGTACCCAAATGCAAATTATAAAGACAGGCTAAAGATTGATGATGAAGGGCTCACCAAAGTCTACAATATGAGAAGAAGACATCTGGTGAGACAAAGGCCTACCAGTCCATAGCAACAAGATCGGTATGTACCTAACCTCCATGGCTACTGCTAACATTGTAATAAGTTCGGACAAAGAATTGTTGATTGTAGATTGATGAATAAGACCCCTATTAGTTTTAAAAATAGAAATACATTCAATGCACTCTGGGATATGGATGTTGCTTGTTATTAGTGCAATGGATTTGGTCATAGGAGTTTTGAATGTAGGAGAAGTCAATTAGTGTCCTACAATAGTTTTAAAGGTTTATCATTTAATGTAAATGTGAAATGTTGTAATTGTCAAGAGTTTAAGCACATTGCAAAGCATTGTAGGCTCAAAAAAATAAAGCAAAAGAAGTCAGCACGAGATCATAAACTGGTAGTTAAACCAGAACATGAAATTGCAATAGACAAGAAGAAAGAGGCCAAACCGGTTTGGGTTGAGAAGGAAAAGAACAAAGCATAATCAAGTCAGATTGTGCAGACCATTCCACACTACATGTAGAGAGAAGACACTTGTGGGTTGTAGTTAGTGGATGTCCCAATCACATGACCGGTGACAAAAAAAAATTATAAAGCTTGAAGATTGGAATGGAGGCTCAGTATGATTTGGAGATAACTCCTCCATTAAGATAAAAGGAAAAGGTACCCTAAATATAGATGGAAAATTGAAGGCACATGATGTATACTATTTAGAAGTTCTAAAGATCAATTTTCTAAGTGTGAGTCAGATGTTTGATAAAGGATATAAATTCACTTTTGACTCTACCGGTTGCTAGATAAGAAAAGAGAGTACTGGTCAGATTGTTGTAGAAGGTAAAAGAACAAATGAAAATGTGTACAATCTGAAAGAGTGATACAAGTCCCAATGCATGATGGGACAAGTAGCTGAGAGTTGGATGTGGAACAAAAGATTAGGACATATAAACTTTGACAATTTGGTCAAAGTAAGAAAGAAAGGCTATGTGAGACACATACCGGAGATCATCAAATCCGTAAGCATATCTTGTGATGAATGTGTACAAGGAAAGAAGACTAAGGTGACCTTCAAGACTAAAGAACATAATACTTCAAGGCCACTTAAACTTGTGCATATTTATCTATGTGGTCCAGCCAGGACAAGAGCCCTAGCCGGTGAGAGATATTTTGTGATCTTCATTGATTATTTCTCAAGAATGACATGGGTTACTTTCCTACAAGACAAATTTCAAGCATTTGAAATATTCAAGATATTCAGGAAGATGGTTGAGAGGGAAAGTGCATACAAGCTTAAATCTCTAAGATCTAACTAGCGTGGAGAGTTCACATCAAATGAGTTTGAAGACTACTATGAGAGACATGGAATAAGAAGATAGTATTCAGCTCCAAGGACACCACAACAAAATGGTGTTGTAGAAAGGAAAAATAGGATTGTCAAGGAGATGGCAAGAACCATGCTAAATGAAACTAACATACCAGATATATATTGGAAATAAGTAGTTCATACTGATGTATATACTTTGAATCAGGTTCAATTAAGAACAAACAACATGATGACACCTTATGAATTGTGGTATGACCGAAAGCCATCAGTTGGGTATTTCAAAGTGTTTGGGAGTAAAGGCTTTATCAAAAGAGATCAGGATGGCTTGGGGAACTTTGATTCTAGGAGTGAAGGTCTTTTCCTTGGTTACTCAACTCACAGTAAGGCCTACAAGTGCTACAACAAAAGACTAAGAAGAATCATTAAGAGTGTGCATGTTAGAGTGGATGAAGTCTTGAATAAATGAAGACAAGATCAAGTCAACTAGTATGATGATTCTGGTGATGAGGATGAAGTTCAATATGGTAGTGAACTGAAAGAAGCATCAAACAAGTCCCCTAATCAGTATGTGCAGAAAAATCACCCTCAAGATCAGATTATAGGAAACAAGAATGATGGTGTAGAGACTAGAAGAAAACTTGCTTGGACCAATGAACAAGTAAATTTCTACCTCATGACTGAAATGGAACCCAAAATATTCAATGAGGCCAGCAAGAGTGAGAAATAGATGGTTTAAATGGAAGAAGATCTAAAACAAATTGTAAAGAACAAACTTGGGAATTAGTTTGATGCAAGAGCATCCTCGGTTCACAGCAATCTTGCATCAATTAAAAACATTTTCTTTTCATTTTTGTTTTTTGCTTGCAGTTTCAGTTTTCCTTTCTGTGTGTCCTAGATTTGGCTCACCGGATCTTATGGAGATGGATTCTACTTGAAGACTTGATCATCTTTCTTTCTTTCAAACCACATCTCATTTGGATCACTTTTCAGCAATATATCGCTACCGGTTTCCATGATAGTTTCATGTTACCGGTTGTTCCTTTGTTATCGGTTTACTAAGACCTATTCTAGTGATCTACCAAAACCCATTCTGAAGCTTGTGGAGATTTGGATGTTGATCTTGATGTTTCTTAGTGTGTGGCCGACCTTCTACATTTCATCCTTTGGATTTTTTGGAGGAATCTCTTAGCGGAGGCCGATCGTGTTCATTTTGCATGTTACATCTTGTCCTTCAGGTTTTGATCCCTTTTGGGATGACTGGATACTTTGGATCGATATATCTATATATATATATATATATATATATATATATATATATATATATTTGTAATCATGCTTTAGAATGTAATGAATTGTAATAAATTAGAATCAATAAGAATCAATAAAGAGTATCAGATAGATAGATTGTGCCTAGAAGATAGATCTTTTGATTCATGGTCCCAGTTGTGACCTATTCTACCAGGCCTATGTGTCGATATGTTGTAACCCGATTGTTACCAGTTGGATGTAATAAAATTTCATGCAATAAAACTATCTGCTCTACATTGCCTCCATCATATATGTGTGTTTTCATTGTGTTTACTCTTGCTGGATGGTTTGGACTGATCTCTTTGAGGTCCCTCCTCACTAGTGACTGCTTCAAGTGGTATCAGAGCGAAGTTTCATTCTAGAGCTTGTGTGTCCTGGATTTTTGTTGTAGGGTGGTGGATTGCGGATGCAACTTACAATTGCAGAGGACTAGCATGAATCAATGGAATGGAGAAGAACTAGAAATGGTAGAGCGTGTGGGAATGTAGACCCTATTGTGATGGAAATTTTGCAAGGAATAGCAGCCTGGTCATAAGTTGTGGAGACATCCCAGAGAAGAGGCTGACATATTGAGGATGTGAACAAAGATGAAGGAGAAGAAGCCCCAACAGAACAAGTGAACCTACCAGTAGTTGATCCGGATGAAGAAATGTTTTTAAGGGTTTTGAGTAGGGTGAACACTAAACCTCATTTTACCCCAATGGAATATGATGGGAAGTTAGATTCAGATGAATTGATAGATTGGATCTTGGAGATGGAGAAGTATTTTGATTTTGAAAACACTGCAGAAGAGAGGAAGGTGAAATATGCTTGTACATGGTTGAAAGGTCATGCATCTCTTTGGTGGGAGCATTTACAAGTTGATAGACAAAGAAGAGGTAAATAAAATATTAAGACATGGGATCAGACGATTGCTAAGTTAAAATCAAAGTTTATCCTGATGAATTATCAAGTCGATTTGTTCCAGAAGTTGCAGAATCTGAGACAAAAGGAATCTAGTGTGAAGGAGTACACCGAAGCATTTTACAAGTTGAACATCAGATCCAGACATGTTGATGATGAAGTTGAACAAATTGCAAGATATTTGAACGGATTGTGAATGTCTATACAAGATGAACTCAGTATGATCAAATTGGAGAGTGTTGAAGAGGCTTACCAATATGCACTAAAGGGTGAAGAGAATTTGAATAAAATCTTAGGATTCCCACAGATACTGAGAGGAGCGAGTGAATTAGTATCTAATCGGTTAGTTGAATTTCTTAACTTAAAACATGTAGAACATATTATAATAGTGTACCGGTATGCAAGAAATAATGCAATAAACAGAATTAAAAGCAACCACATGAAAAACACACCATAACACAATGATTTAATGAGGAAACCTGGTGGGGGAAAAACCTCAGTGGGATTTGTGACCCACAATATTCACTTATTGGCCAATAAGAGAATATTACTGCTACAAGAGGGGCCTGCACATGCAGGAAGGCCAACTACCTAGAGCTCACTTCTCAATGGGAAGTCGCACTGACTTACAATGATGGATTATACAAATCCCATATCTTGTACTACTTCAGAATAGCATCTATAATGCTAGATCTAGTACTGGTTGTTGCTCTACTTCTTACATAAACCCTTAACCTATAATTTGCATAATAGGTATGTCTTATTTCGCCTAAATATGATCTTCTTACTTACTTCCAAATGTTCTACAATGATCTCTCATATATAAGAGTCATTTTACAATGATGCCAAGTCGGCTTTCAAAGATTTTACAATAATAAACAAAATACAATATAACAAAAATCATGTCGACCTCTATGCCGGTATGCTTCCTTTCTCTGTCAGTACCGGTGGTCTGAGTGCCAGTGTAGAGTCTGATCTTGCTAGTGCTGGTGTAATGCCTTGCCGGTGCCATAGCATTGCAAGGTTGCCATCAATGACAAAACCTTCAATCACCTATAATGTCTCATTGGAGTGTGCATATGCCAACAATCCCCCCTTTGGCATTGATGGCAACACTCATGAGAAAATTCAAAAGTGTATCCAAAACTTGTAATCCAAAAATATTTCCAAAAATATGTTACCAGAAATATAAGAGCTCCCCCTGAGCAGATAAGTCTTTTGTCGGTTATTTTCTCATACTACTACTCCCCCTTTGGCATCAATGACAAAGGTTGCCAAGATGTTAGTAGAGTTGTAGTCTCACTCAACCTTGTAATTGGGTAGTTAAAATTTGAAAAAGATCTGCCAAAATCAAGTTTATACTTTCCATAAACTTCTTGCTGTCCTTTATTGTTGTCTCTGTTCTTTTAACTGTACCGGTGAGGTGTTGCATATCCTCTGTTGGTGTTCTCTATCCCTATACTAGTGCCTCAGATATTTCCTTCTGTAATGATGCTAGATAGTCCAATCTTGGACTCAGTGTTAGTCTCAAATGCTTTGCCTTATTTACTATTCTGTCCTTTTCTCTTTCTAACTTAAGTAAGTCTTCCTCAAAACTTGTTATCCTTTGCTCAAAAACTGATAATGTATCAGGTGAGTTAACAAAATTGTCTACGAGTTTATTGATTTCATCCTATACCTTGCTCATTTTCTTATCTATGTCTACTGTCAAAAAGTTTGTCTTGCAAGTATCTTTGTACAGAGTTTTAAATTCCTTTAATAAGTTGCATAGTTCTGGTAGAAGTGTGTCAAATTCCCTAGTACACTTCTTTATCTGATCTTCAAAGAATTTTTACTTTTCAATTTCTACCTTATTCTTCAATGTCTCTTCCTTTATTTGCTCAATAGTCACTGTGTTCTCAGTGATGTATTTACACAAAGTATCAAATTGTTTTAAAGAATCCTTATTGTCTATGTTACAGTTAGGAGCTATTACCTTCAAAATTGGGATTGTGTCATCTATAGCTTTATAAGCCTGTGAACTACAATCTGTTATCTTTTTGATGAAGTCCAAAAGTACTTCAGTTACATTTGTTGATTTTTAGCCTGCTGAGGAGGAACCAACATTTTGAATTCCACTAGTGGAGGAAGTAACCAAGCTTGTAGTGACCGCTGGTAGGTCAATCTATGTTTCCATTTCTTTAACCAATGGTTTTTGATCTTCTCCTATTGTCAGTGGCACTGTTTCCATGTGAACCTATTCCTGTTCTGGAGCTTGTTGCTCTACTTGTCTCTCTGTTTGTTGCTCTATTTTAGTCTCAATCCAAGTCTCTACCTATTGCCCCATGTTATCAACTTCAACTTCCCTTTCAATATTGTCAATGCTGTCAGTTGTCGGTGGCTCACTAGACATATCTGTCTTGCTGGTTGTATCTTTGTCTATCACAATGTTGACCTCTTATGTATCAACATCAACTATGTATAGTACCTCAGGATTAGGATTAGTATCCTTTATGTCCATACTCTCATCTGTCGGTTGATCTTTAGTAGTTTTTACCGGTGATGCAATTTGAGGCAGTGGGGATAAGTTATCTTTTACTTTGATACTCAAAGGTCCACCAACCTTTCCTTTTCCTTTGTCTCTCTCCTTCTGGTATACCTTTATTGGTTTGGGATTCCTGTATTCTTCTTGTTTTTCTTTCTCAATAAGAAATATGTCCCATGCATTTTTGGTTTCCTTTGTTACTTCATTCACTCTTCCAACCATTAATGCAATATGTCAGTGTGCAGTAGAGAATACTGACCAGTTGGCTTCTGCAATTAAGTCATCTATCTCCTTAGGTGAGTTTATTGGATAAACAACAAGTAAATTTTCAATTTTTATTTTCTTATCAAGCTCTACAACAGCTTGTTTCTTGCTTCCAGTATTTTGAACAATTCATTTGGTAGATCATCTATTACTTACATTAAGAACTTCTTATAGATGTCCATGTGTAAAATAATAAAATAACACTATTTTCAACTTGTTCTTTGTCATCTACTGATAGTGTATCATAGACATTTCCTATGTTTTTGAGTTTCCCTTCCTCTGTGATTTCATATAGCAATTTTTCAAGAGGGGCCAAGTTTTGTTTAGTCTTCTTCCTCTTTGGTGTCAACTTTTTCTTTGGTGTTGTCTTTCTAACCGGAGACCTCACTGCCTGTTGTTTTTGTCTAGTCCTTCTAGGCAAATTTGTGGATGCTGGTGAAGGATCCCTTTTCCTTACAACTCTTTTGAAAGCTGCAGGCATGTCACTCTCCGAAGAAGTAGCTACCAGTGATAGGTGAGTCTTAGGCTATAGATTTCCTAACTCATCCTCAGTGATACCAGTTTGTTTTAATACATCTTCTTTAATATCCTTAGCCTATCTAGAACCTCTTCTCATAACTGCTTCAACCTTTTTCACTCTCTTCTTAGATTGAATTTTTTTTTCTATGGTCTCAGCACTACCAATTACTTCTTCCTTTGGCTCATTTGGTGCTTCTAGGAGTGCTTTAGCATAAGTTTCAATTATATGATCATCGATCTCGTAACCCATCTCTGTTACCCAAATTGTTCTTGGGATGACTGCTTCCATCAAGATCTCATCCTTTTTTATTACAAAACATATATCATCCTTGTATTTGTTGACAATTTTTTGTGATAGTCTGATTCTTTTGTTCATCCTAACCTTTAGTGCTTGAAAATACTCATGAATGTTCTTTTCTTTGTTCTCACCCATGTTATTGAATAGGTCTGTTAATTGTTTTCCTACTAGTATATCAAATCAAAGATTATTATGGCCAATACCAGGAACCTATTTAGTTATGTGTAGCATCAAGCATACAAGTAGATTTCCAAATCTAAATGTTCCTTTCTTATCCTTCTTGATTTTGCCTAAGTTATCAGTCAACTCATCTTTTAACCATTCACATACATCAATTTTCACATTGTCTTTAACCATGCCATAAGCACTTTTAATGCATAAATTGGAAACTGAGTTAAGTC
Organism: Cryptomeria japonica; assembly: GCF_030272615.1. Classification (NCBI taxonomy): domain Eukaryota; kingdom Viridiplantae; phylum Streptophyta; class Pinopsida; order Cupressales; family Cupressaceae; genus Cryptomeria; species Cryptomeria japonica. Next base: position 681,329,103 of record NC_081411.1, read on the forward strand.
TGTTTGCATGAGTTTCTTTGTGCCATAAAATCATGCTAACAAATCTCACATTTATATTAGTCACATCATTAACTCTCAGAGACCTTCTGTCTGATGTTGCACCGGTTAAGTTCATTACTAGGTCATTGGAGATCTTCTTGGTTTTGTCTGGTCTATTACCGGTGGAAGGTAACCCTATTACTGCTTTCATAGCTTCCTTTGATATTTTGTGTACTGAATCAAGCCAAAATAATGAACCATGTACCCTGCTTAAAACTATCCTAATCACCTCCTTGGGAAATTTAGGAATGCAGAGGATTTCAATGAATCCTAGGGTTTCAACAATTTTATGTTCAGGTTTTACATTGTCGGAATTGTCACATATGACAGTCTTATACATGCTTTTGATTTCTTCATCTCCTAATTCCTCTATGTTGCAATGAATATATATTCGGGGATCTTCTGCAAAAACAACTCCCTTTGGAATTTGGGAAAAAACACCTATATTGTCATCTTTCTTAGTTACCTTGGGAACTAGTTGAAATACGGGCCTAGGGAATTTTATAACCTCAACTACTGTAGGGTTTTCTATGAATTCAGGTGTAGAGGAGGATGCCATGATGATAAATACCTTTTTATGCCTTTGGATGGATTGATTTCTGAAGTGCTTTGCCTCTTTCCTTAGCTCTGCAAATTTTGCGCTCTTCGAATGTTTGAAATCTCAGTGAAGTGAAATGGAGCCAAAACCACAAATTTATAATGTTTATTTGCCATCTACCACATTTAATGTATGTCGGTATAGAGGTAATTTCCAACTTCTCACCATTAACTAAGGCAATCATAGCATATGTCTCATTGATTGCCAAACCCTCAAGAAAATTTTCTTCAATTTGATGAAGAGCTTCCTACCAGTGGAGTATTACTCTGTCCTGCCGGTGAAGCATCACTCTGTCCTACCAGTGAAGCATTGATTGGTTCTTCCAGTGGAGGAGTATTCCCCACAATATTTAGGTCTGACTTTCTAATCCATTGTTTTGAGAATTCTTGCTTAACTTCTTCAACTTTTTCTTTTCCTTTCAAGCTAGAACTTTTGTTGTTTGCCAGTGATCCTTTACTTCAATAGAATTTTGCAATATGCCCAATCTTGTTACATGCATAACAAGTCACATTATTCTTCCGAATAGCTTTCCCATAACCTATGTCAGTTTGTGTTCTACATTGATTAGATAGGTGTCCAAATCTTCCACAAACATAACATCTCACATTCATTCTGCAATTTTTAGAGTTGTGACCAACTTTGTTGCATTTTGAACATTGACCGGTGGGTGTGTTGATATTCTAATAATTTATCGATCTACATTCATTTGCTCTATGACCATACTTATTATAGTTAAAGAATTTTCCATTGAATTTATAAGCATTAGGTTGCCTTACCGGTTTGCTATGATCCTGAGTGTTTGTTGTTTGCATATGGACACTCCAATGAGACACTGTATGTGATTGAAGGTTTTGTCATTGATGGAAACCTTGCAATCCTATGGCAGGGGCAAGACAGTACACTAGCAAGACATCATACAAGCAAAGTATTACACAGGCAAGACAGTGCATCGGCATCAACAGATCACTCTACACCGGCACCGGCACAGAAGAAAATATGTATACCAGCATAGAGGCCAACAAGATTTTTGTTATGTAATATTTTGTTTATTATTGTAAGCCGACTTGGCAAATTCTAAAATGACACTTGTATATAAAGGAGATCATTATAGACATTTGAAAAGTGATATAGGTGATGAAAGGGCATAAAGAGAATTATTAGGCAGACCTAATGTGCGAATTATAGGTCAAGGGTATATGTAAAGAACAGAGCAAGAACTGGTACTGAATTTGGCATTAGAGATGTTATTGTAAAGTAGTACAAGTCATTGGATTAGTATAATCCTTATTGTAAGTCAGTGTGACTTCCCATTGAGAAGTGAGCTCTAGGCAGTTGGCCTTCCTACTTGTGCAGGCCCCTATTGTAAGTAATATTCTCTTATTGGCTAGTGAGTGAATATTGTGGGTCACAAATCCCACTGAGATTTTACCCACACCGGGTTTCCTCGTTAAACATCTTGTGTTATGGTGTACTTTTCATGTGGATATTCTTGATTCTGTGTATTGCATTATTTCTTGCATACCGGTACACTATTATATTATGTTCTGCATGTTTCAACTTAAGAAATTCTTATTACCAGTTAGATACTGATTCACCCCCCCCCCTCTAAGTATCTGTGGGACCCCTAACAATTGGTATCAGAGACTGGTCCTCTATTTTCAAAAGCCTAATAGCTTGAGGAAGATCTTGACACCGGTAAAGATGGAAAATCTGATGAAGCAACTTGAAGCAGCTCTTACAAACTATGATGCAAAAAAATTGAAAAATATCAAATTAGAAGATGATTTGAGAGCAGCTTAGGATATCATTTAGGCACTTCAAGAAAATTTTACTGTTGCAAGAAATAAGAGAAGAGAACTCTGTGAAAAATTGCAAAATGAGAATGATGAAAAGGAATCGCTTAATGATATGATAAGCAAGTTGAAACAAGAGATCATGACAACAAAAAATGAAATGTAGGATATGACTATGAGATTTTGCAAAGAGATTAAGGATAGAAAGAAGAATGAAGAAGAATTGACCAAAAGACTAAGTGATGCAGCAAATGAGAACACAAGACTTAGCTATGAACATGACATGTTGAAGATAGATTTGATGCATACATAGAATGACTCAAATGAACTGATGAGACAAAAGGAAATCTTGGAAAGGGAACTGGAAACTGCAAATCAACAAAAAGAAAAATTCAAGAAAAGCTTAGAGGAACTTGGTACCTTGTTGAAGAATCAAAAACCTAAAGGTGACACTTTTGGAATTGGCTTTGAAGTTGGTGAAAGCTCCGGTACTGCAAATACTCAGGATCACAACAAACCGGTAAGACAACCTAATGCTTATAAATTCAATGGAAAATGCTTTAACTGTAATAAGTATGGTCATAGAGAAAATGAATGTAGATCTAAGAATTATTAGAATATCAATACACCTACCGATCAATGTTCAAAATGCAACAAAGTTGGTCATAACTCTGAAAACTACAGAATGAATGTGAGATGTTATGCTTGTGGAAGATTTGGACATTTATCAAATCAATGAAGAACACAAACTGGCATAGGTTATGAGAAAGCTATTCAGAAGAATAATGTAACTTGTTATGCATGTAACAAGATTGGGCATATTGCTAAATTTGTAGAAGTAAAGGTACATCGGTAAACAACAAAAGTGCTAGCTTGAAAGGTAAGGAAAAAGTTGAAGAGGTCAAGCAAGAATTCTCAAAGCAATGGATTAGAAAAGCAGATCTAAATATTGGGAATACTTCTCCACTGGTAGAACCAATCAATGCTCCATCGGTAGGACAAAGTGATGCTTCACCGATAGGATAGAGCAGTGCTCCACTAGCAGGAAGTTCTTCATCTAATTGAAGAAAATTTCCTTGAGGGTTTGGCAGTCAAATGCCACAAGTGCTAATTATTCCCTCGGTTAGAGATAAGAAGTTGAAAATTAATTATTACCAGCAGACAATGTTAAGTGAATACTTAACCAGCATGCAATTAATGTGGTAAATGGTGAAAAGACATTATAAAATTAAGGTTTTGGCTCCATTTCATTTCACCATGATTTCAAATTTTCAGAGAGTGCGAAGATTCTGAGCTAAGGCATTTCGAGCAAGAAGCAAGCACACTCCAAGCAATCATCCATCCAAGGCAGAAAAAGGTATTTAATCATGGCATCCACCTCTGCAATTGAATACATAGAAAGCCCTACTATTGTTGAAGTAATCAAAAGACCTAGGCCCATATTTCAGTTAGTCCCTGAGATAGCAAAGAAGGATGATACCTTAGGTGCTTTTTCTCAAATCCCTAAAGGTGTTGTATATGCTGAAGACCCTAGAATGTACATCCACTGCAACATTGAAGAGTTAGGAGATGAGGAAATCAAAACCATGTATAAAACCATAATATGTGATGATACTGGCAATGTTAAAGCTGAACACAAGGTTATTGAAACCCTAGGATTCATTGAAATCCTTAGCATTCCTGAAATTCCAAAGGATGTGATTAGGATAGTGTTAAGTAGAGTTCATGGAGAATTTTTTTGGCTAGATGCAATCCATAAGATCACCAAAGAAGTTGTGAAAGTTGTCATAGGGTTACCGACCACTGGTAAGAGACTAGACAAAACCAAGAAGGTTCCAAATGACCTAGTTACAAAACTAACAGGTGCAACATTTGATAAGAGATCACTAAGGGTTAATGATGTAAAAGACATCAATGTGAGGTTCATAAGTATGATATTAGGTTACAAAGCCACTCATGCTAATAGACTTAACTCAGTTTCAAGTTTATGCATTAAGAGTGCTTATGACATGGTAACAGACAATGCAAAAATTGACATCTGTGAATGGTTAAAAGATGAACTAATAGACAACCTTGGAAAGATAAAGAAGGACAAGAAAGGAACTTTCAGATTTGGAAATTTGTTGGTATGTCTAATGCTACACATAATAAAATAGGTTCCCTATACAGGTTATAAAGAACTTGGATATGACATACCGGTAGGAAAGCAATTGATAGAACTGTTCAATACCATGGGTGAAAACAAGGAGAACAATATTCATGACTTTTTTCAAGCATTGAAAACCAAAATGAAGCAAAGAATAAGGTTATCCCAGAAAATAGTTGACAAATACAAAGATGATATATGCTTTGTTATTAAGAAAGATGAAATCTGGATGGAAGCGGTCTTCCTAAGGACAATTTGGGTAACTGAAATGGGCTATGAGACAGATGATCACATAGTTGAAACTTATGCTAAAGCACTTCTGGAAGCCCCCAATGAACCTAAGGAAGAAGTATTTGGTAGTGCTGAGACCATATAAAGCCAAATACAATCCAAGAAAAGAGTAAAGAAGATTGAGGCATTTGTGAGGAAAGGATCCAGGCAAGCAAAGGCCATTAAGGAAGATGTACTAAAGAAAACTGGCATAACAAAGGATGAGTTGGCAGCTTCACAACTTGAAGCTCATCTATCACCGGTAGGTACTTCTTCAGAAGGTGACATGCCAGCAACTTTTAAAAGAGTTGTTAGAAAAAGAGATCCCTCATCGGCAACCACTCCTTCACCTAGAAGGACAAGGCAAAAGCAACAAGCAGTGAGATCTCCAGTTAGAAAGGTCACACCCAAGAAGAAGCTAACACCAAAGAAAAAGAAAAGGACAAACAGTGACTTGGTACCTCTAGATATATTGTTAAATGAAATCACAGAGGAAGGAAAACTGAAAAACATAGGGAAAATTTATGACACTCTATCTGCTGATGAGAAAGAGCAAGTTGAGGAAGGTGTGATACTGCATATGGATATGTACAAGAAATTTTTGATGGAAGTAGCAAATTAAATTCCTGATGATTTGTACAAAAGACTTGAGGCCAGAAGGCAAGTAGTGATTGAATTAGATAAGAAAATAAAAATAGAGAAACTACTTGTTGTATATCCAGTAAACTCTCCCAAGGAAATTGATGATTTGATTGCTCAGGCAAACCGGTCAGTATTCTCTACTGCACACCGGCACATTTCACTAATGGCAGGAAGAGTTACTGAAGTAACAGAGGAAACAGAAGATGGTTGGGATATATTCCTAGTTGACAAGGAAAAACAAGAGGAATACAAGAAACCTAAGCCTATAAAAGTATATCAAAAGGACAGAGACAAGGGGAAAGGCAAAATTGGTGGACCACCAAGCATAAAGGTTAAAGACAACCTACCCCCAGTGGTAAAAATTATAACTACTCAAGATCAACCAGTAGCAGAAAGTATCGATGCAGAAGATAGCAATCCTAATACTGAAGTTTTGTATACTATAAATGTTGATACCTAAAAGATCAACATAATAGTGGATAAAGATACAACTGACAAGTCAGATATGGCTAATGAGCCTCCGGTAGTAGGGGAAATAGAGAAACCGACATAGGATACACAGAAAAAGGTAGAATCTAAGGCCTACACAGAGACAACACAACATTCAGAGAAACCATCAGAGCTAAAGGCTCCAGAACAGGTTCACAAGGAAATAGTGCCATCGGCAAGTAGTGAAGTGGGTAAACTAGTGCTAAAAGAAATGCAGACACAAACTGACCTACCAGAGGTCAATACAAGCATGGTTACTTCCACCGATACTCAGATTGTTGGATCATCATCAACATTCAAGTCAACAAATGTGACTGAGGTATTATTAGACTCCATTAAGAAAATAACTGACTGCAGTTCACAGGCTTATAAAGCAATAGATGATTCAATACCAATTTTGAAGGCAATAGCTCCAAACTATAATATAGATAATAAAGATTCTTTAGGACAATTGGACACATTGTGTAAATATATTTTTGAAAACATTGAGAAAATAAAGGAAGAATTAGTAAAGGACAAGGTAGAAAAAGAGAAACAAAAATTCTTTGATGAGGAAATAAAGAAGTGTAACAGAAATTTTGACACACTTCTACCAGAACTATGTAGTTTGTTGAAAGAATACAAAAATATGTATAAAGATACATGTAAAACAAACTTTTTGACTGTAGATATTGACAAGAAAATAAGCAAGACATAGGATGAGATAAATAAGCTTACAGACAATTTTGTCAACTCACCAGATTCATTATTAGTTTTTGAAGAGAAGATAGCAAATTTTGAGGAAGAGTTGCTCAAACTAGAAAGAGAAAAAGAGAGTATAATAAACAAGGCAAAACATCTGAGGTCTAAACTGACTCCAAGATTGCACTATTTAGCATCTTTGAGGAAGGAAATTTTAGAGGCACTAACACAAGGCAACAAAACACTGGCAGAGCATTTGTAGCATCTCACTGATACAGTAAAGAGGACTGAAACAACAATAAAAGATAGTAAAAAGTTATGGATAATATAAACTTAATTTTGGGAGATTTTTTTCAGATAATAACTACCCAGCTACAGGGTTGAGGATAGATGAACCTACAAACTCTACTGATATCTTGACAACCTTTGTCATTGATGCCAAAGGGGGAGTAGTGGAATGAGAAAGTTCAAAATATAGGAATCATATGCTCAGGGGGAGCTCTCATATTTTTGGTAAACATTTTTTTTGGACTACACATTTTGGATACTTTTTGAAATTTCTCATGAGTGTTGCCATCAATGCCAAAGGGGGAGATTGTTGGCATATGGACACTCCAATGAGACATTGTATGTGATTGAAGGTTTTGTCATTGATGGCAACCTTGCAATCCTATGGCACCGGCAAGACATCATACTGACAAAGCATTACACAGGAAAGACAGTGCACCGACATCAACAGATCACTCTACACCAGCACCGACACAGAAGAAAATATGTATACCAGCACAAAGGCCAACAAGATTTTTGTTATGTAATATTTTGTTTATTATTGTAAGCCGACTTGGCAAATTGTAAAATGACTCTTGTGTATAAAGGAGATCATTATAGACATTTGAAAAGTGATATAGGTGATAAAAGGGCATAAAGAAAATTATTAGGCAGACCTAATGTGCGAATTATAGGTCAAGGGTATATGTAAAGAATAGAGCAAGAACCAGTACTGAATCTGGCATTGCAGATGCTATTGTAAAGCAGTACAAGTCATTGGATTAGTATAATTCTTATTGTAAGACAGTGTGACTTCCCATTGAGTAGTGAGCTCTAGAAAGTTGGCCTTCCTACATGTGCAAGCCCCTATTGTAAGTAATATTCTCTTATTGGCCAGTGAGTGAATATTATGGGTCACAAATCCCACCGAGGTTTTTCCCACACCGGGTTTCCTCATTAAACATCTTGTGTTATGGTGTAATTTTCATGTGGATATTCTTGATTCTATTTATTGCATTATTTCTTGCATACCGGTACACTGTTATATTATGTTCTACATGTTTTAACTTAATAAATTCTTATTACCGGTTAGATACTGAATCACCCCCCCCCCCTCTCAGTATCTGTGGGACCCCTAACATTTACAATACCAAAGCTTTCACCAACTTCAAAGCCAATTCCAGAAGTGTCACCTTTGGGTTTTTGATTCTTCAGCAAGTTACCAAGTTCCTCTGAGCTTTTCTTGGATTTTTCTTTATGTTGATTTGCAAGATTTAGTTCTCTTTCTAAGACTTCTTTCTACCTCATCAGTTCATTGGAGTCAATTTGAGTGTGCATCAGATCTGTCTTCAACAAATAATTTTCATAGCCAAGTCTTGTGTTTTCATTTGCAACGTCACTTAGTCTTCTAATCAAATCTTCTTCATTCTTCTTTCTATCTTCAATTTCTTTACAAAATCTCATAGTCATTTCCTGTATCTCATTCTTTGTTGTCATGTTCTCTTGTTTCAGCTTGTTTATCACATCATTAAGAGTTTCTTTTTCATCATTCTCATTTTGCATCTTTTCACAAAGTTCTCTTCTCTTGTTTCTTGAAATGGTAAGATTTTCTTGAAGTGCCTGAATGATATCCTGAGCTACCTTTAGATCATCTTCTAGTTTGATATTTTTCAATTTCTCTGCATCATAGTCTGAAAGAGTTGCTTCTAGTTGCTTCATCAGATTTTCCATATCTACTGGTGTAAAGATCTTCCTCAAGTTGTTAGGCTTCTGAAAATAGAGGACAAAGCTCTGATACCAATTGTTAAGATTCCCATAGATACTAAGAGGGGGGGGTGAATCAGTATCTAACTGGTGAGTTGAATTTCTTAACTTAAAACATGCAGAACATATTATAATAGTGTACCGGTATGCAAGAAATAATGCAATAAACAAAATTAAAAGCAACCACATGAAAAACACACCATAACACAATGATTTAATGAGGAAACCCAGTGGGGGAAAAACCTTGGTGGGATTTGTGACCCACAATATTCACTTACTAGCCAATAAGAGAATATTACTGCTACAAGAGGGGCCTGCACATGGAGGAAGGCCAACTGCCTAGAGCTCACTTCTCAATGGGAAGTCGCACTGACTTACAATGATGGATTATACAAATCCCATATCTTGTACTGCTTCAGAATAGCATCTATAATTCTAGATCCAGTACTGGTTGTTGCTCTACTTCTTACATAAACCCTTAACCTATAATTTGCATAATAGATATGCCTTATTTCGCCTAAATATGATCTTCTTACTTACTTCCAAATGTTCTACAATGACCTCTCATGTATAAGAGTCATTTTACAATGATGGCAAGTCAGCTTACAAAGATTTTACAATAATAAACAAAATACAATATAACAAAAATCCTGTCGGCCTCTATGTCAGTATGCTTCCTTTTTCTTCTGGTGTCGGTGGTCTGAGTGCCAATGTAGAGTCTTATCTTGCTAGTGTCGATGTAATGCCTTGTCGATGTCATAGGATTGCAAGGTTGCCATCAATGAAAAAACCTTCAATCACCTACAATGTCTCATTGGAGTGTGCATATGCCAACATAAAAGACATGAGAAAAGATAGAGAGGTAGAGGTGGAAGGTTTACCAGAGGAAGGTTTCAAGGAGGAAGAGGATATACCAGAGGAAGAGGATATACTAGAGGAAGAGGAACCAATATAGATCAAAACAAGGGAAAGGAAGTGAGAAAAGAAGGTAATTCATATCGGAAGGATGATGCAAATTTCTACCAAAGGAGAGAACCAGATGGTTACCAAAATGAGAACTTTGGAAGACAAGATAAGAGGACATTTAGAGGAACCTAATTTAAATGTGGGGGATAAGGAAACCATGCATTTGAATGTAAGAAGACATAGGCTATCAGAAAAACAATGGTGGTGGAAAAAAACCCCACTGGATCAGACAATAAACTAGAAGATGGAGAATTGTTAACAATGAGGAGAGATTTGTGTGATACCGAAGGAGATGAAGAACCCTTGTAGAGGAAGAATCTATTCAAGACCAGATGTAAGGTATCTAGTAAGTGTTGTAAAGTTGTTATTGATAGTGGTAGTTCAGATAATCTTGTTTCAAAAGAGATGGAGAGTAAGTTGAAATTGGAGAGATTGAAACACCCTAAGCCTTATCAGATAGCATGGATTTAGGATGAAGATAAGTTGTTAGTAAGTGAATAGTGTTTGGTAAAATTAAAAATTGGGAATTATCATGATGAAGTTTTGTGTGATATTATGCCTATGGATATCTATCATCTTTTGTTTGGAAGACCTTGGCAATTTGATAGACAAACAATACATGATGGGAGGAAGAATACATACACTATTGTGGCCAATGGGATGAAGCAAACCTTCTTACCTTTGGATGAACCTTTGAAGAATGAAGTCTATACAAATGCTAGAATTTTTTTAGTAGATGGAAGGAAATTCATGGATGGACAAAGACATGAGAATGTGTGTTTTTCCTTAATTCCTAAAAGACAGAGAGACCAGAACTAGAAGGAGAACACCTAACAGAGATAACAAATTTGCTGGCAAAATATAAGGATATCATTTTAGATAATGTACCTGATGGATTGCCACCTATTAGAAGTATTAGTCATTGCATGGACTTAGTCCCTAGAGCTAGTTTGCCTAACAAAGATGCACACTAGAAGAAAGTGAAAAACTAAATAGACAAGTGTGGGAGTTGTTGAAGAAAGGTTTGATCAAGGAAAGTCTGAGCCCTTGTGCATTACCAGTAGTATTAGCACCTAAGAAGAATGGAGAATGGAGGATGTGTACCGCTTCAAGAGCAATAAACAATATCACAGTGAAATACTGGTTTCCTTTGCCTAGGATGGATGACATAATGGACTGCTTTAGTGGAGCAAAATACTTTACAAAGATAGATTTAAAGAGTGGATATCATCAGATCGGGATCAGATAAGGTGATGAGAGGAAGACAACATTTAAGACAAACGAAGGACTATAAGAATTATTGGTGATGCCTTTTGGATTGACTAATGTACCAAGTACTTTCATGAGTCTGATGAATGAGGTATTGAAGAAATCCTTGGGTAAGTTTGTTATTGTGTATTTGGATGACATTTTGATTTTCAGTAGAACAAAAGAGGAACATTTGTTGCAGTTAAAACAAGTTTTGCAGAGGTTGAGAGAAGAAAAGTTGCTAATCAATATCACGAAGTGTACTTTCATGAAGGATGAGTTAGTCTATTTAGGATTTGTGATATCTCAGGATGGTTTGAAGATGGACCTTGAGAAATTGAAAGCCATTGTTGAGTGACCTACACCGAAAATCATTGGAGAGGTAAGATCATTTCATGGATTGGCTAGTTTTTATCGGAAGTGTATGAGAAATTTCAGTTCAGTTTGTAACCCTACGATTGAGACCATGAGATGAGATTGGAAGGAATTCAAGTGGACCACCGGAGAAAACAAAAATTTTGAATTGTTGAAGTAAAAATTGACTGAGTAGCCTATGTTGGCTTTACCGGATTTCAATAAAGTATTTCAAGTGGATTGTGATGCAAGTGGAATAGCAATAGGAGCAGTCTTGAGTCAAGAAGGGAGAGTAGTATCTTATTTCAGCGAGAAATTGAATGATGCTCGGAAGAGATATTTAGTGTATGATCAGGAATTTTATGCCATATTTCAAGCCTTGAAGAAATGGAGACATTACTTGTTACCTAATGATTTTGTGTTGTATACAAATCATCAAGATTTACAGTATTTGAATAGTCAGAGTAAGTTGAATTAGAGACATATGAGATGGGTAGAACTCTTGCAGAGTTATACCTTTGTGTTGAAGCATACAAGTGGGAAATCTAACAAAGTTGTTGACACATTGAGTAGGAGAAGGAATTTGTTGACAGAGATGAGAGTGACAATATTAGGTTTTGAAGATTTGAAGACCTTGTATGATGAAGACCTGGATTTTGCAGAACCTTGGAAAGCATGTAGATAATCGATTATGGTTGATAGGAGCAAATGGTTGGATTAATTCATTCATGATGGGATGTTATTCAAGGGAGTTCAATTATGTGTACCTAAGAGTTCCATAAGAGAGAACCTGATAAAAGAGAAGCATAGTGGAGGTTTAGCTAGACACTTTGGCATTGAAAAAATAGTTGCATTGGTGAGTGAGTAGTACTTTTGGCCCAAGATTCATAAGGATGTTAAGAGATATGTGCAAAGTTGTAGAGTTTGTCAAGTTGCAAAAGGTAGTAGTCAGAATGTGGGATTGTATAAACCTTTGACAGTACTGATAAGACCTTGGGAGGATATAAGCATGGATATAGTACTTGGATTGCCTAAGACACCGGGAGGAAATGATTCTAAATTTGTGGTAGTGGATAGATTTTCAAAGATGTCTCATTTCATACCTTGTAAGAATACATTAGATGCATTACATGTAGTAGACCTATTTTTCAAAGAAGTGGTGAGATTGCATGGCTTATCTAAGAGCATAGTTTCAGACATACTAAGTTTGTTATCTATTTTTGGAGAACACTTTGGACAATATGAAGGCAGATTTTAAGTTCAGTTCTACTTTTCATCAGCACGCTGATGGATAGATAGAAGTAGTTAACTAGAGTTTGGGAAACTTGTTAGACACAATGCACCACTCAAAGGGGGGTGAATCAGTGGTTTTCAAACTTTTCCCTTTCACTATCCTATGTGTGTGTACTAGTTATCAGATCTAACTCAATGCAGACTTACTAGTTAGAGGGGAGACTAATCATAAATGCATTCACACATAAAGGGACATCACATTACACCAACATATACGAGGAAAACCCAAGATGGGAAAAACCTCGATGAGAAATGTTGTTGGAGACTACTACTCCAATCCAACCTCACAGTGAATCTTTTATTACAATGTTTAGGGTACCAACTCAAGGAGAACCAACCCTTGATTTAGGGCACCAACCCAAGGAGCATCAACCCCTGATTTTAGGGCACCAGCCCAAGGAGCACCAACCCTTGATTTAGGGCACCAACCCAAGGAGCTACAACTCCTACAACGAGATACAAATTAGTGAATACAAAACATAATCATTTACAAATTAATAACCTTGTTACAAATGGATTTTGTAATACTTCTACAAATCTTTCTACTCGATCTTTTGTCTAGTTCACTATCGGTTCTCTGCTAACCCTCACACTTTTGCAACCTTACTCTCTATTGCACTCTTGTCTCTCCACCCTCTTCTCCTTCTCTGTCAGTTTAACTTTTTGTCATTTCTATTTTCTTTCTACCACACAGCTTCTGTCCACCATTGGTCTTGGTAACTTAGTAAGATGTCTACCATCTAATTCTTGCCAGTCCTTAGCTTGCCTTGTCTACAACCTTCTGCACCTATTGTCTATCGGTTGCCTCATTGTTGCCGGATGAACTCTTCAACCCATTTCTCACTCACACACCCAGTCTCCTTTCTAATTCTCACTGAGTACTTGATTGATCTTCTCTCTTATGTAGAAGCAACACTCTATCATTTTGTAGCAAAAACAATATCTTTGGCTCGCATACTTATAGCCAGATTTTTCTTACAAGACGTGAGTTTAAACATTGGCATGGTTAGGGTTTCTACCATGCACTGAATCCGCATATGATCTGATCTATGATCATTGTGACATATCAAATCTAATCTGATATCATGTCCTTGATCGATGTTCAACATTCAATCAATGAGCATCGCCCATCTGTCTACCCTACAAAACACGTCTTCTCTCTTTAGTTGTTTGCAGGATATTTTTTGGCCTTTTGTCTGATCAATCACATGCATGATGCGGTTTCCTTCACCCTCTTCAATCTGCGAGATCAATCTTCTTTGGATCTTTGTTGTTTTCTTCATCTTGAGCCACAATCCTCTACATTTCTTCCTTGAGCCTTGCAGTCATCATAAATGTTGGACTAGTCACCAAGGACCTCATAGACACATCACACCAACCTGCACATGCATGCCACTTCAACTCCATGTGGCCCCTTTGTCATAATTCACATTTTCTAAGTCTTGTATGTCAATCAAGACAGGATCACCGACCAACCATGCAACTAGGTTCATCTACTGGTTCATAGACCCTGCCAGTTATACCCTAACCAGTCTACCTTCAACCTTGAACTCTGCTTCTCTTCAGTGGAGCACCAAAAATGGTTGGCACATTTGACAACTTACCTCATGCATATCATCAATAATTAAGAGTCATATGCATCTGCACTTTGACAACATTACCAGTGGACATACTTATTAGTAGACATCTTGATGACACTATGTCATCAACCTTCAACTACCTCCATATTCAATCTGGCCATTATCCTATGTCTATAGATTCTTAGCCTTGCCTTCTTCTTCATCATCCCAGACCATATCTCAATCGATTTGTCAATGTGACAAACCCATCATGCTTCATCTATTCCATCAACTCAACATGCCTTCTTTGTCAGTCTAGTACATATCCCTGATTTCATGCACTTGAAGCATTACTTTGATTCACCAGTAGATCCGGTGTGAGCCTTCAAACACCTGCCTTTAACTCTTTTATCTTATCTCTAAAAAATGTGATGCATTCCATGCATAATAGGAGATAAGCTCCACTCACCAGTGATAGTGAATCCTTTTCATTTGCATCTTATAATGCAGTCATGTGGCTTCCCTATTTGTGCAGTATATATTCAAATAGGCACATGTGATTTGGTGTGGGAACATTCACTATTAGTCATCTGTTCACATGGTGACTGCATCTTTATCTGATTGGAGTCATGTTTTTCTGCATCCACATAGAATACTAGTAACCTATACATTATTTTCCTCCAGTGTTGATGTGATTTAGGTAACATTATGCCTCTTCATCACAAGCAACAACTCAAGCACCTCACTCATCCTATTTGTACACTAGTCATATGCTTGCTGATTTGCAAAAAATCACTGTCAACATAACTCTAACTAGTTGACATCCTTTCCTTACAAATGATATGCAACACAAGGTGATATCAAAGATATCACATATTTTATGCATCCATTACAGTGTTTCCCATACATCTCTTATACCGGTATCCCTTCTATATTAGTTGACATCAATGACAACTCAATGCCAACAAAACTTGTTGAAATTTTTATTGGGAGATAAAACCAGAAGTTGGGATTTGATCCTTGCACAAGCAGAGTTTTCCTATAACAATCCAGTGAATAGAAGTATCAAAAAAACACCTTTTGAGATTGTTACCGGAGTGCATCCTAAAGGAATAACAGAATTGAGAGACATTAGAAATGAAGACTAGAAGAGTTAAGAAGAAAAAGATTTTGCCAAGCACATGGTAGCATTGCATATTCAAGTTAAACAACATTTGGAAGATATGAATAGAAAATATAAGGAGAAGGCAAATGAAAAGAGGAGACATACAAAATTTAAATTTGGCGATGAAGTGATGGTATACTCGAGAAAAGAGATTCTCGGTTGGAACAAAAAGTTGCAGATGAAGAAGTTTGGACCCTGTAAGAGTTTAAGGAAGTTCAGTTTTGGAAATGCATATGAAGTAGGACTACCGGATAGTATAAGTATTTCACCTATATTCAACATTGTAGATCTTCATGAGTATCATGAACTAGAATTTAGTGAGGATAGTGTTGTAGACCTTGAGAAACAATTTCCCTGGAAGGAACCAGATTAGATTGAAGATATTTTGGATAGTAGGATTGTGCGTAGTACCCAAAATAGTCAGTACAAAGAATATCTTGTGATGTGGAAGAGTAGACCAGTTGAAGATTCATCTTGAATTTCTCAGGCAAAGGTAGACCGCCTTGGTTTCCCTCTGACCCCAATAAAGTGAGAGTCTCACTTTTTCATTAACCTCAGATGTCTGATGCAGGAGCATCCCCAGTTCACAACAATCTTGCATCAACCAAAAACATTTTCTTTTCTTTTTTGTTTTATGCTTGCAGTTTTAGTTTTCCTTTCTATGTGTCCTGGTTTTGGCTCACCAGATCCTGTGGAGTTGGATTCTACTTCAATACTTGATCATCTTTCTTTCTTTCAAACTACATCTCATTTGGATCACTTTCCGGTAAGATATCACTACTGGTTTCCATGATAGTTTCTTGTTACCAGTTGTTACTTTTTTACCAGTTGCCTGAGACCTATTTTGGTGATCTACCAGAACCCATTCCAAATCTTGCAGAGCCTTGGATGTTGATCTCGATGTTTCTTGGCATGTGGCCGAGCTTCTATGTTTCATCCTTTGGATTTTTTGGAGGAATCTCTTGGTGGAGGCCAACCTTATTCATTTTGCACATTAGGTCTTGTTCTTCAGGTTTTGATCCCTTTTGGGCCGACTGGATCCTTTGGATCGATATATATATTTGTAATCATGCTTTAGAATGTAATGAAATGTAATTAATTAGAATCTAGAAGAATCAATCAAGAGTATCATATAGATAGATTATGCCTAGAAGATAGATCTTTTGATTCAAGGTCCCAGTTAATAACTTATTCTAATAGGCATGTGTGTTGATATGTTGTAACCTGGTTGTTATTCATTGGATGTAATAAAATATCATGCAATAAAACTATCTATTCTACATTGCCTCCATCAAATCTGTGTGTTTCCATTATTTTTACTCTTGCTGACTAGTTTGGACTGATCTCCGTGAGGTCCCTCCTCACCAGTGACTGCTTCATAGTTCCTAGACCGGTTGATAAGAATACCATTGGCACAAAATGGGTATAACGGAACAAGAATGAAGAAGGTAAGATTGTTAGGCATAAAGCTAGGTTAGTGTGCAAAGGATATTCTTAAGTAGAAGGTATTGATTTTGAAGAAACATCTACACTAGTTGCTAGACTTGAGGCCATTAGAATGTTTCTATCTTTTTCATCATACAAGGGATACAAGGTCTATCAAATGGACGTAAAATCTACCTTCTTAAATGGTAATTTGGAAGAAGAAGTATTCATGGAACAAGGTTTTCTACTACATGATGATAAAGGTTTTGTGTGTCGGTTGAAGAAAGAATTGTATGCATTGAAGCAAGCTCCAAGAGCATGGTACTCAAGGTTAGATAAGTATCTAAAGGAGCAGGGTTTCAGAAAAGGAAGTACAGACAATAATTTGTACATTAAAGAAGATGGAAACCACATGATTATTGTGGTTATATATGTAGATGACATAATTTTTGGAGACAACAAGGATGCCTTGTGTAAAGACTTTGCCAATCAAATGCAATTAGAGTTTGAGATTTCAATGCTTGGAGAGCTCACATATTTTCTTGGTTTTCATATTTCACAACATGACAAGGGAATATTCATCTCTCAAACCAAGTATACCAGAGACATGTTGAAGAAGTTTTAGATGGAGGACAACAAACCAGTAAGTGCCCCCATGGTGACCAGATGCAAGTTGAGAAAGGATGATGAATCACCGATAGTGGATCAAACATTGTATAGATCCATGATTGGTAGTTTGTTGTATCTTACTACTTCTAGACCGGATATAGTGTAATCAGTGTGCATGGTGGAAAGATTTCAGGCTAGACCTAAGTAGTCTCATATGAATGTAGTTAGATGGATCTTTAGGTACCTACAAGGAACGCTCAATTATGGACCATGGTACCATAAGCAAGAAAAGTTCACCTTGCAAGCCTACACTAATGTCGATTGGGCAAGATGCATTGATTACCAAAAGAGAGCAAGTGGCAGTGCATTCTTCCTAGGTAACAGGTTGGTTTCATGGCACAATAAGAAGAAGGATTAAATCTCCTTATCTACTGCTAAAGAAGAATATATTGTTGTTGCTACATGTTTCTCCCAGGTGCTATGAATGAAGAAGACCCTCAAGGATATTTAGGTAGAGATGATTGATCCTATTTCTATTTGGTGTGACAATTCAAGTGCAATTAACATATCAAAGAACCCGGTTATGCACTCAAGTACAAAGCACATTGACATTAAATACGAATTTCTTAGGGAAAAGGTCAAAGAACAAGAGGTTAAGGTCGAATATGTCCCTTCAGGTGAGAAAGTGGTTGATATATTCACCAAATCTTTATCGATAAGCACATTTGAGTATCTGAGACACAAGTTAGGAGTTGTGTCACCAACTTCATGCACTTAAGTGTATATGGAGATCTATGGTTCATGGGGAGTCCATTGCCATATCTCTTATCTCTTGGACCAAATGCAAGGCACAAGGGGAGGTCAAGTGCTTATGTTGTAGTACCGATATGCTTGAGACCTTGGTAAGTACTCATTGGCCCTTGTTTGTGAGTTCTTTCAATGTCTAATCAATTTGTACTTAGTAAAAATCACAATTGGGTTGTCAAATGAAAGGAATAGTTGTGTGGAGTTGCCCACTAGGAGATTGATCCACAAAGAGATAAATTTAACTAAGGGGGAGAATACACTATCCACAAAGAGATCAGATGCAAAATGAACTGAATAAAGACATACCCTCTCCCTTTGTCATTGTTGTCAAAGGGAGAGGATAATAAACTGGTATGGATGAGAGGAAATGCAGAGTGAGTTGACATCAATGCCAAAGGGGGAGATTGTTGGCATTATATTGTTAATGATGTCAATTGGTATGTATAATAGGTCATCAGTATGGATGGTTACTCGTAAGCTTGGTGTATGCATGGTGCAAGCAGGAAATGTTACCAGCATGGTGGTTTATCGGTAAGTTAGCATGATCAACATGAAAGGTATGTTACTGGTATGAAGGCACTAATATTGTTTGCTGCTAAGAAGGCTAGAGACAAGCAAAACATGGAGAAACACAATGATCGATTGGGTAAGAAGACCGATAGCATAAGGAAGATAACGGTACAATGTTTTTGGCTGGTGACCAAGCTTGAACTGACAAAGTGGACTAAGTTGAGATGGATGCCAACAAAGAAGACACTTGGACTCTAGATGGAAATCATACAAGTAATCAGTGAGGTGTATTTTTGGCAAGGTTGGTTAAGAGTAGGTTGACATTAAATGTCAACTACTGATATCACAAGAGGAGTACAGAGGAATGCAACTCGATGAAGACCAAGGGGTAGAGATTTGATCTTCTGTCTTCATGATCGATGCATGATATCTAATCTCCTTATCGACCTCAAAAAGTAAACTACTGGAACATTTATGGTGATTGACAAAAGAAGAGTCGTGCTTGCCAAAAATAGAAAATGTGTACAGATAGAAGAAGATATGGTGGTGTAGTGTTGCCTTGTTGCAAGATATTGATCTTAGAGGTCAAATTTGATGAAGATCCGATCTGATTGAAGTCGATAAATAAAACCTTAGGTAGAAATATTTAAATATTGTAGTTAGGCGAGAAAACTAGTGGATATATAAGCAGATTGATAATCAAAATGCATTATGATGCTATGTAAGAGATATATGTCAGAGAGGGGAGAGTGATTGAGATAGAAGAGAGTGATCAAAGAAAATATCAAAAAGTGTCTAAGTGTTGGAGTAGAATTCACAGGGAAGAGAACCAACAAGAGGGTTTAGCAGAGGTTTAACCGGTAAGATTAAAGTAACCAATAAGCTTCCAAGAGTATAGAAGTTGTGTGAACTGGAAAAGGAAGATCCAGCTAGATAGAAGCAAAGAGTCTAAGAGAGAAAAGGTGAGCAGAAGGAGATTTGGGAAGATACAGAGAGAAAAGAAATCAGTAGAATATAAAGTAGAGCAACCAGTAGTAAACTGAGCAGTGTTGCAACTGGTGAGAAAGCATCTCAGAGTTAGAAAGTGATGAGTAAGAATCTTAAGAAATCAGAAAATGTAGAGACTGACCGGTAAGTTCAAAGTGAGTGAATAGTGAACTGGTAGTAGAAGAAGTAGTGGGATAGAATAATCGGTGGAGTGTATTAATTGGAGGTGTTACAAAACTCATTTCTAACAAAGTGTTATCATTGTAATAAGTTGTCATTTCATTGTATATCATTGAGTTGGAGCTTAGTGCAGGGGTTGGTGCTCCTTTGGGTTAGTGCCCATAAACAGTTAGGGGTTGGTGCCCTAAATTAGAAAGGGTTGGTGCTCCTTGGGTTGGTGCCCTAAATATTTGAAATACAATTGTTATATTGGGAGGTTGGACTAGAGTAGTAGACTCCAGTAGCATTTCTCACCAAGGTTTTTCCCACATTGGGTTTTCCTCATACATTCAGTGTTGTGTGATGTTTTTTTGTGAGTTCTTGCATCTTGATCTTTTCTTTGTGTAACCGGTATACTCAATTAGTTTTTGAACTAATAATCGATACACTCTCTTAGGTTTAAAAGGATAAGATTATTGGAAACCACTGATTCCCCCTCCCTCTCTCTCAGTGGTATCTTGTGTTCTACAATCCCTTGTACTATTCAGAAATACAAGATTTAATGCTACCAAATTCTTCTCTTTTAGAGAGTCACATTCAAAGTCCATCTCCCTCATGTCAAAGCATTGATACCTTTCCTAAATCCCGCATGCATATCCAAAGTCCAATCCCATGTCAAGAGGATTATTTAGAGAAGAAAAAAATGAGTACTAAAATAAATCAAGGTCGAGATCCTTAAACCTTATCATTCCATCCAATTGTTGACTAGTATACCATATTCTCAAACACTCATGATGATCCCCCTATTCTTGTCCATTCTATCCAAGAACACAACACCTTTTCAAGTCCAATTGTCATTTCCCTACCTAAGCAAGTTCAAGATATCTCTTCCATTCTTCCCTTTAATCCTACTAAAATATAAGATAAAAACACCTTTCAAGAGGAATCCAATGATCTTGTTAGGTCCTGGGGAAAACTGAGAGGGGGGGTGAATCACTTGTCAAATAAATTCAAACCAAAAACAACTTAACCAACCTTAATTCTTAATACCGATAAACCAAACTTTATGTCGGTAGATAGTTTATCAGTTAATTGTGGTACTAGTAAAGATTAATGCATGAAATAGAAAGACAATAACATCCACAACACATAACACCAATATTTGTATGTGGAAACCCTGTAAGGGGAAAAACCATGGTGGGAAACCTTACCCACAATCAGATGATACAACTACAGATAGTATGTGTATACAATTGGCGTCTACACATGCATAAAGGCCAAGTGCCTAGAGCTCACTGCTCAAACACAATAGGAGTCACACTAACTACAATTGGATGGTTAAATCTGATAATGATGTACTACTCAAAATAGCATCTTCATATGTTGGACTCAGTACCAGTGTAGTTATGATATGTCTTCACAAAAACCTTTCTTCACCTTCAAATGATGTCTGCGTGTATAGCTCTGCTTATTCTCACATATACCTTCTTACAATTCCTTTTCCCAATCACATGTCGATCTTACAAATAATATTTTTCATATATACCATAACCTAAGACCAATTTTAGTAGGTCGGCTCTAAAAGATATTATAATAAAATCAATTACAAGTAAATCAATAACCGATACAATAGCCGATTCCACATGTCAATTTAATGCATTTACAATAACAACAAAATCATTTTGAAAGTGTGTCGTGCTGATCTGGAATAGATAAGCCTATCATTGCTTATTCTGGACCTATTTGTCTGTAATAGCAAATATGCAAACACGAATATATCAATGAACAAATCTCCAAGCCAAAGTGTCCAAACAATGTCTTCAACATAACCAAGTGTTGTCCATGTCATTCCAAGTGTCGGTGAGTATTTTTACTGATTATGTTGTGATTGCCATTGATGGACACACACTTGCTATGAGATCACTTTTTGTATGTATGAGTTATGCTCAACCGGTATTATGCTGTAGTTTTTAGACTATCGGTGTTTTGCAGATGGTGTTTACCAATCTCGAGAGGCATGAGGACCTCAAGCGGTTCGAGGATCTCAAGTGGAACGGAGCAAAGGAACTAGAAGTGGTAGTTATCATTTTTGTCAACTAGTAATCTGTTTAAATAGTTAAGCTGGTATTACTTTGAGTTACCAACCGGTAATCGGTAAAGCTGTATAAACTGATAATACTTTGTGATGAGTTACCAACTGGTATATTTTTGTGATGAGTTACCATCCACCGACACTTTGACGATGACTTTGCGTCATGTTACCAAATGTGTTTAGATACAATGAACCTAGGAACTTGCAATGTAATCCTATTGGACTGACATGAAATTAGATTCCTTTTAAGGACATCATGTCTAGGGTTTTAGTACGTGTGTGTAGTTGTTAGGGTTTTTTGGTGGTTGATGAGTTCTTGTATGTGCGATCTTAATAAAGAAGATCAAGTTTGTGTGTTGTAATAGAGTGTGGATTTACTAAAGACTAAAGTAATGCTGAAATGCATTAGAAATGAGATACCATGGATCTAAACAAGTAGACTGTGCCATTTGCTATATCATTCACTTGTTGATTACTCACATCTTTGAAAAGTCAAAAACCCTTAACCGGGTAGGCCCAGAAAAGCCTTTGTAAATCCTCTAACAAGGTGATTCACATCTATGGATCTGAAATCCTCTCACAAGGTAGTCTTTAATCGGACTTATCTCCTAACAGAGATTAAGTTCCTAACAAGATCTATTCTAGTAAAGAACATTGTATGACCTTAACCGGTCTGGTTACTATTCTACAGATAGTTACTTGTGAGTTTCATCTCACCATGATTTTTCCCATTTGGGTTTCCACGTCAAAATATCTTGTGTTATGGTCATTGTGCTTATGTGGGTGAATGCCTTACTTGCTGTTTGGTTTGCATTTGTGTTAACCGGTTTGTTAGTTAAACTATTATACCGGTTTACTGCTAGACTGATAAAGTGTTTGAGTTCAGTATTTTTTGGTATACTAACTCACCCACCCCTCTTAGTATTCATCAATTGGTATCAGAGCCAACCTTTCTATAAGTCTAACCACTTGGAAAGAGATATGGGGGAATACACTGTGAGGGAACTTACTCATCGGCTCACTTAGACTGAGCAAGCCTATGATGAACTTAAAGTCAAATATAAGGCCTCTTAGGAAAAAAGAAGAGAGCATGCTAAAAGACTAATGGAGCTATCTGAAAATAGTTCTTCTGATGCAGCAGACATGGAAGCCCTAGTTCAAGAAGTTGAAAAACTGAATGAGTCCAATGCCAACCTAAGAAGGGAACTTGAAGGACTGACTATCAGAATGTGTCAAGAGCTTGAGAACTGGAGGAAAGCTGAAGATCTAGTAAAAGACAAAGATCATGAGATCTCCAAGATGAAGCAAGAGATCAGTGCACTTACCACTCATCTTCATGAAAATAAAATATGAGGAAGGTAATACCTCTAGAACAAAAGATGGAGCATCAAAGAAGCAACCGACACCAAAGGATAATGATAAGAAAAAGTCCAAACCTATTTGCTTTAATTGTCTCAAGGAAGGACACACTGCTAATGTATGTAGAAGTAAGGCTTACAATAATTTTCCTTATTTTCTAAATGATAAGCCTAGACCCAATAGATTCAATGGCAATTGTTATGCATGCAACAAGTTTGGGCATAGATCATTTGAATGTGGGTTTGTCATGCACAACACTGGAAGGTATCCTCAAAGGAGTCAAAGAGTTTTCTCTTAACCCTCTAGGAGCCAGAACCCAAACCGGCTTAATACCCATAATCATCAGTTAGGAAGTAGTGGCTATCAAGCGGCAACCGGATGGAGAGAAACCTATTTGATCTATCATGGGAGTGGTCACACTACTGCATGCAAAAGGAAGAATGGAAACATGAACAATGGACCTTGGAGAGCACTTGGAATGATTTGCTATCATTACAACAAATCGGGTCATACAACAAGATTCTGCAGAATAAGAAAGAATATATTGGATGATATACCTGTCACTCCGGAAGTAAAGATTGATGTTAAAATTGTTCAAGCAGATATGAAGAAAACCTAGAAGAAGAAGCCAGAAGAAGTGTCTCAAGAAGAACCGGTTTCTGCACCTAGTGTGGAAGTCACTGAAGCAGCAAACTAAGCATCAGAAAAGCTTAGGGGGAGCAAATGGTGAAATTTTTAGAACCCCCGATTTACACCAATAAAAGACCTTAACCGGTATGTGATATCTGTCAACTGGCAGAAGACCAAAAATGGTAAAAGGCAAATTAGGGTTTACGCCCTAATAGTGGAGCATTTATTGTGGTAGGTGGAGAACTTGTTTAAAAGGATTTTTCAAGTCATTTTTCACTTATCAATTCTCTAGCAAAGAAGTTTTTAAAGCACTGAACGACAAAAAGTGATTTGGATTGCGATTCGAAGAATTTTTCAAAACCTTGAAGAAGAATGAGAAGCTAATATCAATCGGTCAAGTGTAGAACACAAAGTGATATTTCAGTAACCAAAGGAGTGTGTGGCGAAGTATAATTTGCAAGCCCTAAATTTTAATTTATGAAGGTATTTTTCAAATTTCTCTTTTTATCATGGCTTCCGCATCACACTCTAGCTCTAGTGCACCTGTTGATTCAATAGACTTCATTCAATGGAAGGAAAAATACAATGCCCTATCTCAAATACCCGTTAGTGTTATAGTGGAGGAAGGCATTTCCAATTACATTGACTATAAAATTGAAGACTTAGGATCTCTTGTAATCCATTCTCAGTTGAGTTTGTTCTGCGGGAAGGACAAGAAGATTAAACTAGAATTTAGCATCCTGGAAAAGAAGAAGCTTCACAATGTAGTCTATTTCCTTGAAGAGTTTTTAGATGGTCACATCCGCATCATTCTGAACAAAGTGCACGGTGATAAAATGTACTTAGAGAGGAGGCATGACATCACACTAGAAACGATTCATGCCATCACTAGTTTCTGTAACGTCAGTGAAGTGCCAGCCCTAAGGAAGATCAGCAAGATAGAAATGACCAAGCTCACCAGTTCTGTGAGTGACAAATGGGGAATGACCATCAATCCCATCAAGGACGGTCTAGTCAAATATGTCTGCATGGTAATAGGTTACCAGACATTTCATGCTAGCAGGATCAACTCTGTCTCTGCTGCAGCGGAAATCCTTCAAGCGGTTGGAACTAGTTATCTAGAAGTTTTGAACAAATACTTTGATGAGTTCAGATGCAAAATGAGCCAAAGAGTGAGAATATCAAGTGACATTGTCAAGAAATATGAAGATGACATCTGCTTCACCATCAAAGTTGATGAGTGCATAATGGAGGTGGTTGAGCCTAGACAGGGAGAAGTGGAACCCATGGGATATGAGGTAATGTATGACATGATAGATGGGTATGCCTCTACTCTACTCGCCTCACCTCGTGATCCAAAGGAAAAAATAGCTGGCACCTATTTGGAAAGGGTTACACTGGTTGAAGAGCCGCCAGTAAAGAAGGGAAAGGTAGTGCCTTCAGTATCAGCACTGGTTACTGCAACAAGTCCCAAAGTGACCAAGTGGTCACCAGCAAAGAAGAAACCAGAAGATGCACCTGCCAAAGTCTTTGAGAGAAAGAAGAAGACAAAAGACAACACACCAGACTCAGAGGACATTGTGTCTGAAGAACAACTTAAGAAGACTAGGCAAATGAGGAAAAAGACAAAGAATGAACTAGCAACACTGCACCAGTAAATATTGATATTTCCTCCTACAAACCTTTGACACATTGTCAAAGAACTATTAAGAATATTAGAAGAAAAGTGCATGGTGATTTGAAAGAGTACTTTGATGATTTTAATGATGATGAAAAGGAAGAAGTTGAATAGGAAGTCATTAATTATTTATGTATTAATGACCGATGGCCATCAGAAATTAAATTTGAGACACCTGATTCTTTATATAATTCTTTAGATAACAAGTGGTGCATTGTCATAGAGAAGGAACAAGAAATAAGAGAGGAAGTATTTGCACAATACTTTCCTGATGTGCCTAAAACTGAACTTTATGAAGTGATAGAAAAATATAAGGGCCTCTTCTTCATGAGAAGAATGAGACTCCTATTTCTAGAAGCAAAAGTCTCAGAAGTGGTAAAAGATACACACTCCCTTGCTCAATCCTCTCTAAAGTTGCACCAAGTGGCAGAAGCCAACAAGAAAGCTAAGCAAGAATTGGAAATCAATCAACTAGATGAAGTGTATGACAGTGAAGGAGTACCAGTCACTGATCAAAATGGAACCCATTGGTGTTGATGCCTTGAATGGTGAAGATGTTACTCCGAGTACACCAAGTGAAGTGGTAGGACAGGAGAAATAGGCAGAGGAAGAGAGGAAGCAATAGGAAGAAGGAAAGAAGAAACAAGTAGATGAAGAGGAAAAGAGAAAAGAAGAAGAAAAGAGGAAATAGGAAGAGGAGAGGAGAAAAGAAGAGGAGAACAAGAGACAAGAGAAGGAAGTGGAAAAGAAATGGAAGGAAGAAGAAAAGAGACAAGAGGAAGAGAAGAAGAAGAAGGAAGTGGAGAAGGAAGAAGAAAAGAAAAAAGAAGAGGAGAAGAGAAAGGAACAGGAGAAGAAAAAGGAAGAGGAGAAGAGAAAGGAAGAGGAGAAAAGGAAGCAGGAAGAGGAAAAGAAGAAGATGGATGAAGATGAAGAGAAGTGGAAAGAAGAGGAGAAGAAGAAAGAAGAGAAAAGGAAGATAGAGGAAGAAGAGAAAAAGAAGGCAAAAGAAGACAAGGTAAGAGCGAAAGAGAAGAAGGAAGCGGCACAAAGCACTCAACTAGAGACTCCAAAGGCAACTGGTAGTCAATCCAAACTGGCTAACATTACTAGTCCCATTGACATCCAATCTGCTAACAAATCAGAGCTGCTACAAAGCATTAAGCTTGCTCAAGAACACCTAGAGGTGATAAGGAGGAAGAAGGAGCAAGACGTGATCCAAGCTACGGTGGACACTCTTACTGGTTTGATACCTAGTACCAACCTTTCAAGTACTGATTCCTCTCTGGCCCAATTGAAACTCTTATGCATAGTTGTGAAAGACCAGGTACAAAGCCTAGAAGAGGTTGTTGAAGCTAATGCCAAAAAGAAGCATCAAAAGGCTTTGGACACTGCCTTGGTGAAAAAGTTAAATGGGCTTCGGTCTGATCTGCAAAAGGCACAGAAGAACATTAAGGATGTTCTGGATGAGGGGAATCTACTACTTAGCAAGATATGTCAACCCCATCTATCCTGTGATGATTTGAGTGCTCAAAAAGACAAACTGTAAACTGCTTTATAGACATTCATAAGCACCTACAAGATGCCATATGATTCCTTTACTGCTTATGGGCAAACCATTCATCGGTTTCAACTTTAGGCTGCAAGAATTGATTTGGAGATCAGCAACTAGACCAGGGATTTGCAGGAACTACAACTAGTTCTACTACCCAAACTACAAATACTTCAGAAATGCTATTTCAATCTGGATGCCTTGATGGTTACTCAAGAGATGATTACCTTGGATGCCATGGAGGAACAGGTATCCCAGATGCAAATGGAGAGTGAGGTTGCTACCTCATTGCTTGAGTCATGGTCCTTATCCATGAAGCAATTTATGCAGGACTTTAAATCTATTTTTGACAAGTTTCACGCTTTGTTGTCATAAACATTTATTTAGCTAATAGAAACAGGGGTTATTCAGCTGTATTTTATCATTGTTGGCAAAGGGGGAGAAGTATTTTGGTATTTAAAATTTTGATGCATGCTATATATACTCTCATGTTTATCTCTATAAGGAAGTAGTATACATTGTATTTTCTACAAAGGGATAGTGTATATGCTTAGGGGGAGCATTTTTTGATTATGGCATTTTTTTTGTAAAACACTTAGATGTCAAAATTTTCCTAAGTGTTGCCATCAATGCTAAAGGGGGAGATTGTTGGAATTTTTGAGGATTATGTTGTGATTGTCATTGATGGACACACACTTGCTATGAGATCACTTTTTGTATGTATGAGTTATGCTCAACTGGTATTTGTTTCAAACCGGTATTATGTTGTAGTCTTTAGACTATCGGTGTTTTGCAGAAAGTGTTTACCGATCTCAAGTGGCATGAGGACCTCAAGTGGTTCGAGGATCTCAAGAAGAATGGAGCAAAGGAACTAGAAGCAGCAGTTATCATTTTCCTAGTCTTCATTTTTGTCAACCGGTAATTTGTTTAAATAGTTAAACCAGTATTACTCTGAGTTACCAATTAGTAATCAATAAAGTTGTATAAACCGGTAATACTCTGTGATGAGTTACCAACTAGTATATTTTTGTGATGAGTTACCATCCACTGACACTTTGACGGTGACTTTGTGTTGTGTTACCAAATGTGTCTAGATACAATGAACCTAGGAACTTGCAGTGTAATCCTATTGGACCGACATGAAATCAAATTCCTTTTAAGGACATCATGTCTAGGGTTTTAGTATGTGTGTGTAGCTATTAGGGTTTTCTGGTGGTTGATGAGTTCTTGTATGTGCAATCTTAATAAAGAAGATCAAGTATGTGTGCTGTAACAGAGTGTAGATTTATTGAAGACTGAAGTAATGTTGAAATGCATTAGCAATGAGCTATCATGGATCTAATCAAGCAGACTATGCCATTTTCTAGATCATTCACTTGTTGGTTACTCACATCTTTGACAAGTCAGAAACCCTTAATCGAGTAGGCCCAGAAAAGCCTTTGTAAATCCTCTAACAAGGTGATTCACATCTGTGGATCTGAAATCCTCTCACAAGGTAGTCATTTATCGGACTTATCTCCTAACAGAGATTGAGATTCCTAATAGGATCTGTTCTGGTAAAGAACATTGTATGACCTTAACCGGTCTGGTTACTATTCTGTAGATAGTTACTTGTGAGTTTCATCTCACCGTGCTTTTTCCCATTTGGGTTTCCACATCAAAATATCTTGTGTTATGGTGATTGTGCTTCTATGGGTGAATGCCTTACTTGCTGTTTGGTTCGCATTTGTGTTAACTAGTTTGTTAATTTAAATGTTATACCGATTTACTGCTAGACTGATAAAGTGTTTGAGTTCAATACTTTTTGGTATACTAATTCACCCCCCCCTCTTAGTATTCATCATATATCTTGTCGGTGTACCAAATACCAGTGACTGTGCATAAGTCACTTGCTTGCCGATGAACATTGCCAATTCTCCAGAGTGCCAGAGTTGATAAGTGTTAATAGGTGTTGACATCAATGACAAAACAATATCAACATAACCAAAATACCAACAATATCCCCCTTTGGTATTGATGGCAACACAAGATGGAAAAACCATCAAAGTGCCAAAACAAAAATGCCAAATATCAAAAACCAACAATCTCCCAAAAGAGATCATAACCAGAAATCAAAATTTAGATACACAGAGTAATCAATCTCTCCCAAAGTAACAATCTCTCCCCCTGAGAGTAACATGTGTTTTCCTTGTGTTTTTCCATATCAATCTCTCCCCCTTTGACATCAAATGCCAAAGTTACTACAAAACCAAGTTCAAATACAAAATACCAACTACTCCCCTTGAGAAGTATATCTCCTCATCAAAGCCGGAGTAAAAGATTTATCTGTTAATTCTGCCAGTTGATGACAAACATCAATTATCTAAGTCTCTACTAGAGAGGGTATGACCCCAAGCTGATCTCTGAGATATTCAAAGGTCTCCTTAGGCAAAGGTTTAGTAAAAATATCTGCAATCTACTCTTTAGTATTCATATAAACCAGTTTTACTTCTTTTGCTTCAACATTCTCTTTCAGAAAATTCAGTTTGATAGAAACATGATTAGTTTTAGAATGTAGTACTGGATTCTTAGATATATCAATTGTTGCAGTGTTATCACAATAGATAGTTATAGGTTCCTTTCATTTTACCTTTATGTCCTTCAATATTTGCTTAATCCATAACACCTGTGTATAGTTAGTTGTTGTTGCAACATATTCGGATTCTGTTGTTGATAAAGATGTACAACTTTGTTTCTTACTCAACCAAGAAATTAATCTGCTTCCAAGAAAAAATGCTCTGTCAATGGTGCTTTTTTTGTCATCCACATCTCCTACCCAATTTTCATATGTGTATGCACATAATTCAAATTTTTCATCTCTAGGATACCATAAGCCAAGATTTGTAGTGGCTTGTAAGTACCGAAAAATCCTTTTTACTGTTGATTCATGATTTTCTCTAGGATTACTCTAAAATCTTGAAACAATACATACTGCATTCATAATATCAGGTGTTGTTTGTGTCAAATATAGTAGGCCTCCTATCATAGATTTGTACCTAGTTGGATTGACAGGGGTAGATTCATCCCTTAGTGATAATTTGCCATTTGTAGTCATAGGTGTGCTTACCGGTTTAGAGTTCTCCATCCCAAATTTCTTTAATAACTCCTTCAAGTACTTGGATCGACTCAATAATATACCTTTATTAGTCTGTGAAATCTGCAATCCTAAAAAGAATTTTATCTCTCCAATCATAGACATTTCAAATTCTTGCTGCATTTCAATAGAAAAGTCTTTACATAATCCATCTTCTCCTCCAAAGATTATATCATCAACAAAAATTCTATAACCAAGATGTCATCATTAGTCACTTTATAGTATAAGTTGATGTCAGCATTACCTTTAGAAAAACAAATCTTCAAAATATATTTATCTAATCTAGCATACCAAGCTCTTGGAGCTTGCTTCAACCCATACAAAGATTTCCTTAACCTGTAAACCATATCTTTGTTATCTGTCAAAGAAAATCCATCAGGTTGCTCAAAGTAAACTTCTTCTTCAAGATCTCCATTCAAAAATGCACATTTAATATCCATTTGATATACTTTGTAGTTCTTGTGTGCTGCAAAAGCCAAGAATAATCCGACTGCCTTAATTCTAGCTACTGGTGCAAAAGTTTCATTATAATCAATTCCTTCTTTCTGAGAATATCCCTTACACACTAATCTTTCTTTATTTCTAATTACCTTACCATCTTCATTAATTTTGTTTCTGAATACCCATTTTGTTCCAATCACATTTTTGTGTTTAGGCCAAGGAACTAATGTCCATGTGTTGTTCTTCTCAATTTGTTCTAGTTCCTCTTCCATAGCTTTAATCCAATGCTTATCTTCACATGCCTCATTAATTGATAATGGTTTGATTTGAGAAATAAGACATACCTCTTCATTTGTCAGTCTTCCTCTTGCCATAACTCCTTGATACTTGTTCCCAATTATCTGATTTTCAGAGTGGTTTAATCTTACATATCGGGGTGTCTTCGTTTGTTGTTGTTCCTCAGTTACAGTGGAATTTTTAGATGATACCGGTGTAACTAGATCTTCAATTTGTACCGATGGATTCAATGTAGGTTCATTTGTTTGTATTTATATTTCCAGTTCAGAGTCTATATACCTTGAGGTTCCTATAAATTGTTCATTAATCTTCACATTTGTACTCTCAACAATTTTCTGCAATCTCTTGTTAAAACATCTATATGCTTTGCTCTTAGATGAATAACCAAGAAATATTCCTTCATCACTACTAGGATTAAATTTTCCAATATACTCATCTCTCCGGATATAGCATTTACTTCCAAATATTTTGAAATATTTAAGAGTAGGAGTAATGCTAAACCATAGTTCATGAGGGGTCTTACAGGTTTCACCTTTGATGTGAACTTTGTTTAATGTATAGACTGTTGTTCTTACTGCCTCTCTCCAATATACATATGGTAGATTTGCTTCTGATAACATACTTCTAGCTGCATCCAAGATAGTTCTATTTTTCCTTTCTACAACTCCATTTTGTTGTGGTGTCTTTGGTGCTGATAACTGTCCTCCGATTCCATTCACTTCACAGAATGTATTAAATTCTTTAGATGTAAATTCGCCTCCTTGATCTGATCTTAGACATTTGATTTTCTTACCAATTTCATTTTCTACCATTACCTTGAATAGTTTGAACTTCCCAAGTGCTTCTGATTTTTCTCAAAGAAAAGTAACCCAACACATTCTAGAATAGTCATCAATGATTAGCATGAGATATCTATCACCTTGTAAGATTTTAGTTCTAGCTGGACCACATAAATCAGTGTGAATTAAGTCAAGAGCATTATTGGATTTTTTTGAAATACTTTTAAAAGATGCTCTAACTTGTTTTCCAAATTGACATTCCTTACATACCAAATTGTGAGGTTTAACAATCCTAAGTAAGTCTCTAACTGCCTTAGTAGTACAGATTTTTACCATGCAATCAAAATTTACATGATAGAGTCTCTTATGCCACAACCAACTTTCATCAATATGTGCAACAAAGCATGTCTTTTCACTGTTATTTAAATGAAAGATGTTACCTCTAGTTTGATTACCGGTTGCAATTTCCAAACCAGTTCTGTTCATAATTTTGCATTTTCCATTCTTGAATTGTAACTGAAATCCTTTCTCAACTAATTGACCAACACTCAGAAGATTATGCTTTAAACCTTCTGCATAGTAAACATCGTTAGTATTATGCTTACCATCAAGAGATATAGTACCTTTTCCTTTGATCAAACAATCTTTATCATCTCCAAATCCTACTAGACCTCCATTATACTCCTGAAAGTTCAAGAATTTACCTTTATCACCAGTCATATGATGTGAACATCCTGAATCAATGATCTATTCATCCTTAACTTCAACTTTAGCTGCCAGGGCTTGCTCTATCAGTTGAACAGTAGGTGTCGGGTGATCTTTTGTTATAGCAACAAAGACCCGTCCATTGTCTGTTGGATCCTCATCAGAATCATCAATGACTCCATTAGCAAGATAACAAGATTTATCTATATTCTTCTTAAATCTGTATCTCTGATATTCAGGGTTAGGCTTGTATGTTCTTCTAGCTTCTTCTCTTAGTCTAGCATGTCTATTAGGGCATCTTGAAGCCATATGACCAATCTTATTATAGTTAAAACATTTAAAGGGTGCTTTACCTTCATACTTACTTCCAACTGGACCTTTAGGCATTTTCCTTGCAAATAGTGCTTCAAGTTCTTCAAGTTCTTCATTTTCTCTCCTGCTTTCTTCAAGTTCTCTTGCATAAAAGGATTTCCAATCAGATTTTTCAAATGATGGTGCAGATGATGTTGATGCCTTAAAAGTTAAATCTATCTTTTTAGTAGCAACAGGACCAAATTCCTCAATTTCAAAAGCTGAAAGTTTTCCAATCAATGTGTCCCTAGTTACTGATGTATTAGGCATAGTTCTTAACTCATTTATAGCAGTAAGTTTCATTTTATATGCCGGTGGCAATCCTCTTAAAACTTTTGAAACAATTTCATCTTCACTTAAGGTTCCTCCACAACATTTAATACCCAAAACAATTTCATTAACTCTTTCCATAAAAGCAGAAATCCTTTCATCTTCTTCCATTTTTAGATTTTCATACCTGACCTGGAAGCTTTCAAGTTTTGCAATTTTGACTGTGGAATCTCCTTCATTCAATGTTTCCAAATTATCCCAAATAGCTTTAGCAGTAGACCTATCTGATAATCCCATGATTTCTTGATCTGATAATGTGCTCAAAAGTGCTTATGTTGCTTTGCAATCATTTTCCTCATCTTTTCCTAAGGTTTGTGGATTAGGCTGACTTTGAGTAGGAGCAATATAGCCATTCTTTGTAACATCCTAGATGTCCTTTCCAATGCAATTTAAATGTGTCTCCATTCTGATCTTCCATATGCCATAGTTGGTTCCATCAAGTTTAGGACTATCCTTCCTGAATTAGGTAGTAGACATTGGGTCTCCTCAAGCTATTAAACTTCTACAAAAAGAGGACTAAGCTTTGATACCAATTGTTAGGTCTCGAAGACAACTGAGAGGGGGGGGTGAATCAGTTGTCAAATAAATTCAAACCAAAAACAACTTAACCAACCTTAATGCTTAACAGCAGTAAACCAAACTTTATGCCAGTAGATACTTTATTAGTTAATTGCAGTATTAGTAAACATTAATGCATGAAACAGAAAGACAATAACATCCACAAAATATAACACCAATATTTGTACGTGGAAACCCTGTAAGGGGAAAAACCACGGTGGGAAACCTTACCCACAATCAGATGATACTACTGCAGATAGTATGTGTATACAAATGGGGTCTACACATGCAAAAAGGCCAAGCACGTAGAGCTCACTGCTCAAACACAATAGGAGTCACACTGACTATAATTGGGTGGTTAAATCCAATAATGATGTACTGCTCAAAATAGAATCTTCATATGCTAGATTTAGTATCAGTGTAGTTTTGATATGTCTTCACAAAAACCTTGCTTCACCTTCAAATGATGTCTATGTGTATAGCTATGCTTGTTCTCACATATACCTTCTTACAACTCCTTTTCCCAATCACATGTCAATCTTACAAATAAGATCTTTCATATATACCATAACCTAAGACCAATTTTAAGTAGGTCGGCTCTAAAAGATATTACAATAAAATCAATTACAAGTAAATCAATAATCGATGCAATATTTGATTCAACATGTCATCTTAATGCATTTACAATAACAACAAAATCATTTCCAAAGCGTGTCATGCTGATCTGGAATAGATAAGCCTATCGGTGCTTATTTTGGACCTATTTGCCAGTAACAACAAATATGTAAACACAAATATATCAATGAACAAATCTCCAAGACAAAGTGTCCAAACGATGTCTTTGACATAACCAAGTGTTTGCCATGTCATTCCAAGTGCCAGTGAACAATATATCCTACTGGTGTACCAGATACTAGTGACTATGCATAAGTCACTTGCTTGCTAGTGAACATTGCCAATTCTCCAGAGTGCCAGAGTTGATAAGTGTTAATAGGTGTTGACATCAATGACAAAACCATATCAACATAACCAAAATACCAACAAATCTTCCTTCTTGTCAAGATCAAAGTATCCTTCCATATTTAATCCTCTACAAGATTTCCATGTTCCTCCATCTCCATGTCCCAATCCTCCATATTTTCTCCAAGATCTCATTTCTTTTGATGATCCCATTATTCTTCCTATTCCATCTCATGAAGAGCCTATCATTGATCCTAATCCCCCTCATGATCTTGATCCCCTTCATGATTCTAACATGTTGGTGCAATATGTTCTTGAATCCCCTACATGTACAATGGTTTCCTCCAATTTGGTCCAGTCTGACTCACTTCATGATCCCATCATTCCTATCATATCATATCCACCTCATAATGGACTCGTGTCTGCCTCCCAAAGCAAAGAGTATTCTATGAGTCAAAATATGTAAAAAGGAAAAGGGGTAGACATTCTCAAGAAGGAACCCCTCCATATCAAATAAAATATCAACGATCATGGCCTCAATGAAATTCCTCAAGACATTGGTATCCCTAATCCTAAATCCAAATATACACCTTATTTTTCATCTCTTCCATCCATTTTATGTCCTTATATCCCTTCATCCCCTATTCAAGGCCAGGAAAGGCACACATCTGCAAGAACCTTTCATCCATCCAAAACACCTCCATATCATTCATATCCATTTGCACATTCCTTTCCCCCTCCAAGAAATTTGGATGCACCCAAATTTTTTATTTCTCTATCCAAACCTTCCAAGTTTATTTCTCCATCACCTTCATCCATTTTGGGTTCTTTCCGAAAACCCCTAGCCATTCCTCCATCCAAATCTCAATATCCAAATTTCACTTTTCCTCCATCAATCCATGCCTAAAGGTGTGTGACAATGTTGATCTTGCTAACATTTTCATCCACTCAAGAACAATTCTCCCAATACCCTATCCATTATCCAATGCATATCTTCCATCCTTCCATCTCTCTAATCCAATCTTTTTCATAAATCTTTACCTTAGTCCCATTTTATTTCCATGTCATTATTCTACCAATGTCTTTTGAGTAATACTTTTAAAAGTCATGGTCCATTTTTCAAGGATACAATCTAAGCGATAAGATTCTTGAGTCCTTCATTCATATCCTATCATGTGTCCATTTTCTTCCAAAATGTCACAAATGTCAAAAATAAAAACTAAATAATAAAAAGGTAAAGAAAAATAATTCGTCCATTGGTGAAAACCTAGCAAACAAGCGTCATGTGTAATTCTCCATGAACTTCTTGCATACCATACTCAGGGGCAAGTTTCATTTATGGTATCCTATCGTACCACTATCATACCCTCCATTATCCTATCATACCCCTATCATCCCTCATTTCTATATTCCCTTATCCATCTTTGATCTTGACCAAGCTGAGGATCTTCGTGAATATCATGCATCAAGTTCATAGCTTTCAGTCTATCATAGCTTTGGGTTCTTGTCCATTGGATTATTGCAACCTTCTATCATTATCCCTTAGCCTATCGCAACCTTCATTTCATGTCCTTTTATCCATTATTTATCTTGTTTATCCTAATCATATCCTATCACCATCCATAAACTCTTTTTGATCTTGATCTGATGTAAGGACATAAATTACAAAACATGGTTTAAAAAACCTTTTGACATGTCCCTCATTCCATTCCATTTTCTTTACATTGTCATATCCAATCTCTTATCCTATTACGTGATAGCCCTTGGACATTAAATTTTATTTTTCTTCATAACAAATGGCCTCTATCCTCCCTCTATCTACCAACATTTCAACAAGTTTATCATTCATCATATTCCTTTCCTTGCTAGACATTGGGAGCAAATTAATGCTAAAAGTCCTGAAAAAAATCACTAAAAATCAAATAATGTTCTGAAAAAATCACTAAAAATCAAATAAACTCTTTAAACAAACCATAAAAATGAAATAAAGTCCTAAAATAATCTAAAAAATCAAATATGAACCTAAAAAAGTATCAAAAACATTCATTAAATATCCTAAAATAATCCAAAAACATTGTAAAATATCTTGGAAAAAACACACACAAAAAAAAAGGTTCAAAAACCCTAAAAACTAGAAAACATAAAAAATCCAAAAACAAACAATCGCAATCATTTTCTTTTCGCTAACAAATTGTCCCTTTTGTACATAAACCAATATTTGAGTAGACATCAAACAATAAATGTATAAAAAATTGCACTTAACAAATCACACATTAACAGATGAACTTTTCAATCAATCAACGTCAATATCATTGGTCCTTTTCAACATTATCATGGGTCTTATATAGGGTGTGGTATACTTGAAACCAGACTATGTCCTATCTTAGATGGGGTATTGCATTCCCTAAAACTAAGTAGCATGATCATGCTATCATCAAAACAAAACATTATCATCTTTGACAACAAAATCAAAATGGTTGTTTGACTTGTTTAAATTTGTGAATCTTATTTTTCATTGATTTATCTTTGATCATGTTCCTATGTTTCTCCATAATGTTACTGACTGATTTAGAGTGGTTGGGATGGCTCATAGTCATTTTTGTTTTTCTCTTTTTGTTTGTGTGGTGTTTCATAACATTTTGGGACAAGTATGTCTTAGGATGGTTGAACCATTCCTTGTCTGTGACGTGTTTGTTTTATCCAAAGGGATTGCATTATCGCTCTGGCCTTCAATGCCATTGTGCATCACATTCATTTTTCCATATCAAATAAAGGTTCTCACCTACTATTATCATTTGTGAAAACAAGATTTTAGCACACTAATCATTCTTCACTTCTCATTTACATTTCTTCTATCCCATCAATCCTTTTATCTATTCATCAAATCAATCATTATCATGCTATCTATTCTATCTCATCAATCAAGAATTTCTTCATTTGATATCAATCAACCCTTTTCTTCAATCAATTAACATTTTTCACTTCTGACTAAGCATTCTTCTCTTCTTTCAAGAGATCATTCATTTCTTTCATACATAAACAATTTCTCAAGGGGGCATCCTATCTCCATCATGTCATCTACTGGGGCATGATTTCTCATTTTTTCT
Organism: Cryptomeria japonica; assembly: GCF_030272615.1. Classification (NCBI taxonomy): domain Eukaryota; kingdom Viridiplantae; phylum Streptophyta; class Pinopsida; order Cupressales; family Cupressaceae; genus Cryptomeria; species Cryptomeria japonica. The sequence continues at coordinate 681,366,846 of NC_081411.1, forward strand.
TTGAAACAACACTCAAAATCGCATTGTCTCAAAGAGGGGAAAATTGTCCTAAGTCTTCGACGAAACTTTTCACTATCCTTTTTCGTCTAAACTAATTAAATAATTAAAATTATTTAATTAGTACTAATATTCTTCTTCTAATTTTCCTATAATTAAATAATTCTTAACTATTTAATTATTGTTCTTCCAAACTATTAATTACATACTCTTTATTATTTAATTAATATTCATCATTATCTCTTTCTAATCAATTAATCTTGATCTTAATCAACTAATCCTAAGTATTCCTCTTTGATTAAATAATTCATTTAATTATGTAATCCCTTTATTCTAAGCTAATTATTATTCCAAGATTAAATAATTACTTTTATTATTTAATCCCTTTCTCTAAATTATTCTAATTGAATAAATTTTTAATTTACTTAATTACCATGTGTGGGTGAAATAAATGAATTTTTATTTATTTATTTATGACCCCACTTAGCTCTTCCACTTTCTAATTTTTATTTCTAATTATCTCTTCCACTTTCTAATTTTTGTCTCCCTTATCTCTTCAATTTGCTAATTTGGTATTTATGAGAAGATAATTAAGGATTTTATTATTTGTTCTCATAATATCTTCTCATTTGCTTTCTTCTATCTTCATCCTTCCCCGAATGACAACTCTATTGTGCACTCAATCTTGTCTGTTGATTTTATTCAATATTAGCCATTCAATCAATCTCAATTTTTTAATAAATTGAGCTCTCATTGCTCATTTCCAAAAACCACTCTTTGAGTATCCTTATGCTATCTAATTTTGTCATCAACTTGCTTTCATTTTGCACTTGCATTTGTAAGTGATATCTACATCAAATTTGAAGTAGAAAGAAGGACAATGGAGGTCAATGAGTGAGATTTTTGTATGTGGTTTGCGCTTTTGTTTTGAAATCTTGTCTTTCATTCCTTCATTGAATGTATTAGGATTATATTTCATAACATTTTAGTTTTGTGGTTGGCTTTTATTTGTTATGAATCTTATTCATTATTTCCTACAAAGATACCTTTAATTTCAGCGATTTTTTTAGTGGCTAATATTCGCCAATTGGCTATTTTTTTTAATTTGGGAATCAAAATTTGGCTAATAAGTTCAACTTTTAAGGTGATCTAAATTGCCACATTTTTATTATTTTCTATTTTAGTGTTATTAAAATTGCCAAAGAATTTATTTCATTAATTTTTATAACTCAAATATTTGCAACAATATTCGATACATGATTGGATTAGATTCACAATTTTATAACTTATTGTAGAAATCTAAGTTAATTCTCCAATAATATATCATAATTTTTAGTTACTTTAGGGTTATATCAATAATATTTAGTTGTCAGCATTTATTTAAAATATAATCTAATGACCTTTATTATGTTCCATGAGGTAAATTGTACCTACAAGTTGTAATTCTTGTGGGGGTTGAAATTGCTTTTGAATTGTTGACCTCAATGAAAATCAATGGTCTAAAATCATTTTTTGGCCGCATGAGTATTACAAATTGTTGATACATTTTATCTCACAAAATACAAAGAGAGCTATTAGATTATTTTAAATTAATGGTAGAAACTAAATAAAGTGGAGTGTACCCCTTAAACTCATTAATAATTTCCACCTTCAGGCCTCTACTTTTCTATAAAATCCTATTTTTTAAAATGAAAGGATTTGCAATAGTAATTAATGCATACTCTTATTATTTTCCAATATTTACCAATATTTTCTACAAAAAAAATTCATATAAAAAAATGCCAATAAAATTAATATTTTTCTTTTGAACAATGAAAGATTCTCCAATAAAAATTATTTAAAAATAAAAGAAAAATAAATATTCACCAAGATTTTATACAATTTTAGCAGAGGGGGTTTCTTAAAGTTATAATTGCTAAATTTTCCTCTAATTTAAGCATATTAGAAAAGACTGTTTAATAAAAAAAACTAACCCAAAATTGAACCAAAACTAAAACTTAACAAAAATTTTTTGGGGGTGATGCAAGAATGCCTATGGACCTAGATACTCCTACATAAAAATATGATCATAACAAAATCCTATAGATTGTACATTAATGTCCAAATATATCAATCAAATAATTACTTTGAGCAAGCTACTATTAGCATGTCATGAGACAAGAGTGTCAGTTGCATCAAATAAAATAGTATATAAAGAAACATTGGATTTTAATTGTTGTTAAATGTTTTCATACTTCAAGAAATAAATAGAATCCAAGTAACAAAGAAACTTAAAAAAATAGAAATTTTAATGAATTTAAAAAAATATAAAAAGAGAAAAAAAGTTAAGAGAAAACATATCCAATGATGAAAATCATTCTTATCATACCTTGGATAAAAATCATGATGATAACCAGTTCTCAAAAATTATACATCAATTACTAGTCTGTGTGTTATTTTCAATCAAGGATAGGTCAATTACATCATACCTTTTTATTATATTGTACCTATTCATTCTATCATGCATATTTCTTCCACCATGCATGTCCATTCAATCATACGTTTCCATCACTTTGTTTTGACCTTGAAAATGGTAGGGGAAAAGTGTTGAAGCGTGATTTGGAAAGATCAAGTGATATTTTTGTTAGCAAGAGACACTGTACCAGAAGCAATAAGTGCTTGAGGAGTGATTTCGTGTTATTATTGATGGCAACTTAGATAAGAAGCTCCATCCATAATATGCAGAATCATCCTTCTGGAAGTTCGAAGTCTACTTTTCTTAAGGCTAGAAGGTGGAACACAATGTTCGTCAGAGTAAGAGTACATTGAGTAGAACTCAATTTTGGGTGCACATTTTTTTTTGGTGGAAGAGGTAGTCGATTGGATGATTGGAATAGCTTAGTCTACAATCTTAGCCTCCAATATTGATTCTCATACAAGATTGAAGATCTGATATTCAGTATTTTAGGAAGAACAGGGCTATTTGGGTAATTAGTGGTGTAGCGTGTTATGTGGAATCTTTGGGATGATTATGTTGATTGGTTTCGAGTTCAAGGTTGTCGAACCAACATATGTGAAGAATATAATCAATTTTTTTTGGCCCATATGTGAAGGATATAATCAATTTCTTTTTTTTTGTATTGAGTTTCTACACTTTACTTTTAAAAAAATTGCATTGGTTTAAGAATCAGTTCAACAAAGTTAAAAATTGCAGAACACTGATTCACCCCCCCTCTTAGTGTTCATTGATTCCAACAATTGGTATCAGAGCCTAGTTCCTCGGATGAAGCCTAACTTCTTGAGGAAGATTTGGGATAATGAATCAATAGACTCCAGTTTATAGAAATAAATCGCTATGGCACTTGAAGATATAGATACAACAAGAAAAGAAGCAAATAGATTGAGAAGAAATATAAGGAATGTTGAAGACTTCATTGAGTCATTGAAGGAAAAAGTGAACACATCTAGATAAAAAAGAAAGGAGCTTATGGACAAACTCAAGGAGAAAGAAGACCAAAGCATTGATAACCATTGAATAGGAGAAAATGGAATGGAAGGTCAAATGATAAAAACACAATGAAATAAACAAGAAAATCATAAAACATCAAGAGACCATTTTTACCTTGCTATTTTACCTTCTCCTTTGGATTGAGCTTGATGAAGTGGATGATGAGGATGTGCCCTTGATGCTCCACTTGATGTGCTACTTGCTTGATTTGGATGTGGAATGCTCTCCAAATGCTCAACAAGATAGATTGATGGATTGGATTTGGATTGAAAGATTAAGGATGGATGGATTTGATGGAGGATTATGAAGAGGATGAGAGAAGAAATAGGCAGCATGATAATGCCTGATAAGTGGATTATTTGTGAGGAGAATAGGCTTCAATTTATAGATTGGATGAGGCCAATGGAGGGCCAAGATTGATTTGATCATGAAGGGTTGAGATTGATTTGAGATAGAACGCATGGATCAAGGGTACCTTGGGAAAATAAAAAGGAATATAAAATTCCTTGGGAAAAAGGGAGGAGAAATTTGAATTTCAAATATGAGGAATTAAAAATTCCAAAATAAGGATGCATTGAGGGATTCAAAGAAATTTGAATTTCTTTGAGAGACTCAATGTTGATGTGACATGAGTGGGAATTAAAAATTGAGGGATAATGGTAATCATGATTATGCAAGATTCTAGAAGGATTAATTAGGCTAAGTGGGATTAGGAAAAGTGATTTGTAGGAATCACATGAATAGGTTAATTAATTAGAATTAATTAACTGAGTGGGTTTAGAGGAAATAATTATTGGAGGGGACTTTAGAAGAATAGGGGAATAATTAACTTATTTGATAAATTAATTATTGGACAATAGTGACAGGATTAATTTAAATTAGATTTAATTGATTCTGAGAGGAATAAGGATAACACAATTAAGTCAATTAATTATGTTGATAGGCTTACATTAATTAAATAATAATTTTAGGTGTCTACAACCATGTCTTAAAGACAAGACAGATGAATGTGAAAAACTTGCTAGAGATAATGCAGACTTGAAGAATAAAATGCAATCCATTGTGATGAAGCTGACAAAGGAGATTGAAGACATGAAGAAGAATGAGGAAATTCTGACTCCATCATTAAAGGATAAATCTGATAGATGTTGTAGACTAAATTGTGAAAATGACCAAGTAAGGCTTGAATCTATACAATCCAAGAATAATGAGCAAGAGCTTGAAAGACAGATCATAATTCTGAGAGATGAAATTACCACTACTAATGAGTACAAGGAAAAATTCAAGGTTAGCTCAATTGAGGCTACAAAGTCAGAAGAGTAGAGATGATAAGTGAGGACTTGGATATGAGAAAGGAGAAAGCTTGGGATCTGGTCAAAGTAATGTTAAACTTCATCATAAAAAGAACAAGAGATCTTCGGTAAGAAAACCTAATGTTTATAAATTCAATGGTATATTCTTTGCAATAAATTTGGTCATATGAAAAGTCAATGTAAAAATAGGGCAAATCAAAATAGTTCATCATTCTTCAAATAATGTTTCAATTGCAATAAGTATTGTCATAAGTTAAATGAATGCAAAAGTATGACAAATAGGATAAATATGAGATTCTATGCTTGTGGAAGATTTGGACACATTGCTAACCAATGTAGGTCAATGGGAAATCAAAGTAATTCTAGGCCTAATCAGAGAAATAACATTATTTTCTATACTTGCAACAAATCCAGTCACATTGTAAAATTATGTAGAAGCAAGAATATGAACAAGAATACTCAGGAAAACAAGAACAAGTTAGATGATAAAGGAAAAGAAAAGGTTGAAGAGATCAGAGAGAAGTACAAGAAGAAATGGGTCAAAAAGGGTGATTCAGATGCAGTGAATGGAACCGCACCTGATTCCGGTGCTGGAACCTCATTCGATAAAAAATGCACTTGGCCTTAGGGGGAATATTTTCATGCAGATCCTAAAAAACCACCTATCTGAGATCTGTAACTGGCTGCAACTGGTTGCAAATGATTGCACTAATGATTGTACAGTCTATCTTGAAGGATCTCCAGAAGACTTCATGTCGATTTGAGACTCCAGAATAATATCCATGAGATACAAAGCATCTAGAAGAGTTAGGGTTGAAAATTTATTATACCTAAAAGTTAGGTATGTGGTGGATAAAAGGGTGATTTAACTCTCATTTCTCACATTGCATTTGAAGAAAAAGAGTAGGAGAGCTTGGCGAATAAGTCTGTGCAGTGAACCCAGAGATTTGAAGAGATTCCATGAAGATTTCTTGCATCCAATTGGAGACTAAAAGATATTTTTAGTGTTTGAAAACTTCCTCTGTTTATAACCTAAAATTTTATAATGGCATCATCTGGTGTAGTGACTCCATTGGTTGTTGACATAACTAATAGGGAAAGGCCAAAGTTTAAGAAACACTCATATAAATCGATGGAAGATGATCTGAAAGCAGCATTTTCATCCGTTTTGTATGGTGATTTGCATGTTGAAGATGTTAGGGTTTACATCCATTGCAATATTGAAGAGCTCAAGAATGTTCAAATGTTAAAAATTTATATAGAGCACATGATAGATGACATGGAAGACCTAAAACCTAAATTCAAATCTCTCCAGGACAAGGGTTTCATTCAATTTGTAAACTTTCTAGGTTTTTGTAAACTTTCTAGCTTTTTATGAACTCAAATGGGTTAGTTACATTCTAAGAAGAGTTCACGATGAATTCATATGGCTTGAAAAGCCACACAATATCATGAAGCTGGCAATCAAATTCATAACATGCTTGAATGCAACCAGTAAATTTCCTAGCCTAAGGAATGTAAAGAACTAGGTTGTGATGGAGGCAACTAGTTCCCGACATGGTGGGGGATCAATGACAATCAGTGACATTATTGAATATGATGTCAGGTTTGCATCCATGGTGATGGGCTACAAGGTATACCAATCTATTAGAGACAACTCAGTATCCAGTATGGTCATTTGTGTTGCCTACCAAATTCTCAAAGAAGACAAGTTGTATGATCTGAGGTACTCTAGAGTGAGCTCATAAACAATCTGAAGAAGATAAAGCAAGACAAAAAGAATGTATTGAAATTTGGTACCCTAATTATCTATCTATCCTTCTATTTCATGAATGAGGTGGGTAAGTGCACCAAGATGGTGAACAAAAAGGAGGTTATAAGTGGCCACTTTTTTTTTTTTTTTTTTGAAAACAGGTAAACCTGAACTTAAAAGAGCTATTTGAAGGTCATGCACTCAAAAATAGGAGTTGAGAAAAGAATAAGAATTTAAGTACTCTGAATCTAGTTTCTAAAATTGGATAAGATTAAGAGGGTCAAACCTTTCATGCACGAGAAACAATTCTTGATTTTTTTAGAAAAATATAACATAGCTGTTTTTATGCGCTGCAAAAAATATATAGTTATATTTAGTATTTTGCAAAACCCTTTTGTAGGATGATAGGTAAGAGTGAGATCTAGACGTTGTGTATTTTTTTGTAATTTTATGTTGAGTATTTTTTTTTTTATGATTTTTGGAAGTGACCGCATCCTAAAAATTTGGTACTTGTTCGTGCATTGGGCATAACTTGCACCAAAATAATAAAAAATGCAAATTTTTTTTTAAAAAGTGTATAGAATCTAGTTTAGAACAATAATATGTAATTTTTTTTTAATTTGGTCAAGTATATCAAAAGTTATTAAAAAAATGGTAGACATATGTCTGTGAGGACTGTCAAGGCACTAATAAAGAAAATTAAAGTTTACTATGCTAATGTTGTCCAAAAATAGAAAACTTTATATGGTCAGAAAACTAGGAAGATGTGTGAGATTATGGTGGTAATTTTAGAGATGCCCACTTGATGATTTGTAAACCTGATGATGATGAAGTCAAGAAATCATGTTGGAGGATGAAAAAATTGTGTAAAGGGACAAAAAAGGGGGGAAAATGGGCTTGCAAGCCTTAGGGTCATTTTCCAACCCTCTTACCAATCCAAAACCCACATAGGTTTTGAAAAACAAAAAGTACTATTCACAGTTTTAAATAACCCATACGGGTTATGTAAAACTAAAACATTTTTTTTGTTTCACAAAACCCATACAGGTTATGAAGAACTAAAAACATTTTTTTTTGTTTCACAAAACCCATACAGGTTATGAAGACATAATAATGTATTCTTGTAAACTTAGCATTTACTACACATGTTTTAGACATACCTAGATAATATGTGTTCATGTATGTATATATGCATATCTATAGTTATATATACATATATTTATATAGATATATGTATATATGTTTGTATACTTGCATGTATCTCTTCTTTTCCTCTCGCTCTTGTCTTCCTTCCCCCATCATTGTCTTTGTCTATTCTGAGCCCTAATTATCTTCCTTGAGTTCTATCTCATCTCTCTCCCCCTCACACTTCTCTCTTTTTTGATTCTCTCACCCTTTTCTCCTTCTTGTTCTCTCTCTACCTCATGTCTCTCACCCTCTCCTCCTCCTACTCTGTCTTCCTATCCCATTCTCTCTCTCTCTCTCTCTCTCTCTCTCTCTCTCTCTCTCGATCTTTCTCTCTCACCCTCTCCCCCTTCTCTCTCTTTCTCTCCCCCTCCCTCTCCCTCTCCCCCTCTTCCTCCCCCTCTCATTATCTTATCTCTTTCTCTCCATCTCTCTCTCTCCTATACTCTCTCTCTCTCTCCATCTCCCTCTCTTTATCCTATTCTCCCCATCACCACCCTCCCTCTCCCTCTCCCTCTCTCCCAATTTCACCTCTATCTCTCCCCTCTCTCTCCCTCCTCCTCTCATTATCCTATTCTCTCCCTCTCTTCCCATCTCCTATTCTCTCTCTCTCTCTCTCTCTCTCTCTCTCTCTCTCTCTCTCTCCTTTTCCCAATCTCCCTCTCTCTTCCCATCCCCTCTCTCTCTCTCTCTCTTCTCTCTCCTTTTCCCAATCTCTCTCTCTCTCTCTCTCTCTCTCTCTCTCTCTCTCTCTCTCTCTTCTTTTCCTAATCTCCCTCTCTCAACCTCTCTCCCTCCCCCTCTCCTTCTCTCCCTCTCCTTTTCCCAATCTCCCTCTCTTCGTATCCTCTATTCTCTCTCTTACTCCCCCTCTCTCTCTCCCTCTCCTTTTCCCAATCTCCCTCTCTTCATATCCCCTATTCTCTCTCTTACCGCCCTCTCTCTCTCTCTCCCTCTCTCTCTCTCCTTTTCCCAATCTCCCTCTGTCTCCCTCTCCCCCTCTCCTTTTCCCAATCTCCCTCTCTCCCACTCCTTTTCCCAATCTCCCTCTCTTCCTATCCCTTATTCTCTCTCTTATTCTCTCTCTTGCCTCTCTCTCTCTCTCTCTCTCTCTCTCTCTCTCTCTCTCTCTCTCTCTCTCTCTCTCTCTCTCTCTCTCTCTCTCTCACGTAAGGAAAGCCATGCATGGAAAATGCTCTCCTATCATCAATTCTAAGTAGATTAGAAAGCAAGGAAGTATTTCAATTTCAGTTTGCAGTACATTAAAATAAACACAGACAGGAGATTAAGATGAACCACATAGAATAGCACCAGCGAAAGACACCAGATGTACATGGGAAAACCCTTATGGGTAAAAACCCACCACCAAAGAGAGATCACTTTATTCAGTAAACAATATGATTACAATAAAGTTATCAGATCCTCTTTTTCTGACTCTGTTCTTGCTCCATACAAACACATCGACTTGACTACTTATAAAACCATCATCTCCACACAACCTTCATGCACACCCTTCTCCGCTCTGCTCATCAGTTACATCTTTGGCAACCACCATCTATCAAACCAAACATTCCTCTATTAGTTTGTATAATGGCCTTGGAACATAACCATTGAGCAACAGCTTGTCCATTCATGAACTCATGGAAAACATATTATCCCACCTTCATCGGGAAGTCAAGTCGGTTTGTATTCAAAATACACCAACAAAAACATTCCAAGTGTCTGCCTACTAGTCTTTTGGAATTCATTCTGGGTGACCATTCGACAATCGAATACTTCCCCATCGGCCATCAGAACCAGCACTGAAAAGTTGCCCCATTATCCAATCAGTAGTAGATGACTTCATCGGACTTCGATGTGACTTTCATCTAATCAACCCAATCATCGAAGGCTACCTCATCGGGTATCGATGTAGCAAACAACCAGTTATCCTGATCTCTGATGATACCCCAACCAAAGGCAAATCCATTGGGTCATCGGCAAGACAACCAAAAAACTACCCCAATTGTCTGATCTTCCTTGATCTCTTTCTGTCTTTCGCCACATGGAACCCCCTAATTTTCTCCGGGGACCCTGCTCTACCACCTTAGCAGGGCCTCACTAACCACCTGAAATGAAGCTATTCTTTTTGGGGCCCCACCTTGGTCACCAAGGCGCGGAGTGTTGGCATTATGTGAATCAGCATGAGCCTTATGTAAACTGGCATGAAGACATAATGATATTGTATGTTGTCATTGATGTCAATATGAGACTGGTAAGAACCGGCACATTTGATAGGTGAAGAGAGAGGAACCGACATATGTATGAACTAGTTTATATGCCAAAGTGAAGTGCCACATTTGTTCAAGGTGAACCGGCATGTAGTTATGTGAACCGGCACATGGAAGCACTATATGGTTACTGGGTTGTAGGTGGCTTCCACTTCAAGGTTTTCGCTTGGAGCAACTCAAGTGACTCAATCAGTAATCTTCATGTGATGAGTTAGTAGTATGATGGAGGATAGATCGTGTTGCCACATAAGCTCTATGCGTGTGAAGGATCTTGCATGAAGAAGACTATTCCTATCCACCTCGGGAAAGTGCGAAGTCTGTCAAATGGTGATAATGCGTGATGGGTTATCAGCCACCATGAAAACGATGGACAATGGACGATGGAGAATGTCTTGAGATTGATTCAAGATTGTTGCATTTAATGCAGTATGATTCAACAGTCAAGATCGAACTGTTTGAATTGCTTAACCTAACAGGTTTAGGTTTTTGCTACCAACCTGTATGTTTCCTATAAGGTCAATGTTGGGTTTCTATCTGAAGCTGTTGGCAAAAGTTGTGAGTGTGTATCCAAGGAAAGTGATACGAGATTCTTGCCAAACCATAGGAGAGAAGACATACCTACAAAGTGAATGCACAGAAGGAAAAGAGGAGCCTAAATGGATCTGCATTAGCATTAAGTGTTGTTAACAGATCATTGTAATACCTGTTGATTTCTAACCACTTCAATAGCTATAAAATCCCCTAACAGGGTAGCCTTAACTGGCTTGATTCAAAATCCCTTAAATTAGGTGGTCTTAACTGGCTTGTTTCAAATCCCTTAACCGGGTAACTCGAGGCTAATGAGTTCTAAGAAGCTTGAAAAGCTTAGGAGATCCTTTCAGCTATTGGGTTCTTGAAATCCTCTAACAAGGTGACCCTACCGGGTTTAACCCTTAACTGGGTGATCCCTAACAGGATCGGTTCCTACCAGAACCTATTGTAATGTCCTTAACCGGACAAGGCTCCTAACAGAGAGGACTTCTAAAGAGTTCAAAAAGAAGCTTGTGGGTATTCATCCCCATCATGGTTTTTCCTAGTTGGGTTTCCACGTGAAAAATATGTGTGTCATGTGAAATGTTTTTGTCTTGTGATACTTTCTCTTATTTGTTAAGCATATGAAGGTTCTATGTTTTATGCCTGTCTATAAAACACATTGAACTCACTGTTGTGAAGATCTGATGGTTAAGTTTACTCATTTATGCATGAGAATATAATGATATTGTGGTATTGAGCCAAGAGGAAAGCTTATTGAGTGACCGGTTCATGACTGGTTGAGCTATACTGGATGTTGCTGGTTGCACTCTGTTTTACCAGTATCCCTATTTGTTAGTCTTTTTGGAGTATTTGCTATCAAACCGGTTTTGGATGAAATTGGTGTTTGTACTGATTCACCCCCCCCCCTTTCAGTACTGGTTTGGTACTAGTGGTTCATCATTGAGTTATCAATTGGTATCAGAGCCCTCCAGGTCCTCTGTGTTGTAAGCTTAACCACTTGAAGAAAAGATCCTAGCCAAATGATGAAGAGGGAAGGTCCAAAGTTCAATAGGGAAAACTTTGGTATATGGAAGAACAGGATGAAGATATTCATCAAAAGCATGGGTGTTCAACACTGGAGTTATGTTGAAAATGTATATGTTGTTCCTACCGGTACTCTCACCAATGACCAAAAGATAGAGATACAAGAAAATGGGCAAGTCATGGAAGCCCTCATCAGTATTCTTTTTGACATTGAGTTTATTGATGTTCAGGACAAGCCAAATCCCAAAGAGGTATGGGATGCTCTTGAAAATATCTATGGTGGTGATGAGCATGTAAAACAGGCTAAGGAAGAGAGCCTGAGAGGAAAGTTTGAAGACATGCGAATGGTTGAAGGAGAGACCATTCAGCAGTATGGAATAAGAATCAAAATAGTTGTTGGAGAAATAAAGAGTGCAGGTGGCAAAATAGAAGATTCCACTGTGGTAAGTAAAGCCCTGAGATCCCTATTTCCGGTCTATGCAATAAGGGTTGCTGCTATTTAGGAGCTGAGATCAATAGACAAGTATAAGGCATCCTTGGACTCCATCATAGCCAAGTTGATAGCCTATGAGCTGAATAGTTTTGATGGTAGTGTTCAAAAGTTAGAATCAACTTTTAAAGCTTCTGCTATACCATCTAGAAAAGGAAAAGAGGCTAGCACTAGTGGGGAACCCAATCAGAACAGAGAAATGAAGGATGAAGAGTTTTTGATGGAATTTGAAGCTCTTCTTGACAGGAGATTTCCAAAAGGGACTGGTAAATACAAAGGTAAGCTTCCTTTGAAATGTTTCTCTTGTAACCAGATAGGACATATTGCTATGAACTCTCCTATTAGTGACAACAAGGACAAACGGGAAAGGTTCAAGAAATTCAAAGGAGGAAACCGGAGAAATTGTTTTGTGGTAGTTGAAGAAGGTGTCACAGATGAGGAATCAGAAGATGAAGAGAATGAAGACATTGTGTTCGTTGCTATAAAGGAAGATGTGGCAGACAAGAAGGCTCTTGTCTCTCGGTTTGATGATTCCAATGAGTGGATCATTGACAGTGGCTACTCTCACCATATGATTGGTGACCGAAGCAAGTTTCTAGCATTAGAAGAGTATGATGGTGGTGTGGTTTGCTTTGGCAATGATGCACCATGCATGGTCAAAGGCAGAGGGTCCATCTCCTTGAATGGAAAGAGTGGTGCTGACAATGTGTATTGGGTTGATGGTCTTAGACACAACCTTCTAAGTGTTGCCCAGTTAAATGATAGTGGACTCACTCTACAATTCAAGAATGGAGTTTGCAGAATCAAAGGTGAAGATGGTAAGTTGGTAGCCATCAGCATGCAGACTAAAGGTAACCTATTTCATCTAAATGCTAATATAAGTACATGTCTTATGGCTAAGCTTGATGATAGCTGGATATGGCATAGGAGATTATGTCATGTGAACTTTGACAACATTGTGAAGGCTAGTAAGATCAAGGTAGTTAGAGGGTTGCCGGTGCTGAGCAAACTGGATAATACCTTGTGTAGAGAATGTCAATTAGGGAAAATGTCTTCCTCAACTTTTAAACGTAAATCTTTCACTGCTGACAACTTGCTTGATCTTATGCATACTGATTTATGTGGTCCTATGAAAATTAGAAGTGTGCAGGGTGATAGGTACTTCATGATTCTCACTGATGACTACTCAAGAATGATGTGGGTCACATTTTTGAAAGACAAGTCTAAAGCTTTTGGGAAATTCAAATCTTTTAGAGCATTAGTGGAGAAGGAAAGCGGTAAAAGGATCAAGTGTCTAAAAACTGATCAAGGAGGGGAATTCACTTCCAGTGAATTCAACAAGTACTGTGAAGAATTTGGCATCAAGAGACAGCTATCTGCCCCCTGAACTCCACAACAAAATGGCCTAGCAGAGAGGAATAACCGGACTATGGTTGAAGCAGCTAGAACTATGTTGATCCAAGGAAAGGTTGCTCACACCTTTTGGAGAGAAGTGGTGAGCACTGCAGTCTACACTATGAATCGGGTACTCATCAAAAAGGGTAAGGACAAAACTCCTTATGAGTATTGGACCGGTAAGACACCTGTGGTTAACTACTTTAAGGTATTTGGTAGCAAATGTTACATCAAGAGGAGTGAACATCAGGGCAAATTTGAAGCTAAATGTGATGAAGGAATATTTCTAGGATATTCCACCAAGAGTAAAGCTTTCAAGTGCTACAACAATAGGACTCAGAGAATTATGGAAATAGTCAATGTAAGAGTTGATGAATCCTCTAAGAAGACTAAGGAAACCGGCAGTGAGCAAGTTGTAAATTAATCGGTTGCAACCTTCTGGGAACCGATTGTCAGTCAACCTAGTACCAGTAATAGTGTTCCTGAACTAGTGAATGTTGATACTGATGAAGATGAGGATGAAGAAGAAAAGCAAGAAGAACCAGTTAATATCATTCCTTGGTATGTCAAGTTGAATCATGATCCTAAGCAGATCATAGGTGATAAGGATGCAGGAATCCTTACCAAAAGAAAGATCAAAGAAAACTCATGTATGATCTCTAAATTTGAGCCCAAGTCATTCAAAGAGGCTCATAAAGATGAAGACTGGATCAAGGCAATGGAAGAAGAACTTGAACAGATAGAGAAAAAAATGGTACATGGTCCTTGGTACCCAGACCAAAACATAAAAATGTCATTGGCACCAAATGGGTGTTCAAAAATAAGTTGAATGAGGATGGCACAATGATTAGGAATAAAGCTAGACTAGTATGCAAAGGATATGCTCAAGAAGAAGGTGAAGACTATGGGGAAACCTTTGGTCCTGTAGCCAGATTGGAAGGAGTTTGTATGCTTCTTGCATATGCAGCTTTTAAGAGATTCAAGGTATATCAAATGGATGTAAAATCCACATTCCTAAATGGTGTACTTGAAGAGGAGGTGTATATTGAGCAACCAGATGGGTTTACCCTATCTGAAGACAGTGACATGGTATGTAGGCTACACAAAGCATTATATGGTCTAAAGTAAGCACCTAGGGCATGGTATGAGTACCTACATTCCCATCTTGTGAAGATTGGATTTGAGAGAACAAGTGAAGATAGAAATATCTACTTGAAGTTTGAAGAAGATCAGATCCTGATCTGTGAATTTTTTGTTGATGACATTATCTTTGGAGGAGATGACGAGATGAGTCATGAGTTTGTTGATGAAATGAAGAAAGAGTTTAAGATGTCACTCATAGGGGAGATTAAGTTCTTCATTGGACTGCAGATCCAGCAGATGGAAGATGGAATCTTCATCACTCAGTCCAAATATGTCAAAGAGGTGTTGAAGACTTTTGGCATGGAAGATAGCAAACCGGTTGGTACACCAATGGTGACTAGTTGCAAATTGACAAAGGAGGATGATTCCGCACCGGTTGATGAGAAGGAATATTGGTCAATGATTGGTAAGTTGCATTATGTAGTGCATAGAAAACCAGATATTGCACATGCAGTTGGCATCACTGCAAGGTTCCAGAAGAGTCCAAGAGAACCTCACTTGAGTGCAGTCAAGCGGATTCTTAGGTATCTGAAGGGAACAATTGACTATGGATTGTGGTACCCATACAACAATAATTTCAACCTGAAAGTATTCATAGATGCTGATTGGGTAGGTAATGTGGATGACCGGAAGAGCACAACCGGTGGTGCATTCTTTCTTGATGGTAGACTGGTCTCATGGATGAGTAAAAAGAAGAGTTGCATCTCTCAGTCTATAGCAGAAGTGGAGTATGTTGCAACTTTCATGAACTGCACTCAGACAATCTGGATGAAGCATGTACTGGAAGGCTTCAAGATCCCTGTATTTGAACCAGTAAGTATATTTTGTGATAACACAAGTGCTATCAATACATCAAAGAATCTAGTTTTACAATCTAGAACCAAGAATTTTGAGCTTAAGTATCATTTCTTAAGGGAAAAGGTTCATAACAAAGAGATTGCACTGGAGCATGTGTCTAGTAAGGAGCAGTTAGCAGACATATTCACCAAGCCTCTCCCAAAGACAACATTTGTGCATTTGAGAGGTGAATTAGGGGTATTGCCCCTTCAGGAGATGAACTAAAAGTGATTGTTCCACATTAGTCAGGTACTGAAAAGACAAATCTTCTATTGATTGGTGTGTTTATGGATGCTACTCCTCAGGGGGAGCAGCATGATGAAACAGTGATGATTGTACCTCCACTTTGGCATTGTTGTCAAAGGGGGAGAAGGAGTGAGAGTGAAGCAAAAAGATATCTACAGTAAATGGGGAGAAGATGTGAAGCAGAGAAGATATCTTTTGTATATTTCCATCAATGCCAAAGGGGGAGATTGTTGGCATTATGTGAACCGGCATGAGCCTTATGTAAACTGGCATGAAGACATAATGATATTGTAAGTTGTCATTGATGTCAATATGAGACATGGTAAGAACCGACACATGTGATAGGTGAAGAGAGAGGAACCAGCATATGTATGAACTAGTTTTTATGCCAAAGTGAAGCGGCACATTTGTTCAAGGTGAACCGACATGTAGTTATGTGAACCGGCACATGGAAGCACTGTATGGTTACCAGGTTGTAGGTAGCTTCCACTTTAGGGTTTTCGATTGGAGAAACTCAAGTGACCCAATCGGTAATCTTCGTGTGATGAGTTAGCAGTATGATGGAGGACAGATCGTGTTGCCACATAAGCTCTATGCGCGTGAAGGATCTTGCATGAAGAAGACTATTCCTATCCACCTCGGGAAAGTGCGAAGTCTGTCAAATGGTGATAATGCGTGATGGGTTATCAGTCGCCATGAAAACGATGGACAATGGATGATGGAGAATGTCTTGAGATTGATTCAAGATTGTTGCATTTAATGCAGTATGATTCAATGGTCAGGATCAAACCATTTGAATTGCTTAACCTAACAGGTTTAGGGTTTAGGGTTTTTGCTACCAACCTGTATGTTTCCTATAAGGTCGATGTTGGGTTTCTATCTGAAGTTGCTAGAAAAATTTGTGAGTGTGTATCCAAGGAAAGTGATACGAAATTCTTGCTAGACCATAGGAGAGAAGAGATGCCTGCAAAGTGAATGTGCAGAAGGAAAAGAGGAGCCTAAATGGATCTGCATTAGCATTAAGTGCTGTTAACAGATCATTGTAATACCTGCTGATTTCTAACCACTTCAACAGTTGTAAAATCCCCTAACAGGGTAGCCTTAACTGGCTTGATTCAAAATCTCTTAAATTGGGTGGTCTTAACCAGCTTGTTTCAAATCCCTTAACTGGGTAACTTGAGGCTAATGAGTTCTGAGAAGCTTGAAAAGCTTAGGAGATCCTTTCAGCTATTGAGTTCTTGAAATCCTCTAACAAGGTGACCCTACCGGGTTTAACCCTTAACCGGGTGATCCCTAACAAGATCGGTTCCTACGAGAACCTATTGTAATGTCCTTAACCAGACAAGGCTCCTAACAGAGTGGACTTCTAAAGAGTTCAAAAAGAAGCTTGTGGGTATTCATCCCCACCGTGGTTTTTCCCAGTTGGGTTTCCATGTGAAAAATATGTGTGTCATGTGAAATGCTTTTGTCTTGTGATGCTTTGTCTTACTTGTTAAGCATATGAAGGTTCTATGTTTTATGCCTATCTATAAAACACATTGAACTCACTGTTGTCAAGATCTGATGGTTAATTTTACTTATTTATGCATGAGAATATAATGATACTGTGGTATTCAGCCAAGAGGAAAGCTTATTGAGGGACCGGTTCATGACTGGTTGAGCTATACTGGATGTTGCCAGTTGCACTCTGTTTTACCAGTATCCCTGTTTGTTAGTCTTTTTGGAGTTTTTGTTGTCAAACTAGTTTTGGATGAAATTGGTGTTTGTACTGATTCACCCCCCCTCTCAGTACCGGTTTGGTACTAGTGGTTCATAATTGAGTTATCACGGAGGATAAACTCCATGCATCTTGCCATAGTAGTATAGAGACAATCATCTAATCATCTCGGACTTTCTCACCTATTAACCGATCACAGAAAGAAGGTTCCAAATAGATTGGTCCTATTGGACATTGGCAACAGTACTGCAAATTTATCCCGATCACCTAAAGTAGCTTCATCGGGTCATCGACATATACCCTGAACTATTTCCCTGATGAGCAATTCACTCTAAGTCAGAAGAAGTCAAACTCATCGGACATCGACATAGCTTCCAACTTGTTCCACTGATAGCTAATGACAACTCGATCACCGAAGGTGACCTCATCGGGTCATCGGATAGACTCCAACAGTGCTCCTCCAATAGACGAAGCATGTGAAAGCAACTTCATTGGGTGATCAGGACAACATCTAGCAGGCTACATCGAGACATCGATAGGACTTCAATATGGCTAATCTGATAGGCGATGTTAACATGATGACCACAAAAGCGGATCCGAACACTGCTTCCTGATAACCAAACAAGGAGGATACATCGAGTAGACCTAACCCGATACTTGTCCACAACATGTTCATCGGCCAGAGTTACACCGATAGGAAAAGTCCACAACTTGATACCTTCCCACAAGATGTTCCATTAGGGTAAGTTACACCAATCAACCCTAGCACTGTTCAGGAGAATTCGAGGCATATTTCCAATAATCTCCCACTTGCCAAGGAATTTACTGGACCTATCTACCATGTTGAACACTTACAGATTACACTGAGAACCATGGACTCTAAAGCCCATCAATGCTTATATACCACTCGATTAGAGACCATCAGGAAATAGAAATTAACATGTGCACCTCTGTAGAGTAGTCTCATCTCATTCATGAACACTTCCACCTTCTACCATGCCACTGCCACTAGTTATACATAGAAGCTATCCACTGAGAAAACTACAACTCTGTCTCCCAAGCACACAAAATTCATGATCCAAAAACTAACTGAATGTACAAACATTTGTTACATATGTAGCTAGAATAGTAACCACAGCAAGTGCTAGCACATCCAACTACACATACCCTTAAGGTATACCAAAATGAATTTTAGAACATTAACATGTACAACCTATTACTCACAGTCTCAAGCTTCACATGTAATACACACCAAGGAGCTCTCACTGCACAGGTAATGTCAAAGTTGAAAATAACTATTTACAACATCACATAGAAGTGAATAAATCTTTGTAACAAGAGCTTTCCCAATACTGACTGGAAACAGATAACCTGCAAGCAAGTCTTCAAAACACACTGTATCATTCCCTTCTACACCCACCTCTTAAATGTCAACTGTGTTATAACATATGAATGCATCTCAGTTGAACCTATTAATCATTCCAACACATACATCTCTAGCCATAACAGAGAGATAGCACCATCTCTATTTCCATGTATCTATGAGCACCTGTAACTGATCAACACATGCCAAACTCCAAATGCATTACCACATTATCATGAAGTATCAAACAATATGATCAATGTACTCAAAATACAGAAACAAAAACTAGATCATTATCAAACTTCCAACTGCAAAATCAAGAATATAAACATGACAAATATAATCTAAAACATCTCTTCCAAAGAGATTACATGCTCTATATGAACATAACCATATTATGTAAAAACTCTAAATGCATCTCAAGAGTGTACCCAGACATAATATAACACATCCTAACTAAGGAAAACATGTCAAAATATGACATAAACAACATCTCTACCAAGGACCCCTTTATGGATCCTCAAGATGTCAGTATCTTCAGTCACATGAAGAACATTCACCATCAAATGATGAATCTGCATTAGTGCCAAAGATCCATGGTACCTAGTCTCATATGGCATCGTGATTGAACTAGACACCACCAGATGTCTGACTTGCCAAAGCAGCTCAGAAGGAATCGCCATCCTCATTCTGTGAGGACCCAGAATCTGAAGAACTCTTATTTTCTTTCTTCTTCTTCACTTTGCAATCCTTCCAAATGTGACCAACCTAACCACAATTCCAGCACTTTGCTTTGGACTTCTTTCTAGGAGCAGAAATTTCCTCTGGCTTGGATTTAGACTTCTTGTCCTCTATCTTGCCATGAACAGTAAGGGCCTCCTTGACCATCCTAGAATATTTCCTTCATGTTTCTTCTAATAGAAACAAAGCAACCACTTCTTTCATCTTGAAAGTGGTTGTTGTACTCCCAATGGCCATTACTAGATGATCCCATGTGTCAGGCAGAGAACATAATAGAAGCATTCATCGATCCTCATCATCAATCTTGACTCCCACAAAAGTTAGCTGAGCAACCATCATGTTGAAAATATTCAGATGATTTGCAACAAATGTACCCTCATCCATTCTCAAGGAATACAACTTCTTCCTCAGGAACAACTTGTTTACCAGAGATTTCCCCTGATAAATATCTCCAGGTTTCTTCCACAGAAAATGTGCAATCTTTTCCTCATGAACGTTTAACAGAATAGAGTCTTACAAATAAAGTCTGATCAATCCTCTGGCTTTTATATCTGCAAGATCCCAGTCTTCTTGCTTCATGCCTGAATTTTTTTTTCCAAACATAGCAACCCAGAGATCTCGATCAACTAGCAAATCTTCCATCTTGAGTTTCCACAACTCAAAGTTTGAACCATTGAACTTCTCAATCTCCACTCATCCAGAAGTGTGTGCCATCTCAATCTGCAAACAAGATACTCTGCTAGACTCCCACTAAAAATAGAATTGACACAAAGAACCAACTCTACCCAACAAGGATAACATAGCTAAATGGCTCTGATACCATCCCCCTCTCCTCATCCTACTCTCTCTCTCTCTCTCTCTCTCTCTCACACACACACACACACACACACACATTTTCTCAATCTCCCTCTCTCTTCCTATCCCCCTCTCCTTTTCCCAATATCCCTCCCTCTCCCTCTCCCTCTCTCCCACTCCTTTTTCCAATCTCCCTCTCTTCCTATCCCCTATTCTCTTGCTTACTCCTCTCTCTCTCTCTCTCTCTCTCTCTCTCTCTCTCTCTCTCTCTCTCTCTCTCTCTCTCTCTCTCTCTCTCTCTCTCACTCTCATTTTCTCAATCTCCCTCTCTCTCTCTCTCTCTCCCTCTCCCCCTCTCCTTTTCCCAATATCCCTCCCTCTCCCTCTCTCCCACTCCTTTTCCCAATCTCCCTCTCTTCCTATCCCCTATTCTCTCTCTCTCTCTCTCTCTCTCTCTCTCTCTCTCTCTCTCTCTCTCTCTCTCTCTCTCTCTCTCTCTCTCTCTCTCTCTCTCTCCTTCTCTCCTTTTCTCAATCTCCCTCTCCCTCCCTCTCTCCCTCTCTCCATCCCCCCTCTCTCCTTCTCCCTCTCCCCCTCTCCTTTTCTCTCTCTCTCTCTCTCTCTCTCTCTCTCTCTCTCTCTCTCTCTCTCTCTCTCTCTCTCTCTCTCTCTCTCTCTCTCTCTCTCTCTCTCTCTCTCTCCTTCCTTTTCCCAATCTCCCTCTCCCTCCCTCTCTCCATCCCCCCCTCTCTCCTTCTCCCTCTCCTTTTCCTAATCGCCCTCTCTCTCCTTGTCCATCCATCCCCCTCTCCTCATCCTACTCTCTCTCTCTCTCTCTCTCTCTCTCTCTCTCTCTCTCCTCTCCCACTCCTTTTCCCAATCTACCTCTCTTCCTATCCCCTATTCTCTCTCTCTCTCTCTCTCTCTCTCTCTCTCTCTCTCTCTCTCTCTCTCTCTCTCTCTCTCTCTCTCTCTCTCTCTCTCTCTCTCTCTCTCTCCCTCTCCTTTTCCCAATCTCCCTCTCTCTCCCTCTCCCTCTCTCCCACTCCTTTTCAAAATCTCCCTCTCTTCCTATCCCCTATTCTCTCGCTTACCTCTCTCTCTCTCTCCCTCTCCCTCCCTCTCTCCCTCTCCCCCTCTCCCCCTCTCCTTTTCCCAATCTCCCTCTCTCTCCCTCTCTCCCTCTCCCCCTCTCCTTTCCCCAATCTCCCTCTCTCTCCCCCTCCCGCTCCTTTTCCTAGTTCTAGATAACTCGTATGGGTTATGAGAAATTGTGAACGTTGACATAAAAGGTTTCCATAACCCATACGGGTTATGGGAAAATCTTAATATATTTTAGTCCCAACGCCCTAAAAACCAGCATTGCAAGTTGTTTGAAGGCCCCACTACTTTTGCACATGATTTTCTAGGATAGTAACAGTCAGGTTTTCATATTCTTTTGTCACTTTTGCTTTGGAATGATTGATTTGTTTCGTATATTGGATTGTTTTTTAAGTTATTTTATCATTGTTACTTTAGATTATAACAAAATCATGATCATTTGTTGTTTTTTTGCTTTGATCATGATTGATTTGTCTTGTATTTTGGTTTTTATTGAAGTTGTTTTATTATTATTACTTTAGATTATAACAAAATGATGATCATTTGTTGTTTTTTTGCTATTTGATTGTGGATTGTCATCATGGTGTTATGTGTAGGACAATGGGAAATAACAAGAGAGGAACAAATGAACAAAGAGAGGCACAAAAGGAAAGACAAAGGGAGTGTATGAAGATATTACGTGAAGGTACATCATCTAATGCACCTACTGAAAGTGATGAACATTCAACAATTCAAATTGATATGATGAATGCACCAAATCAAAATTATCAACATTCACCAATTCAAATACATATGATGAATGCACCTAATGAATGCAATGAACATACACCATTGAAAATGATTCGGTGAATACACATATTAATGAAATTGAAGTAGATATACCATTTGAATTTGATGTGATCCATGCACATAATGCACATAATGCACCTAATGAAAATGAAGAGCATGAACCAATCTTAACACCTCTTAGAATAATTCGTAAAAAACCAAAGTTCCTAATAGATATTGATGAAAATATTGTGAAGCCAATACATGATAAAATATCCGAAAGAACTTGTAGAAGAATGGTTAGAATAATTTGGAATAACCATTTTGAAAACTTAATTCAAAGTGGAAGATGCCAATTAGTTGTTGAAATTATTAAAAATATGAAATTTAGAGAGACAATGAAAATTTTGGGGTTAAGAACATCCAAAAATAATAGTGAAAGAACCATTGTGAGAAATCTTTTTGATGCATACCAAGCCATTGGTTAGAAATCATGCACTAAAGATGCTAATGTTACTCGTCGTGTCCTCACATCAACCATAGTGGGAAAGGAAATGAAAAAATCTCGTTTAATAAGAAAAACAAGCAAGTCATTAAGGATAAGTAGAACTACATTACACTATGCCTTAGAGAGGCGAGATCGAGGATCCTAGCAATAATTCTCTTTGGGCATTCTTGAGTAGACTCCCATGCAAGGACAAGGTTGTTGTTGATGCACTAAGAATGTTAATTGATAAATATTGGCATGACAACACAAGGGTTTTACCCAACCAAAGAGATGTTGTTAGAAGGCAAATTGGAACTAGTAATCACAAGCCACATCCAAAACACTATTTAGATACCACTCAAACACAATTTTATGAAAGGTTTCTTCAAAGCTTTCCTCAGATTAAAATTAGTCAAAGATTTTTTGAGCTGACAAAACCATTCTATGTTAAGATTAATCATGCACATACTACATGTTGTTGTAGGGTCCATGTTGAATTTTCCATGCATTATGATATTTATCACTATATCTGTTGTACGTTGCACACTAATGATGTTTTGCAGGAATGTGGTCTACAAGAACCTCCTAAGTCACAGAGAGAATTTATTTCAAGTGTACTATGTAGACCAGATGATGGGTGCATTTACTATAAGATGATGTGTTTGAGAGGTTTTTGTCCTACATGTGGTGGTTTGTAACAGTTGTATAGATGCCTATATCTGGATAGCACACATGAAATTGGTAAGGAACTAATTTCTATTGGAAAATATAAGTCAGTCACATATGGTGTTAAAGATGGAAAAGAATTAAAGAGGTGTGAGTTAGTGAAAAGGGATATATGTGTAGCTAAGTTTATGAATATGTTTCAAGAGAAACTAGTGTATGAGTACATAGGTCACACACATAGAGCTAGGTGGTTAGATGAGAAATTCAAGTTGTGTAAGGACACTTTCCCCCTCAGCACTATTGTCTCTGTCATTGATTTTGCTAAGAATTATACACTAAAGCCACAAAATGAAGTACAATCTATGTATTACCACTCTACATAAGTTACAATTTTGTACACATACCATTCATGCATGCACATGATAGCACCGAGGAGGACAGAAAGGTTATAAGAGAATATCACTTCTATATCAGTGATGATCGTACTCATTCCTCAGAGTTTGTGCAAGGATGCTTTGCAATCTTCTATGATAGTTTAAGGGAAATAATTATAAGATACATCCAACACTTAATATGGTCGGACAATTGCACCGTACAATTCAAGAATGCAAGGATGTTCTTCTAGCTGACTAGGATGCATGTGACAAGTGGTGTGCAACATTTTGGGAATTTCATTGAGGTAGGGAATGGAAAGGGAGAGCATGATGGTGCAGGAGCATGTGTTAAAAGAGCTCTTACTAGAGAGGAATTGAAGTATGAAGGTGGTGCAATGTTAATAGCTACAAAAACAATTGTCCATTGGTGTAACTCTATGATGGGACTAGGTAATGCAGGTAAGTCTCTAGTTTCTAGATATTTTTGGTTAATAAGTGAATCTAACTTTGAAAACTATCTATATTGTTGTACACTTACTGGATCAACTGACATGCATTCATTTAGAAGTTCAAATGCAACATCACTAGTTATTTATACTAGACAAATTGCATGCTTTTTCTCTTCGTGTATGCATTTTTTGTGGGATGAATGTGAATCAAAAGAGTGAGTTGACCAATGGTCTTGTAGACCTTTGCAAACCCTAGATACATATCAACTTCCTAGAGCACTACAAATGAACTAGATTGAAGCATCAGTGGATTTTGACCATGTATCAGACATAGTTGAACTAGGTAAAGGGTTGCAATTTGCTACAATTTTAAGCTTAATTTATTAGTATTAACTTATGCTGATTTTGGTATTAACTTATATCCTTCTATTAAATGCAGGTCATGTATATGTAGTTATTGCGGATGAGAACAACAAAGAAGGAATAGATTACTTTTTGTGTCATTGTATTGAGGCCAAAAAGAAATTGACTTCTATAGTGGTTGATGGAGAGGGTATTGAGTACCCAATAGGATCCGTTGTTGTGACAGAGACATGGCTTAGAAGGTACCGTTGTTGTGTCAAGTTGTATTGAGACCTCTTAAACTCGTTTATTTAGCAATCATTGTATTGATTTTGGCATTAACTTATCCTTCTATAAAATGCAGGTACCTTATTAAAAATTCTAATGCCTGGTTGTTTGAGGACTTTGAGACACATAGACATATTCTTCATTACTCAAACCTTCTTGTTGCAACAAATATTCATTTGATTAAATATCATGGTAGACCTCTTAACAAGGATTTGTGGAAAGTTTTTGAATCAGACCACGAGGAAATACTTGAGACACTAAGGGTTAGAGCTTATCCAAAAGGTTCACTTGATTGATTTTGGGCCATCTAGAAGAATAATTCTACAATATGGTAGAACAATTTTGACAATTTTGTATATATCTTTTGCGAAACATTGTAACTTCACTTTTTTGGATGTTCTCTACATGTATAAGAGCTGTAATATGCATATGAGCTATAATGTGCATATGTAGATGCCAAATTTTGTATATAAAAACATCAATGAGTTGTAATGTGCATATCTAGATGCTAAATTTTGTATAAAAATACAATGAGTTGTAATGTGCATATGTAGATGCTAATTTTTGTATAAAAAAACAACAACGAGTTGTAATTTGCATATTTACATGCAAAATTTTGTAAATATAAATAGTATTGAACTTGATCGTTTATATAAGATGCCAAATTTTATATATGAAAGTGTCCATGGGGCTGATTTGCAAATTTTGAGAGCCCAAATTTGTACCATTTGATTATAAATATATTTGTAATAAACTTGTACCATTTGATTATAAATTTGTATTATTTGATTATAAATAACTGAGTCTGATTCTGACATATGTTAAATAACTTGCAAATGGGTATCTGAATATGCAATTTTTTTTCCAAGTGTTTTGGGAAAGTTTTGAGTTATTGTTGAATTACCCGATTTGAAGGGCTAGTAGGAATAGTCTGAAACTGAGAGAGGCCTTTTGAGGCATTGAAAACATGACCCCATAGATTCAAATGGATCATCCATAAGTGCCACGGTCTCTGAGTTACACTATGTCAAACTTTGACCATTTTTTCCACTTTGAGCGCTCAAGGGAAAACATCGCTACGAGGTGGCTCATAACAATTAGATGTCTTGGGGAGTGAGACAAGGGAACACCTAGTGTAAACTCAGCCACCTGAATGTGCTCGCGCTGATGGTTTGTTCCCATGACAAGCAAAATGAAAGATGCACTATTTTGCCACCTCTCACTAACAGTTTTTGACAGTTTTTTATGCGACAGAAAAAATCTCACCACAAGAAAATGGAATCGAATTGCCCAAAAACATGAGAGGATTTTCTAAGTAGAAACAACATGACCCCATAGGTTCAAATGGATCATCCATAAGTGCCATGGTCTCCGAGTTACGCGATGTCAAAGTTTGACCATTTTTTCCACTTTGAGCACTCAAGGGAAAACGTCACTAAGAGGTGGCTCGTAACAATCAGATGTCTTGTGGAGTGAGACAAGGGCACACCTAGTGTAAAATTGGTCACCCAGACTCTCTTGTGCTGATGGTTTGTTCCCACAACAAGCAGAATGAAAGATGTACTATTTTGCCAACTCTCACTAACGATTTTTTATGGTTTTTGATGCAACAAAAAAAATCTCACCACAAGAAAATGGAATCGAGTTGCCCAAAACTAAGAGAGGATTTTGATGGAAGTGACAACACAACCCCATAGGTTCAAACAGATCATCCATAAGTGCCACAGTCTTTAAGTTATGTGACATCAAAGTTTGACCATTTTTTCCACTTTGAGCGATCAAGGGAAAACATCGCTACGAGGTGGCTCATAACAATCGGACGTCTTGGGGAGTGAGACAAGGGCACACCTAGCATAAACCCAGCCACTCAAACATGCTCATGTTAATGGTTCACTCCCACGACAAGAAAAATGAAAGATGCACTATTTTGCCACCTCTCACTGACGGTTTTTGACAGTTTTTGATGCGATAGAAAAAATCTCACCACAAGAAAATGGAATCGAGTTGCCTGAAACCGAGAGAGGATTTTTTAGGAAGTGACAACATGACCCCATAGGCTCAAATGAATCATCCATAAGTGCCATGGTCTCTGAGTTACACGACATCAAAGTGTGACCATTTTTTCCACTTTGAGCGCTCAAGGGAAAACGTCGCTACGAGGTGGCTTGTAACGATCGGACATCTTGGGGAGTGAGACAAGGGAACACCTAGCATAAACCCAACCACCCAAATGCACTTGCACTGATGGTTTTTTCCCACGACAAGAAGAATGAAAGATGCACTATTTTGTCACCTTTTACTGATGGTTTTTGACGAGACAAAAAAAAATTCACCACAACAAAACAGAATCGAGTTGTCCGAAACCGTGAGAGGATTTTTTAGGTAGTGAAAACATGACCCCATTGGTTCACATGGATCATCCATAAGTGCCACGGTCTCTGACTTACGTGATGTCAAAGTTTGACCATTTTTTCCACTTTGAGCGCTCAAGGGAAAATGTCGCTACGAGGTGGCTCGTAACGATCGGACATCTTGGGGAGCAAGACAAGGGAACACCTAGTGTAAACCTAGCCACTAGGACATGCTCGCACTGACAGTTTGTTCCCATGACAAGGAGAATGAAAGATGCACTATTTTGCTACCTCTCACTGACTACTTTTGACAGTTTTTGATGTGACAGAAAAAATCTCACCACAAGAATACAGAATCGAGTTTCCTAAAACTGAGAGAGGATTTTTTAGATAGAAACAACACAACTCCATAGGTTCAAACAGACCATCCATAAGTTCCAAGGTCTCTAAGTTACGTGACGTCAAAGTTTGACCATTTTTTCCACTTTGAGCACTCAAGGGAAAATGTCACTACGAGGTGGCTCGTAACGATCAAACATCTTGGGGAGTGAGACAAGGGAACACCTAGCATAAACCCATCCACCTAGACTCTCTTGCACTGATGGTTCATTCCCACGATAAGAAGAACAAAAGATGCACTATTTTGCCACCTCTCACTGACGGTTTTTGATGCGACAGAAAAAATCTCACCACAAGAAAATGGAATCGAGTTGCCCAAAACTGCGAGAGTATTTTTTAGGCAGCGACAAAATGACCCCATAGGTTTATATGGATCATCCATAAGTACCATGGTTTCTGAGTTACGTAACATCAAAGTTTGACCATTTTTTCCACTTTGAGCGCTCAAGGGAAAACGTCGCTACGAGGTGGCTCGTAATGATCAGACGTCTTGGGGAGTGAGACAAGGGCACACCTAGTGTAAACCCAACCACCCAAACATGCTCGTGATGATAGTTTGTTCACATGACAAGCCGAATGAAAGATGCACTATTTTGCCACCTCTCACTAACAGTTTTTGACGGTTTTTGATGGGATAGAAAAAATCTCACCACAAGAAAATGGAATCGAGTTGTCCGAAACTAAGAGAGGACTTTTTAGGAAGCAACAACATGACCCCATTGGTTCAAAAAAATCATCCATAAGTACGTCAACTCTTCTTTTATAGGTGATTTGGATGAATAGGTGTGTCTCTTACCCTAAGGCCAACTTGTTATGGAATAAAATTTAAATGAAAACCTTAACTAAGTCGACTCATCCTTAGATAAATTTCAAATCTGCTTTGTGTGCTCAAATCTTGTCTTAATTGGTTATTGAAATGATGAACTTCACTCCATAAGCATGAGTTTATGAAATAATAACTTTACTCCAATCTCTTCATGCACAAAGGACTCAAAGAAAATTCACTCAATCAAAATACACAATATCAGCATTACCGGTATCAGTACTTGGGTATACACAATATGAGCAATAGATAGTTTAAAAGTATACACCATATGAGTTACAAGTAATGAACAAATTGGATCACATTTCAAGGCATATACACAATGAACAAATTTGATCACATTTCAATAGCAAATAACTAAGTTTCAGGAATATCATGTTTCATATATATCAATGAACAAATTGGATCGAATATCAAGTTTCATATATATTAAAATGAACAATAATCATGTACATGTCAAAAAATGGCATAGATGCCAAATCAATAATAGTTACAAAAATGTGCCATGTGCCATGTCTGTCAAGGTCGATATATACATATACAAATATCAAATATATAAAAAAATTGGTCCTTCAATGACCACAACTATAACTATATGTCTGTATCAGTATCTATGACTATGGCGGATCATCAAAATCAAGCCTCTTCAAAGCAGTACGTGGCTCTGCAGGTGGCTCCATAAGGACAATTCAAATATCAAATCAGATATATTTTCTCAATATAAAATCAAAATAACTAAATACTAAACTCTAAATTGTTTGAAGTTGAAATATTGATCATCAAAATCGAGCCTCTTCGAAGCAGTACATGGCTCTATAGGTGGCTCCACAAGGACAATTCAAATGTCGAATCAAATATATTTTCTCAATATAACATCAAAATAACTAAATACTAAAATCTAAATTGGGTGAGGCTGAGGATCTGTGGGATGTCCTGAAGGAGGTTGTAACTGGTAAAACAACATTAATACATGTTAATAACATGTATGTCAAATAACAAATAATAACTAAAAATGAATAGACTAAAAAACTAAAGCATACTGGAGCCTCAGATGGATGTGATATGGTCATAGGAGGCAAAGTCACAAATGAATTAGTAATGACCATTTCCTATATCCATGGTAAGTGATCCAAAAGGAGTCAACTAGATGGTTTCAACTTCGTTGTGCACTTAGTGAAAAGGAGTTGATCTAAGATAGACATACCTTTTCCCTTCATTGTGTTGGATTCCATAATATACGTGTAGGACTTCTATTGAAATGGAATGGTAGAATAACAATAGGAAGTTTGGAAGGGGCCTATAATAATTTAAAGACAATAATACAAGTTAATAATCCAAAGTTGTTGACAAACTAGATAAAACAAATATTTTTAACATATGTAGAAAAAATGCACACCGAAGCCTTGTATAGTTCTCATGTAACCTTAGGAGGCCTAGTCAAATCTGATGCAACTATTACCATTTCCTGTATGAAAAATGATAACATATGATATAGACATAAAAGGATTTAGTTATTTCGAACAAGCAAGAATGCAATCCAAAGTTAATATGAAGATATCACCTCTTCCCTTTGTTGAACCTCATCGACATCAATTGCAATCATTAATTTTGTAAACCCCATATGTTTCTATATATAGAACAAATAAATTAAGTGAAT
This sequence comes from Cryptomeria japonica, assembly GCF_030272615.1. NCBI lineage: Eukaryota > Viridiplantae > Streptophyta > Pinopsida > Cupressales > Cupressaceae > Cryptomeria > Cryptomeria japonica. The sequence continues at coordinate 681,396,840 of NC_081411.1, forward strand.
TTATCAATATCGACATATACATGTTTAATCATAATACATTTCAACAATTGGATTTAAATTGTAGTGAATTACCTTCTGTCATTTGGGTGTCTGAAAGGATATCTTTTTCTACCTCAGAGTGCTAGAGGATGGCTTTCTCACACGAGATGTCCTCGAGGCAGGTGAGGTAAACTAACAGAAAAAATTAACATAAGGGAAAAGAGCATGTATTTAATATATCACTTAAGTCAAAAATATATAAATCTAAATGGTATCGCATAGCTATCTTGGCCAAAGTCAATGGCCGAAAGCATGATATCATCAAGTTGGGACATCTCAGCCACTGATAAGCCCCACAAAATACCAAGTAATGATACATAAAATTAACAAAAGATATTTTGAAACCAATGTATTATTATATTTTTAACAAATTTACAAATATTTACCTCTAGTGGCAAAACTACTCATGACCGTGGAGTCAACTGAATAGTATGTGGTGTACTCCCACCACCCACTGCACCCTGCAATGCATTTTATTTATGTCACTTTAAATTGTTCTAAAAATAAAAATTCATTTCTTTTTATAAGATTTAGTCACTTAATTGATAACATGTCATAAACAAAATTAAACACACCTGTGTCTGATAGAGAGGTTACAACATATTGAGCAGTTCATTGGTGAGGGCCACATCCTCTACAGTGGAAGCATGGCATCTACTCCCACAACATGTACATGAATGAGATGTAGAACCATCCTCGTATGATCAGTGTCTACACTAGAAAATACACCCTAGAAGGTGGGGCACATATGCTAAATGGGCTGGATCGTGCCAAATGATGCATGAGGTGTTGCTGATGAAGGAGGTGTCACTGAGGAAGGAGGTGTTGCTAATGAAGGAGGCATCGTTGATTAAGGAGGTGTTGTAGGTGTTGGTACATCCTCTGCTCCAACCAGTTGTGTGCCATGTTGAGCAATGACATCATTCAATGATGCAACTGCCTGAAGAGTCTATAATTCCATAGTCTCCTTCAATGATATAGGGACAGTGACATGAACCATGGGTTTAGGAGTTTTACACCTCCTATGTTGTGGGTCTACCACCCTATGGGCCCCAGGTCTATCCTACGTAGAGTCTCTTCCTCTACCCTAAAATTGTTGGATGTCAAAGTAATTCGTCTTCTTACTAAGGATAAACTCACAATACAACTTTCTCAAAAAATATAGAGGCACCTACCAATTATTACAAGGTGGTTGGTCAAAGACCATATACCACATATCCCAAAAAGCTTCTTTCAACTTAGCATGAACACACCAATGTATAGGAAACCGAGTTGTATTTAGTTTTGTTGGTATTTTGATGATAATTGGTTGTGATTGTCATTGATGGACACACACTTATTTAATGTATGATTTATTCTCAACTGGTAGTTGTTCCAACTAGTATTGTATTCATTAGTATGTATCATCTTTATTTGTTGAAGATTATCGATGTTTTGCAGAAGATGTTTACCGGTCAAAGCATGATCGAAGACCCCAAGCAATATGAAGATCTCAAAGAAGAATGAAGACCCCGAGCGATAGTTAATCTTTTGATCAAAACACTATGTTCCAATTTTCCAGTCTTCACTTGTCAACCGATAATCGGTATACTTTGTTAACTAGTATATTTGTAATGTGTGATGAGTTATCATCCATCGACACTTTGGCAGTGTTTCTATGTTGTGTTACCAAATGTGTCTAGATGCACTATACCTAGAAAATTGTATTCTAATCTTATTGGACCGACATGAAATCAAGTTCCTATATGAGGACATCATGTTTAGGGTTTTACTATAGTTGTGTGTGTGCGAATGTAGGAAAGAAGATTAGGTCTATGCGAAAAAAAAAAAAAGGTATCTCACAATAGAGATAGAGAGTGCAAAAATATAGAAGACTAAAGTAATGCTGGAATGCATTAACAGAGAGTTGCCAAGGATCTAATCAACCATTCTGTGCTACAGTCTAGATCATTCACTTGTTGATTACTAATATCTTTGACAAGTCTGAAACCCTTAACCAGGTAGGCCTAGCCAAGCCTATTGAAAATCCTCTAACAAGGTGATTCACAGTTGTGGATCTGAAATCCTCTAACAGGGTAGTCTTTAGCAGGACTTATCTCCTAACAGAGATCTGGACTCCTAACAGGATATGTTCTGGTGAAGAACGTTGTAAGGCCTTAACTGGTCTGGTTACTATTCTGCAGATAGTTGACTTGTGAATTTTACTCACAATGGTTTTTCCCATTTGGGTTTCCACATCAAAACATCTTGTGTTATGGTGATTGTGCTTCTGTGGGTGAATGCTTTATTTTCTGTTTGGCTTGTTTATGTTTTAACCAGTTTATTGTTTAATCTGCTACACTGGTATGCAATTAAATTGCTTAAGAGTTTGTTTAAAATTTTGGGCATACTGATTCACCCCCCCTCTTAGTATTCATCAAGTTATAGGTTGTTGCTGGTAACATAATTGGTGAAAAGAGCACATATGTCAGCTTTACCTATGCCCTTTCTCTTCACTTGATCATATGACAACCCTTACGCATAAAATATTTGACATCTATCCCTCCATGAACATCATTTCGTAACCTCCCTAGATACCTCATTTTCACTATTACCCGTTGTTTCTAGTGTTCTGGCAAGGGTTGAGTGGTGCTCAAGCCTAGATGTCCTCAACCTATTCACCAATATAGAAATTTGGGCACTATTTTGTGTAAGGTGATTGATGAGATCCTCTTGTGTGGCATCTACATGATCTAATGGAGGATGTGGAGGGTTTTGGGGTGGTGGTGGTTGTTGAGGAGCAACATTTTCAGGATTTTGAGGGTTTTCTTGTTGCTCTTGTGCAATGTTAACACAGTTTTCTTATGTTGCTTGTGCAGGAGGAGGTCTTTGTTGTCTATTTCATTTTTGGGGATTGCTTGAAGATTTTGACATCAAATTAATAAAAACAAAACTTAAATCAATTAAAAAACCCTACTTTAATTAAAATGCAAACAGAAATAATCAAACAAATAAAATCTTACCTGTTCGACGGGGTGCCATTGTTGAAAATTGCTCTCAATGTTGGGAAAATCCAAAATGGTCACAAACCTGTGCGGGTTCTATGTTTCTTTTGCTTCTCCTTGCTGTTGTTCCATAGGTTTTGGCACTGAAAATGGCCAAAACCCGTGGCCTACACAAAAGAAATATGTTTCTCAAAACCCGTACAAGTTTTGAGAAACTTCTAATTTTTTATTAAAAAAAAATGTTCCTCAAAACCCGTACAGTTTTTGAGGAACTTTTGGTTTTTTAAATTGTTTTTTCTCTAGGCTTGGTGTTACCAAGCTTGGCACATTTTTAAATTTTTAGAACCCGCACGGGTTATGAAAAAATTGGTTTTTTTTGGCATGTGGCCACTTTTCAGTTCACCATCTTGGTGCACTTACCCAAGTCCCCAATGTAGGTAAAGTTCAATGGGCCTATGACAAGTCGGTGGCAGTGCAAATAAAGGAAGATATAGAAGGTTTAGGAGATGCACGAGCTTAGAAATCTATTTTGTGGGGATACTTCAAAACCTTCCAAGGTATGATGCAGAGTAGGGAAAGGATCCCTAAGGAAATTACAAAAAAGTACGAAGACTCCATATGCTTCATGGTGGACACTGAACAATGCTTAATGGAGACTATTGAACTTAGATATCATAGATCATGCCCATGGGGTATGAGGTTGATGGTAATACTCTTAATGCATATGCTCAACACCTTTTGATAAAATCGGTGGACAAAAAAGAGGGAAGATTTGAGACAAATAAGGAGAAAATCTTGAGCCTGCACTCCCAATTCACCAAACCTAGGATGCAGAGAAGAGTGTGGAGGGAAGTGGGGAAACTAGCAGAGGATATGGGAATTATAGATAAGGCAGTCCAAAGAGCCAGAGAGAGAAATATCTTGAAATATGAAGATATGGTCAAAGAAAAGAAGACCAAACTGAAAACTCTTTCACCAAAGCCAAGGAAAACAAGGAAATTATCACCTTCCTTCGATGCTCAAAAGCTTGTCCCACCACCAAAGCCTCAATCCAAACCATTTGGTGGAGCTGAGAAGAGGAAGAAAGGGAAACCAAGAAGAGTTTATGTAGCAACCACTATGAAAGAGGAGATTGAATCAAATGAAGCAGTGAGAGAAGTCAATGAGAGTGCTACTGCTGCCAGGGTTGTCAAGATGCAGCCACCTAGAGAAGGTAAACCTAGCAAGAAGCCAAGAGTTTAAGTTAAACAGTCTGGCATAAGACTTAAGAAAGTGAAGGAAGCAATAACAAAACAAGGTAATCTCAAATTGCTTTCTCAATTTTATGATCAATTGGATGAGAAAGGGAAGAGATCACTAGAAGAGGCTACAATTGTATATTTGAATAAGTATAGCAGGGCACTTATAGAAATTGCATCTAAAGTTCCCAAAAGTTTGTATGATATTTTGGATTTGAGAAAAGAAACTGCTAGAATAGAAGAGGAGAGAATAAGGGAATATGAGCTAGTGCAACTCTATCCAGTAATTGCCAAGACAGAAGTTGACATAATTCTTAAAGAAAATAAAGAAAGATTTAGAAGCAAACTAGAGTAAAATGATTAGCAATAATGAGAAAGTACACAAGGAGACATGAGAAATTTTTAGGGAAATACTTCAAAATTATAAGTATGATGTAGTTCCTGAGAAATCTTAGGAAAGTGTTCAAAAGTTTGTTTCAGAAGTCCTTGGGATGTCACCCATAGGAGATGAGCCAAAAATTGTAAAACCAGATGAACAGACAATTGAACAAGTTACTATTGCAAATGATATTGATGACAGTCAAAAGATTGCAGACTTAGGTGAAGCAGCTCAGAATCCTTTGATGGTGATTATTGAATCAAAGAAAAAAGCTGAGGAGGTTGGTAATGAGAAGGGAGAGGATACAGAGAAGGAAGAGAAGGAGAAGGATGAAGGCAAGGATGAATAGGTTCGGGTGGAAAGAGACACTATGGAATCTAAAAAGGGCAAGAAAATAATAAGTGACTTAGATCTCATACAAGGACCTATCAATCTTAATTCCTTATCTCATGTTCAAGTACTCAAATTCGCAGCAATCGCCCAAGCTAAAGTCAGTGGAGACTTATTGAAGTACCACACTGAGGAAACAGAGCTTATATCCTTAGCTACAAGTGTTCTTGAGAAAATGTTGCCATCTTTCAAGCAAGACACACTTGACTCGCCCTCTGACAAGCTAAGAAGTATGCTTAAGTCAGTGGACTCCCATTTTGAATCCCTAGAGAAAGTTTTTGAAGTAAAAGTACTAAGCCATTTTAATGTCATGAGATTAAGGACAGTTTTGAGGATGGTTGAAGGAGATAGGATCAATCTAATTACCAATGTGAAGGGCATTCAAGAGGCATTGGACGAAGGAGGAAAAATCTACAAGTCATGTCTTCTAATATTGAAGTTCACTATAGAGATTGATAAGAAGATCAAGGAGTGTGAAGGACAACTAGTTGGTATATCTCGGTCACAAGATCCTGAATTAAGAGAAAGATAAAATAGTTGGTAGAGTGGGAGAGCTTACGAACCTAATCACTCCTTGGTTGGACACTCTACTCAGCAGTCAGCAGGATGCCATGAATGCACTGAATAAGAGTGTTCCTTCAGGCATCAGAAGAGAAGAAATGCATATATATCTATTCAATTATCTCATCAACATTTTGGAGAACCTAAACAAAAGTTGGGACGATCACTTGCAGTCCTTGATGACTATTTTTGTAGACATCTTCAAGTTTTTTTAAGTTGTTGTGTATACTACATAGAATTTTGAGCGGATACCTACATTTTCCATTAATGCCAAAGGGGGAGAGAGAAGTGAAAAAATTTGTACATTCTCTTAGGGAACCTATTGGAATCTTTCATTTTTGAAGTTTTGAAATTTTGCAGTGTATGACATTTTTGTCTTAACACAGTCATTTTTCTCCAAGTGTTGCCATCAATGTTGAACGGGGAGATTGTTGGCAAGAGACACTATACTGGAAGTGATAAGTGCTTGAGGAGTGTTTGGCTATTGTCATTGATGGCAACTTAGATCAGAAGCTTCATCCAAAATATGCAGAATCATCCTACCAAAAGTTTGAAGTCTACTTTTCTTAAGTCTGGAAGGTGGAACACAATGTTCATCAGAGTAAGAGTACATTGAGTAGAACTAAATTTTGGGTACACATTTTTCTTTATGGTGGAAGAGGCAGTCAATTGGATGATTGGAATAGCTTAGTCCACAATCCTAGCCTCCAGTATTGATTCTTGTGTAAGATTGAAGATCTGACATCTAGCATTTCAAGAAGAACAAGGTTATTTGGGTGATTAGTGGTGTAGCATGTTATGCAGAACCTTTGGGATGATTTTGTTGATTGGTTATGAGTTCAAGGTTGTCAATTCAACGTATGTGAAGCATATAATCAATTTTTTTTGCCTCACATGTGCATTAGTAATCAGATTGAGTCGGCTCCTTTTTACACATTTCATGTTTTGTAAATTTTTTTGGAGCCGACGTGTTGGTGACCTAAAATAAGTGATGCGGATATATAAGACCAATCTAGATGATCATTTTGGTGATCGATTTTTGTGTGCGAAGATTGTATGAGCATCTGTGTGTAGTTTCACGTCTGCTATCTTTGGATTTATGCTCTAATGTATGACATAACAGCTGAACAAAGTAGTGTCCATGAACAGTGGAAGTAAGATACTTTGTGCTTAACTAAAATTGCACTTTGGCATTTGTAGATGCTATTCATTAGCTCAAACATTCAAGTTATTATTCATAAACATTTGTAGGACAGTGGGTCCTCTAAGGGTTGTAGCCCTCTCTTGTAATTGAGTAGTGATCTTTAGGTAGTGTGCCTCAATGCATGTGCATTCCCTTTGTAATATTATTATACTCCTGATCATGGTATTTTAATATTGTGTGTCTCAATCCCACCATAGTTTTTCCCTTTCCAAGTTTCCACGTAAAAATTCTGGTGTTATGGTTTTGTGCTTGTTTGTATTGAGTTTTTGTACTTTACTTTTATTCATTTTCATCCAGTGGTTTAAGAATCAGTTCAAGAAAGTTAAAAAATAAATAAAACAAGAAATTCAAAAACATCTTGGTGTGTCTAATTTTCATTAGCAATCATTTATTATAGCATCAAAATTGATACCTATTAAATTTGGTATGTTAATATTATGCAATGTACAACTTGGATATCGCATCCTAAATCTTGCATCCATCCAATCCATTATCTACAATATCTCAATTGTGTTATCTAATCTTCCCTCCATCCGTGTCCCTAGAGTTGGTTTTCCCTTGCCACTTGTTGCAAGTAATTATTACCCTCATTGGCAATCCAAAATGAACTCAATCTTAGCACAATCCATCTCCACTATAAAGAAGACAAATCAAAAAATATATTTCTAAGAAATCCAAACATGTCCAAATAGAAAGCATTCCTAAATTTTCTTCTTAGCCTTCTTGCAATCATTGTTTAGTTTAGAAATAATATACTTACATTAGTTTTGAGATATGTTAATCCTAAAAAATAATACTATCACCACAATCATCCAAACTCATATTTTAGCTTGATTAGGGACAAATATTGGTTGCATTTTCTTTTCATTGTTTATGTATGATTGCTTACTTGCTTGTACATTTTATTTTATTTTTTTGAATTTGTAAGTTATTCATTTGTGCATTTCATGGAAATTTTGTAATCATTGTCTTTCATATCATGGTACATTCTATCATCTACCTACTTTGGACATCCTCTTGCATCCATTGTTTATCTTCTTCTACTTTTTTCTGAGTAGTCATTCCTTCTTTTAGTTGCAATACCCTTTCAAAGAGGATAAAATATAGACATCTAAAATCCATCACCTTCTATCATTAATTCATCCTAGATAATTTACTTTAACATCATCATACTGAATACATTATTTTGATTAATTAATTAATTGCATTGCATTGTTACTTTCTATTAACTAATTAATTGTCATTACTTGGTCATTTTTAATTCATCATTTAATTATTTTTTATCTTTATCCATTGGCATCACTTTATAATTAATTAATAGTTTATCGTTATCAATTAATTAATTAATTAATTCCTAAATGAGTCTATGTACAAATAATAAATTATATAAAAATTAATTGATTGTCCTTTCATAAATTTTATTAAAAAAATTCATTAGATATAATTAATTAATTACTCTCTTAACATGTTATTTTTAAAATTTAATCTTTTCCACTCATTCAATCATACAAAATTTTAATTTCATAATTTATTCTTGCACATTCCTAAGTGGAATAAATTAAAGGTCATGCAAATGGTTGTAGATAATCTGGGTCCACAAATGCCACAAATTCTGCATAACACAAGGGTAAGTCAAAAATTACATATCTCAGTCATGCTTGGCAGAACTAGAAACGTCTTTTATTTTTTGGTTGTGTGTATAACATGAAGGTTAGTTAGTTGTTTTGGAGCCAGATTAGCCATGTCCCATGCAAATTAGTTTGAAACTAAAATTAGAGAAATTAAACTTAATTATTAAATTAGGTGAATTAATTCTCAACCATTCATCTCCTCATCTAAAAACTTATAGATCTATCTATTTTTCCTCAATCTACATATGAAAAAAACTACTATAAACCATCCATCATTGTAGAAATGTCATATAATCTTTTGAGGATTTAGACTCTACAAAATGAGAAAATCCACTTGTTCACTTGATCAAAGGTTTGTCAATAGTTCGTAGTTTGATTTCATTTATTGTCATTCTAAATTCCTACTCACAATGTTCAAGGGGTTTACCTAAGAGAACTTGACATTGAAATTTGGAAATATCCCCTAAGGTGTTTATAAACATGACTTTGACAAATTCAAATGTAATGAAAGTCAAGGTGAATTGATCTACTATATCAAATCTATATGGCTTGGGTTTTAACGTAAAGAACTTGCAATTGAACTATGTAAAATTATCAAACTTTCAACTTTCTAAAATTAATCAAACCAGTATAAACATTTAATTTGTGTAGCATGACAAATAAATTCTTCATAATATCAACATAAATTCTTATTTGTTATTCTCAAAACTAAATACATTTATTCTCTTCATTTAATTTAAGAATATTCATTACATATTTATTACTCTATGATTAGAGTGTAGAAATGGATTTAAGATAAGTAGGAAAATACATTTTCTTAAATAGAATATTTTATTTGGTCAAAAGGGTTGGATCCTTGCATTGTTAAGATATATTCTTCAACTTAATATGGAATGAGAAAACCTTCATGACACCTTGATGACTTTTAAAATCAATCACATCTCAGGTGGTGCATACTCATCAATAAAAAACACGAGGTCTTAGTTATCATGCCAATAACATCATAGTAAATAATCAATAACATCTTAACTATACTTATCAATAATAAAAGGGAAGAATATCAACAACTACATCAATAGTGCCATTTTTGGAAGATAGATAATAGTAGGAAGAGAGATAATATTTTAAAAAAATTGATTGGTAAGTTATTTTAATTATATATTGAATTATTTTATTTTAAATAATTATTTATTTATTGTTTAGATTAAAAAATAGAAAATGTTTTTTTATTTTTATTAACTAGAATAGTATACAATTATCAAGGTGATTCAAGAGTTGTTAGACAAGTTATAAAAGTGAAATGTAAAATTGCTGTTAACTATTTAATTGTTAAATTATTTTATATTTAACAAATAAAATGGAGCTATCAAAATAGCTATGGAAATCAAATATAAAACTGTTATCCAATCCATAATTTCATTTAAAAACATTAAATCTAATAAAAAAAACAATTATCTAATCCGAAACATTGAAAACATGTTACAAACATTCCATTCATAATAATAACGTAGTACCAGTACCAACTCTTTTGAACTGGTACGCAGTTAGCATGATCTAGCATGCAAATGTACGTAACAGACGTGCAGTCTCAGCCTTTTGACTAATTTAAATTGTAGACAGCCATGCAAATGTACGTAACAGCCATGCAAGCTTTGTAGACATTTCAGCACTTCATCAGGCCATTCCAAATGTCGGTGAAAAGGATATGATTCCGAGATTTTCTTGCTTGTAATAATACAAGAGAGAAAAGGATATGTCAAAAGTTAAAACTCAATCCCAACACCCAAATGTGAAAAACGATGATTTCAATAAAGAAAATTGATATCGGAATTCCAGATCATTTGTGTCGGTCATGTCTGCAATAAGTTTTCTCTTCTCCACCAAACGAAAATTCCATTGATCCACAACTGAAACTGCTCGGAATACAATCTCCATTCAACTATTAGTGGAATAGGAATAAATTTCAAGCTGCTGAGGATTATTCAACCAAAAATTGAAAGTTTTCAATTTAAAAATTCAAGTTTAATGATAATGGAGGGAGAGGACTGGACTTTGTCATGGTGGATTTGAGGTGTTGAGTGGGAAAATGACTTGAGGGTAGGAATGTTGAAGGATGTGGACATTTGGTTTAAGATATGGGAAGTTGGTGAATATGTATGTTTTTTTCTTTAAGTTTTTATTGTATAATTGAAATTCAACTAAAAAAATTTGAAAGTTTTCAATTTAAAAATTTAAATTTAATGATAATGGAGGAAGAGGACAGGAATTTGTCATGGTTGGTTTGAGGTGATGAGTGGGGAAAATGACTCGAAGGTAGTAATGTAGAAGGATGTGGAGGTTTGGTTTAAGATATGAGAAGTTGGTGAGTATACACGTTTTTTTCTTTAGGTTTTCATTGGATGATTGAAAGTAATTGTTTATAATATTTATGTAAGAGTCAAAATAGATTTATATATTCGCAAGTGTGTTCAATGATGAAGGTGCATGCACTTTATAGAAGATTTATTGGGTTTTATAAAGAAAGGATAAGGTATCTATATTCGGTAGAAAATATATATAGTGGATGGGGAATGAATTTTCTTATGAGCATTCATCGAGAGGGTGAACAAATGGGCATCTCTCTTGGAAATTAAATGATTTAAAATAAGAACTTTTTCTCTCTTTCCAAAATAGTTTCTAAAGATGTTCATTGACATCTTTTACGGGTTGATATACTTTATTGTAAGGATTGCAAAATGATAAATAAGACTCTTCAATGTTCATTGATTGATCTAGTTTAGGCATGAACAATTACATTTCTAGATTCTCGTAATTCTCTTTAAGGATGAGTTTTTTTTCCTTAACTCAAAAGTAATGGTCCCTAATTCATGTGAACTAGTTCCCCTTAATTTTTTTTGAGATATTTTTCATAAACAATCAACATAATATTATTTTTAATATAAATATAATTCTAATGTATTTCATTTTCATAATCTTTTATCCAAATTGATTCAATACTTTGATTTGGAAATTTATGTTATAGTGGTGGAAACGAAATGTTCAATCAAACATATGAGAGGTAAGGTTTATTAGGATAGAGTAAATCAAAAATTTGATATTAAGAGGTAAAAATGAAAAAAAAAGCTATAAATCAAGTTTCGTCAATATAGGCACTATGGGATAAGCCTACCAAGTGAATCCTCCAAGGCCTTAGATGATGATGACTTGTCATTGGCCTTACTTAACTTAGATTTAAATTAGACTGATATTTGAACAACTAACTCTAGTTAAGATCCAAAAGTTCAAGTTACTTTCAAAGTTAACTAATATTAAAATTCCCTATAAATCGGGAAAGATGGAATCTCAAAGGCTTGAATGCCTTTAATAAGTACTGCTTAGTTAATACACCATTTGGGAAAGCAAATTCCATATACCATATTGCATTACAAAACCAAAATTGTCTTTCTAATACTTTAAAAGTTTGGCTAAAGGGATACATGGAAGAGGGGTGAATGGATTATAGTGATGGACCAAATAATGACATGAAAAAATTGACTCGATAGAAAATTTCATATTTCTACCTCAAATTCAGGTCCCCTATAAAAAATATTTTAGGATTGCTTGCATTTTGGCTTGGCAATCCTAAACTTGTCAAAATTTTACAAAATCAAACACTTAGTGTCATTCTAAACCTTTTTTGAACTTCACCCTTAAAGTTGATAGGCCTATTTTTACCAAATGTAATAAAATAAGAAGGTTTTGTAGATGAAACTCTCAAGATTATAAAATATATTTAGTCTTGCTATAGATTTATCAATATTTTTTAAAAATTTATAAATGTATTAAGAAAACTAGATATGATCTACAGTAAGGGTGTATGCCTTAAAAATAAATAATAATAATAATAATAATCAACAACTACTTGGAGAATGATACCGGTGCTAGTACTTAAAAGTTTATCTTGAACCAAGAATCTAAACTTGCCTTGTCTTTTGTAGGATTGTCATGTGACTAAGATCTTTTTCCTTGAAGTAGCCTCCATGCTTGAAATAAGATACTATCAAAAAACTCAATATCATCAACATAATCTAACATATCCAATGAAGTTGAAAGAAAATAATATGAAGACTAGTCATCTTAAGATTTTATAAGTTGTGGATCTACACAACTAGAAGAATTGTCCCTCAAGACAAATTGAACCATTGGTAGGATAGAATCTAAAGTGACATTATTTTAGAAAATGAATCAAGTAGGAGGAGGATAAACCAACAAAAGGAAAGAGTCCCCGACTAGATAGGGCATATAATGTACTACATTAGAGAAAAGAAGAGAAGAATCAAACATAGCATTCAAAAAAGAGGAAGTTTTAACAAGACTGTCACAACCTAGGATAACCAATGAAGGGAAGAGGGGCACATATCGAAAAATTAACTTCATAGGAGATGCATTCATGATAGGAGGATCAACATGAGGTGACTCACATGGAGGAGGGTTAACATGCCAACTAATGGTTGTTGTAAAAAAAGGTGAAGAAAGCTTGCAATATAAACTTAAACTTAGAGCTATTGTAAATATTAAACTAATATTAAACCTTATCAAAGTGATTGTAGAATCAAAACATGAACAAGAAAACCATTACACATGAAACATCATGTTTACATTGAGAAGCCCTTTTGAGAAAAAAAATCCACCATAGGAAGAGAGGCAAGTATTTTACTAATCCGATGAATAATACAACAACATTACACATCTTTGTAGACTGTAAAATTTGGCAGCACTCCATTACCCTAGAAACTAAACAAGATTGAATGAAGAACACTAGCTCAAGGCATCAGTTTATAGGAGTTTGTGAGGATGAATACCACTACAGTATCATCAAACAATGGGTAGAAAAAACACATAGAAAAACTCACACCCACTCCCAAAATATCCTCTTACAAATGATCTTACAATTGTAATAAGGCCTCTCTCATGCATGTGCACCTGTGTAAGGATTTTGTCATAGAAATAATGACTATTATATCTTCTCTTACTAACAAGATTCCAAGCACCTCAAAATAGGAAATTCCAAGAGGGGTCACCTATCTTATTTTTTCTTTTCCTAGAGGACAAATAGTAAAAGTAACTTTTCCTTTACATAGTCTATTTCACCATTGTTGGTTAAACGGTTTAACCTCTTATGTGTAAATTAAAAAAGATATTTAGGAAAATAATACATTAAAGGATTTACAAGTTTGATGGCACCTAAATCCTAACATTCTCCCACTTGGCATCATACATTATAAATTACCCCATAGAGATACATAATACAAAGCAATTACAGTGATCAAGGCCCATGGCCTTCCTGCACCAAGAGAACTTATCTATGGTTACTGACTTCACATGAAAATCTGCAACATTATCCAAACTGTCAACTTTTTCCATTAATTAGTTTTTATCTTTATCCATTGGCATCACTTTATAATTACTTAATATTTTATCATTATCAATTAATTAATTAATTCCTAAATGGGTCTATCTACAAATAATCAATTATATAAAAATTAATTGATTGTCCTTTCATAAATTTTATTAAAAAAAATCATTTAGATATAATTAATTAATCATGTAAACAATTAATTAACTACTCTCTTAACATGTTATTTTTAAAATTTAATCTTTTCCACTCATTCAATCATAAAAAAATTTATTTCATAATTTATTCTTGCACATTCCTAAGTGGAGTAAATTAAAGGTTATGCAAATGGTTGTAGATAATATGGCTCCAAAAGTGCCACAATTTCTGCATAACACAAGGGTAAGTCAAAAATTACATATCTCGATCGTGCTTGGCAGAACTAGCAATGTCTTTTATTTTTTGGTTGTGTGTATAACATGAAGGTTAGTCAGTTGTTTTGGAGCCAGATTAGCCATGTCCCATGCAAATTAGTTTGAAACTAAAATTAGAGGAAGTAAACTTAATTATAAAATCAAGCGAATTAATTCTCAACCATTCATCTCCTCATCTAAAAACTTATTGATCTATCTATTTTTCCTCAATCTACATATGAAAAAAACTACTATAAACCATCAATAATTGTAGAAACATCATATAATATTTTGAGGATTTAGACTTTACAAAATGAGAAAATCCACTTGTTCACCTGATCAAAGGTTTGTCAATAGTTTAGAGTTTGATTTCATTTATTGTCATTCTAAATTCCTAATCACATGTTCAAGGGGTTTACCTAAGAGAACTTGACATTGGAAATTTGGAAATATCACCTAAGGTGTTTATATACATGACTTTGACAAATTCAAATGTAATGAAATTCAAGGTGAATTGATCTACTAAATGTTATATCAAATCTATATGGCTTGGGTTTTAACGTAAAGAACTTGCAATTGAACTATGTAAAATCATCGAACTTTCAACTTTCTAAAATTAATCAAACCACTATAAACATTTAATTTGTGTAGCATGACAAATAAAATCTTCATAATATCAACATAAATTCTTATTTGTCATTCTCAAAACTAAATACATTTATTATCTTCATTTAATTTAAGAATATTCATTACATATTTATTACTCTATTATTGGAGTGTAGAAATGGCTTTAAGATAATTAGGAAAATACATTTTTTTTAATAGAATATTTTATCTGGGCAAAAGGGTTTGACTAGTTGATGGATACTTGCATTGTTAAGGCATATTCTTCAACTTAATATGGAATGAGAAAACCTTCATGACACCTTGATGACTTTTAAAATCAGTCACATCTAAGGTGGTGCATACTCATCAATAAAAAACATGAGGTCTTAGTTATCATACCAATAACATCATGGTAAATAATCTATAACGTCTTGACTATACTTATCAATAATAAAAGGGAAGAATATCAACAACTACATCAATAATTCCATTTTTGGAAGATAGATAATAGTAGGATGAGAGATAATATTTTTTTAAAAATTGATTGGTAGGTTATTTTCATTATATAATGAATTATTTATTTATTGTTTGTTCGAGCATTATTGAATGCATACTTTCATCCCTCTTTTTATTCTGCTTCTGATTTGGATAATGCTTTGTCTTCTTATCGTTTTGAGCTTGGTGATTTTCTTTATGGTGGTTTTTTACGATGTTTTCTCTTGTAGCCTTTTTAGATCATGTTTCTCTGGATACTTTGGTTGCGGTTGTAAATGTTTTTTCAGGTTTACATTTCCTCCTTGATTCTATGAAGGTAGTTATGTCTCTCCCAAGTATTGTGGAGCCTCTACAGGTGGTTTCTCTAGATAAGCAGGCTTTAGTTTCTTCCCAGTTTGAGGTGATGTTGCCTCCTCCAAATGAGGATCCTAGTAATTGGTTTCTTCATTCTTGATGCGTGTTTGCCTTGCCTCTTCTTGTGCTCTTTGGCAAATGATTTTTTATCTGGTTCACAGATTTTGGGGGGGCTAGGTATCATTTTTGTATAGGTGTTGGCTTCTATGGCTTTTTTGGGATGGGTTGGGCTGGTTTGGAGATCTCACTTCTCTTCAATGTAATCGGTCGGTTTTTTATGAGCAAAACCGAAGGTTTTCTTTGCCTGGTTCTTTCCTACCGGTGCTCTTTGAACCAGGATTGTATAAATTTATAAATAAAATTAGTGGTTCTCCACTTTTATTGAAAAAAAATATATATATTTATTTATTGTTTAGATTAAAATAGAAAATGTTTTTTATTTTTTTTAACTAGAATAGTATACAATTATATAACAGTGAAATATAAAAAGGAAAGATTAGAATGAAGAGCATTATATAAACATTGGTATCTACAGTAGAATAGCAAAGAGACCAAGGTGATTCAAGAGTTGTTAGACAAGTTATAAAAGTGAAACGTAAAATTGTTATTAACTATTTAATTGTTAAATTATTTAATATTTAACAAATAAAATGGAGCTATCAAAATAGCTATGGAAATCAAATATAAAACTGTTATATAACCACTAAACAACAAAAAGACAAAAGTGATTCAAGAATTATCATACCAACTATAACAATTATTATTTAACTATTAAATTATTTTATATTTAACAATTAAAAAGGTCCAAACAAAAAGATAGAAATGGTTCAAGAATTATCATACCAACTATAACAATTAAATTATTTAACTGTTAAATTATTTTATATTTAACAATTAAAAAGGGTCCAAACAACAAGAGATGAGGTGGTTCGAGAGCTATTAAAGAAGTTATGAAAATAAATCTAAAATTGTTAAATAAATCTACGGGAAAAAAAGGGGTCTGAGAGAGAGAAGGAGGTTGAAGAACTATTAAACAAGTTATGCAAAAGAAATATAATTTTTTTTATATCAAATCTACAGTCAAAAAAGAATTACAAACAACAAAAAGATAAAAGTGGTTCAATAATTATCAAGAAATAATAGTTCAATAAAATATAAAATTATTATTAACTATTTAATTTTTCAATTCTTTAATATTGAATAAAAGTCTGACATCATTACCAAAATTTTCTATTTCTTTCTTAATTTAATACATATCTTTCATTTGATTGTGTAAAGAAGATTAGTTTTAAGAATCAATGTCATCTGCTTGAGCATTTTGCTTTGTTATCAATTCCTTAAGAAGACAAGAAGAATACTTAATTTTGGTGTTTGGGTTTTGAATAAGACCTGCAAGAGCCTCCGTATGAATGGTTGAATAATATTAGTAGATAGTTTAAACTCATTCAACGCAGAATTAGTTTGACATTAATAAACCAGTATAAAATATATCAAAAAAATCACAAAAAATTATTTTAAAGATATGAATACCATTTAATTGTGAACCAGTATGGTACAAATACTACCAACCATTTAAACAACTACTTAAACCTAATCATATATCTATTAAATTTTAGCATTGAAAATAAGAGTTCGAAGTCTTTTCAAAACTGTTATCCAATCCATAATTTCATTTAAAAACATTAAATCTAATAAAAAACAATTATCTAATCCAAAACGTTGAAAACATGTTACAAACATTCCATTCATAATAATAACGTAGTACCAGTACCAACTCTTTTGAACTGGTACGCAGTTAGCATGATCTAGCATGCAAATGTACGTAACAGACGTGCAGTCTCAGCCTTTTGACTAATTTAAATTGTAGACAGCCATGCAAATGTACGTAACAGCCATGCAAGCTTTGTAGACATTTCAGCACTTCATCAGGCCATTCCAAATGTCGGTGAAAAGGATATGATTCCGAGATTTTCTTGCTTATAACAATACAAGAGAGAAAAGGATATGTCAAAAGTTAAAACTCAATCCCAACACCCAAATGTGAAAAACGATGATTTCAATAAAGAAAGTTGATATCGGAATTCCAGATCATTTGTGTCGGTCATGTCTCCAATAAGTTTTCTCTTCTCCACCAAACGAAAATTCCATTGATCCACAACTGAAACTGCTCGGAATACAATCTCCATTCAACTATTAGTGGAATAGGAATAAATTTCAAGCTGCTGAGGATTATTCAACCAAAAATTGAAAGTTTTCAATTTAAAAATTCAAGTTTAATGATAATGGAGGGAGAGGACTGGACTTTGTCATGGTGGATTTGAGGTGTTGAGTGGGAAAATGACTTGAGGGTAGGAGTGTCGAAGGATGTGGACGTTTGGTTTAAGATATGGGAAGTTGGTGAATATATATGTTTTTTTCTTTAGGTTTTCATTCTATGATTGAAATTCAACCAAAAAAAAATTGAAAGTTTTCAATTTAAAAATTCAAATTTAATGATAATGGAAGGAGAGGACAGGAATTTGTCACGGTTGATTTGAGGTGATGAGTGGGGAAAATGACTCGAGGGTAGTAATGTAGAAGGATGTGGAGGTTTGGTTTAAGATATGAGAAGTTGGTGAGTATACACGTTTTTTTCTTTAGGTTTTCATTGGATGATTGAAAGTAATTGTTTATAATATTTGTGTAAAAGTCAAAACAGATTTATATATTCACAAGTGTGTTTAATGATGAAGGTGCATGCACTTTATAGAAGATTTATTGGGTTTTATAAAGAAAGGATAAGGTATCTATATTCGGTAGAAAATATATATAATGGATGGGGAATGAATTTTCTTATGAGCATGATAGTTTTGATACTTAATATAAGTACAGATCCAATAGCCAACAAGATGAGAGGGGGGGGTGAATCATACAAACTTAATCATCCATAAAAATATCAGATTCAACCTCGGTAACATATATATCAGTCTTATAACCAAAAACTATCAAACATGCAAACTCAAAAGCATATGAACAATATAAACCTCATAACACCAAATTTAACGTGGAAACCCAAATAGGGAAAAACCACTGTGGGATTTCGGACCCACTAAGAAATATACTCTTCTAGAGTATGCTCGATTAAAAGCAAATCCTATTAAAGATTACAAACACATTGCTAGATGTGACCCGGTTAAGGGATTTCCCTCAGATCTGTTAAGATCTTCACTTTGTTAGAAGTGACCTTGTCAAAGGATTTCAAACCACTCAATCAGAATGTCACCTTGTTAGAGGATTTACATATAAGACTGTTAAGTCCACTCGGTTAAGAGATTTCCTGTCACTTTCACAAAATAACAGTAATACAATCTGTCTGCAACTTCACATCTAAAATGCTAAAGTAGATTCTTATTTGTTCAATACAATCTAGACATAGAACTAATATTGTTTATCTGCTAGGCATCAATACTCTGTTATTCTAACAGGTCTTCAAGCTTTTGTGCTCGGTTATCACTATGTAGCATCCATGTGCATACACTTGCCAGCATACATTATTTATCAACAGTTTCCTATTTATAAACAATCTTCTAATCGCTTAATCTCATTGATCACATTTCCCATGATCAATCATAGCCATTAGATCTTTTAATCTTGTCTAGGTTCATTGTATCTTTTGATCTAAAAATGTTTTACCCCGCCTTGGAACTTGCACATTCATCTTGGAACTTGTGTTAGGGTTATGCAGTTCAATCTGAGCTATAGATCTTCTTGCTGACTTTCCATTGCCTTAGATTCGCTTAACAAACTTCTTCCACGGCTTGCCAATCATTGATCTGCTCCAGCTCATCAGCTTCTTTCATTAAATATCACATGTAAACATTTAATGCATTCTGTTATAGCTCGGTTACAACTCGGTGAATACTAAATTTCACTCGGTAGACATTCTATCTTCATTAACCGATTGCAATAACCTTAGGGTTTACCGACTAGGTTATTTGCTTGATAACATAGTATAGTATTAACCTTTACATTTTACAACATATGTGTGATGTTAAAACAATCTAAAGCATCAAGATCTCATCATTGTCTAACTCGGTAGTAGTTGCCCATTGAATATCTTATCCCCTTATTCATCATATTCTTTCTTGTGTCTTTATTGACTTCTTTATAATCTTCATATCATACTTCTCAAGATATGGCAACATCATACTGAATTAGAAAATCAATTTCTTGACATCAATGACAAAATAGTAATATCAAGATAGTAAAACATCTTTAATCAATTATGTCCATAATCATCAACAACTTTCTCAATATCCTTATTGAAATGTCAACAATCTCTCATTGTCTGTTATAATGTAATATTGCCAACAATCTCCCCCTTTGGCATTGATGGAAAAACCAATTGATTTGACCTTTAAAAGATTCGGATTGCTGTGATTCTGAAATGCTTGAAATACTCTCCCCCATACGTTAGACTTCTCTTCTATTTATTTCAATCTATAGTCTTCTAGTCTTCTCTCAGTCTTCTCCCATATATTCTCAGTCTTCTCCTCTTTAGGGCTTCTCTCCCTTAGGTAGGTCTTCTCCCCCTTTGACAATAGTGCCAAAAAGAAGAAAAAAAATAAAATTTGTTTCTGTAAGAAGTTATTGCTTGCTGTTGTGTATCAGCTGAGTCTCGGTCAGAGCATTTGTTTACAATTCTTGTTCCCTGTATCATTCTCTGTATTATTCCAATATTAATTCCAGTACACTTTCAGAAAAACATTCTAAAGTGTATCATTCCAGCATCAACTCCCCAAAAGATATTCAATAGAGCCATCAAAGTGATGCTTTCACTGAACTCGGTCAGTGAGTAAAAGATAGGGGTAGGACCCCTAACTTACTTTTGAGATATTCAAAAGTGTCCTTTGGTAGTGGCTTGGTGAAGATATCAGCTATTTGCTCCTTTGTGCTAACATATTCCAACATCACTTTCTTCTCTTGAGCTTCTTCTCTAAGATAATGATATTTGATAGATATGTGCTTTGTCTTAGAGTGCATAACAGGGTTCTTTGAAATATTAATGGCACTAGTATTGTCACAGAATATAGTTACTGGCTCGGTAACTTTCTCATTTATACCTTCCAACAGTTGTTTGATCCGTGCAATGTTGGTACAATTCAGTGCTACTACAACATATTCAGCTTTGGCTGTTGACTGAGAAACACATCCTTGTTTCTTGCTAAGCCAACTCACTAGTCTTTCTCCTAAGAAGAAAGCTCCTCCACTTGTGCTTTTTCTGTCATCAATGTTGCCTGCCCAATCAGCATCAGTATAAACTTTTAAATCAAAATCATTTCCTATCTGATATACTAAGCCATAATCTTCAGTGCCCTTTAAGTATCTGAAAATTCTTTTGATTGTTGTCATGTGGATTTCCTTAGGATCTGCGGAGAATCTTGCAACAATACCTACTGCATGTACTATATCTGGCCTGTTGTGAACAACATATTGTAGTTTTCCAATCATAGATCGGTAGAGTGTCTCATCAACAGATGCAGATTCATCATTCTTTGATAGTTTACAGTTGGTAGTCATAGGAGTACTTACTAGTTTTGAATCCTCCATTCCAAATTTCTTCAAAATTTCCTTTATGTACTTGGATTGAGTAATGAAAATCTCATTTTTCATTTGTAGTATCTGTAAGCCTATAAAATACTTTATCTCACCGATTAATGACATCTCAAATTCTTTGCTCATTTCATTTCCAAAGTTCTTGCATAAAGAGTCATTTCCACAAAATATAATATCATCAACAAATATGGCTAAGATTAGTATTCCATTTTCATCATTCTTCATGTACATGTTGTTGTTCTCACTTGTCCTTATAAAACCAATCTTAATCAAATAAGAGTGCAATCTCTCATACCATGCTCTAGGTGCTTGTTTCAGACCATATAAAGCTTTGTTCAATTTACATACCTGATCTTTATTATTGTCTTCAACAAATCCTTCAAGTTATTCAATGAAAACTTCTTCTTCTAATATTCCATTCAGAAATGCAGATTTGACATCCATTTGATATACCTTGAAGTTCTTGAAAGCAACATATGCCAACAATGTTCTTACTCCTTCAAGTCTAGCAACAGGTGCAAAAGTCTCACCATAATCAATTCCTTCTTCTTGGGCATAACCTTTGCAAACTAATCTTGCTTTGTTCCGAATGACCTCACCTTTTTCATTTAGCTTGTTTCTGAAGATCCACTTTGTACAGATTACATTTTTGTTCTTCAGTCTTGGGACCAGTGTCCATGTGTCATTCTTCTTGATTGGATCAATCTCTTCTGTCATAGCATTTATCCAATCTTCACTGTTAAATGCCTCTTTCACTATTCTCGGTTCAAATTCAGATATCAAACATGTGTTCTGTCTCAGTTTGTTCCTTGTCATCACTGGATCATCCTTATCTCCTGTAATCTGACTTGGTGCATGGTGCCTTCTGACATACTTGGCTAATACAGGCTCGGTAGGCTATGCATGATCTTCTTCATCACTCGGTAACTAGATATTTTCTACATTTTCTTCAACAGTTATCTCGATAGGACTTCTCGGTTGCACATAGACAAATTCATCATAGTCTTTTGGTTCTTTGAAATTTCCTTCATCATTTCTTTCTGCAAATTCATCAATTTTCACATTTGCACTTTCTATTATTTTGTTAGATGATTTGATCAGACATTTAAATGCTTTGCTTCTAGAAGAATATTCTAGAAATGTTCCTTCTTCACTTTTCTGAACAAACTTGTCATTTCTATCATCTTTATGAACAAAACATTTACTTCCAAAGATCTTAAAATAACTTACATTAGGTTTCTTGCCATACCAAATTTCATAAGGTGTCTTCAAAGTACCTTTTTTCAATTGAACTCGGTTCAAGGTGTAAACAATTGTGCTTATTGCTTCTCTCGAAAATGTTTTTGGAACCTTCTTCTCAATCATTAGTGTTCTAGCACAATCCACAATAGATCTGTTTCTTCTTTCAGCTATTCCAATCTGCTATGGAGTTCTCTGTGCAGAGACTTGTCTTTTTACACCATGATCATTGCAAAATAGGTTGAACTCATCAGATGTAAACTCTCCTCCTCTATCTGATCTAAGACATTTCAGTTGTCTTCCTGTTTCATTTTCAACTCTTGCCTTGTACCATTTAAACATTTGAAAAGCTTCTGATTTGTCTTTTAAAAACATTACTGACATCATCCTTGAATAATCATCCACAAATAATATGAAATACTTATCACCATAATAACTTTGAACTTTCATAGGACCACAAAGATCAGTGTGCACAAGATCTAAAATTCCCTTAGAAGTGTAGGACTTACTTGTTGTAGTACCCCTACCCTAATCAATTTCTAATCTCAGTTTAATCTTGGTTAGTTTATCTTAATATAATGATTATAGTTAGATGTTTGATTTAACGCATAGCTGTTGATGTGGTTTTCACACTAGTTGTATGCAAGTTGTTTAGTGTACCTATTTCGTGGTATTAATATCGGGCTAACGCTTTCATTAAATTTTATATATGCATGCATGTATGACTCTTGGTTGCAGGAGATTTCAGGTACAACGCCGCATGAGTGCGAGGTTCGTCTTCACCTGGATTTGCAGGTTTGAGTGTACCTCTTTAATCCTTAGAGTTGGATTAGGTGGTCGTAAGACCCTAGTTGACCATAGTCGTGCTCAAGTGAGCATCATTAGTCGTCGTCGGTATCCCTTTTTGTTTGGGTTGCGAGTCGTCTGTTTGGTTGACCTTCTCGATTTGCGTGCATGGTGTGAATGGTTAGATTGATTAATTAGTCCTTAGTAATTATCTTGATTAAATATGTATTTGTGCATTAGAGATTAATGGACTAAATTAATCAGGATTTCGTTATGCGATTTTCGTTGATATTGGATTGCTCGTTTTAAATTGGGAGTAAGTTTGATTAAATGACTGATTTTGAATATTAAATGCATTTTGTATATGCTGTTAAAAAGGAAAGTTTTGTATTTAATTGCAATAGATTTAATTGTATTCTGTTGGCTTTTTAAATTTGAAAGGTTAAATTGAATTAAATGAGAAAATCAATTTTGAATTGAAAAGCAAGTCAATTTACTGAGATAGTTAGAAAAGAATTAATTTTGAGAATTATTTTTAAATAAAAATTTTAATTCCAAAGATGGAATTTTGGTCAACTCTTCCTTATAACCTAAAGATTTGGGGAAATTTTGGAGGATGGATGTTTTTGGAAAATTTTTGGTTGGAAAATAATTTTGGGATGAATTTTGGGGGTTTTGGATGGGGAAGGATTCCTTGAGCTGCAGATTGAGGCTCTTCAGCAGATCTTGCCAGGAATGCGAGATAAGGTAGGATTCAGATCCATCTTTTGATTTCTGGTTGTATTGTTCTTGTTTTTCTTTCAAAACCAAATATTGGATACCAATTGGAAATGGCTATTCATGAGGAACTTTTGTTTAAATCTCCATTGGGTGCTCTCAATTCGAATTCTATGTTTAGAAATTAGGTGTTATTGGGAAGAATGGATGAGTTATTTAGTTTATTGCCCATTTTGCCCAAGTATGGGTTTTGTTGAAGAAATGTTTATAATTTGATATTCTTCAGATTGTTGGGGTTTTTGTTATTCCTCAAATTTTATCCTGTTTGTGGGTGTTTGAAACCCAGTTGTGTTTGGAAATGAGGGATAAGAAACCAAAACACCTTGTTTTTGAACCGGATTTTATGTAAATCGAAATATAAATTTCGAAGGGTTTCTTTGTTATATCGTTTTATTTTTTTAAAAACCGAAATGTGTAAAAAAAAAATATATATTTTAAACCAAACTGTGTAAAAATATATATATATATTTTTTAAATCGAACTGTGCGTTGTTTGGAAATGATTTTCGTTTGGGGTTCGCAGGGCGGGGAGCGGAGCTCCACCCGCCTCCTCCTCCCCTCCCCTGCTCATCCCCCTTACTCTTGCTCGCCGTTCACCAGTGGCTGCGGCTCATTGTGGTGGCCGCAGGGCGCTGCGGGACCTGCGGGCACCACAGTGGCGCCGCCACGCGGTTCCCGCCTGCGGCTAGGGTTTGGGCGCCCAGCCGTCCCCGTTGGGAGGTGGGCCCCGCCTTCGCCGCCCCTTTTTAAAATGTTGTTTTTAAATTAGTTTTTTAAAAAAAAAATTTATGTATTTTTATTTTTTTTATTCAAAAAAATATATATATAATATTTTAATATTATTTAATGGGAATTTTTTAATTAAGATTTAATTATGAGCAATGTGGCATAAATGAATATATGTTGATGATTCTTAGATAGATTATTATGCTAGATTTAATATTAAATTGGGTATATTTTGGGTAGATGAAATATTGTTGTATTGGAAAAATCTTTTTGAGTTAAAACGTACTTTATTCCCATATATATATTGTTTGAAGATTTTAAGGGTATAAGTCATCTGGAAAGGTTCGAAATGAATATTTAACCATTGGTCATTAGAAATTTAAACGATATGCTTTTGGAAATGATTATCTTCATTTAGACTCTCTTTTTATATTTATATTTCCGTGATCCGTATAGTGCATCTGGACTTGGAAAAAAAAATATATATGAAACTGTAGAGGTCGGTTTTGAACGAGTATGTCAATGACGTTTTGATTGGAGATTAAATATCTTATTTAATTGATTAATGGTTGTCTGAGATTTATTAATATGAATTGGTTTAAAAACTTATTATGGCTTAATATGTCTATTCGATGCTTTGAACCTTAGAGAGTTAGAAAACCAAGAACAACCTATCCCTAGATGAGGTAGATAATTGTAATCTGATATAGATCTTGTAGGAAACTTGATCGACGTTTAATGTTTAGATCAATTCGGAAAGATTGCGTCTGTTGAATATTGTCTTTTCTGTTTATTGCCTTTGCGAGTTTAATTTCTGTATTCGCTTTTAATTATGAAATGGCAAGTCTTGCTTGTTTTGATAGTACCCTGTCGTATGGAATGATTTGGGGTACCTGTTTCAGTCCTCGGTTCTGAGTTGACTGTGGTTTTGTGGTAGTGTCGTATTTGGTCATATCCTCTATGTGTGAGTCGTATGATGATTTTTGGTTGACCATAGTTGGTCAGGTCTTTAGTTAGAGTACCGTCAGTAAGTGTATATCTTTTGAGTCGTGTTTGACCAGATGGTTGTTTCTCCCTTCTTGAACTCCGTTCGTCTGACCTTGTGTATTCCTTGGGTTTTGAGTTCGTTTGAGTATAGTCTAGTGTCATATGGGAAAGTGGCTTTCTATCGGGGGTCGCGCCCTAAGTGGCTACTGGGTAACCCGTCGAAAGTGAGTCTAATAAGTGATAACCTATTAGTAGATTAGAATGTAATTTCTAAGTAAGATAAATGTGCCTCACACATGGGACGAGTGCTAACACAGACTCGACATGTTGTGAGAAGGCCTGAAATGGCAAACCATCATCCTTGTCTTCACGAGAGGATGTGTGGGTCCACATGAGGCTTGGATGGGCCAGAGGCTCGGATTAGGTTGCCAGGGTAACCCAGTGTATGGAACCGAGACCTATGAAAACTTGCCATGGTAACCATACCAGGTTGTGTGATGACACTTGTCCCTACGTTCGCTAGTGTGTTGTCGTTTTGTCCTATTAAGAGTACCTTTGTGGGTCGTCCTTTTGTCTCTGCCCTTGTGAGTATCGGTTTCATGTTAGACCTTGGGTGGTGATGACTCAGTTTTATGGATGCTCTTCTGGACCTTTGTATTAGCTTTGATTATGTTCAGCTGGATCCTGTTCTTTTCAGGGATCGTTTATGTATTTATTGACCGGTGCGGTCGCTTGTATATTGTTTGTATTTCGCCTTGATGGCCGGATTGTAATGGTGTAACCTCTTGTATTCTTAACTTTATTATTTATCAGAGGGGTCTTGCAGTTGAGCAGACCCGGAGATGTAGCCCTTTAGGGGTGAACTCCGAGATCATTATGGTGTTATGTGATGTATTCTCTTATGTTTCCTTTATTCAGCTTTATCATGTATGAATAGCTTACGTTAGAATGTATAAGTGGATAAGATGGAATTAACTTTAAATGCTTATATTCAGTCCTTTCTTGAATGCCATGTTGATCAAATGCATAAGTGGTTTAGATGAGATTTATCGTAGATGCATGTATGTAATCGTCTTTTAAATGCAATAAGTTGGAATGTGAAAGAATGTAACTTAGAGAAATGGAATATATATTCAGTTGTTGTTAGGGAAATTAAGTGTGCTTGAAAGATCTCTTATGTTTATGATGAAATTCTAGTGTGTTATAATATTAGATGTATGGCTTGTAATTTTAAATGAAAAGCTTGAATGAAGATTATGAATAGATCTTAATGGATGAATCTTTGCTTGTGATTTATATTTCCATCTTTTGAAAGAAATTATCCTGATTAAGAATTATCTCGTTATTAAGGTAATCAGCTTATTGGATTAATTGTGTGAGTTAAGTGAATTGTGAAATTTAAGTAATCTCGTTGGGAAACTCTTTAGGTGTTAGTTAATGTCTTCCGCTATGTAATCTGAATCTTTGATTTCTTGTTGTATTTTAATGTGGTGTAACTTTAAAAAAAAAAATTATTGCACTCTATTCTTGTGTTATAGCTTAATCCCTTCGGGGTTTCCTGGTGGGGCATTACACTTGTAAAGCTAGATCTTGTCATCTTACCCATCCGACATCCTCGGCACATAGCATTATTAGGTTTTTCAAGACTCGGTAGACCTCTTACTCAGTGCTTCTTACTTATTTTGATCAGATTATCAAAATTAACATGACAAAACCTTTTATGCCATAACCAGGTATTATCAATATTTGCATGCAAACACTTATTGTGAGTTGAGTCAAGGTGAAATTTATTACCTTTTGTTTGTGTCCCGGTAGTAGCTAACTTTCCATTCTTGTCATGAACTTTGACAATTCCTTTCTGAAATTCTATTCGGTAACCTATGTTGTTTAGTTGTGCTACACTCAACAAATTATATTTCAAACCTTCAACCCAATAAACATCATTGCATCTTGCATTATCAAGAAGTGTTATGGATCCTTTACCTCTTACCTGACATGGTGCATCATTACCAAATCTAACATAACAAACTTGTGTTTATCTCCTGTCATATGATGTGAGCATCCACTATCTATAATCCAAGAATCATTAGTGTTTATGTGAGATATTAGGGCTTTTTCTTCATACCTTTCTTCATTTGATCCATCCTTGATAGCCACATAAACAACTTCCTCTGTATCAGTCTCATCTAATTTATTATCATCAGATTCCTCATCAGCAATTAAGCATGTCTTTCTATCTCTTCTTCTAAAGTCTCGATGTCCTCTGTAATGATTATCTTTTTGTCTGTCATCTCGGTAATCTCTCTTTTTAGTGAAATCTTTGTCAGGACAGTTAGAAGCCATATGTCCAATCTTATCACAATTGAAAGATTTCAAAGGTAGTTTTCCTTTATACTTACCTTTGCCTCTCGGTAACCTTTTGGCCAATAGTGCTTCAAACTCTTCTTGCTTTCTGATTTCTTCATACAGTTTGTATACCTCCTCCATGTTCTTCCAAAATCTTTCACTTGCTCCACTGTGATCTCCTTCAGAGTACTTATAATTTCTTTCATTGTAATCATTAGATTCATTCAGATGAAAAGTACTAAATGCATATTCAACTTTATTTACCAATGACCCACTATTATCAAAATTACTTAACTCAAATGCATGTAGCTTACCAATAGCAACATCCAAGGAAACTGGCATATTAGGTACAGACCTCAATTCATTGATTGCAGAGACTCGAATTGCATAGGTAGGTAGAAGGGTTCTTAACAACTTACTTGTCACATCCTTTTCTTCAATAGTTCCTCTGCTCCTTTGATTTGATTTACAATCTCCTTTAGTCTTGTACTGTACTGGGTTATGTTCTCACCTTCATTCATCCTCATAGATTCAAGTTGTCCTCTTAAACTATCTACTTTTTCTCTTTGAACATGTTCATCTCCTCCATATACAAATATGAGCTTAGTCCACAATGCCTTTGCATCATTGCAGCCTTCTAGATCAATAAACTCAGAATCGATCAATGCAGAAGTTATTTCAATCATTGCTTGAATATGTTCTTGCTTCGCCTTTATCTCTTCCATAGTCAATGGATAGGTGCTCGGTGCAACAAAATCATTCTCTAGATAGTATATAACATATTCTCCAACTCTTGATAGATGGAGCTTCATCCTTTTCTGCCATGTAGAGAAACTTGACTTATTCAGCTTAGGTGCATCCCTCTTATACATCTTTGGATCTTTAACTCAAGTGCCTTTAAACTTTCCTTTTGGAGTCCAAAGCTCTGATACCAATTGATAGTTCTGATACTTAATATAAGTACAGATCCAATAGCCAACAAGATGAGAGGGGGGGGTGAATTATACAAACTTAATCATCCATAAAAATATCAGATTCAACCTCGGTAACATATATATCAGTCATATAACCAAAAACTGTCAAACATGCAAACTCAAAAGCATATGAACAATATAAACCTCATAACACCAGATATAACGTGGAAACCCAAATAGGGAAAAACCACTGTGGGATTTCGGACCCACTAAGAAATATACTCTTCTAGAGTATGCTCAGTTAAAAGCAAATCCTGTTAAAGATTACAAACACATTGCTAGATGTGACCCGGTTAAGGGATTTCCCTCAGATCTGTTAGGATCTTCACTTTGTTAGAAGTGACCTTGTCAAAGGATTTCAAACACTCAATCAGAATGTCACCTTGTTAGAGGATTTACATATAAGACTGTTAAGTCCACTTAGTTAAGAGATTTCCTGTCACTTTCACAAAATAATAGTAATACAATCTGTCTGCAACTTCACATCTAAAATGCTAAAGCAGATTCCTATTTGTTCAATACAATCTAGACATAGAACTAATCTTGTCTATCTGCTAGGCATCAATACTCTGTTATTCTAATAGGTCTTCAAGCTTCTGTTCTCGGTTATCACTATGTAGCATCCCTGTGCATACACTTGCCCACATACATTATTTATCAATAGTTTCCTATTTATAAACAATCTTCTAATCGCTTAATCTCATTGATCACATTTCCCATGATCAATCATAGCCATCAGATCTTTTAATCTTGTCCAGGTTCATTGTATCTTTCGATCTGAAAATTTTTACCCCACCTTGGAACTTGCACATTCATCTTGGAACTTGTGTTAGGGTAATGCAGTTCAATCTAAGTTGTAGATCTTCTTGCCGACTTTCCATTGCCTTAGATTCGCTTAAAAAACTTCTTCCACGACTTGCCAATCATTGATCCGCTCTAGCTCATCAACTTCTTTCATTAAATATCACATGTAAATATTTAATGCATTCTGTTATAGCTCGGTTACAACTCGGTGAATACTAAACTTCACTCGGTAGACATTCTGTCTTCATTAACCGACTTTGATAACCTTAGGGTTTACCGACTAGGTTCTTTGCTTGATAACATAGTATAGTATTAACCTTTACATTTTACAACATATGTATAATGTTAAAACAATCTAAAACATCAAGATCTCATCATTGTCTAACTCGATAGTAGTTGCCCATTGAATATCTTATCCCCTTATTCATCATATTATTTCCTGTGTCTTTACCGACTTCTTTATAATCTTTATTTCATACTTCTCAAGATATGGCAACATCATACTGAATTAGAAAATCAATTTCTTGACATCAATGACAAAATAATAATATCAAGATAGTAAAACACCTTTAATTAGTTATGTCCATAATCATCAACAACCTTCTCAATATCCTTATTGAAATGTCAACAATCTCTCATTGTTTGTTATAATGTAATATTTCCAAAAGAGCATTCATCAAGAGGGCAAACAAATGGGCATCTCTCTTGGAAATTAAATGATTTAAAATAAGAACTTTTTCTCTCTTTCCAAAATAGTTTCTAAAGATGTTCATTGACATCTTTTATGGGTTGATATACTTTATTGTAAGGATTGCAAAATGATAAATAAGACTCTTCAATGTTCATTGATTGATCTAGTTTAGGCATGAACAATTACATTTCTAGATTCTCACAATTCTCTTTAAGGATGAGTTTTTTTTTCCTTAACTCAAAAGTAATGGTCCCTAATTCATGTGAACTAGTTCCCCTTAATTTTTTTGAGATATTTTTCATAAACAATCAACATAAAATTATTTTTAATATAAATATAATTCTAATGTATTTCATTTTCATAATCTTTGATCCAAATTGATTCAATACTTTGATTTGGAAATTTATGTGATAGTGGTGGAAACAAAATGTTCAATCAAACATATGAGAGGTAAGGTTTATTAGGATAGAGTAAATTAAAAATTTGATATTAAGAGGTAGAAATGAAAAAAAAATAAAAAAAAAGCTATAAATCAAGTTTCATCAATATAGGCACTATGGGATAAGCCTACCAAGTGAATCCTCCAAGGCCTTAGGCTATGATGACTTGTCATTGGCCTTACTTAACTTAGATTTAAATTAGATTGATGTTTGAACAACTAACTCCAGTTAAGATCCAAAAGTTCAAGTTTCTTTCAAAGTTTATTAATATAAAAAATTTCCTATAAATCGGGAAAGATGGAATATCAAAGGCTTGAATGCCTTTAATAAGTACTACTTAGTTAATACACCATTTGGGAGAACAAATTCCATATACTGGATTGCAACAAAACAAAAATGGTCTTTCTAACACTTTAAAAGTTTGGCTAAAGGGATACATGGAAGAGGGGTGAATGGCTTATAATGATGGACCAAATAATGACATGAAAAAATTGACTCGATAGAAAATTTCAATATTTCTACATCAAATTCAGGTCCCCTATAAAAAATATTTTAGAATTGCTTGCATTTTGGCTTGGCAATCCTAAACTTGTCAAAATTTTACAAAATCAAACACTTAGTGTCGTTCTAAACCTTTTTTGAACTTTACCCTTAAAGTTGATAGGCCTATTTTTACCAAATTTAATAAAATAAGGTTTTGTAGATGAAACTCTCAAGATTATAAAATATATTTAGTCCTACTATAAGTTTATCAATATTTTTTATTAATTTATAAACGTATTAAGAAAAATAGATATGATCTACAATAAGGGTGTATGCCTTAAAAATAAATAAAAAATCAAAATAATAATCAACAACTACTTGGAGAATGATACTGGTGCTAGTACTTAAAAGTTTATCTTGAATCAAGAATCCAAACTTCCCTTGTCTTTTGTAGGATTATCATGTGACTAAGATCTTTTTCCTTGAAGTAGCCTCCATGCTTGAATAAAGATACTATCAAAAAACTCAATATCATCAACATAATCTAACATATCCAATGAAGTTGAAAGAGAATAATATGGAGAATACTCATCTTAACATTTTATAAGTTGCGATTTACACAACTAAAAGAATCGCCCCTCAAGAAAAATTGAATCATTCGTAGGATAGAATCTAAAGTGGCATTATTTGAGAAAAGGAATGTAGGAGGAGGATAAACCAACAAAAGGAAAGAGACCCCCATTAGATAGGGCATATAATGTACTACAGTAGAGAAAATAAGAGAAGAATCAAACATAGCATTCAAAAAAGAGGAAGTTTTAACAAGACTGTCACAACCTAGGAGAACCAATGAAGGGACGAGAGGCACATATCCAAAAATTAACTTCATAGGAGAGGCATTCACAATAGGAGGATCAAAATGAGGTGACTCACATGGAGGGGGGTTAACACATGCCAACTAATGACTGTTGTAAAAAAAGGTGAAGAAATTTTGCAATATAAACTTAAACTTAAAGTTATTGTAAATATTAAACTAATATTAAACCTTATCAAAGTGATTGTAGAATCAAAACATGAACAAGAAAACCATTACACATGAAACATCATGTTTACATGGAGAAGCTCTTTTGAGAAAAAAATCCACCACGGGAATAGAGGCAAGTATTTTACTAATCCAATGAAGAATACAACAGCATTACACATCTTTGTAGACCTCTGTAAATTTGGCAGCACTCAATTACCCTAGAAACTGAACAAGATTGAATGAAGAACACTAGCTCAAGGCATCAGTTTATAGGAGTTTGTGAGGATGAATACCACTATGGTATCATCAAACAATGGGTAGAAAAAACACCTAGAAAAACTCACACCCACTCCCAAAATAGCCTCTATAGATGATCTTACAATTGTAATAAGGCCTCTCTCATGCATGTACACCTACGTAAGGATTTTGTCATAAATATTATCATAGATGTTGTCATAAAAATAATGACTATCATGACTATCATATATTCTCTTACTAACAAGAATCCAAGCACCTCAATATAGAAAATTCCAAGAGGCGTCACCTATCTATTTTTCTCTTTTCCTAGAGGACAAATAGTAAAAATAACTTTTCCTTTACATAGTCTCTTTCACCATTGTTGGTTAAAAGGTTTTACCTCTTATGTGTAAATTACACAGATATTTAGGAAAATAATAAATTAAAGGATTTACAAGTTTGATGGCACCTAATTCCTAACATTCTCCCACTTGGCATCATACATTATAAATTACCTCATAGAGATACATAATACAAAGAAATTACAATGATCAAGGCCCATGGCCTTCCTACACCAAGAGAACTTATCTATGGTTACTGACTTCATATGAGAATCTAAAACATTATCCAAATTGTCAAATTTTTCAATCAATACATATCCACTCTTAACCATCTCTTGAAAAAAGTGATACTAAACATCAACATGTTTAGTACGATCATTATTCATGGGATTTTTTGCCAAATATATGGCACTCTGACTATCACATCAAATCCTCACTGTCCTACAATTAAAACCCATTACCATTACCAAGTCTCTATAACCAAATTGCCTTCTTGGATGCATGTGTAGAAATCATATACTCTACTTTAGTGGTGGATAATATGATTGTAGATTGGGTTTTACATATCCAACTCACTGTACCTCCAAACAAAGTAAACACGTAGCCATTGGTGAACCTTCAACTATCCAAGTCACTTGCCCAATCTATATCAACAAAACCTTGTATGTCCAATGACTTACCACATCACCAGTGCCATGATAAACTAAACAATAATCATAAGTACCTCACAATTATCTTAATACCCATTTAACAAAAGTCTAATGCTCTTTACCTAGGTTAGACATAAACTTTCTTTGAACTCCTACTGCTTGGGCTATATTTGGTCTAGTACAAACTATTTCATACATTAAACAACTAGTAACACTAGCACAAGGAACATTAGACATTTCTTCAATATCATCATCAAAATTAGGACATATGTCAGTTGGTTGAAAAATTTGCAAACTTGTGAGGTTTACAAAATGGTGGTTTCAACCACAGTATGTGAGATTGAATCTCTCCTAATTATAAGGGAAGGCTCCCCCTTTTCTTATTACTCTAACTTCCTTGAAATGAAATTCTAATTACTAAGCCTATTCTAATCTTGGGTGTTACACCATCTCATTCTCTTCTTTCAAAATAGATGTTTATCATTTTTCTCTCTTTTTAGAAAGAATATTATAATTTAGAGCAATAATGATTTAAACAACTTAGGAGCACACACACACACAAGATTTACAAGTAAGAAGCAAAGTTTCTATGAAAGCACAAAGTCTTTCATTGCTTCCCAGGACAAGAAAATAATGGTGAAGCTCAAAGTCTTTGGCTCACTATTATCTTATCAACCTTTTTAAAATAACTTCTCTAACTCAAACAACTTTATCTAAAATATCAAAATAAATCTCAAAGTCTTTTTTATGCTATTTTTATACAAAGTTCCAAGATATCAAAGTAAATCTCAAAGTCTCTATGATGTTATTCTCCAACAATTTCTACTCTATCAATTTTTAAATGTAGCACAGAGTCTACACAACTAAATTCATTCTACTCTTTCACAATACCCTCATGAATAGCTTTTACTCAATCAATTCCATTACCATAACAAGAGTAACATAAGAACACTCTCACCATAGAACACAATGATCTCAACACAAAGTTTGAGTGCCAAATATGATTCTTTTATTGATTGAATTAGCAAAAACCACAAATGAACTCAAAGTTTCACTTTGGCAGTGTCTAGTTGCATATATAGATAAAAGATGAAAATTACAATGAGCACCCTCATATATATAGGGGAGGAGCAATGAGAAAAATTAGGAAAAAACAACTAATTATGACTAAGTCAAAAGTAGAGTTTGATTTGACTTAGGACCTGTGCATCCCTACATGCAAAACTTTATATACAAAATGACACATGAAGTGTCAATTGGAACTACAAGAAGGCACCTATAGCTAGAAAGCATGAAAAATGACTAAGTGTGTAGATCTCCATCTTGAGAATTATCATCTCTATTTTTATTCAAGACTCTTCAAAATTTTGGAGGGTAGCTTATACTCTTGAATCCTTTGGTTCATCAGCATGACCTAAGATGACCTAATCTCATGCCATTGAGTCCATCAAGTTGGAATAGTTT
The DNA here is from genome assembly GCF_030272615.1 of Cryptomeria japonica. Classification (NCBI taxonomy): domain Eukaryota; kingdom Viridiplantae; phylum Streptophyta; class Pinopsida; order Cupressales; family Cupressaceae; genus Cryptomeria; species Cryptomeria japonica. Next base: position 681,432,071 of record NC_081411.1, read on the forward strand.
TCTTTTGATTTATTCAAGATAGATCCCAGAGTATCCAAGGTAACTTGGATTTCTATCAATTTGTCGATTGATGGGAGAGTGAAATCTACTCTCTCAACCTCAGCCTAAACAAGAAATTTGAACTCTTGTATGGCTAAATCTAGTGGTAGAAACTTGTGATCCTGATCAAGTCACAAGGAAGCTCATCAATCTTGTTGGTGATCATTTTCACTGTCTTCTCACCCAAACCCTTTTCCTCCTCTAGATCTTCAATGAGCTACTCTAGAACTTCCATACGATGTTTTAGAAACTCTTTGTACTGGACATACATTTTCCTAGAAGGAATCACATCATGATCAACCAAAACATATAGACCTTAAAAGTACATACTGTCATGTTTCAAGCCAACTTATCACACAAGTGAATTTAAGTATTTCTAACTAAAAATTAATTTTAGTCAAACATATGGTCTATATAGATTCGTTATAGCTGTTATATATGGGCCACAACTTTTTCAATTGGAAGTGTCTATTAAATGTATATTTTATATCACTCTGGGTCTAATTATCAAAAAACAAATTGAAAAACTTGATGTTTCAAAAACTCCCTCCTATAAATAATATTTTTTTTGAAATGTAAGAATACCCTTTTATAGATCTACAAGTGAATATTCCAAAATATATATCTTTTAATATTTTAATCATTTTTTATATTTTATATTTTATTTTTATTGAAAGTAGGTCATCAACACTAAAATATAAGATTGCTTATCTTGTCAAGGAAAAATACTAGAATTTATTTAAAAAAATATGATGCACTAGAAAAAAAGAATATATGTCAAGATGATATAATTATTTTCTAATTTGGATAAATAATGAAGAAAAAATGTGGTGTCAAATGGAAAGATTTATATTTCAATACATGCAACTTTTAAAATTTACTAAAAAATATATATTAATAAAAAATAGTAAATAATATATCCATGCACTAAAGTTTCAAGTTATCAATATACACAAAAAAAAAGAAGAAAAATGATAAAATTTACTAAATAAAGTGTGACATTTTTCTGAACTTTAATTTCAGCATTTTATCAACAATTAAATTATAGTGTTTACATTATAAAAAACTATATTCAAATAATTTTTAACTTTTTTTAAATTACAGATATAAAAGACACAAAAGAATATGTACATTTTATTAGTTTATATCATTTCAAAATTCAAAACATATATTTCACTTTCTATTGATTCAATCTAAAAAGTTCAATCAACATTGGCCATTTCCTTTATAAAAGTGTGACACGGCTTTGTACTTTTACCATAAAGAGAAGTCCCTGAGCTTTGTCCAGCCATCAAAATCCTTCTCATGAGTAGTCATTGCCTCCAAGAAAACTTTTAGTGTTGCATCTAATTAAAATTGAACACTCTGCACATTGTTGATCAATTTGGTGGCAGAACTAAAAAGGTGGGTTCCTTGACTAAGCATTATGTACATCCATTCTCATGTTGCTTTGCCTCATGATGTAACCCACTTGGCTTTCTTTATGACCTATTTATCAACTGATGAAGTCGCTAGCTCAATCACCTCTAAATAATTTGTGATCTTAATTAACATAGTGGTGAGTTGCCCCACTTGTGCCTTAAGCTTATCTTTCTTGACCTTTTCTTCATTGTATCTTACCACAAGAGCATCAAAAGTTGACTGAGCATCTTCCACTGTACCTTCATGGGTTTTCTTCCCAAGCTCAGTCCTTCTTATCACATATTCCTCTGTTTGGACTTCACTTATAATTTTATTAGGAGGAGGCTCTGCAACTTTTGCATATTTGTTATTGGCACTATCTACCTTAACCCTTGAGATGGTTTTGGCTTTGTTTAGAGTCTTTGGCTTGACAAGCACTAGCTAACCAAAATCAAAATCATCAAGAGAAATAACTTGTTTCTTCCTCTTGGGAGTGTTATAATGAATTCAAGGTGGCATGATGGAATCATATCAATACCTGTAGCCAATGGTTGGGATTAAATTCCTTGGTCTTGAGCAATAGTAGTTACAATTGGAGGAGTGGAAGTCAAAACAAAAGATGGGTTTTCAACATCTGATACATTAGCAAGGGCTCCATATTTGACATGAACTTGTCAAAGTCCTCAAACATGGATGTAGATACTTCAAACAAATTTGGGAAAGTGAATAAAATATTTTCAATGTTATCTCGAGGAGCATGTAAGACAACTTCTCAAGAAAAAGAAGAAACAACAAAAATAGTCACACTAGGAGAATCCGACACACATAAAATAGTGGACCCAAATGGTATGGATTCAAAAACGTGAACCTATGAAGAATTAACAACTGAAATAGGACTTGATACTTGTGGAACATGACCTTGTATGTCTTCAAGTTCAATGCCTCTGGAAATCTCTGGTAAACCTTCTTCATCAAACTCATCTTCTTCTTGCTCTTCTTGATGTTGTTGTTCCTCCTCAACTTGGTCCACATCAATAGGTTCATCCTCACACTCCCCTTCTTCTAGTTCTTTTTATTTCTCATACTATGAACTTGATGTAGAAGACTTCTCTTGTTCCTTTACTTGTTCCTATAGTGAACTTGTACTTGGGAGTGTTATGAGAAGTAATAGGATCTTGACTATTCTTTGTTCTCAATTATTACTTTTTTCCAACAATCCCAACAGTATCATCCTTTGATCCTATTGCAAATAGCTTCAACTACATTCCTTTTTGTGCTAGCCAAATATTGGTACTTGCAAGAATCCTCTGAAATTTGGCCCTTATAGAAACCACCTCCTTTTGAGACTATTGGATGAAAGAGAGAGAAGTATTTGCAATCTTCATATTTTCATAGACTAGATCTAAGACTTTACCATCATTAACCAATTCATTGGGAATATCTACTAGGTTGAGGTTGATAATTTGATCTCTTATGAGATGACACTAGTCTAGTCTCCTAATATCTTCCCGAGTTCTGCAATCAGCCCAGATATCTTCAACTCTATGAACATGAGTGTACTTATTTTTTAGTTTTTTTCTTCATACCTCCATAATCAAAATCGTTTGTGGATTTGAATTGCCTCATAGTTACTTTTCTCATCTCATCCTCCATAGATCTATCTTTGAAAATTGAGTTGATATAGTATCTCCCAATAGACAAAGTAAACTTGAAACCTGTTTTATGAGAACCAGTTTGTTTCTCATGAACCACCACAATATACCTTCCCAACTCCATCAAACCAATTTTATCAGATGGGTACCTTAGGAGCATCAAAGGCTGATCATCATAACATCCTATCTTTAGATAGGTTAAGGTAATAAATTGTAAGAATATGTATTTGTATTGATTGGAAACCTCCCAAGCTTCATTAGAAACCCTATTCTTCTCAAGTTTATTATCAAAGATACACATATATGAACCGAATAAGGTATCATTTACTCTTCTAAAAATATGTAAACTTTCTTTAAGAGTTAATTGATAATAGTGTTTCCAAACTGAGACTTGTCTTGTATCTCCTTTTGAGGACAAACCTGCAAAATTTCTCATAGCGGCAACAAAATACACCAAGTAGGAAGTCATATAGAACTTCAAAGTGGTAGGTACCTTTGTGAGCTACTTGCACAAGGTGACACTGATTAGCTTACCCCAGAAGATCTTCTTGTTTTGTTTTTTTATGATATGAATGTATTGATACACCTGCTCATAGTATGTATTGGAAGTGGGTAGCCCTTTTACTCTACTAAGAAGAGTAATCAATTTATTCACTTCCTCCTTGAAGTCACTTTGAGGAAAAGTCTTGGTCCATTTGAAAATTGTAGGCCTAGGAGTAGATTTAACCAATCATCATTGATATTCCTTCTATGTTTCTCTAAATTATTCTCATAATAGATCCCCGTAGACTTTATATCTATATTTGCATATTTCCCTATACTAGGACATTTGAATAAGGAATCAAGGAAATTCTCATTCAAAATGATCACTTTCTTACCATCTACATCCATTACACTTCAATTCATGGGATTAAAATGATTCGCCACTGCAAGCATGAATTCTAGATTTTGAGCTGACATAGGGAAAGCTGCAAGTGAATGAATGCTACTATCAATGGTAGGTTCCATTAGATAGTAGTGTGGAGGATTCTTAACCCGCCCTAGGAGCTCATCAATATCCTCATGGCCTATCTTTGGGTCCCTAATATTTTTTATATTTGATATCATTGTAGATGGTGGAAAGACCGAATGAGGATCTTATTTCTTGAACTTCATAGTTTTGTTTCTTGGAAATGGTTCTGACATCTAAAAATAGCTTGAGCTGCAGCAAGGTTCACAAAGGTCTTCCAAAATGAGTTGAAAAACATCTTCAATACTGATAAATCTTCAACATTGGAACAATTTTTACTTGGAAAAATTTCTAAGTATTGAGTGTAAATTAGGCCTATAGACACGATGTGCATATTGACAAATAGGCATATTTACTATTAGGGTTTAGGCAGATCCAGACAAAAATACAAATTAACAATTATATGCAAATACAAACACAAAAGATGAATTAAAATACATAACACTGATAACATAGAAATTTAACATGGTTCACCCAAGATGGGCTACATCCACAAAACATAGACGTCCAATATTTTCTTATTGTCCAGTAAATCAGTATAACACTTGATGAATAATGATGAATAGTAAGTACTCAACAGATACTGAGAGGGGGGGGGGGTGAATCAGTATAGACAAAAACTTCCTTAAACCATTTTGACTGAAAAGATTGCACAAACTGGTAAACAGGATCACCAATCTAAAACAGGGCACTACTGGTAAAACACAATGAAACTGTGAAACACATAAACCGGTAATACTTAGATCTTCACAAAACCTAATCTCTCCTTTCCACTTCACCCATATGCATAAACAAGTAATTCATCATAAATATAAAGACCATTGGATCAACATGTATTACCACTTAACAGAAAACACTAATCATCACATGAAAAAGCATCACACATGACACACTAATTTTTCATGTGGAAACCCAACTGGGAAAAACCACAGTGGGGATGAATACCCATAAGTTGTTCTTTGAACTCTTCTAAAGTCCGCTCTATTAGGAGCCAAGTCTAGTTAAGGACTTTACAATAGGTTCTGCTAGGAACCAATCCTGCTAGGGATCATCCAGTTAAGGGATGGCTAAATACCCGATTAAAGGTTAGAACCCTGTTAAAGGTTACCTCACAAGAGGATTTGAAGAACTTGTTGGTTTGAGTCACCCTGTTAAAGGATTTACACAAAGCTTGTTAAAGCTACCCCGTTAAGGGATTTTTCGACTATTGAAATGGTTAGAAGTCAACAGGTAATAGACTGATCTGATAACAACACTCAATGCCAAGAAAGATCCATTTTAGTTCCTTTACTTCTGCAATCACACTCTGCAGGTATCAACACACTTCTTCGGTCTGGAAAGAATCAAGTATCTCTTCACTTGGATACACACACAACATTTGCCAACAATCTCACAATGTAAATCATCATCAACCTTATAGGAAATAGATAGGTCGGTAACATAAACCCTAAACCCTAAACATTTAGGTTATCAATACAGTCGATCCAATCCTGATCATTCAAACGCATTGCATTGAATAAAATAGTCTTGAACAGATTTCAAGACGTTCTCCATCATTCGTTCTTTGCCGCTTTTGGAAGTTGATAACCCATCATGCACTCTCCACCATTTACCGAGACTTCACACATTCCCGAGGTAGATAGGATCAATCTTCTTCATGCAAGATCCTCAAGAAAATCCTTTACGCACACAAGGTTGATGTGGAAACATGATTTGATCTTCATTTCAATGCTAACCCATCATAGGATGTCATCAGTTGAATCACATAGACTTGGAATGCATCAACCAGAAACCCCGATACAAACTTTCCATATACCGATTCACTTTCTGCATATACCGGTTCATTCCATCATACTGGTTCATACTTCATCATACCGCTTCACTTGTACCATCATACCGGTTTACTTGTATCATCATACCGATTCACTTGCCAAGTTGCTTACTTCAATATACTAGTTCATACTTCAACGACATCAATGACAACATACAATATCATCATGTCATCACACTTCTGCACATATGCCAACAATCTCCCCCTTTGGTATTGATGGGAATATACAAAGATATCTCTCTGCTTCACATATTCTTCCCAATACTACAGATATCTTCTCCACTTCACATCTTCTACCCCTTTGACAACAATGTCAAAGTGGAGGCACAAACATCCATGTTCCACTATGCTTCTCCCCCTGAGGAGTAGCATCCTTCAACACACCAATCCTGAAAAGATTTTACAATGCAATACCTGATTGATGTGGAGCACATACCTTTAGTTCACCTCTTGAAGGAGAAGCGCCCCTAATTCACCTCTTAAATAGGTAAATGTAGCCTTCAGTAGAGGCTTGGTGAATATGTCTGCTAACTGCTCCTTACTGGAAACATGTTCCAATACAACCTCTTTGTTCTGAACTTTCTCCCTCAAGAAATGATACTTGAGCTCAAAGTGCTTGGTTCTAGCATGCAATACCGGATTCTTGGAAATATTTATTGCACTTGTGTTATCACAAAATATGCTCACTAGTTTAGATACAAGGACTTTGAAACCACTTAGTACATGCTTCATCCAAATTGTCTGAGTGTAGTTCATAAATGCTGCTACATATTCTGCTTCTACTGTAGACTGAGAGATACAACTCTGCTTCTTACTCATCCATGAGACTAGTCTACCACCAAGAAAGAATGCACCACTGGTTGTTCTCTTTCAGTCATCCACATTACAAGCCCAATCTACATCTGTAAACACTTTGAGGTTGAAATCATTACTGTATGGATACCACAATCCATAGTCTATAGTTCCCTTCAGATATCTAAGAATCTGCTTGCCTGCTACCAAATGGGATTCTCTTGGACTTTTTTGGAAATGTGCAACAATGCCCACTACATGTGCAATGTCCAGTCTTATGTGCACTACATAGTGTAACTAACCAATCATTGATTGGTAATCTTTCTCATTCACCAATGCTGAGTCATCTTCTTTTGACAATTTACAACCGGTCACCATCGGTGTACCAACTAGTTTGTTGTCTTCCATGCCAAAGGTCTTCAACACCTCTTTGACATACTTGGATTGAGTGATAAAGATACCATCTTTCATTTGTTGAATCTGTAGTCCAATGAAGAACTTAATCTCTCTGATTATTGACATCTCAAATTCCTTCTTCATCTCATCTGCAACATCATGACTCATCTTGTCATCTCCACCAAAAATTATGTCATCAACAAATACTTCACATATCAAAATCTGATCTCCTTCTGACTTCAAATAGATATTGCTATCTTCACTTGTTCTTTCAAATCCAATCTTCACAAGATGGGAGTGTAAACGCTCATACCATGCTCTCGGTACCTGCTTCAATCCATACAAGGCTTTGTGTAGCCTACACACCATATCATTGTCTTCTGATAGGGCAAACCCATCTAGTTGCTCTATATACACTTCCTCTTCAAGTATTCCATTCAGAAATGCAGATTTTACATCCATCTGATACACTTTGAATCCCTTGAAGGCTGCATATGCAAGAAGCATTCGAACTCCTTCCAATCTAGCTACTAGAGAAAAGGTTTCTCCATAGTCTTCTCCTTCTTCTTGAGCATATCCCTTACACACCAGTCTGGCTTTTTTTCTTACCACTGTGCCATCTTCATTCAACTTGTTTCTAAAAACCCATTTGGTGCCAATAACATTTTTATGCTCAGGTCTGGGTACCAAAGACCATGTACCATTCTTTTCTATCTTGTCAAGTTCCTCTTCCATAGCTTTGATCCAGTCTTCATCTTTATGTGCCTCTTTAAATGTTTTAGGCTCAAATTTAGAGATCATGCAAGAATTTTCTCTGACCTTTCTTCTTGTAAGAATTCCTGCATCCTTATCTCCTATGATCTGCTTTGGATCATGATTCATATTTACATACCTAGGAATGATCTTAACTATTTCCTCTTGCTTTTCCTCTTCATCATCATCAGCATCTATTGGTGTAGGAGCACTATTACTGGTACTAGGCTATTTTACAACCGATTCCAAGAAGGTTACAGCTGGTTCATCTACCACTTGCTCACTACCGATTTCCTCAGGTTTCTCAAAGGTTTCATCAACTCTAACATTGATACTTTCAACAATTCTCTGAGTCCTATTGTTAAAACATTTGAGAGCTTTTCTCTTGGTGGAATACCCTAGGAATATTCCCTCATCACATTTTGCATCAAACTTGCTTTGGTGTTCACTCCTCTTGATATAACACTTGCTACCAAACACTCTAAAGTAGCTTACTATAGGAGTCTTACCGGTCCAATACTCATAAGGTGTTTTATCCTTACCTTTCTTGATGAGTATCTGGTTCATAGTGTAGACTGCAGTGCTCACCGCTTCTCTCCAAAAAGCGTGAGCAACCTTCCCTTGAATCAGCATTGTTCTGGCTGCTTCAACTATAGTCCAGTTGTTCCTTTCTACTAGGCCATTCTGTTGTGGATTCTGGGGGGCAGACAGTTGCCTCTTGATGACATTTTCTTCACAATACTTATTGAACTCACTAGAAGTGAACTCACCTCCTTGGAAAGTTCTAAGGCATTTGATTTTCTTACCACTTTCTTTTTCAACCAGTGCTCTGAAGGCTTTGAACTTTCCAAAAGCTTCAGACTTGTCTTTCAAGAATGTGACCCACATAATTCTTGAGCAATCATCAGTAAGAATCATAAAGTACCTATCTCCTTGAACACTCCTAGTTTTCATAGGACCACACAAATCAGTATGCACAAGATCAAGTAAATTTTCTGTTGTGAAAGATTTACCTTTGAAGGTTGAGGAAGATATTTTCCCTAGTTGACATTCTCTACACAGAGGATTCTCTGGTTTGTTCAGCACAGGCAATCCTCTAACTTCCTTGATCTTACTGGCCTTCACAATATTATCAAAATTTACATGGCAAAGTCTCCTATGCCATATCCAACTATCATCAAGCTTAGTCATTAGACATTGACTGATATTTTCATTCAACTGAAATAGGTTACCTTTGGTTTGCATGCTGGTGGCCTTCAGTTCACCACTCTTTCCTTTTATTTTGCACACTCCATCTTTGAATTCTAGAGTGAGTCCATTATCATTCAGCTAAGAAACACTCAAAAGGTTATGCCTAAGACCTTCTACCCAATACACATTATCAGCAATGCTTTTTCCATTTAGAGAGATGGACCCTTTTCCTTTTACCATACAAGGTGCATCATTACCAAATCAGACTACACCTCCATCATACTCTTCCAAAGATAGAAACTTTCTTCAGTCACCAGTCATGTGGTGAGAACAACCATTGTCTATAATCCATTCATTAGAATTATCAAAGTGGGAGACAAGAGCCTTCTTGTCTGACACATCTTCCTTGACAGCTACAAATACTATGTCTTCACTTTCTTCATCTTCTGAATCATCATCAGTGACACCTTCATCAACTACAACAAGACAGTTTCTCCTATTTCCTCCTTTAAACTTTTTGAACCTCTCTGGTTTGTCCTTATTATGACCATTAGGACAGTTTACAATAATGTGTCCAATCCTATTGCACAAAAAGCATTTCAAAGGGAGCTTACCTCTGTATTTTCCAATTCCCTTAGGAAGTCTCTTGGCCAAAAGAGCTTCAAATTCCATCAGGATCTCCTCATCATCCATATCTCTGCTTTGTCTAGGTTCACAGCTGGCACTAACTTCTTTACCCTTTCTAGATAGTGCAGCAGATGCTTTAAAAGCCGAATCATCCTTCTGAACACTACCATCATAACTATTTAGCTTATACGTGGTCAACTTAGCAATGATAGAATCAAGGGACACCTTTATCTTGTCAATAGATCTCAACTCCTGAATAGCGGTAACCCTTATTGCATAGACCGGTAATAAGGTTCTCAAAACTTTGCTAACAATGGTGGAATCATCCATTCTACCTCCTTCACTCTTGATGTCTCCAACAACAATTTTAATCCTTATCCCATATATTTGAATGGTCTCTCCTTCAATCATCTACATATCTTCAAACTTTCCTCTAAGGTTTTCTTCCTTAGCTTGCTTCACATGCTCATCACCACCATAGATAGACTCCATAGTATCCCATACATCTTTGGGATTGTCTTTTTCCTAAACATCTATAAACTCAACATCAAATAGGCTACTAATAAGAGCTTCCATTACTTGCCCATTCTCCTGAATTTCTCTTCTTTGATCATCAGTGAGAGTACCGATAAGGACAACATAAGTATTCTCAACATAGCTCCAGTGTTGAGCACCCATGATTTTAATATATATCTTCATTCTATCCTTCCATATCTTAAAGTTATCTCTATTAAACTTAGGACCTTCCCTCTTCATCATTAGAATAGGATCTTTTCCTCAAGCGGTTAAGCTTACAACACAGAGGACTTGGAGGATGCTCTGATACCAACTGATGAATAATGATGAACAGTAAGTATTCAACAGATACTGAGAAGGGGGGGTGAATCAGTATAGACAAAAACTTCCTTAAACCATTTTGACTGAAAAGGCTGCACAAATTGGTAAACGGGATCATCAATCTAAAACAGGGTGTAAAGTTCCGATGCCAATAGCTAACAAGATGAGAGGGGGGGGGTGAATCATACAAACTTAATCTTCCATAAAATCAACAGATTCAAACTCGGTAACTTATACTTCAGCAATATAACCAAAAACTACTAAACATTCAAACTCATAAACACATAATCATCATAACACATATAACACTAGATTTAACGTGGAACCCAAATAGGGAAAAACCACTGTGGGATTTTAGACCCACTAAGAAATATACTCTTCTAGAGTATGCTCGGTTAAAAGCAAATCCTGTTAAAGATTACAAACACATTGCTAGATGTGACCCGGTTAAGGGATTTCCCTCAGATCTATTAGGATCTTCACTTTGTTAGAAGTGACCTTGTCAAAGGATATCAAACACTCATTTAGAATGTTACCTTGCTAGAGGGTTTACAAATAAGACTGTTAAGTCCACTTGATTAAGAGATTTTCTATCACTTACAAAATAAACAACAGTAATAAATATATCTGCAACTTCACATCTGAAATGCTAAAGCAGATTCTTATTTTCTCAAAACAATCTTGTCATAGGACTTATCTTGTCCCTCTATTGGGCTCCCTACTCTTTTATTCAAACAGGTCCTCAAGCTTCTATGCTTGGTAATCACTATGTAGCATCCCTATGCTTACACTTGCCCGCATACATTGTTCATCAATAATTTCTTATTTATAAACAATTTGCTAACTGATGAATCTCCTTGATCACATTTCCCATGATCAATCTTAGCCATCAGATCTTCAATCTTGACTAGGTTTAATGTATCCTTCGATCTAAAAATGTTTTACCTCACCTTGGGACTTGCACAAGGTTATTGCAGTTCAATCTAAGTTGTAGATCTTCCTGCCGATCTCCTATTGCCATAGATCCTTAACAAACTTCAAGCATGGCATACCAATTATTTAATCAACTCCAGCTCATCATTGTCCTTCATTAAATAATGCTTTTATCCATCCAATGAGATATGTCATAACTCGGTTGCAACTCAGTAAATACTAAACTTTACTTGGTAGACATTCTGTCTTCATTAACCGATATCGGTAACCTTAGGGTTTACTGACTAGGTTCCTTAGGGTTTACCGACTAGGTTCCTTGCTCGGTGACATAGTATAGCATTAACCTTACAATCAACAATCTAAACATCATGATCTCATCATTGTCTAACTCGATAATAGTTGCCCATTGAATATCTTATTTCTCTCATTTCTTATCACATTCTTTCTATGGCTCGGTAACTTTCTCATTTATACCTTCCAACAGTTGTTTGATCCATGCTATATTGGTACAATTCAATGTTGCAGCAACATATTCAGCTTTTGTTGTTGACTGTGAAATGCATTCTTGTTTCTTGCTAAGCCAACTTACTAGTCTTTCTCCCAAAAAGAAAGCTCCACCACTTGTGCTTTTCCTATCATCTATGTTGTCTGCCCAATCAGCATCAGTATAAACTTTTAAATCAAAATCATTCCTTTTTTCATATACTAAACCATAATCTTCAGTGCCTCTCAGGTATCTGAAAATTCTCTTGATTGTTGTCATATGGGTTTCCTTGGGATCTGCAGAAAATCTTTCAACAATACCTACTGCATGTGCTATATCTAGTCTATTGTGCACAACATATTGCAACTTCCCAATCATAGATCGGTAAAGCATCTCATCAATGAATGTAGATTCATCATTCTTTGATAGTTTACAATTAGTAGTCATAGGAGTACTTACTAGTTTAGATTCCTCCATTCCAAATTTCTTCAAGATTTCCTTTATGTACTTGGGTTGAGTAATGAAAATCTCATCTTTCATTTGCAGTATCTGTAAACCTATAAAATAATTTATCTCACCGATTAATGACATCTCAAATTATTTGCACATTTCATTTCCAAAATTCTTGCATAAGGAGTCATTACCACAAAAAATAATATCATCAACAAATATGGCTGAGATCAATATTCCATTTTCCTCATCACTCTTCATGTACATGTTGTTTTCACTTGTCCTTATAAAACCAATCTTGATCAAATAAGAGTGCAGTCTTTCATACCATTCTCTAGGTGCTTATTTCAGACCATATAAATCTTTGTTTAATTTGCATACCCAATCTTTACTCTTGTCTTCAACAAATCCTTCAGGCTGTTCAATGTAAACTTCTTGTTCTAGTATAGCATTCAAAAATGCAGATTTAACATCCATTTGATATACCTTGAAATTTTTTAAAGTAGCATATGCCAACAATGTTCTTGCTCCCTCAAGTCTAGCCACAGGTGCAAAAGTATCACCATAATCTATTCCTTCTTCTTGTGCATAACCTTTGCAAACTAATCTTGCTTTGTTCCGAATGACCTCACCTTTTTCATTTAGCTTGTTTTTGAAAAATCCACTTTGTACTGATTACATTTTTGTCCTTCGGTCTTGGGATCAGTGTCCATGTGTTATTCTTCTTGATTTGATCAATCTCTTCTGTCATAGCATTTACCCAATCTTCACTGTTAATTGCCTCTTTTACTATTCTCGGTTCAAATTCAGATATCAAACATGTGTTCTGTCTCAGTTTGTTCCTTGTCATTACTGGATCATCCTTATCTCCTATAATATGACTTGATGCATGATGTCTTCTGACATATTTGGCTAATGTAGGCTCAGTAGGTTTTGTATGATCTTCTTCATCACTCGATAACTGGACATTATCTTCATTTTCTTTAGTAGCTTTCTTGGTAGGACTTCTTGGTTGAACATAAACAAATTCTTCATAATCTTCTGGTTCTTTGGAATTTCCTTCATCATTTCTTTCTACAAATTCATCAATTTTCACATTTGCACTTTCCACTATTTTGTTAGATGATTTGATTAGACATTTAAATGCTTTACTTCTAGAAGAATAACCAAGAAATGTTCCTTCTTCACTTTTCTGATCAAACTTTCCATTTTTGTCATCTTTGTGAACATAGCATCTACTTCCAAAGATTTTAAAATAACTTACATTAGGTTTCTTGTCATACCAGATCTCATATGGTGTCTTCATAGTTCCTTTCTTCAGTTGTACTCAGTTCAGGGTGTAAACTACAGTGCTGATTGCTTCTCTCCAAAATGTTTGAGGTACCCTCTTTTCTATCATCAGGGTTCTGGCACAATCTACAATTGATCTATTTCTTCTCTTGGCTATCCCATTTTGCTGAAGTGTTCTCAGTGCAGATACTTGTCTTTTTATACCATGATCATTGCAAAATAAGTTAAATTCATCAGAAGTGAATTCTCCTCCTCTGTCAGATCTAAGACATTTCAGCTGTCTTCCTATTTCATTTTCAACTCTTGCCTTATACCATTCAAACATTTGAAAAGCTTCTGATTTTTCTTTTAAAAACATAACTGACATCATCCTTGAGTTCCTTGAGTAATCATCCACAAAAAATATGAAATATTTATCACCATAATAGCTTTGAACTTTCATGGGACCACAAAGATTAGTGTGTACTAGATCTAAAATTCTTACCCATCTGGCATCCTTGGCACATAGCATTCATAGGTTTTTCTAGACTCGGTAGACCTCTTACTCGATGCTTCTTACTTATTTTGAGTAGATTATCAAAATTTACATGACAAAACCTTTTATGCCATAACTAGGTATCATCTATCTTTGCATAAATACATTTGTTCTGAGTTGAGTCAAGATGAAATGTATTACCTTTTGTTTGTGTTCCAGTAGCAGCTAACTTTCCATGCTTGTCATGAACTTTGACAATTCCTTTCTGAAATTCTATTCGGTATCCTATATTGTTTAGCTGTGCTACACTCAACAAATTGTATTTCAAACCTTCAACCCAGTATACATCATCACATTTAGCATTGTCAAGAAGTGTTATAGATCCTTTACCTTTCACCAGACATGGTGCATCATTACCAAATCTTACATAGCGTCAATCATAGTCTTCTAATTTAACAAACTTGTGTTTATCACCTGTCATGTGATGTGAGCATCCACTGTCTATGATCAAAGAATCATTATTATTTATGTGAGATATTAGGGCCTTTTCTTCATACCTTTCTTCATCTAATCCATCTTTAATAGCCACATAAACAACTTCCTCTGTATCCATTTCATCAGATTTTTCATCATTGGATTCCTCATCAGCTACTAGGCATGTCTTTCTGTCTCTCCTTCTGAAGTCTCAGTGTCCTATATATTGGTTGTCTTTCTGCCTGTTATCTTGGTATGCTCTTTTTTCACTAGATTCTTTGTCAGGACAGTTAGAAGCCATATGTCCTATTTTATCACAATTGAAACATTTTAAAGGTAGCTTTCCTTTATACTTACCTTTTCCTCTTGGTAACCTTCTGGCTAATAATGCTTCAAACTCTTCTTGCTTCTTGATTTCCTCATACAGTTTGTGCACTTCTTCCATGTTCTTGCAAAATCTTTCACTTGCTCCAGTGTGATTCCCTTCAGAGTACTTACTCATTCTATCATTGTAATCATCAGATTCACCAATATGAAAGAACTGAATGCAGATTCTACTTTATTTACCTAAGACCCACTATTATCAAAATTACTTAACTCAAATGCATGTAGCTTACCAATAGTAGCATCCAAAGAAACTAGCATGTTATGTATAGACCTTATTTCATTGATTGCAGAGACTCGAATGGCATAAGCAGGTAGAAGGGTTGTCAACAACTTACTTGTTACATCCTTTTCTTCAATAGTTCCTCCTACTCCTTTAATTTGATTGATAGACTCCTTTAACCTTGTACTGTATTGGGTTATGTTCTCACCTTCATTCATTCTCATGGATTCAAGTTGTCCTCTTAGACTATCTACTTTTTCTCTTTGAATATGTTCATCACTACCATACACAGATATGAGCTTAGTCCACATTGCTTTTGCATCATTGTAGCCTTCTAGATCATTAAACTTTGAGTCGGTCAATGTTGATATTTCAATCATAGCTTGAATATGTTCTTGCTTTGCCTTTATCTCTTCCAAAGTCATCGGGTTAGTGCTTGGTGGTATATAATCATTCTCTAAATAATATGTTGCATATTCTCCAATTCCTGATAAATGCAGCTTCATCCTTTTCTGCCATGTGGAGAAACTTGACTTGTTCAGCTTTGGTGCAATATGAGGGGGGGGGGGGGGGGGGGGTGAATCATACAAACTTAATCTTCCATAAAATCAACAGATTCAACCTCGATAACTTATACTTCAACAATATAGCCAAAAATTGCTAAACATGAAAACTCATAAACACATAATCATAACACATGTAACACCAGATTTAATGTGGAAACCCAAATAGGGAAAAACCACTGTGGGATTTTGGACCCACTAAGAAATATACTCTTCTAGAGTATGCTCGGTTAAAAGCAAATCCTGTTAAAGATTACAAACACATTGCTAGATGTGACTCGGTTAAGGGATTTCCCTCAGATCTGTTAGGATATTCACTTTGTTAGAAGTGACCTTGTCAAAGGATTTCAAACACTCATTTAGAATGTTACCTTGCTAGAGGGTTTACAAATAAGACTGTTAAGTCCACTCGGTTAAGAGATTTTCCATCACTTACAAAATAAACAATAGTAATAAATATATCTGCAACTTCACATCTAAAATGCTAAAGCAGATTCTTATTTGCTCAAAACAATCTTGTCATAGGACTTATCTTGTCCCTCTGCTGGGCTCCCTACTTTGTTATTCAAACAAGTCTTCAAGCTTTTGTGTTTTCTAATCACTATGTAGCATCCATGTGCTTACACTTGCCTGCATACATTGTTCATCAACAATTTCTTATTTATAAACAATTTGCTAATTGATGAATCTCCTTGATCACATTTCCCATGATCAATCTTAGCCATTAGATCTTCAATCTTGACTAGGTTCAATGTATCCTTCGATCTGAAAATGTTTTACCTCACCTTGGGACTTGCATTCATTTCTTGGAACTTGCACAAGGTTATTGCGGTTCAATCTGAGCTGTAGATCTTCCTACTGATCTCCCATTGCCATAGATCCTTAACAAACTTCATGTGTGACATACCAATCATTTAATCAACTCCAGCTCATCATTTTCCTTCATTAAATAATTCTTTTATCCATCCAATGTGGTCTATCATAACTCAGTTGCAACTCAATAAATACTAAACTTTACTCAGTAGACATTCCGTCTTCATTAACCGATATCAATAACCTTAGGGTTTACCGACTAGGTTCCTTAGGGTTTACCGACTAGGTTCCTTGCTCGGTGACATAGTATAATATTAACCTTACAATCAACAATCTAAACATCATGATCTCATCATTGTCTAACTTGGTAATAGTTTCCCATTGAATATCTTATTTCTCCCATTTCTTATCACATTCTTTCTGTGTCTTTTACCAATATCTTAATTCTCTTCAAATCAATCTCTTCAAGATATGGCAACATCATACTGAATCAGAAAATCAATTTCTTGACATCAATGATAAAATAATGTTATAAAGATAGTTATTATCCTTTTTCAGTTATATCAAATAATCTTCAACAACCTTCTCAATATCCTTAATGAATATCAACAATCTTTCTTTCTATTGAAATGCCAACACAAGGCACTACCGGTAAAACACAGTGAGACTATGAACAACATAAACCGGTAACACTTAGATCTTCACAAAACCTAATCTCTCCTTTCCACTTCACCCATATGCATAAACAAGTAATACACCATAAATATAAAGACCACTGGATCAGCATGCATTACCACTTAACAGAAAACTCTAATCATCACATGAAAAAGAATCACACATGACACACTGATTTTTCACGTGGAAACCCAACTGGGAAAACCACGGTGGGGATGAATACCCACAATTTTTTCTTTGAACTCTTTTGAAGTCTGCTCTGTTAGGAGCCTAGTCTGGTTAAGGACTTTACAATAGGTTCTGCTAGGAACCGATCCTGCTAGGGATCACCCAATTAAGGGATGGCTAAATACTCGGTTAAAGGTTACTTCGCAAGAGGATTTGAAGAACTCATTAATTTGAGTCACCTTGTTAAAGGATTTACACAAAGCCTGTTAAAGCTACCCTATTAAGGGATTTTCTGACTGCTGAAATGGTTAGAAGTCAATAGGTAATACACTGATCTGATAACATCACTCAATGCTAAGATAGATCCATTTTAGTTCCTTTACTTCTGCAATCACACTCTATAGGTATCAACACACTTCTCCAATCTGGCAAGAATCAAGTTTCTCTTCACTTGGATACACACACAACATTTGCCAACATTCTCACAATGCAAATCATCGTCAACCTTATAGGAAACAGATAGGTCGGTAGCATAAACCCTAAACCCTAAACATTTAAGTTATCAATACATTCGGTCCAATCCTGACCGTTCAAACAAATTTCTTTGAATAAAACAATCTTGAACAGATCTCAATACATTCTCCATTGTTCATTCTTTTCCGCTACTGGAAGCTGATAACCCATCATGCGCTCTCCACCATTTACTGAGACTTCGCACATTCCTAGGGTAGATAGGATCAATCTTCTTCATGCAAGATCCTCAAGAAAATCCTTCATGCGCACAAGGCTGACGTGGTAACATGATTTGATCTTCATTTCAATGCTAACCCATCGTAGGATGTCATCAGTTGAATCACATAGACTTGGAATGCATCAACTAGAAACCCCGATACAAACTTTCCATATACCAATTCACTTTCTGCATATGCTAGTTTATTCCATCATACCGGTTCACACTTCATCATACCGCTTCACTTGTATAATCATACCAGTTTACTTGTATCATCATACCGGTTTACTTGTATCATCATACCAGTTCACTTGCCAAGTTGCTTCCTTCAATATACTGGTTCATACTTCAGCATATTGACATCAATGACAACATACAATATGGTCATGTCATCACACTTTTGCACATATATGAACAACACCATTACTGCCTTTTACATTCCAGCCACTTATAGTTCATGCAATTTTTAGGGCAACATACAAAGTTGGCTATTTTAAGGGTTTTATTTTCAATGTCATTTTTTTCCAACAAAAATGACAAAAAAAAATATCCTCAAGGGTTGCGCCCCCAAACCCCTACTCGGGACCCAGTCCAACCCTAAACCTCGATGAGGATACATAATGATGTATAGTAATTGCATGATCAGTCACCACATATCAACAATCTCCCACTTTGAGACTGATCATGCTCCACAACAAACAATCTCCCACTTAGAGACTGATCCTGGATGATACTTTTGCACTTGCAACTCCCACTGGATAAAGCTCATGCACTCAGTTATTCCTTAATTTCATAATTGTCAATTAAGAAGGCTGATAGAAACTGAGGAGGAAATAAGATTCTCCTTTGGGACTACCTTCGTGAACACATCTACAGGATTGTCACTTGTGTGAATCTTCTCAAGCTGTAACTGGCCATCCTCCAAAATAGATTGTATGAAGTAGTACTTGAGTTGAATGTGTTTTTTCCTTGAATGAAGAGCATAATTATTTGAAAGATGAATGGTACTCTAGCTATCAATATACAATGGGCTATCCTCCTACATCTGGCCCAATTCCTCTAGAAAATGTTGTAACCAAATCATCTCCTTGATAGCTTCAGTAGCAGCCAAATACTCAGTTTTAGTAGTTGAAAGAACAACAACCTTTTGCAGTTTAGAAATCCAACTAACCGCAGTCCCCCCTAGAGTAAAAACATACCTTGTAGTACTCCTCTTTGTATCAATATCACCTACCAGATCAAAGTCAACATATCCTCGTAGAGCAACATTTTATCCTTTGAATCATAATGCCTTGCCAGTAGTACCTCTCAAATACCTAAGAATCCATTTGATAGCATTCCAATGTTCCATTCCCAGATTGCTCATATACCTGCTCACAACTGCCTATGCATGTGCAATATCTGGTCGTGTGCATACTATCGCATACATTAGACTACCAATAGTTGATGAATATGGGTTGTTAGACATTTTATTTACCTCTTCATGTGCATTTGGACACATCTCCTTAGTCAATTTGAAATGAGTATCCAAAGGTGTACCAACTGCTTTTGCATTCTGCATGTTAAATATTTTTGACACCTTCTTTATATACTCACTTTGGGACAAAGTTAATGTTTTATTTTTCCTATCCCGTAAAATCCTCATACCAAGGATTTTCTTAGCTGCACCCAAATCCTTCATAGCAAATGACTTTTCTAATTTATGTTTAAGTTCATTTATATGTTGCATGTGTTGGATGTTGCTGAGAGATTGTTGGAATAATGTGTTGTCATTAATGTCAATATATTTTTCTGTGTATTCCAATGTTGCAATCAGATTAAATGAGTTAGTTTGGTCACTGTGTTGCAATTGAGATAATTTAATTTAATTTTTTTGAGATAAGTATCTCTAGTTGATTTAGCATGATTTTCAGTGGTCCGCGTGATATTCTGAGATCTGGTATTAAGATAGATATTTAGTTGTTCATGTTATTCATTAATCTAGTTTGTGCTCTGAATTGCTTTGGAATTTCTATATCCTTAGTTGCACATGTATGGGATGTGTTTTGGACATTGATGTGTATCCTTAGTTCGATTAGTTCATGATTTGGATGTCCACAAGTGAATCTTTCATGTTGAGAGTTAGTTTTGATGTTGCTCTTGAGCTCCGATGGTGAGAAGGTAATGATTCTAGTAATTTGAGTTATTGCGGTTATTTTGGTGCAATTCACATTGCTTGTGAATATTTCTAGATCATGTTCTATGTGTATTGGTGGTCTGCATTGATCGTTATGTGTGTTATTGAAGAATTTCCTTGTCCAGTGATGTTCTTTGTGTTATGTGACATTTTTTGGTGGTTGTAGCATGTTGCGGATGATCAAGGCATAATTCTTGGAGGTGTTTCATATTTGCAATCTTGATTTGGGTCTAGACTATGTCTTAGTCAACATTGTTTTGGTCTACATGTATTGTTTCAGCATGTGAGGATAATATTTTGTAATTTGTATTGAGGGTTTAGCCAAACTTGAAATATAGGTTGATATCTTGTATAAATAAATATAATAATTATGTAAGAGGTATGTCTATGAGTGTTTGTGTTGTATATGTGACTGTATGATCGAGCTGGATGTATGAACAAGTGATCTTATCTTTCAAAAGCATGAAGAAGAGAAGTGTTGCAAAGTAGACTGTGTGCTTAACCAGAACTGTACTTGGGAATATGAAAATGCTATTTTCATAGTTCATATGATGTGGAAATCATTTACCGGTAGACAGCGGCTTTGGAGCATTTAGGGCTACACTGGCACCGACATCAATACTTCAAGGAAGCTAACATCAAAGAAGATTTATTTAGAAAAACCATTTTGCAATTTTTTTCGAGGCCAATATTTAGTATATTTTGTAATGTATTGTAAGCCGACATAAGGCATATTATTTGTAATGGGTATATAGGTCACTCTTCTAGGTCATTTTGAACATGACATAGGATGTGACATAGGAGAATATATCAGAACTACATAAAGCGAAGTATATGTATGTATATCATTTGTATGCGAATGTTATATTATGCAATGATATGTAGATAGTTTGGAAAGCATTTTTGGAGGAGAAGAGATACCAGTAGTACTGTTCATGGTTTATGAACCGGTATAGAGCAAAGCTAGAACCAGAACTCTATCTGGCATAGCAGATGCATTTTTGTGTTCAATTTTATTGTTTTACTTTAGCAGAAACTTGTGATCAGTAAGACTCTTTAGTGATGAGCAGTATGCTCTAGGCAATGTGCCTTCCTGCATGTGCAGGCCCCCATTATATGTAATATCCTTTCATATGGCCAGTGAACTGATATTGTGGGTCACAAATCCCATCGTGGTTTTTCCTCTTTGAGGTTTTCCATGTATAAATTATGTGTGTTATGGTGTTCATTTATGGGGATGGTTTATTTGCTTCATGTTATATGTTTATTTGTTTAATGATTTATATGTGTTGTATAAAAGGATAAAATCTAGTGTTACCAGCAAAACATTGATTCACCCCCCCCCCTCTTAGTGTTCTTGGATCCCAACAATTGGTGTCAGATCCTGGTACCTCAGAAGAAGATTAACAACTTGAGGAAGATCTTGAAACCGAAATCTTTGAACATGGCTATGGAGAAGCAACTTGTGATGGCTCTTAAGGATTATGATGCTGAAAGGATAAAGAACTTGAAATTGCAAGATGAATTGAATTTTGCCAATGAGTTCATTCTTATCCTGCAAGAAAGGTTATCATAAGCTCAAGCCAAGAGAAAAGAACTTTTGCAAAACCCGGATGATGAGGAGAAGAAAGCACTTAAGAAACAATGTCAGAAACTAAGTCAAGCAAACATGTTCATGAAGAATGAAATGCAAGATCTGGCTATGAGGTTATCAAAAGATAATCTTGTTATATCTCTAAAGAACAAATTTAATGAATGTGGCAGATTGACTCATGAGAATAATCTGTTGAGAATTGATTTGGCACACTCTCAAAATAATGAACAAGAACTTGAAAGACAAATAACTACTTTGAGAGATGATCTGACTACTACAAGTGAGTATAAAGAAAAATTTGGGATTAGTGCTACATAGTTGGATGACTTATTGAAAAGACAAAGGCAGATTGATGATTCTAGAGGACTTGGATTTGTACAAGGTGAAAGCTTTGGTACTACAAATGAAGTTTAGACAACCAATATGTAGAACTCATCAGAACAGAGGAAACTAGTAAGGCAATCTAATGCTTATAAATTCAATGGTAGATGTTTTGTTTGCAATAAATTTGGGCATATGGCTAAACAATGTAGAAATAAAGGAAATTAAAACTACAATTCTATTCCCGATCAATGCACAAATTGCAAGAAATATGGTCATAGATCAGAAGATTGCAGAATGAATGTTAAATGTTATGCATGTGGAAAGTTTGGACATTTTTCTAATCACTGTAGGTCAAGGAATGCCACCAGATTTGTCAAAGCAATTCAAAAGAACAATGTTACATGTTACGCATGCAACAAAGTAGGTCATATGGCTAAGTATTGTAAAAGAAAGACTCAACCGGTTAGCAATGATAAAGATAATGAGAAAGGAAAGAAGGTAGATGAAATGCAACAAGATCACACCAAGAGATGGGTTAGAAAATCTGAAGAACCAAGTGGAGATGGATCTACACTAGTAACTCCACTGGCAGAACAAGGTATTCCTCCATCGATAGGAAATTCCACCGGTAACTGAGGCATAAGCCTTAGGGGTTGGCAAAGTCATTGTGAAATCTTGTACATTACCCCAGAGGAGATCTAAGGAGATCTGAAGAGTTGTGTTCATCATAGACAAAGGTTCACTCGGCACAAGGCTGTGAAATAGACATCTGTTAGGGTTGTTTGTGAATCATTTATTATAGAGAAAGATTAGGGTTTTATTCGCTAATAAAAAGGGTAAGTGAATTAATTTTCACTCACCAAGCATTCAAGCATTTAGAGCAAAGAAAAGGTGAATTTCAGGCAAATTAAGAGCAAGCAAAGGCATTATGAAAGGATTTCAAGCAGTTATCTGAGAAGCACTCAATCTTCCACCAGCATTCACTTTTAGGTATTCTTCTAAAATGGTATCTAGATCTTTAGCTCCTACTTTCATTGCAAACCCCACCATTATCAAAGTCAATGATAGGTTAAGGCCCGTATTCAAGGAGGTTCCCCTGATTCCTAAGAAAGAAGACTCCACGGGAGCATTTTCTAGGGTTCCTGACGGTGTGATGTATGTTGAAGATGTGAGGGCATACATTCACTACACCTTGGAGGATCTAGGCATAGAGGACATCAAAAGCATGTATCAATTCATATACTGGGAGACTCTAGAACCATCAAACCAGAATACAAAGCAATTGAGGATATAGGGTTAATCAGTATCTGTACATACCAAAATTCAAGGATGAATTCATCAAATATGTTCTGAGCAGGGTTCATAGCGAGCTTATTTGGCTGGATCAGCCTTACATGATCACCAAGGAGGTTATTCAAGCAGTCACCGGCTTACCCAAAGTTGGACGAGAACCTAGAAAGAAAATTTCCAACACAGAGGTCGAGAAACTCACTGGTGCAACTCCTGATAGCAGATCAATGAGGATCAGCATAATCACCGACACTGATGTGAAATTTGTAAGCATTATAATAGGTTATAAGGTAACTCAATCCAACTGATTGAATTATGTTGCTAGTTCATGCATCCATGTTGCATATCAGATACTGAGGAATAATGCAAAATATGATTTATGTGAATGGATGAGGAGTGAATTGATGTTGAACCTTGGAAAGATCAAGGGAGTTAAGAAAGGAACTTTTAGATATGGAAATTTGATTGTTTGTCTAATGCTTTACTTCCTAAATGAGCTACCTGGTCTTGGCAAGAAGCATTGGGCTCATGACATACCAGCAGGTATGAAGATAAAGGAAGAAATCGCCAGTCTTAGTACTGGTAGAGATGAGAAACTTTGGGCGTATTTCAAAACATTCCAAGAAAACATGAGGCAGAGGGAGCGAATATCAAAGAAAATTGTGGAGAAGTACTCCACTGATATATCTATTTTATGGTGAAAATAGATGAAACTCTTATGGAGGTAGTTGAACCTAGGACAATCTAGGTTAGTGAGCTTGGATATGAGGTGGATGATAGCATTTTTGAACTCTATGCAAAAATGCTACTAGAAGCTCCATTAAATGACAAAACAGAGCATTTTAGCACAACAGAAGAGAAGGCCCTTGAAGTCAAAACTGGTTTTAACGGGAAGAGAAGAGAGAAGAAAATAGAAAAGATGTTTACATATGTACAGGATGTAATTCATAAGATAGACAGTCAACTGGGTTCTGGATCCAAACCAGTAGCAGAACCGGCAGTGGCTAGTACTGCAGAGGTGAAGAAGCCTGAAGCTTACATTTCTACCATCACTTCTGATTTTGACCCTAAGGACAATGAACCTCTAGCTTTCAAAAGGGTGCAAAGGAAGAAAGTGGATCAACCACCAATAGAGCAAAAGAAGGTGGAGCTTAGGAGGAGACTTGTTAGAAAGGAAACTAAACCTACTGCACCACCACCTCCAGCAAGAAAGCCTATACAAAAGAGGAAACCAGTCACATCTACACCAGCAACCCCAAGCAAAAAGAAGAAGAGTGATGATACTGAAACTGATAAGACTAAAATGACCTTTGTTGAATTAATTGATGAAATTACAAAGGATGGAATGTTGAGAAATGTATCTATGTGCTATGAGAACTTAGAAGAAAATGAGCAAAATGAAATAGAAGAGGCTATTTTGTTACATATAGACATTTATAAGAAACCCTTAATAGAAATTTTGAAGGAAATTCCTCTATCACTCTATAATAAACTTGATGCTAGAAGACTTGATGTTGTCAAGAGGGATAGGGAGATTAAGGAAGTAGCACTTTTGGAAATGTGTAGTTTAATAAACAATGAGGAAATGAAAAGATGCATAGATGTTGCAAATAGGATAGTTTTTATTATTAAACCCTGATAGATAAGCCTTATGATGTGTAGAGTAAATGAGGTGATAAATGAGACCAGTAAGGGTTGGACCAAATTTTTCCAGAAGAATCCATATTTTCTCACCTCTCATGAAGAATATGTTAAGGCAACAACTTCCACCATTCCAGATAAATCAAAAGGGAAAGGTATTTTGGGTAGTTCAACTCCAATTTTGACTAAATCGACAGTAACTATAGATATACAGACACAACCGGGTAAGGAGAGTGTACAGTCCATATGGGCTGAAACTATTTTTGAGCAAGACAATGTACAAGTTACATGAAATATTGTGGATAATACTCCACGGACAGTAATTGACACTGCACTAAGTGGCGAAGCCACTGGTGCAAAAGAGGTTGTAGAGGATAAGTTAAGGAAACTAAGTCTATACCGGTAGTTAAAACTAATTCCCTGGCAAAGGTTTTGGCAATTGACACTTCTTGGGTTGAGAAGAAATTAGTCACTAAGATGAGTCCAACTAAGTTGATGATGATGGCAACTCAGAAATTACTGAAGGAGGGTATTGCAGACAAGGGAATAATTGATCAATCAGTTACAGTATTGCATAGATTGACACCTGATTGTAAGATTGAAGATGGAACAGAGTACATATCTAACAATTTTCAATCTCTAAGGCAGATTGTAAACTGGCAGGCTTTAAAAAGATTCACTATGGCTAAGAAGGCCCCCTTTGACTAGATTATTGAAACAGACAAAAAGAAAATTGAAGAAAAACTCATTCTTATTGATAATTGTTTGAAACAAGGTACAATTATCTATAGGGTTTGTTTTAACATAGGAATTCTTACAACAAATGTAGATAGAAAATTAAAGGAGTTACATGATAAAGTCATTAGGAGAGAAAGAAGTCTTAGATAGCAAATTTTATCCTTGGAGAACCAAATTTTTGCTTTTGAGAAGGAGAGAGATAAAGTCATTAGGAGAGAAAGAAGTCTTAGAGGACTGGTGAGTACCAGATTAGATTCATTGGGTGTTCATAAGAGAGAGTGCATGGACATGATTGCAAAACCCACACCGGTGGATATCAAGGAGAAGGGAACACTTGCCCACTTACTAAGTGGACTAGCATCCATTACTGAAACTTTCAAAACCAGTTGGGATACATATCTTCAATTGTTGGATAAGGATTACCCCAAAATTTTGAAGTTGGTCAAGCTCTAGTGAAATCAACAGTATTCATTTATTGTTTTGTTTTAAATTCTTTCAATTATTTCACCAGTCTTTGGCATTGATGCCAAAGGGGGAGTATGTATATATGTGAAAAATATCAGAAAATATCAGACAGGAACATATGGGAAGGACATCAGGATATCAGAAGGAGTGTATTTCTTAGGGGGAGCATATTTCAATTGAACCAGCAGGGAATCCATTTTTCACATGAGTGTTGCCATCAATGCCAAAGGGGGAGATTTTTGGCAATTGACACTCATCAGATTCATTTTGTTGTCATTGATGGCAACAAGATTAGATGGAAATCATTTACTGGCATTAGGAGGCATATACTGGCAGACACTGACTTTGGAGCATTCAGGGCTACACCAGCACCGACACCGACATCAATACTTCAAGGAAGCCAACATCAAGGAAGATTTATTAAGTAAAATTATTTTGTAATTATTGTCGAGGCCAACATTGAATATATTTTGTAATGTATTGTAAGCCAACATAAGGCATATTATTGTTGGCATTATACACTCAGATGAGAATGGTAGATGTTGTCATTGATGGCAACATAGTGGCAACAGGTTCAACCGGCAATAGACTTCATACCAGTATTGACATCCAGTTTATACCAGCCGCAGTTTACACCAGCAAAATATTATACCGGTAGTCTAAGCCGACTTGGCAATAATATTGTTTGTAATGTAAATTATATTTGTATGGCAGACATGATGTATTGTAAAGAATCATATATTTATGAGATCTTGTAGGTCATTCGGTATATATAGATGTAAGTAATGTAAGTAGGTATGTGTGTATGTAAGTGATATTTGAGATGAGATAGGGATATGATACCAGATAATTGTATATGCACTTTGATGTATTCATTTTGAGAGTGAATAAGAAGCAGAGCAGATTGAAGACTATTTTGTGAAAGCAAAATCATTTACCGGCAAGGTTTTTGATAGAGGTATTAGACATAGCTTAAACCGGTACTGAATCCAACATTGCAGATGCTACTTTGAAGCAGTACATTGTTATTGGATTTAACCATCCAATTGTGTAGTCAATGAGACTCCATTTTTGTTGTTGAGCAGTGAGCTCTAGGCAGTTGGCCTTTCTGCATGTGCAGGCCCCTACTGTACTAAGTAATATTTATTCATATTGGCCAGTGAGTAAATATTGTGGGTCACAAATCCCATCGAGGTTTTTCCCCTATCGGGTTTCCTCACCAAAAATATTTGTGTTATGGTGTGGATTAATGTTGATTCTTTTGCTTCTCTTTACTACATTATTAATTTCATTTATAAAGCTGCAAATAGCTTTAAATCTTTCATCTATCGATCAGACACTGATTCACCCCCCCCCCCCCCCCCTCTCAGTGTCTTTGGGGTTAACCAAGTATCTAACAATTGGTATTAGAGCCCTAGTCCTCTATTTGCAAAAGCATAATAGCTTGAGGAAGATTTTGAAACCGGTACCGATGGAAAGTTTGAGACAATAGTTGGAAGCGGCTCTTGAAGATTTTGATGTAGCAAAATTGAAGAATATCAGAGGTGAAGATTAGCTTAGATGTGCTCAAAAATTCATCAAAGCACTTCAAGAAAACCTCATTATAGCACATGATAAGAGAAAAGAATTACATGTGCAACTACAGAAACAAGATGATGAAGAAAAAGAAACTCTCAGAGATATTGCAGAGAAATTGAGACAAGAGAACAGTAACATGAAGAATGAGATGCAAGATTTAACCATGAGACTATGTAAGGATATTGAAGATAGAAAGAAGAATGAGGAAGATCTAGTCAGAAGACTTAATAAAAGATTAGATGAATCTCTAAGGCTTAGTTATGATAATGATATGCTTAAAATAGAGTTGACTCACATACAACATGAGAAATAAGAACTTATGAGACAAGTTGGCACTTTTAGAAGTGAGTTGGTCATTGCAAATGAAGACAAAGACAAATTAAAAAAGAGCTCAGACAAGCTTGATGATATGCTGAAGAGTCAAAAACTTGATGGAGAAACAGTTGGACTTGGATTTGAACATGGAGAAATTTCCAGAATTGCAAACAATCATGATCACAACAAACCAGTAAAGCAACCTAATGCTTATAAATTCAATGGCAAATGTTTTAATTGCAACAAATTTGGTCATAGAGCAAATCAATGTAGATATAGGAATAATCATAATACAAATTTATCCACCGGTCAATGTTCCAAATTCAATAAATATGGTCATAACTCAGACAATTGTAGAATGAATGTGAAATGTTATGCTTGTGGTAGATTTGAACATCTATCTAATCAATGCAAAACTCAAATCGGGCAAGGTTATAGAAAAGCTATTCAAAGAAACAATGTAACTTGTTATGCATGTAACAAGATTGGGCATATTGCAAGATTCTATGGAAGCAAGAATGTACCGGCAAACAACAAAGGATCTAATGACAAAGGCAAGGAAAAGGTAAATGAAATCAAGTAAGAATTCACTAAACAATGGGTCAAGAAGAGAGATTAGAGAAATGATGAATCTTTCTTTGCACCAACAGAACAGAGCAATCCTGCACCGGCAGGAGATTCTTCATCTAACTAAGCAATAATCCTTAGGGGTAAGGCAGCTAATTGAAGATCATGCATTTTACCCTCAGATGGTTGTAAGAAGTCATAATTCTTCTTTACCGGCAGATATGTTGAGTATTCACTTAACCGGTAAAGCTTTTATTGCGGTTGTAAGTTAAATTTTTGGTTATAAAGCACTAAAATTTCTCATTTCGACTTACCAAGCATTCAAGTATTCAAAGAGCATAGAAGTTGAGCACCGGCATTCAAGAAGAAAAGCAGGAAGACTTTTCAGGGCATCCAAGGTTTTCAGTTAAAAGGTATTTATCTTATGAAATGGCTTCCTCATATTTCATTCCCGAATTCATTGCAAACCCTACTATTGTGGAAAATATCAAGCGTCCTAGACCAATATTTAGGATAATCCCTAAGATAGCTAAGTTGGATGACTCCATTGGTGCATTTTCAAAAATCCCAAAGGGAGTTGCATTTGTTGAAGACCCTAGGGCATACATTCACTGTAACATTGAAGATTTAGGGTCCGAGGATTTAAAGAACATGTTCATGAATGTTATCACTAACAAATAAGGTGTAGTCAAACCAGAACACAAGATTGTGGAAGATTTAGGGTTCATAGACATCCTTCACATTCCTAAATTTTCAGATGAGATTGTCCGTTATGTTCTTAACAGAGTTCACGGTGAATTTTTATGGATAGACTTAGTTTTAAAAATCACTAAGGAAGCGATTAAGGTTGTTACTGGTTTACCTTCTACCAGCACTAGGCTTGAGAAGAAAAAGAAAATTCCAAACAAAGAGGTTATGAACTTAACCGGCATAACATCAGATAATAGATCACTTAGGGTTAGCGATATAACTGATAACAATGTCAAATATGCAAGTATGGTTATTGGATATAAAGTTGTTCATACTAATAGACTGAATTCAGTTTCAAGTCTATGCATTCATAATGCCTATGAGATAATCAAGAACAATGCTCAAATTGATATTTGTGAATGGTTGAAAGATGAATTGATAAATAAATTGGATAAGATTAAAGGTGATAAGAAGGGAACTTTCAAGTTTGGGAATTTGATTGTATGTTTAATGCTATATTTCTCAAAGGAGATTCCCAGTATAAGCCACAAGGACTTTTCCTATGATATTTCTATTGGAAAACAGATAAAGGAGGCAATTACCAACATGGGCTTAGATGGTGACAAGCAAGTAAAAGAATATTTCAAATATTTTCAAGAAAAAATGAGACAAAGGGAAAGAATCCCTCAAAGAATTGTTGACAAATATGACAAATAGATATGCTTTGTAATTAAGAGAGATGAAGTATGTATGGAGGTAGTTAGACCTAGAACTGTCTGGATAATTGAGATGGGTTATGAAGTGGATTCACACATCTTGGAATCTTATACCAAGATACTCCTAGATGCTCCACTGGAACCAACAGAAAAGATCTTTAGAAATGTTGATACTATTGAGAAAGATGTTGAAATTCAGAAGAAGAGGAAGAAAAGAGACAAAATAATAAAAGATGCTTTGAAGTTTGTTGAAGTTGTTACAAAGGGATTGTTGAAACTTGATCTGATGAGTGGTGTTGCTGCACAAGAAAGAAAATCATAACAACAACCAGTAGCACATATTTCTTCTGTGGCTACCTCATCTAATTTGGATAGTGATAAGGCTATTGAATTCAAAAGGGTGGACAGGAAGAAAAAGAAAACCCTCACCGGCACTTGCTCCATCACCAAAGAAATCAAGGTCACTAAGAAAGAAACAACAGGTTGTGAGAGAGCCCAGTGGTCCCAAAAAGAAAGTCACATAGAAGAAATCGGATCTAAAGGAACCCGATACACTTTCACTGGAAGAGCTTATCAATGAAATAACTCAAGATGGCAATCTTGGAAATTTTAGTAAGTTCTATCATTCTTTCAAAGATTCTGATAAGGATACTATTGAGGAGAGTATAATTTTGTATCTAGATATATATAAGAAGGTTCTTATTGAAGTTGTAGATATTCTCCCAAATGATTTATATCTGAGACTTCAAGCCAAGAGAATGTCTACTATGGAACTAGATAAGAAATTGAATATTGAGGCACTATTAGTGGTTCATCCTATTAAATCTAAGCAAGAAATTGATGAATTAATAGCTAAAGCTAACAGAAATGTTTTTGCAAGTGGTCATCGACAAGTAAGCCTCATGGCTAGCAGAATAAAAGAGATAGAAAATGAAACAATGGATAAGTGGGACATATTCTTTGTTGAGAAAGAGAAAAGGGAAGAAAAAGATAGACAGAAAGTTGACAAATCCTTCACTAAGGTATATCAGAAAGCAGATAAGGGTAAGAGTAAGGTTGGTAGTGTTCCTGATTTCACAATAAAAGATAACTTACCTCCACCGGCACAGGACACCCCACCGGCAATAGCAGAGGCACCAGCAAAAATGCAAAATCATCCTGAGGAGAAGTTAGAGGAAGTGAAAACAGATGATGTTGATCCCGAGTCAAACATTCTATTCACAATGAATGTTGACACTCAGGACATCAATATTGTAATGGATAAGGAAATTGTTGAGTTGAAGAAATTTGAATCTATAAATGTTGAAAATGTCGACTCACTGGTCAAGACTATTGACACTCAGCTGCATATTGAGATACCGACAAAACAAACAGAATCTGAAGTGACAAAAAATAAGAGTGATAATAAGGAAGAGAAAGTGGATAAGGAAGTGGTTAAGCTGGTTGAATAGGTATCTGGAGAAGAGAAGAAAATTATTGCAGAACCTAGCACTTCTCCCAGTACTTCTACTATGGATTTTAGACTGACAACTATCACCGAAGTACTTTTGGATTCTATCAAGAAGATAATTGAATGCAATGCCTTAGCATTTAAGGCTATTGATGAATCTCTATCGATTTTGAAAATGATTGCACCGACGTGCAAGGTAGATCACATTGTTGGTTCAATAGGTAAATTGGACACATTGTCCAAATTCATTCCTTCTAACATTCAAATAGTAGATAAAATAAATGAGGAAACTATTTAGGAAAGAGTTAATAAGGAAAAGGAAGATTTATTTGACAAAACAATAAAGGATTGTACAGAACAGATTGATTCATTGCTACCGACATTGAATTCCACCATTTTGGAGTACAAGGAATTGTACGGGGAAGCCTGCAAACCTCATCATTTAACAGAAGACATTGATGAAAAAATAAAGAAAACTCAGAAAGAGATTGATAACATTGTAGATAACATGATTGGTTCTTCATAACTAATATCAGTTTTGGATCAAGAAATGGCTACATATGAAGAGAAAATTGAAAATTTGGAAAGAGAGAAAGCAAGGTTGACGATGAAAACCCGGGAGTTAAAGAATAAACTTGGTCCTAGATTGGATAATATATTAACACATCGGAATGCACTATCCAAGGCAAAAATTCAAGGAGACAGATCACCAAAGAAACTGATGCATTATCTCACTGGGATGATCAAGCAGATAGAGACACTAATTTTCAACAATGCAAAGTTTTTATAGGGTCTTAACTTAGTTTTGGCAGATATTTTTCAGATTGTACATAATCGGCTTCATGGTTCTAAGTAAATTTTTGAATTTTTTCTTTTGACATCCTTTTTCATTGATGTGCAAGGGGGAGTGGTATAATGAGAAAAATGTATAGAGTGAGGCATGGTGACAAGTGAACAGAAGGAGATCATCTGCTCAGGGGGAGCACTTTTAGTTTTGGATATCATTTTTTTATTTTTCTCATGAGTGTTGCCATCAATGCCAAAGGGGGAGATTTTTGGTATTATACACTCAGATGAGAATGGTAGATGTTATCATTGATAGAAACATAGTGGCAACAGGTTCAACTGGCAACAGACTTCATACCAGCACCGACATCCAGTTTACACCAACTACAGTTTACACCGGAAAAAGATTATACCGGCAGTCTAAGCCGACTTGGCAATAATAATGTTTGTAATGTAAATTATATTTGTATGGCAGACATGATGTATTGTAAGGACTCATACATGTATGAGATCTTGTAGGTCATTTAGTATATATAGATGTAAGTAATGTAAGTAGGTATGTGTGTATGTAAGTGATATTTGAGATGAGATAGGGATATAATACCAGATAATTATATATGTACTTTGATGTATTTATTTTGAGAGTGAATAAGAAGTAGAGCAGAGCAATGAGTATTCTATGAAAGCAAAATCATTTACCAGCAAGGTTTTTGGTAGAGGTATCGGAAAAAGCTTAAACCGGTACTGAATCTAGCATTGTGGATGCTATTTTGAAGCAGTACATTGTTATTGGATTTAACCATCCAATTGTGTAGTTAGTGAGACTCCATTTTTCTTGTTGAGCAGTGAGCTCTAGGCAGTTGGCCTTCCTGCATGTGCAGGCCCCTATTGTACTAAGTAATATTTATTCATATTGGCCAGTGAGTAAATATTGTGGGTCACAAATCCCACCGAGGTTTTTCCCCTACCGGATTTTCTCACCAAAAATATCTATGTTATGGTGTGCATTAATGATGATTCTTTTGTTTCTCTTTACTGCATTTCTATTTTCTTACCAGTATATTAATTTTAGTTATAAAGTTGCAAATAAGTTTAAATCTTTCATCTACCGGTCAGACACTAATTCACCCCCCCCCCTCTCAGTGTCTTTGGGGTTAACCAAGTATCTAACAATTATTTGTAATGGGTATATAGGTCAATCTGCTAGGTCATTTTGAACATGACATAGGATGTGACATAGGAGAATATAGTATAACTACATAATGTGAAGTATATGTATGTAGATCATTTGTATGTGAATATTATATCATGCAATGATATGTAGATAGTTTGGAAAGCATTTTTGGAGGAGAAGAGATGCCAGTAATAGTGTTAAGGGTTTATGAACCGGTATAGAGCAAAGCTAGAATTGGAACTCTATTTGGCATAGCAGATGCATTTTTAAGTTCAATTTTATTATTTTACTTCAGCTGAAACTTGTTGTCAATGAGACTCTTTAGTGATGAGTAGTAGTCTCTAGGCAGTGTGCCTTCCTGCATGTGCAAGCCCCCATTATATGTAATATCCTTTCATATGGTCAGTGAACTAATATTGTGGGTCACAGATCCCACCGTGGTTTTTCCTCTTTGAGTTTTTCCATGTATAAATTATGTGTGTTATGGTGTTCATTTATGTGGATGGTTTATTTTCTTCATGTTATATGTTTATTTTTTTACCAGTTTATATGTGTGTGGTATAAAAGGATAAAATCTTGTGTTACCAGTAGAACACTGATTCACCCCCACGTCTCAGTGTTCTTGGATCCCAACACTTGCGTGTGGAATCAGATGTACTAGTGGAGTCCTTCAAGAGTCTAAGATTGTTGCTAAGTATTGAGATCCTTGCCTCTTTCTTATAAGCATAAGGCTACTACTATTGATAAGATCGGGATTGTGACAAATGTGACAAGAGATATGTTGGTTGGTAAACTTGCTTCATTTGAGTTGAGTGAGTTTGGTGATCCTCTTCCTAAGACTAAATCTGCATTCAAACCTATTGTATCTGGGAAGTAGAGATATGATACAAGAGAAAGTTCTACAAGAGTATCTAGATATGAGAAAGAGATGAAAGAGATGGAAAGTGAAGAAAGAGAGCTTGAGGGGCTTGAAGCACTTATTTCTAGAAGATTACCTAAAGGTGTCGGTAAGTATGAAGGTAAGTTGCCGCTTAAAATATTTTCATGTAATAAGACATGACATTTTACATCAAGGTGTCTGGAAAGAGATATAAATCCCAAGAATCCATTTAAGCCATATAAGCCTAAATATCAAAAGAAGTTTTATTATGTTTTTTATGAAGGTGTGACAGATGATGAGTTAGATAAGGAAAATTCAGGAGATGAATTTTTTCTCATTACTATCAAGGAAGATGATCCTGTAACTACAAATTCTACTTGTTGCATTAATGAGGAAAAAAATTTAGTTGTTAAAGTAGAAGAGAAAGATGAATGAGTAATTGATAGTGGTTACTCTCATCATATGATAGGTGATAAGAGTAAATTTGTGAACTTTGAAAAGTATGATGGTGGTTTAGTAAGATTTGGTGATAATAAAGCTTGTATAATTTGTAGTAGAGGTTCTATTTCTCTTCATGGTAAGCACAATACTGATGATGTGTTGTATGTTGAAGGATTAAAGCATAACCTTTTGAGTGTTAGTCAGATGGTTGATAAGGGATATAACTTGCAATTCAAGAATGGAAAATGTGAGATCTTGAGAAGCTCTCGAACTAATATTGCATCAAGAACACAAAATAAAGGTAATATCTTTCACTTGAATGTTGGTGGTAAAAGTTGTTTTCTTTCTCAGATTGATGAAAGTTAGTTATGGCATAAAAGGATGTGTCATGTAAATTTTGATT
This sequence comes from Cryptomeria japonica, assembly GCF_030272615.1. Taxonomy (NCBI): domain Eukaryota; kingdom Viridiplantae; phylum Streptophyta; class Pinopsida; order Cupressales; family Cupressaceae; genus Cryptomeria; species Cryptomeria japonica. The sequence continues at coordinate 681,467,489 of NC_081411.1, forward strand.
GCATGGTTAAGATAAGTTCTTCTAGAGAAGTAAGAGATCTACCAAAGTTTATAAAGCCTTCTAATCTAGTATGTAAGGAATGTCAATTAGGGAAGAAGACAAGGGTTACTTATAAATGCAAACAGTATAATTCTAATGGATTATTGGATCTTGTGCATACTAGAACAAGAATTGTTTCAGGGTGACATGTACATCATGTTACTGACTGATGACTATTCAAGAATTTATGTGGGCTACCTTCTTAAGGGAGAAATATGAAGCATTGGAGAAGTTCAAGATTTTCAAGACTATGGTTGAGAGACTGGTTCGACGCTGAAGTGTTTGAAATCTGACTAACAAAGGTGGAAAATTTACCTCTAGTGAGTTTAATGCATATTGCGAAGAGCATGGAATTAAGAGACAATTATCTACTTGTAGGACACAACAATAGAATGGTGTTGTGGAAAGGAAAAATAGAATAGTTTAAGAAGCTTCTAGAACAATGATGATTGAAGAAAATGTTTTGTATGTGTTTTGGAGAGAATTTGTGAGTACTACAGTATACACTCTTAACTGAGTAAATGTCAAAATTGGTACTGGTAAGACTCCTTATGAGTTATGGTTTGGTCATGCTCCTACTATTAGATATTTCAGAAATTTTTGGTAGTAAATTCTATATCAAAATAGATGAAGATCTTGGAAAGTTTGATGCTAGATGTGATGAAGGAATCTTTCTTGGTTATTCTACTAAAAGTAAGGCCTATTGGTGTTATAATAAAAGATTGAGAAAGAATGTTGAAAGTGCTAATGTGAAGGTTGATGAAGGAAATATGTATCAGATTAGATCTTGCAGAAATGATTCTAATGATTAGGATGCCAATTCAGATTAAGGAAGATAAGTGTATACCCAAAGTCAAGTTCAGACTGCTCCGGAGAAGCCTGAGAATGAAAGTGCAGATGCTAATAGAGAAGAAAGAGTTCAAGAGCCTAAAATTCTAGAAAATCCTAAAACTCCTAGGTATGTAAGGTTGAATCATTTAGAAAATCAAATTATTGGTGATAAGAATAAAGGTGTGATGACTAGGAGAAGACTTGTTGAAGAAATTTGTTTAATTTCTAAGATTAAGCCTAAAAGTGTTGATGAAGCTTGTAAAGATGAAAATTGGATTAAAGCTATGGAAGAAGAATTGAATCAAATTGAGAAAAATGATACATGGATTCTTCTTCCTAGACCTAAGGATAATAATGTAATTGGAACTAAATGGGTATTCCGGAATTAGTTGAATGAATAGGGTAAAGTTGTTTGCAATAAAGCTAGACTTGTTTATAAATTCATAGATAGAAGGAATTGACTATGAGGAGACCTTTTCTCTAGTAGCAAGAATTGAAGCTGATAGATTATTTCTTGCCTATGTTGCTCACAAAGATTTCAAGGTTTATCAAATGGATGTCAAGTCAGCCTTTCTAAATGGTGAGTTGGAAGATGAAGTCTACATTGAGCAACTAGATGGATTTCTACTGATAGAAGAAAAGGATATGGTTTGTTGGTTAAAGAAAGCATTGTATGGATTAAAGCAAGCCCCAAGAGCTCGGTAAGCCAGATTGGATAGGTATTTGATGAATCTTGGATTCGATAAAGGTACTGCTGACAGTAATCTTTATTTCAAGATTAATCAGAATAACATTTTGATTGTTGAAGTTTTTGTTAATGATATTATCTTTGGAGGAAATGACTGGTAATGTAAGAAATTTGTTGAAGAGATGCATAATGAATTTGAGATGTCTATGATTGGTGAAGTGAAATTCTTTCTGGGATTGCAAATTACTTTATTGGATAAAGGTATTTTCATATCTCAGTCTAAGTATGTGAAGGAACTGGTGAAGAAATTTTGTTTTAAGGACTCTACGCCTATTGGTACACCTATGGTGATCGGATGTAAGTTGACAAAGGATGATTATTCTCTGAAAGCTAATCAGACCAGATATAGATCTATGATTGGTGGTTTTTTATATTTGACTCAGACTATACCTAATATAATGAATGTTGTATGTCATGTTGCTATAAAAGGATGGTTAATTTAAAAGGGGTATTCAGATATTTAAAAGGGATAATTAATTTTAGTTTGTTGTATTATAAGAATGATGATTTCACATTGAGTTCTTTTATAGATGTTGATTGGGCCAGTGATGTTGATGATCAAAAGAGTACTATAGGTGGTGCATTCTTTTTAGGTAAGAAGTTGGTATCTCTTGGGAAAGTAAAAAGCATAATGCTATTTATCTACTACAAAAGCTGAATACATTGCCACTCCTAGAAATTGTACTCAAGTTATTTAGATGAAGAAAATGTTGAAAGAATAGGAGTTATTTATAATGAGCCTATTGCTATATACTGTGACAATTCAAGTGCTATAAATATTTCAAAGAATTTGGTGTTTCATTCCAAAATAAAGCATATATCAATCAAGTTTCATTTCTTGAGAGAGAAGGTGAATGAGAAAGAAGTCAAACTGGAGTATGTATCTACAAAGGAACGGGGTAGAGATATATTTAAAAATCCTTTGCCTAAAGATACTTTTGAGTATCTCAGAGAGAAGTTAGGGGTAATTGCCTCTCCTAATAAGAACTAAGATGCACGAATTTGCATCAGTCCGGTGAACTTCATAGAGATATCTTGTGATCTGGATTGATGAGTTAATTTTTTACTCAGCGTGGGTAGTCAGTGTTAGTGTTTAGATTTGTGGTGAGGGAATCCTAATTCCCGAACCTTTGTCAGTGTTAGTGTTTAGATTTGACTGAGCTTAAACCGGTATTGAACCAAGCATTAGAGATGCTATTTTGAGTAGTACATTGTATTGGATTTATTTATCCATATTGTAGTCAGTGAGACTCTTCATTGAGCAGTGTGCTTTAGGCTGTTGGCCTCCCTGCATGTGCAGGCCCCTATTATAAGTAGTATTTATTCATATTGGCCAGTGAGTAAATATTGTGAGTCACAAATCCCACCAAGGTTTTTCTCACACCAGGTTTCCTCATTAAAATATCTTGTGTTATGGTGTGCATTTGTGTTGTCTCTATTATTTATGTTTACTGCACTATCTCTTATTTACCAATACACTATTTTGAGTTGCAAAGTTATAAATAACTTCAAATATTTACTTAACCAATTAGACACTAATTCACCCCCACCCCCCCTCTTAGTGTCTTTGGGACTTTCATTGAATCTAACAATTGATATCAGAGCTTGGTCCTCTATTTGCAAAAGCCTAATAGCTTGAGGAAGATTCTGAAACTGGTACAGATGGAGAATTTAAGAAAATAGTTGGAAGGAGCTCTTGAAGATTTTGATGTAGAAAAATTGAAGAATATCAAACTTGAAGATGATTTGAGGACTGCTAAGGAATTCATTATAGCACAAAATAAGAGGAAACAACTTCATGAGCAAATACAGAAACACAATGATGAAAAGGAAACTCTTAGTGATATTGCAGACAAGTTGAGGCAAGAGAACACTAACATGAGAAATGAAATGTAAGACTTAACCATGAGGCTATGTAAGGATCTTGAAGACAGAAAGAAGAATGAAGAAGAATTGACTAGGAGACTTAATGATGGAGGTAATGAAAATCTGAGACTTTATCATGAAATTGATATGCTAAAGACAAATCCGATTCATGTGTAACATGATGAAGATGAGCTTGTGAGACAAGTCAGAATTCTTGAAAATGAGTTGATCACTGCAATTGAACACAAAGACAAATTCAAGAAAAGTTCAGAAAGACTTGATGACATGCTAAAAAGACAAAAACCTGATGGAGATACAATTAGACTTGGATTTGAACATGGACAAATTTTCGGGACTACAAACAATCAAGATCATAGTAAACCGGTAAGACAACCTAATGCTTATAAATTCAATGGGAATTGTTGTAATTGCAACAAGTTTGGTCATAAAGAAAATCAGTGCAGATTTAGAAATAATCAAAATACAAACTTACCCACCGATCAATGTTCCAAATGCAATAAAGTTGGTCACAATTTAGAAAATTGTAGAATGAATGTGAAATGCTATGTTTGTGGTAGATTTGGGAATTTATCTAATCAATGTAGAACACAAACTAGTCAAGGATATGGAAAAGCTATTCAGAGGAATAATGTAACTTGTTATGCATGTAACAAGATTGGACATATTGCAAAATTTTGTAGAAGCAAGACTATACCAATGAACAGTAAAGGATCTACTGTGAAAGGAAAAGAAAAGGTAAATGAAATAAAACAAGAATTTTCAAAACAATGGATTAAGAAAGGAGATCGGAAAGTTGATGAATCTATCTCTGCACCAGTAGAATAGAGTAACCCTTCACCGATAGGAGATTCTTCATCTAACTAAGGAATAATCCTTAGAGGGTATTGCAGAAAATTGAAAATCATGCATTTTACCCTCGATTGATGGGAAGAAGACACATTTATTCTTTACCAATAGTTATGTTAATTTTTCACTTTACTAGCGAGCATTTAATGCAGTTTTTGAAGAACGTTTTGGTTATATAACACCGGAAAACCCTCATTTTGACTCACCAAGCATTCAAGCATTCAGAGAGCATGAAATTGAGCAAGGGCATTCTAAGGAGAAACAACGAAGTTATTTCCAAGAATTCAAATTTTGAGTAAGAGGTATTTATCTTTCGAAATGGCATCTTCATCTTTTGCACTTGAGTTTATTGAAAACCCTACTGTGGTAGAAAATGTTAAGCACCCTAGGCCTGTGTTTAAAATCATCCCTAAAATTGCCAAGAAAGATGATTCTATAGGAGCATTTTCAAAAATTCCAAAGGAAGTTGCTTTTGCTGAAGACCCTAAAATCTACATTCACTGCAACATAGAAAATCTAGGAATAGATGATTTGGAGAACATGTACAGTGGTGTCATTACTGATGAACAAGGTTCAATCAAACCGGAGCATAAGATAGTTGTTACTTCTTCAGATACTGATAATAGGAAAGTAGCTGAGTTCAAAAGAGTAGAAAGGAGGAAGAGAAAACCCTCACCGATACCCTCTCCTTCTCCCAAAAGGACTAGAACTCCGAGGAAGAAGCAGCAGCCAATTAGGGAACCTAAGAAGAAGCTTACACCAAAATAAAAATAGAAACTGGTTACCCCTACTCTGGAAGAACTATTGAATGAGATAACACAAGAAGGAAATATGTCGAATGTGAACAAATTGTATAATTATTTTAAGGATTATGACAGTGAAACAATAGAAGAGAGAATAATTTTACATCTTGACATCTATAAGAAAGTTTTGATTGAGGTTGTGGATTTTTTACGTAATGATCTTTATATGAGACTTGAGGCTAAATGACAATCAGTGATGGAACTTCACAAGAAATTGAAAGTTGAAGCATTGTTGGTGGTACATCCTGTAAATTCAAAAGAGGAAATTGATGGATTAATCTTTGAAGCAAACCGGTCAGAATTTATCAGTGGACATCGACAAGTAAGCCTAATGGCTAGGAGAGTTAAGGAGATTGTTGATGAGACTATAGATAAATGGGATATATTCTAGTTGAAAAGGAAAAGCAAGAAGAAAGGAGCAGACCGAAAATGGACAAGACCTTTAAGGTATATCAAAAGGATAAGGGAAAAGGAAAATTTGGTGGTGTTCCTTTAATAAAGATTATAGATAATCTTCCACCTCCACCTTAGGATATCCCACTGGTACATTCAGTCAGTCCACCTGATATGGGAATTGAAAATGTTATTCTTGATAACACTAACCTGGATTATAAGATTCTTTTTTCTGTGAACGTTGATAAACAGGATATTAACATTGTTGTAGACAAGGAAACTATAGAGGTTAAGGTAGATAATGCTAAGATCAGTGAGATCTTTGAGTCACCAACACAAACTGTTGACTCTCAGAACACTGTGATGTTGGTATTGTATTGTCATTGATGTCAAACTGGTATAGAATGTTACCGGTATCACTAACATTCATGTCAACTAATGAACAAGAGGTTGTTGGTATTAGAGTTTGATGTCAACCAGTATAGATGATGGATTAGTATGGGAGAATAATTAATGTGTTGTCATTGATGACAACCTGGTGACCATCCTCTTGGTAGAAGGAAGAACCAGTTTAATAAAGAAGAATGCTAGTGAGTCTACAAGAATATACATGGGATACCGAGATATTGAAGGAAGGTTGTTGTAGAACAGTTGGAGTGTGATGAATTGGTGTCATCAATATGTCTCAATGGTAATATGGACAAGGTGCGGGTGTAGGAGAGTCCCATCTGTTAGAGACGTGCATGATTTGGATAGACATGATGAGTAAACCAGTAGAATGTGAGATACCGATAGGATTAGTTAACCGAAAGTGAAGAGGAACTAGTAGAGTGTGTGGTCAGTGACCAAGCTAAACTGACAAAGTAGTGTGATGAGGTGGATGCCAACTATGATGCCATGTGAAGATGAAGTGGTCGATGAAACCTGCATAGGTTGGTGAAGTAAAGTCGCTGAGGTAGTTGTGATTGGTCCAAAATTAATGGTGACTACAAAGCTCAAGGTAGAGTTGCAGGGTTGTGCAGGTCAAGATCTAGGATAGATTGATTGTGTGGATCGAAGTAGGTGAAGGACACAACTGGTCCATTTATGGCGATTGACTAATAAAAGCCGAAAGATTGATTGCAGGTTGTTGAAGAAAGAAGGCGTAAATGGAAGGCATGTAAATTGTAGATATGTGCAGATAGACATCTTTGAGTTGTGATCCAATCAAATTTGATTGGATTCGATGTGTCTCGTGATTAGTGAAGAAAACCCTAAGGTGCCAAGTTTGAATTGGTTTTTAGCGGCAATTCTAGGTCATAAATACATGAGCCTAAGAGATGGTTAGTGTTGCTGAAGTGTAGAAGATCGTGTTGTTGCAAAGTGACGAAGTGTTACTTATGCATGTAAGAGAAAAATAGTGAAGTGCTCCATGAATATATGAGAAACGAGTAAGATGGAGGGAGAACTAGGTTGAAGTGTTCAACCGGTAGAAGAGTAGAAGTGGTAGTGTCCATACCGGTAGAGAAAAGGTGAAGAAAGTTGCAGAGTGGGCAGGCATAGAACCAACTAAGTATGGTACTTCTGAAGAGCAGCAGAGAGCTGAAGGAGGTGAGAATCAACCGTGAGAAAGGTGAACCGGTAAGAAGCAACAGTGAGAAGAGAGAGAGCAGTGAGTAAGAAGAGAAAATCCAACAGGATAGTGACTTAGATGGTGGAGAATCAGTCAGAGTAAGCAGAGAACTGGTAAGGCCGATGAGATACCTTACCAATAGGGAAGATTGTATGAAATGGTTGCAAGATTAACTTGTAACAAGATAACAACTTATGTATTTGGTATTTAAATTGTGAACATTGAGTTGTAGCTCAGTGTAGGGGTTGTATCTCCTTGGGTTGGTGCCCAAAAGTTAGGGGTTGGTACTCCTTGGGTTGTTGCCCTAAAGTCAGGGGTTGCTACTCCTTGGGTTGGTGCCCTAAACTTTGTAAAAGTGTTTTCATTGTGACGCTAGATTGGAGCAGTAGACTTCGGCAGCATTGCTCACTGAGTTTTTTCCCATCTTGGGTTTTTCCTCGTATATATTGGTGTTATGTGATGTTTCCTTGTGGGTATGTGCTTGAGTTTATTTTTTATACTAACCGGTAAGTCTACCCTATGCTTGATTTACCTACCGGTGTCATCCATAGGAGAAAGTCTAGAAGAAAAGATTTGGGAACCACTGATTCATCTCCTCCCCCTCTCAGTGGTACATTGTGTCTAACAATTGGTATCAGAGCTTAGGTTCCTAGTTAGAAGAGTGTTCCCCAACCTAGGTAGATTTCAGCCTAAGAACACAAAGGCTTGTTTAGTGCAAATCCCTACTCCAGTGTTTGATGGATCAAACTATTCTATTTGGAGCTACCGAATGGAAGTCTTCATATCCTCCCTAGGGTTTGATTTCTGGATGGTAGTTGTTAATGGTCTCCCAAGGAATATTAGTCCTCCCTCCTGATTTGAAGAAGAAATAAGTTGCTTGTGCAATGAAGAAGCCATGAAGGCCATATTCAGTGGGCTCACTGGTGATGTTTCCTCATAGGTGGACAAGTGTAAATTGGCAAAGAGTCTATAGGATAGACTAAGGAAGTTGTATGGAAATGAACCCTACACCACTGGATCAGTATGTGGAAGTGAGAAGAACTATGCAGTTAATTCATGTTTAGATAATGAAGGCAGATCTATTGGCAGTTGCAACAATGGAGATTAAGGAACCCACCTCTTCATGGCTCAAGAATCTGAAGATGAGGAGAACACTTTTGAATGTGATAGGGAAAATAGATCCCATCAGCAAGATGTGTTTGGGAATGATGATGAGTATGATGTAGAAGTGGATCTTAAGTGTGAACTGGTCAGTGCACTAGAAGAGTTGCAAAGTGTTAGAAAGGATTTTAAGAATTACAAAGACTCAGTTCACGATGAATGCAGTCGGTTGAGAATGTGCCTTAAAGAATCAAATAAAAATATCTGCATATTGACATCTCAACTTGAAGAGGCAAAAGGATTGACTGGTGAGTTGAAATCAGTCTTCGATAATAAGGAGAGAAGATGTGAGGATGTCTAGCTAGAAGTGGAAACAAATGACAAAGAGTGTCTGAAGCTGAAAAAGGAAATTGAGAGCATCGGGAAAGACCTTGAGAAATATCAAAATGAGCTCAAGATATGGATCTGGTATGATGGTAGTACTGAGACCTTGGACAAAATGTTAAGCGAACAAAAAAATTCCAAGGACACTAGAGGATTAGGATGTGTTGTCGGTGAATGCTCTACAAGCAAGGAGACCTCCCACAAAGATATTCAATTTGTTTCCTCAAATGATAATGGCAAATGCCAAACCTTCACAGTCAAAGATACTCCAAGAAAGAAGGTTGACCTGACTTCAACCAGTGAAGACATGAAGAGGAAAAATAGTTTTGCGTGGAGGAACAATGCAGACCTGAAAGGTAAAGGGAAAATGAGAGAAGATAGTGTTACTAGTAGCATGAATAGGAGTAGACCTCCTATCAATAGAAGACAAATAAATGATACTACCACCAAGTCAAGACAAGCATGGCAAAAGAAGAGAATAGATGAAAGATCTGCAGAGAATGGACAACCCCAGATCCATTCCCGGAGATAGAAAAATGCAGATGCCAAACCTGTAAGAATACCTCATCTTTGGCAAAATAAGTTTGTAAGTAATAAGCCTTCTCTCTCCGGTTATTGTTTTGGATGCAAAGGTTATGACCATAGGGCAGAAGAATGTAAAATGAGGTCTAGGAATAGATAGTGTTCTTCCTAGGAATAATAAATTAGATGGCTATAGATTGTATGCATTTAAGCATGATACATCTAGAGGTAGAAGCTTGCATATCCCCTCTTCCAGTATGGCTAATGTTGTATGTTTTAGCTGCAATATACTTGGCCATAGAAGTTATGATTGTAGGAGGAAGAACTTGCAATCCTACAACAACTGGTGGAATAATCATGCTCTACATGGAAGTAGTTACAGAAGATACAAGAAACATAGACCAGTTTGGAACAAGAGGAAAAATGCTCCTGCAAAATTAGGGAATACAAAGAAACTGGTAACCTACCAAAATGGCATGATCAAAGGAAGAAGGGCTAACCGATATGAAAAGAGATTCCCCAAACATGAAGTTGGGATGGATGTTGTGTGCTACTATAGCACTACTTCTGGCTGTGATGCGGAGTCAGGAAATGGAAGGACTCATATGCAGAAGAAGGAGAGGCCTACTCCCAAGCCTAAAAATGGGAAGAAGAATGAGACTAGGCAGACATGGAGAAAGAAGCAGGTGAATAGGACCATGGACCGGCATTGTGCATTCAATGCATAGGTGATATCTCCTAAGACCTAAAGGAGATGCAGGATCTTAGGGGGAGTAGCGCAATGTAATTATCATTCACCCCCTCAGTGAAAAAGGCAACACGAAAGAATATGTTGATGCCAGTATGAAGGATGGAAATGAAAAGATAAGTGTGTGTAGAGGTTGCCTTAACTACACACCTACAGATCAGTGATGGATCACTACTGCATATGTCAAGAAGTGGAGATTAACAATTGGAATCAGAAGCTAACTGGTATGTGCAGGATGTTACCAGCATGAATGCAAAATAGGTTATGTAAGACAATGAAGTTGGAAATTATTTCAATAACCCCGGTAGCATGGAATGTGGAGTTCATGTCTTAGGTGGTATTGGAAAAGACCTGAATGACATATATTGGCCCTGTGGTTGTTCATGAAGGAGTACATGCTTTTGGGCTAACCAGTTTGATTTCTAGCATGATGATAACATTGCCTGGCATTGTGTAAATCTAGGATCATGTCATAGGTTGTGGTGGATACAATGGAGATGAAGGATCATTAGATGATCACATATGGATAGCTAAACTAGTATATGGTGAAGAATGGAACTCCAGTATTGTACCTAATAGGAGATGAGGACCTGAGATGTGTGACTCGGAGAGAGTTCAAGTGCTCATGATGAAGAGTTGGCTTGCTTGAACTGGTAATAATGCTGACTACCCAAACTATTGCAGGTTGACCGGCAGGAGAGCACTATTCATTGACACGTGAACAATTGGTATCAGTCACTTCAAACCCACATACTCAATTGGTGTCAGTTGATGGTTAAGCTCCCCATCTCAAGTGGTGTGACTTGAGAAGATGTAACAATCAGTGACTAGATAACAAGTGGTATCTAAGGAAGTGTTACATCAAATGAAGACAAAGGGGGAGAAATTATTTTGACAGTGACCGGCACGGATGTTGATCAGTGTTGCTAAGTTATGTAAGTCAATGAGTTGAGGGATCATTGCAGTAACTCTGATAGCCTGTATGGATGTGGTTATGTCTCAGATGTTATTGGAAAGGACTTGAATGACATGTATTGGTCTGGTAGCTGATCTCATGTGGATGCATCTTTATGAGTCAATTGGATGGATAGGTGACCTACAAGGGTACTGTCAATATATTATCTCTCTTTGTATGTAGAGGTTACGGGTACTTAGGTGAGTACCATTTTGAAATCTGGTAGATGAGAAATGAAGACCATAATTCTATGGTTCAGGGGGAGTTCAGAGCTATATCCTCAGATTGATATCAGATAGACTGAACATAGAAGTAGATCAAGTAGATGCTCAAAGAAGGAGAGAGATCGGTGTTTGTTGTAAAGGGTTGTTTAGTACCTGAGCTTTTGTAGAGCCCCTCCCCAATCAAGCTCCGGTTAACTCAGTTGACCAGTGTTGACCTTACTAATAAATGCTATAATTCAATAGGATGGGCTATGTTAGATGGATAGATTGGTGAGAAAAGTAATTGAACCAGGTTATGGAATTATTTCACCTTGAGGTGTACATTTTGATGTGTTATGGATACATAACTTTAGATTATTCTAGAATAGGATAACTTTGAAATGATGTATGTCATTATTGGATTTGCAGGACTTTACTGTGATGATAAAAATAGGATGTGTGTCTTATGTATGGATCAAAGTTATGAAGATTATGATGATTGCTTATGTGGATTTATTTGGATATAAGATATATCTATTTGTTTAAATGTAAATTGTATGCAGAGTGCTCGATGTGTATTCTTATTCATGTATATAATATTATATGAGGTTATTTGGAATTACTAATGTGTAATTGAGATGTGCAGGAAAATTATCCATGTGACCATGGAAATATTATGGAGAACCAAACCTAGACCTATGTAGGTTCGTAAAACTAGGGGTTGTCTATTTGGAGAGACAACACTCCATATGTATCGTATTTTATTTGTAATAGTGAATGATGCATGTGTGTTAAATTTTATTATTGATTTATTTAAATCCAACAAGAGACAATTTCCATGTGTAATTTTGTAATGTATTTTATTGTGTCACTTGACACATGTGTTAATTTATGTCTTGAATTTTGACTTGTCTCTTGAAGGAAGTTGTTCAACTATAGCTTTTTCAAAACATTGGAATGTGGTTCTAAATTTTCTTTGGGTAGAGAGTCTTTGGAGTGGTCAACACAGGTTGGACCCGAAATTTAACTTCAGATGGGTTTATAAGGGGTCAAATGGACTCCTAGGGATAGTTTAAAGGTGTTTCCTAAAGCCCGTAAGTTATACCTATGGGTTAGGAGTGTTTTTAGGCATATGTCTACTCCCTTGTGACTGTTTAGTCATCCCAAAAAGTGGGTTTTCTAAGATGTGCGAAAATTCAAAATTAGAAGGTGCCATCTAGGTTAGATAACCTTCCCTTTTGATGAGAGATCCTTTTTTTATCTTTTTCTTACTTTTTCCTTTTTCAATTTTAGAAACCTGTGAGAACTCTCACTGAGGTCTTCTTAGGAAAGAATGAGAGATTTTGTGGGTAATCACTCACTCTCTGTTTTTGGAGACTATGCATTTTGAAAAGTTTGGTTTTTGGATTCAAAATTTTGGCTAAGTGTGGAAGGAAGATTTGTGGATTTGGGGTGCTCATCCTCAAACTATTTCTAGCATACCTTTGGGTGGATTGAAGGTTGGTTCATCTCTTTTTTTTTATGTTGCATGTTATGTTGAAAAGATTGCTTGTATGTAGAGTTTTTTTTCTTGTATTTTCCTTTGTGAAAATTATTTTGTGTGCTACCGTTTATTTCTTGTATGCATTTTCTGTGTATTGGGAGTAACCAAGGCCTTCTACTCTTGGGAGAGTAGTATGGTCTTGTGGGTAGTAGAAGTTTTACAACCCTCGAGTGAGAGACTCTCTTTATGAGAGCGAACTCAAGGGGTATATTTGTGACCCTTGCTACATGGCCTAGTTTGTGCATTTGGGGGTCATAAGGGGAGAAAGTATGGCATGAATGCCTTGGAGGGCATAAGGAATGTGGGGTTTATGATTTTATGAAATAACTTTGTTTGCCATGAGGTGGCACTATGTTCTACCATTCTTTCAATCTCCTCAGGGTACTTGGTCCACTACCAACCATGTAAAATCATCACATGTTGTGATGAAGTGTAGCCTTGGTTGGGGAAGTGATTGTTATGTTATTTTCCCTTGCTTGTTGTGTTTTCATGTCTGTAACCTGTCTAGGGTTTGGTTCTGCAAGCTCAAGGGTGGCTTCTAGTAAGCTTAGGCTCGGAGGTGAGCACTCCATGGTCATAGCCTATGATTTATTTGTAGGTTGTCTGGAAGAAAAGAAAAGGACAAGTAGAAGTTGTTGGATTTGTTTGTTTGCATAAAAAGATTTGGAAATGAAATATTTTATATTTTAAGTTGCAGCAATATAAAGGGAAACTATATGTTGTATCTATTTCGAAAGGAAATGTATCTATTATTTTTAAGGTCCTCATTTAATAGAAATGAGAGATCCATTTGTAAGGTTGACTACATTGTAATTTAAATATGCTTTAAGGAAATACATTATTTTTATTAAGTATTATTTTGTTGCAAAATGAAATATTTATGTTGAAGTTTAAGTTATGTATTGCTCTTGAAATAATGTTGATTTTTTTTATACATGGTATTATGAAAATGAAAGTTTAATTTGCATGCTACTTTTGAAAATAAAAGATCAGTTTATTTTCTTATGCATATCTCTAAGGTTAAAATTCCAATGATTTTAGATTAATATAGTTGTTGTTTAAATTTATTTAAATCTGTCATTTTATTTATTCGCAGAAAATAAATCAAAAAAATTATCATGGCTATCTCGAAGTTTTATTTCAATGTTTTATGGTCTAAATATAGTTGTTGTATAAATTTATTTAATTCTGTCATTTTACTAATTTGTAGAAAATAAATCTAAAGTTAACTAGTCTATCTTTGATTTAAGGTATTTAAATTTTTTTTTTTAAAAAAAAAATACAATGATTTAACTCTGAATATTTTAATCAATCTGTTTTTAAAAAAAAGTTTCAAAAAAAAATATAATATCTATATTTTTGCATAGTAGAGTTAGCCTGGGTTTCAAATGCTTCTAATATATATATATATATATATATATATATATATGTGTGTTTATATATGTAAAAATATATATATATATATAATATATTATAAATTAAAAAATAAAAAATAAACAAAAAAAAATAAAGAGGAAAAGAATTTATTTTTTTACTTTTAAATTTTTATAAAAAAAAAAGAAACTAGGGTTTTTTTTTTGAGGGGGAAAGGCCGAACCCACTATATACACAGTGGGTCGGCAGTGGCTCCACACAATGGACGACATGGAGGTCGCCACTGTGGGAAACCACAGTGGTCGATCGGGGCCTCCCACTGCGAGTAACCACAGTGGAAGGGCCTAACTGCCACTATGTATTCCCACAGTGGGCAGTGCCCAGCCACCACTGTGAGGATACCCAGTGGCACCCAGGAAGGCCCCCACCCAGCGCTCCTCCAACCTGCCTCCACACCTTTGCTCCTCCACTCTTCCACCAAGATCCACCATGGCCGCCATTCTCCTTCATTCGGCCCTGCAACTCAAAGAAAAGGAAAAAATATATATAAAAGCCCTAACCCAAAATTTGGGGTTGGGCAAGTAATGAGGTTTTAAAAAAAATATAGGGCATTTTTATAATAATAAAATTAGGGTTCATGGGTATATTGATAATAGTGTATGTTTTAAAAAAAAGAATATCCTCGCATATAAATATAAAAGTGTTTAATAAATATATATGTATATATATAAATATAATCATATGTATATTGATAAATATACATATATATATTTATATATAGTATAGAATATGAATGTATAGGACAAATAGTAGATTAAATATTTCTCTAAAATTTGAAGTGGAATTATTCTTTTAAACTTGAGTTATTTTGTAGTTTGGAATTTAATAGAAAATATAATGAATTTCTCTACAACAATATTATTACCATATTTGGGTAAACATATTTGAGAAGTTTAATTGATTGAATTTAAAGCAAGAGGTAATGTGATTTATGAATACGAAATACTTAATAGTTGATGTTGGGAAGAAGTAATATATAACAACTTGAATTCAAATTTTATAATTACATTTTAGAGATCTAAATGGTTTTTATAAATAAAATGAATAATTTAATATAGTTAGTTAAATAATTAATTTAAGAGGATATTGTAGGGGCGTAAAATATTTTCTCTGAAATAAAATTAATGGACTAAGCCTTGCGAACCTTATTAACCCAAGTGGAGACTTTTATCAGATAATTTAATTATCTTAATGAGGTTTGGCATTTTAAATTGTGTTAGCTCAATTAGATAATATTAATACAATGAAATAGTATTAGTGTTGAATTAATAGAAGCCATATTTAAATTAAATTATAAAGGAAAGAGGTAATATGATGGATGGAGGGAACTTGTTAGGAGATAAATAATTATTATTGAATCAAGTAATTATATTAATGCCTATTACTAGAAGTTGATCTAATTAAGAATTATAAATTGCAACTGTAATAAAGGGGACATTCGATGTGAATATATTATTGTCCTTATAAATTCATTTTGTTCTGTTTGATTATAGGAGTTATCATAATTTGTTATGTTAGGAATATCCTAACTTTGTCGTCTAGGAGTTTCATAGAAACCTAAGGCTTCTAGATAAATTTGTTCTATTCATCGCTCATGTTAGAAAAATGTTTTATTATAATTTAAGGTTCTGCTTGGAGCAACTTGTTAAGTTGTCACATCTAATTAAGCATAGGTTGCATGTAATTAAGAGTTCAAAAAAAAATTTGTGTGTGTTTTTGCCCAAAATTTTGGGCATGACAGCTTTCTATCTCAAGTGTTGATGTTTGAGATGATGTTGTGCATAATCTTCAAAAGGGAGATGCACCCGGTAATAAGGGGTGAAAGATTCATGGCAGTACTCAGTGGATGCAAGGAGAAATGTTATCCTGATAGTTCCCTTTGTCATTGTTGTCAAAGGGGGAGAAAGTTACTATAGTATACCGGTTACTACATTTGTTGACATCAATGCCAAAGGGGGAGATTGTTGGTATTGTGTTGTCATTGATGTCAAACCAATATAGGATGTTACCAGTATCATTGACATTCATGTCAACTAATGAACAAGAGGTTGTTGGCATTAGAGTTTGATGTCAACCAGTATAGAAGCTGGATCGGTATGGGAGAAGAATTAATGTGTTGTCATTGATGACAACCTAGTGACCATCCTCCTAGTAGAAGGAAAAACCGGTTTAATAAAGAAGAATGCTAGCGAGTCTGCAAGAATATACATGGGATACCGAGATACTGAAGGAAGGTTGTTGCAGACCAGTTGGAGTGTGATGACTTGGTGTCATCAATATGTCTCAATGGTATTATGGACAAGGTGCGGGTGTAGAAGAGTCCCATATGTTCCAGACATGCACGATTTGGATAGACATGATGAGTAAACCAGTAGAATGTGAGATAGTGGTAGGATTATTTAACCAAAAGTGAAGAGGAACCAGTAGAGTGTGTGGTCATTGACCAAGCTAAACCAACAAAGCTATGTGATGAGGTGGATACCAACTATGTTGCCACGTGAAGATGAAGTGGCCGATGAAACCTACATAGGCCGGTGAGGTAGTTGTGATTGGTCCAAAATTAATGGTGACTGCAAAGCTCGAGGTAGAGTTGCAAGGTTGTGCAGATCGAGATCCAGGATAGATTGATTGTGTGGATCAAAGTAGGCGAAGGACACAACTGGTCCATTTATGGTGATTGACTGAGAAAAGCCGAAAGATTGATTGTAGGCTGCTGAAGAAGGAAGGTGTGTTCTAGAAGGCACATAAATTACAGATATGTGCAGATAGACATCTTTGAGTTGTGATCTGATCAAATTTGATTGGACTCGATGTGCCTCGTGATCAGTGAAGAAAACTGTAAGGTGCCAAGTTTGAATTGTTTTTTGGCAGGAAGTCTGGGTCATAAATACATGAGCCTAAGAGATGGTTGGTGTTACTGAAGTGTAGAAGATCGTGTTGTTGTAAAGTGACGAAGTGTTACTCATGCATGTAAGAGAAAAATAGCGAAGTGCTCCATGAATATATAAGAAAAGAGTAAGAGGGAGGGAGAACCAAGTTGAAGAATTCAACTGGTATAAGAGAAGAAGTGGTAGTGGCCATACCAGCAGAGAAAAGGTGAAGAAAGTTGCAGAGTAGGCAGGCATAGAACCAACTAAGTATGGTACTTGTGGAGAGCTATAGAGAGCTAAAGGAGGTGAGAATTGACAATGAGAAAGGTGAACCAGTAAGCAACAACAGTGAGAAGAGAGAGAGCAATGAGTAAGAAGAGAAAATCCAGCAAGATAGTGACTTAGATGGTGGAGATTCAATCAGAGTAAGTAGAGAACTGGCAAGGCTAAAGAGAAACCTTACCGACAGGGAAGATTGTATGAAATGGTTGCAAGATTCACTTGTAACAAGATAACAACTTATGTATTTAATATTTAAATATTGTGAACACTGAGTTGTAGCTCGGTGCAGGGGTTGTAGCTCCTTGGGTTGGTTCCCTAAAGTCAGGTGTTGGTGCTCCTTGGGTTGGTGCCCTAAAATCAAGGGTTGGTGCTCCTTAGGTTGGTGTCCTAAACTTTGTAACAGTGTTTTCATTGTGAGTTACTATTTCTTCCTTATTTCCATCAACTGCTTCCTCTTTATTCAGATTGTCTACCGGTTTCTCTATCTGCGTTATTTCCTCTTCTTCCTTTGGTTTTTCATTTTGATTAAGTACCTCTGCAACTGCCAGTTTCTTAGAGTCAACATGAACCTCTGCCTCAGATTGTTTCTCAGTATTAGTTCCTTTATCTTCTATCGCTATCTCAGTCTCCAGTTTCTTAGCTTGTGATGGTTTCTCGTGTTAGACACAATGTACCACTGAGAGGGGGAGGGGGTGAATTAGTGGTTCTCAAATCTTTTCTTCTAGACTTTCTCCTATGGATGACACCGATAGGTAAATCAAGCATAGGGTAGACTTACGGGTTAGTACAGAAAACCAACTCAAGCACATACACACAAAGGAAACATCACATAACACCAGTATATATGATAAAGGTCTTTGCTCGTTCCCTTTTTGTTTGATAAAGGTCTTTGCTCGTTCCCGATGTTGTTTTGAGCCTCAGTTTGAGAATTCCTTGTTTTGTCTCATCGAATTGAACTTGAACCATTGAACTCTTCATGAGTTGGTTAAAGGTTCAAAAGGTTCATTCCAAGTTGGCTAAAAAGACTTTAATGACATTGAAGGTGGTGCAGAAAAAAGGAATATTCCTGGCATCTCATAGTTTAAAATTTCAAATTTAGAAAGAAATCATGAAAAGTACAAATCATTTGTGTGGAGTTGATAGGTAATTAAGAAAGTGTCAGGTTCCTATCATATCACTGTTGCCTCACACATTCGAATGAATCATTATGAGGTGTGTGTAGATCTTTCTTGACTACTTTTCCATTTGTTTTTAAAAGACTTGTGAATTCTCAAAATTGTTGAAGTTGGAGCTGCTATTATTGAAGGAGTCGGAGCTGCCAAAGGTAATTTCAGCTCCATTCTATCGAGGGTTTCATAGGTTTCATAGTGGTTATAGGTGAGTTTTGTTAATCTCCCTCTACTCTTTTTTTAACCCAGAAGGTTGAAGAGGTCCCCATTAAAATCCTTGGCAATTCAAGTTACTCGCTCGAGAAGTAAAAAGAAGAGCAGGGAACTAGTGGTGAATCGAATTGTTGTAGACTTGGACCTGGGTGAAGAAACGAAAGTGGTAATGGATCAGCAAGTATTCAACAACTCCCTAGTGCAAGATGTAGATACTGGTAAAGAACTATAAGGAGAGCCAAATCCAATGAGTGATTTGACTATAATTGACTCTCTCGATGCTCAGACTCCTCCACCTTCTAAAGAACCGCCCAGCACTCCCCGATGGCTAGGAGCATCAATTGTGAAGAAATGTAATGTTGTCCCAATCATGATTCCCATGGAAGATATGGTGAGAAAGTGCCTCGGGAAGGTATCTAAGCCAAAGAAGCTCAAAACACAAGCAATGGTAGAAGTGGACGAAGCAACAAGTCATTGGATGGTTGAAGTACCAAAACCTATTCAAACAGAGATTTAGAGAAGGCCACTGAAGATGATTTTACAGTGGAGAAAATTGATTTGGGAGTTACCTCGAGGGTAGTAGATGCCAAATACCTAGAATCCTCCACAAAGAGGATGATATCCAGGTCTTGGAAGGATGAAAAAGATACAAAGGAGCTAAAACAGGTCATCACTCAAATGGCAGAATACATCAATGTTATACACCATCCAATCCCTGAGCCCCTATCCCAAATGACACTGTCCTTTGATCCCAATTCACCGGTGAACGAGACGCTGTTAGATGAGGTTCAAAGGAGTCACATGGTAGTAGAGATATTTGATGAATGGATTTATTGTATAGTACAGTAGGGTTCAGATTATATAGCTAGCCTGGTTAAAGTGTATGGAGATGCTAAAACCATGAGTAAAGAGTTAGAGCTAGAAGTTGTTGTCTGGGAAAAGGAAAGAACCAAGTGGGTGGTGGTGTAAGCACAAATGAATGATGTACAAAAGTTTGGCGTGATGAATTTCTTAATCGAGAAACCTATTGAAAATTTGGATGATAATGTGCTTTATGTGTCAAGGAAAAATGTCAAGTGGAGAAATTCCATCATCAAACAAGGTCATGAGGAATCTGCAAGGTTGCTTAAAGGGTTGAATGATCTAATCGACACAATGCAGAAGCATCTAAAGTGCATTGATATCCAACTCATGAAAAAATATGCCTAGACAATTGAAGCAGCTGCAGACATGATGAAAATCTTCAAAGAGAGGGTACAGCTCATCAGGGAAATGAAATCTTTCACCACCGATGATTTTTTAAAAGTGGCTAGAATTGAGTCAATGCTCATAGTCTTCTCTGATCATTTGGAGGCACTTAAAGCTAAAGTGTTGCAGGTGAATATGGATAAGGAGGTTTGGAAGAAACGCATCCAACATATCAGACTTCCATACTTTCAGGTTATCTTGAACTTTTCAGCAGCGCATCTGGAATGGCATAATGTGCATGGTGTTATGGAAAAGCAAGACAAATCAGTAGTTGCCTCTTCCACGATAGAGTCCTGATCGGCTTGTGGATGAGCTATCATCCTATCTATGGATTTTGTTTATTTAGTTTTATAAAGTTTAAAACAAACGATTTCTTTGACTCTAGGTTAGAGTTAAAAGATTTAGGGTTATTTTATAACAAACTATTGGCCTGGAGGCTATATATGTTAAAAAATGAAGCTTTGTAAAGGTCCGAAAAAATTGTTTTCGAGGAAGAGATTTGATTTGCTTGAATTTCTCAGACTTATATTTATGGTATTTGAATGAAAATACTATTTTGATGTAATCTTTAAGATCTGTGTGTTTGAAGGATTAGCGATCTCTGTTGGGATATATGTTGATGCATGAAATATATCATTTCATTTACCAATTCTTTTTGTGTTTGTGGATCCATTGATTTTTATATTTTATAAGTATTCATTATTGTTTGAATGAAACTAATCCCCCTTTTCCTATGAGGCATGAGAGAGAATCAATCAATATTTAGACTGCATTGAGTTTACTTTATTTTGATTTTACCAAATGAACGTATGCAAAAGTAGAAGTATGTGAGCGCTGCACTTGAAAATAGATCTTTGTAGCATTCTTTTGTTTGATGAATCAATGTGTATGCCTTTTGTGCTTTCTGGTGAAAGGTGTATCCATTTCTTAATTGATTGCATAAAAATTCATTTTAAATCTCATGAGGAGTTGCCCTCTAATGCAGAGGATGAACCTTAATTTGTTTCACCCAACTGTTGGTTCATTTGTTTCGTGTACATGAGTCAATATTGTAATATACATATATAAATTAAAGAAAGGATGAATTTGTTAACCAACAAGTGCCAATAATATTCTTATCCTTAGGTCTAGGCACAAGTTCCCAAGTATTATTCTTTTCAATTTGATCTATTTCTTCTTTCATAGCTCTCATCCAATTTTCATCTTTGCAAGCTTCAACAACATCTTTAGGCTCAACTTTAGAAATAAAACATACTTCTTCAACAACTAACCTTCTTCTAGGCATTACACCTTTATTCTTATCACCAATAATCTAATCTTCAGAATGATTCAGTCTTGCATACCTTGGAGACTTCTGATTGCTCTGATTATCAAGTTCATGTACTCCTTCAATAGCAGCAGCAACATCTGAGTTAACTTCCTCTACCAGATCATTCTGCTTAGGCTCTTTAGTCTGAATAGGAGCTAAAACAATACATTGTCCATCATCATAACTACATGATCTGATCTCTTTTCCAAGGTTCGCATCCACCTTTACATTTTCACTCTCCTTTATCTTTATCACTCTCTTGATGTAGCACTGGTAGGATTTTCTCTTTCTTTAATATCCCAAGAAAATTCCTTCATCACTTCTAGCATCATGCTTTCCTATATCCTCATCTCTCTTGATATAGCATTTTCTACCAAATACTCTAAAATATATCACAGTAGGAACATGACCAAAAAATAGCTCATAAGGGGTCTTACCGGTGTCACCTTTGATATGAACTATGTTGAATATCTAAACAATGGTGCAAAGCACCTTCTACTTCACCTCTATTTAAAGCACATGGTGGTGTCTACATGTTCATTTGTTAAGTAATAATGGGTTGGATCAATGATCACCCTTGATGTAATTGAAGGCCTATTTCTATGGTCAATAATCTCTTAGGTGAGCATATAAGCCTAGAGGTCTATTAAGCCATCCCTTGTTAGGGGTAAGAGTCCAATTTCACACTTGAGGTGTGGTTGTAGCCTTGAGTGAGACTAAAGGGATAGAAGACCAAGGTATGTACGTGGGTTTATCACCTTCTTGCTTCCAATCTCTGCATCAAGAGGTATAAGAGAATCAGAAGAGCCTTGGGGAAGAATAAAGAAATCAAAGATGCAACAGAGAATAGTGAGGAGATTCCCACTAGACCCATGACAAACATGGAGTTTGCTAAGATAGTGAGGGATTAGGTGGCCAAGAATAAAAATATGGAGGAGGAGATAAAAAGGTTGAAGAAAGACCAAGCAGGCAAGGGAGTTGCATCTGCATCTAATGGAGAAGGAGAAGAGGAAGAAGAGAGACTATTGATGTGGGTAGATCAAAGGCAATTTGTTGAAGCCCTTAATAGGGTACAAAGAAGAGATAATAGAGAAGAACTACCTACATTCTCTAGAAATATGAATCTAGAAGAGTGAATGGATTGGATAGAAGCAATGATCAATTATTTTGAATGTGAAGAGGTACCTAAAAACCTAAGGGTGAAGGTGGTTAAATCCAAAATGAAAGGTCCAGCTCTTAGTTGGTGGAACTTTCTACAAAATGAAAGAGATGAAGAAGGAAAGAGACCTATAACCTCATGGAAGAAGATGGATATAGAGATCAAAAGGTAGTTTGTACCTGAGGACTATGAGATAGTTTGACAAAAGAGATTACAAAATCTAAGGCAAAGGGATTGGGATGTCAGTACTTACACTAAGGAGTTCCACATGATGACCCTCGAAGCAAAGATGCCAGAGAGTGAGACACCAAAGCTAGCAACGTACATGAATGGTCTTAAGTTCAATATTCAAGATGAACTGATTTTGTTCAACCCTGAATCAATGCACAAGTGTTTTCAGATGGAACTTAGGATTGAGGAGAAACAAAAAAGGAGAGGAGAACACAATAATATAGGAAAGGGTACAAGTTTTAGAGGAAAAGGTAGATTCAATGGAAGAGGGTCATCTCCTAAACCCCAAGGAGATTCTAGCCATCTGGAACAAGAGGGAGAATTAGGGAACAAAGGTAGCTTTAAAGGAAGGAGGGGAAATGGTAGAGGAAGTTTCGGTGGAAGAGGACCTAGTGTCTTCACTGGTAGGTGTTTTTCATGCAACAAAGTTGTGCATCAGTCATTCAAATGTCCTAAGAAGCTAACCAATGGTAGCTAAGGAGGTGATAGGAGAGCACATATAATACAAGAAGAAGATATTCAAAGCATGACCTCCTACCACACATCAACTTCAAAGTCTGTAGTTTGGAGCAAGGAGAACTCTTGATGATCAATAGGACCCTCTTGAAAGTGCCAACCATCAAAGAACCACCTCAAAGGAAATCTCTTTTTAGGACCTCCTACAAGGTACAAGGAAAGATATGCAAAATCATTGTGGACTCAGGGTCCACAT
Source organism: Cryptomeria japonica (assembly GCF_030272615.1). Taxonomy (NCBI): domain Eukaryota; kingdom Viridiplantae; phylum Streptophyta; class Pinopsida; order Cupressales; family Cupressaceae; genus Cryptomeria; species Cryptomeria japonica. The sequence goes on from NC_081411.1 coordinate 681,490,731, forward strand.
ATAACATAGCTTTTGTTGAAATGGTTACTAAGCTTAACTTGCAATGAATACCTCTCCCCCATAAAGTGTCTTGGTTGAACAGGTCAACAAGCCCTAATTAGTGAGCAAGTTTGGATAGAATTTTCAATAGGTGAATACAAAGATAGGGTGTTGTGTGACATATTAGAAATGGATGCTTGTCATCTTCTACTAGGCAAGCCTTGGCAATATGATGTATATGATAGGCATGAGGGAAGGAAGAATGTTTACACCATCACCAAGAATGGGGTAAACTTCACTATGAGACCTCTTCTGGATGACAGTAAGGATAAGCACATTGTGACTAGTGTCATGCTAGTGGATGAGAGGGAGTTCATGAAGGGTTTTAAGGAGAAGGAAACTCATTTCTTTGGAATAGTTGTCAAGCCTAAGACTAAACCTAAGAAGTAGCCTAAGAGCCAAGAGACAGAAAGGAGAGTAGGTCCTAAAGAGGTTCAAAATCTGGTAGACCAGTATAAGGGGATAGTTGCAGACAGTACCACAAATTCCTTACCCCTTCAAAGGGAAATCAATCAATGTATTGACCTCATACCAAGTGCTACACTACCCAATAAGACAACATACAAGCTTACTCCTAAACAAAATGCACAAGTTGTAAGATAGATCCAAGAATTGCTTGAGAAAGGCTTCATTAGGAAGAGCATAAGTCCTTGTGCAGTCCCTGCAGTACTAGCTCCCAAGAAAGAAGGAACATGGAGGTTGTGTACCGACTCTAGGGCCATCAATAAGATAACAATCAGATATAGATTCCCAATTCCAAGAATGGAGGACTTGATGGATTATCTAGGAGGGGCCAAATACTATTCCAAAATGGATTTGAAAAGTGGTTATCATCAAATAAGGATCAGAGATGGAGACCAATGGAAGACAACTTTTAAGACCAATGAAGGCCTATTTGAGTGGATGGTAATGCCATTTGTACTTTCCAACATCCCTAGTACATTCATGAGATTCATGAATGAGGTTCTCAATCCCTTCATCAATCATTTTGTACTAGTGTATCTAGATGATATATTAATTTTCAGTAAAGATGAGAATGAGCATCTAACACACTTGGATTTGGTGTTGCAAAGGTTACATGAGGAGTAGTTGAAGATCAATTTGGATAAATGTGTCTTCTTGCAAGAAGAACTAGTGTTCCTTGGATTTGTGATGCATCAAAGAAGGCCATAGGAGGATTCTTGAGTCAGGAAGGTAGGCCAGTGGCATTTTTCAGTGAGAAACTAAATGAGGCAAAGAAAAATTATTCTACATATGACCTAGAGATGTATGCTATGGTGTAATCTATTATGAAGTGGAGACATTATCTCTTACCTAAGGAGTTTATTGTATATACTGACAACCATGCTCTAAGTTTTTTGAACAGGCAGGAGAAACTAAATCACTGGCATATGAAGTGGAAGGAATTTCTCCAAGCTTACACCTTCACTATCCTACATAAGAATGAAGTAGCTAATAAAGTTTTCAATGCACTTAGTAGAAGGAACTTAGAAATCTAGGAGATTAAATTGCAAATAATGGGAGTCAATGCCTTAAAATATATGTATCAAGGGGATGAAGATTTTAAGGAGGCCTATGAGGTTTGTAAGGACATGAATGATAGGTATCATACTGATTTTTCTGATTATATTCTCCAGGAAGTCTTACTTTTCAAGGAAAGACATCTTTATATTCCTAATTGCTCCATGGGGTAAAATATTGTAAAGGAAAAACATTGTGGGGGTTTGTCAGTACACTTTGGACTTGATAAGACACTTGAATTGGTTAGGAGATTCTACTTTTGGCCTAGGATGCAGTCAGATGTGAGAAAGTATGTGACAGAGTGTGTGATATGTCAAAGGGAAAAAGGAACAAGTTCAAATGCAAGTCTATACACTCCATTACCAATCCCTACCAAACCTTGGGATTTTGTTAGCATGGACTTTGTCTTAGGTCTTCCTAGGACTAATTCAGGATGTGATAGTATATATGTTGTTGTGGATAGGTTTTCAAAAATGGCACACTTTTTGCCATGCAAAGTTACACATGATGCTTCCAATATTGCAGGTTTGTTCTTCAAGGATATTGTTAGACTTCATGGGTTACCCTTAAGCATTATATCAGACCGGGATCCTAAGTTTGTAGGACATTTTTGGAGGACTTTGTGGTGTAGATTGGGGAAAAACTTGTCCTTCTCTTCTGCTTATCACCCTCAATCTGATGGACAGACAGAGGTGATTAATAGATCGCTTGGTAATTTGTTGAGATAATTGACTAAGGACCATGGGGCCACTTGGGATACTATTCTTCCACAAGCAGAGTTCTCATATAATGACTCTGTGAACAGAAGTATAGGACTGAGCCCTTTTCAAATTTTATATGGGACCCATCCTAGAGGTGTTCTTGAACTCTGAGAAGTGCAAAGTAATGAAAGGAGTGCTCGAGTGGATGATTTTTCTGAAGTTATGAGGGACATACATCAACAAGTCTGGGATAGATTGATACAAACCACTAAAAAGTATAAGCAAGTAGTAGATGTCACAAGGAGAGATGTTTAGTTCAAGGTGGGATACATGGTGATGATTCATCTCAAAAAAGATAGAATCCCTAAGGAGAAGTACACCAAGCTACTCATGAAAAAGATAGGTCCTTTCAAGGTCCTAAAGAGATGTGGGACAAATGCATATAAGATAGATCTACCCCCTGATGTTGGTCTATCTCCTATATTCAATGTATCTGATATATATGCATATAAAGGTTGTAGTCACATAAATCTATCCATTTTAATTAAATGAATATTTGCTATTTATTTGATTAAAAATCCACTAGCGATCAATTTATAACATTTAATTAATTCATCTTCAAACATTCTCCTATTAATTAAATAAATTATTTAATTTATTTTAATTAATTCATTAAACTTAATTCACAATCAATTAAATGAATAAATCCTATTTATTTCATTTAATCCCCTTTCTTCTTTTAAGTAAATTAAATAAAGCATTTATTTAAATCATTAAATCCCCCCCCCCCCACCTTGCATTCTCCTAAAAATGCAACTTGCACCTATTTGTTGAAATAAATGAATTTTTTTTTTAAAAAAAACCTATTTTCCCTCACCCACCAAACCCACTTGCAATCATAATCCCCTTCTAGATTTTTCTAGCCCCTTCCTAATTAGCCTAATCTATCTCTTAATTATTGTCGCATTCCTAAGCAACTTGGAGTCACTTCTCAAAGACTTCAAAGTCTTTGAAAAGCATTTAAGGCTTGATGTGTTCAACAAGCTAACCTCTAAAGTCTTCTAAACCACTAATGGCTCTTACATGACCATTTATAGTTAAATCCACTTGCACCCATGGTTAGGGACTTTGACCCCTACCTCAACCCTCATGTAACCCATGTGTCTCCTCAAGCATTTATTCCTTTGACCATGGTTATCCTCACTAACTCTTGCACAAGAGTTTATCCATTGGATAAAAGCATTATTCCTTAAATAATAAATTTATCCATTCAACTCAACCTTAACCTTACCTCCCAGGTTAACCCTCGGGTCATGTCAAGCATTTGATGCTTATTCCCTCTCCCCTCAACCCCTCTCATGTTGACACTTGTCATCTTGGGATTGGGTTGAAATCCCTCACATGGGTCTTAAGCCCTTCAATCCTGACCGTTGTTGAGATTACTCAATCTCAACCATCCATTGCTTCATTTTTCCTATAAATAGAGCCCATTTCTTCATAATCCAGATCCTGAAAACTTGTATGCATTTACATTATAGTCATTTTTAGAGAGATCATTTAGCATAAATCATCAATATATTGTTATTTTGGATTAAAATAAATCATTTTCATTCCATATCATCTAATATTAGCTTTTTGTTTACACTTGCATTGCATAAGTAAATCATTTTTCATCTTGAACCTCCATAAGGAATCCATAGTGCAAAAAGATGCTGAGAGCTACACTTATTTGGAACTTAGACAGGAGAGGAACAAGGAAGGAGAAGCTACCAACATGGTAGAGAGCATATGGAGATGCTTAGTTATATTTTGTAGATTCATTAAGCTTTTTATTTGTTTTGTAGTGTCTTTCTTGATATGCTTGCTTAGGATAGTGTTTTCCATGTGATTTCTAACACTAACAAATTGGTTTCTTGTTGTTTGTGTTTGGTTATCATAACTAATCCTTCCATTTTGTGGAGCATCAAAGGTTATGTGGATGATATTTGTGTTGTAGGTCCATCTGATTCTTCTAGTCCAACTATGTTGGAAGGACTTCCTCCCCATCTCAAACCTGAGATTGAATGCATTTTGGATCAAAGGGTTAGCAAGAAGACAAGGAGGAAGACTTATTTAGAGTACCTAGTCAAATGGAATAATCAACCTTTGGAGGATGCTACATGGATGACTTCTGAAGCCATTGAGAAGACCTAAACTAGATTTGCAAACATCCCAACTCAAGGGACTTGAGTTTCTTTTGGGCCCGAGAGTATGGTGCAGAGCACCTTATAATACACCTCTATTTCAAGCACATGGTGGTGTCTACATGTTCATTTGTGATGTATTAATGGGTTTCCTCAATGATCACTCTTGTTGTAATTGAATGCCTATTTGTATGGTCAATAATCTCTTAGGTGAGCATATAAACCTAGAGGTCTATTAGGCCATGAAGGCTTGGAATTTGGATTTTCAATGTTGGTGTGTCTAGGATGTTGTCTTAGGTGTTTGGAGTCTAAAAATGACAAATAATAACCTTGGATGTGTTTCCATAAGGTCTAAGGGTTAGTAACCAATGTTGTCTTAAGTTGAAAAATGTTGCATTTGTTGTCAAGCAACTTTTCAAAGTTGTCGGTAGGATGCTAACTACTTCTCCAATGGTCCTAACTATTCAAAAGCTAGTTATGGATGTTGGAAAAAATTTATATATGCTTGGACAACCATGGGAAAGATAGTGTAGAAATTTTTGTAAAGTTTTGTGGAGAAAGTAAATAAAGCAACTCTAATTTTTCCATAACAGTGACATTTTTCCGTACTGTTCATACAAGGTGTGAGATCTATTAGTGAATTTTTTATTTGATTAGAAATCCCTAAAATACCCTTCCAATGCATTTGGTTTGACCTCTTGAAGTGAAGTTTAGTGGAAGTTATAAGCATTTTACCCTCTGCAAGTTTGAAACCCTCCATTTTCAAGGGTTACAATGTAAATGGGACCCTAACTTGCAATCTACACATTGGGATCCGATGGCCATTGGTAGAATGCAATTTAGGTGCATCTATTTTGAGATTCTAGAGGGGGGATATCAGAGGAGTTGGTTGGTAACCTTACCACCAAGCCCTAGTCTAAACTGTTTGAGAGTTTAGATTAGATTAGATGAGTTTCATTGAGCATACTATGAGTAATGATGAGATGACGAGTTCAACTGATGGAATTGGAGTATTTGGACATAGAAGAAACCTCCTAAAGATTTGGAACCTTCCTGTGATCCCATTCTTATATACCTCCTATGTAAAACCGGTCTAACTTGATCAATTAGGCATGTGACCCAAGTAGGTGTTGAAGGGTGCAGGAATAAGGTGGAATTCCAATATTTTTGAATTTGATAGTAATCCCAAAAGGGTGTCTGAAACCTAAATTTTTTTAGGGTGTTGTTTGGTATAATTTGGAGAAAATTCCAAAAAGGCAGTGAAATAGGGCTACTAATCGGTAGGCCTATGTAAGCCTCAAAAGCCAATATTTGCCTTGTGCTCTAAAATATCATTGTGGAAGATCTTAATAGGTCTCAAGAAGTGTGTACAAGTGTTGTGCCATCCCTTGTAAGGGGTAAGAGACCAGTTTCACACTTGAGGTATGGTTGTAGCCTTGAGTGAGACTCAAGGGATAGAAGACCAAGGTGTGTAGGTGGGTTTATCACCTCACTACTACCAATCTCTGCATCGGGTGGTATCAGAGAATCAGAAGATCCTTGGGGAAGAAATAAAGCAATGGAAGATGCAACAGAGAATAGTGAATAAATTCCCACTAGACCCATGACAAACATGGAGTTGGCCAAGAATAAAAAGATGGAGGAGGAAATAGAAAGGTTGAAGAAAGACTAGGCAGGCAAGGGAGTTTCATCTACATCTGATGGAGAAGGAGAAGAGGAATAAGAGAGACTATTGATGTCAGTAGATCAAAGGCAATTTGTTGAATCCCTTAATAGGGTAGGAAGAAGAGACAATAGAACATAAACTACTGATATTCTCTAGAAAGATGAATCCAGAAGAGTGTATGGATTGCATAGAAGCAATGATCAATTATTTTGAATGTGAAGAGGTACTTGAAAACCAAAGGGTGAAGGTGGCTGAATCCAAAATGAAAGGTCTAGCTCTTAGTTGGTGTAAATTTCTACAAAATGAAAGAGATGAAGAAGGAAAGAGACCTATAACCTCATAGAAGAAGATGGAAATAGAGATCAAAAGGTAGTTTGTACCTAAGAACTATGAGATAATCCTACATAAGAGATTACAAAATTTAAGGCAAATGGATTTGGATGTCAGTACTTACACTAAGGAGTCCCATAGGATGACCCTCATAAGAAAATATGCTAGAGAGTGAGACACAAAAGCTAGCAAGGTACATGAATGGTCTTAAGTTTAGTATTCAAGATGAACTGAGTTTGTTCAACCCTAAATCAGTGCACAAGTATTTTCATATAGCGCTTAGCATTGAGGAGAAGCAAAAAAGGAGAGGAGAACACAATAATAGAGGAAAGGGTACAATTTTCAGAGGAAAATGTAGATTCAATGGAAGAGGGTCATCTCCTAAACCCCAAGGAAAGTTTAGCCATTAGGAACAAGAGGGAGAATCAGGGAATAGAGGTAGCTTTAGAGGAAGAGGGGAAATGGTATAGGGAGATTCGGTGGAAGAGGGCCTAGTGTCTTCACCGGTAGGAGATTTTCATGCGACCGAGTTGGGCATCAGTCATTCATATATCCTAAGAAGCTAAGCAATGGTAGCCAAGGAGGTGATAGGAGAGCACATCTAATACAAGAAGAGGATAGCCAAATCATAACCTCCTACCACACATCAATTTCAAAGTCTGCAGATCCAGAGCAAGGAGAACTGTTGATAATCAATAGGAGCCTCTTGAAAGTGCCAACTATCAAAGAACCACCTTAGAAGAAATCTCTTTTCAGAACCTCCTGCAAGGTAAAAGACAAGGTATGCAAAGTCATTATGGACTCAGGGTCCACAGATAACATATATAGCTTTTGTTGAAATGGTTACTAAGTTTAACTTGTAGAGAATACCTCTCCCCCATAAAGTGTCTTGGTTGAAAAAAGGTCAACAAGCCCTGATTAGTGAGCAAGTTTGGATAGAATTTTCAATAGGTGAATACAAAGATAGGTTGTTGTGTGATGTAGTAGAAATGGATTCTTTTCATCTACTACTAGGAAGTCCTTGGCAATATGATGTATATGCTAGGCATGAGGGAGGGAAGAATGTATACACCATCACCAAGAATCGGGTGAACTTTAGTATGACACCTCTCATGATGACAGTAAGGATAAGAACATTGTGATTAGTGTCATGCTAGTGGATGAGAAGGAGAGTAGGTCCTAAAGAGGTTCAAAATCTGCTAGATCGGTATAAGGGAATAGTTGCAGATAGTACCATAAATTCCTTACCCCCTCAAATAGAAATCAGTCATTGTATTGACTTCATGCCAGGTGCTACACTACCCAATAAGGTAGCATACAATCTTACTCCTAAACAAAATACACAAGTTGCAAGACAGATCCAAGAATTGCTTGAGAAAGGGTTCATTAGGAAGAGCATAAGTCCCTATGCAGTCCTTGCAGTACTAGCTCCCAAGAAAGAAGGAACATGGAGATTGTGTATCGAATCTAGGGCCATCAATAAGATAACAATCAGATATAGATTCCCAATGATAAGAATGGAGGACTTGATGGATTGTCTAGAAGGGGCCAAATACTATTCCAAAATGGATTTGAAAAGTGGTTATCATCAAATAAGGATCAGAGATGGAGACCAATGGAAGACAACTTTTAAGACCAATGAAGGCCTATTTGAGTGGATGGTAATGCCATTTGGACTTTCCAACGCCCCTAGTACATTCATGAGACTCATGAATAAGGTACTCAAGCCCTTCATCAATCATTTTGTACTAGTGTATCTATATGATATATTAATTAGATGGGAATGAACATCTAACACACTTAGATTTGGTGTTGTAAATTTTACATGAGGAGTAGTTGAAGATCAATTTGGATAAATGTGTCGTCTTGCTGGCAGAACTAGTGTTCCTTGGATTTTTTATTTCTCAAGGAAATTTTAAAATGGATCCATCTAAGGTGGAGGCAATCCTAAACTGGCCAATCCTCAGTTAGCAAGTGAGGTAAAAGGTTTCCATGGGTTAGCAATTTTTAATAGAAATTTTATTAAGAATATCAGTCGAGTTAGTGCACCAAGATTGAAGAGCAACCTATTTTAGATTTTTTGGACTAAGGAGGCTGATAGATTTTTTGAGTTTTTGAGAACTAAGATTTAAGAGCAACCTATTTTAGTACTCCCTGACTTTCATAAGGTTTTCACTATTGACTGTGATGCATCAAAGAAGGCCATAGGAGGAGTCTTGAGTCAAGAAGGTAGGCCAATGGCATTTTTCAATGAGAAACTAAATGAGACGAAGAAAAATTATTCTACATATGACCTAGAGATGTATGCTATGGTGCAATCTCTTAGGAACTGCAGACATTATCTCTTACCTAAGGAGTTTATTGTATATACTGACAACCATTCTCTAAGATTTTTGAATGGGCAGGAGAAACTAAATCACCAACATATGAAGTAGATGCAATATCTCCAAGCTTACACCTTCACTATCCTACATAAGAAAGGAGTAGCTAATAAAGTTGTCGATGCAATTAGTAGAAGGAACTTAGCAATCCAGGAGATTCAATTGGAAAGCATGGGAATCAATTCCTTAAAATACATGTATCAAGGGGATGAAGATTTCAAGGAGGCCTATGAGGTTTGTAAGTACATGAATGACAGGTATCATACTGATTTTTCTGATTATATTCTCCAAGAAGGCTTACTTTTCAAGGGCAATTAGATTTGTATTCCTAATTGCTCCATGAGAGAAAATATTGTAAAGGAAAAACATTGTGGGGGTTTGTCAGTACACTTTGGACTTGATAAGACACTTGAATTGGTTAAGAGATTCTACTTTTGGCCTAAGATGTTGTCAGATGTGAGAAAGTATGTGATAGAGTGTGTGATATGTCAAAGGGCAAAAGGGACAAGTTCAAATTCAAGTCTATACACTCCATTACCAATCCCTACCAAACCTTGGGATTCAGTTAGCATAGACTTTGTCTTAGGTATTCCTAGGACTAAATCAAGATATGATAGTATATATGTTGTTGTGGACAGGTTTTCAAAAATGGCACACTTTTTGCCATGCAAAGTTACACATGATGCTTCCAATATTGCAGGTTTGTTCTTCAAGGATATTGTTAGACTTCATGGGTTACCCTTAAGCATTATATCAGACCGTGATCCTAAGTTTTTAGGAAATTTTTGGAGGACTTTGTGGCATAGATTGGGGACAAACTTGTCCTTCTCTTCTACTTATCACCCTCAATTTGATCGACAAACTAAGGTGATTAATAAATCCCTTGGTAATTTGTTCAGATGTATGACTAAGGACCATGGGGCCACTTGGGATACTATTCTTCCACAAGAAGAGTTCTCATATAATGAATCTGTGAATAGAAGTATAGGATAGAGTCCTTTTCAAATTTATATGGGACCCATCCTAGAGGTGTTCTTGAACTCTGAGAAGTGCAAAGTAATGAAAGGAGTACTCGAGTGGATGATTTTTCTGAAGTTATGAGGGACATACATCAACAAGTATGGGATAGATTGATACAAACCACTAAAAAGTATAAACAAGCAGCAGATGTCACAAACAGAGATGTTTAGTTCAAGGTGGGATACATGGTGATGATTCATCTCAGAAAAGAAAGACTCCCTAAGGAGAAGTACACTAAGATACTCATGAAAAAGATACATCCTTCCAAGGTCCTAAAGAGATGTGGGACAAATGCATATAAGATAGATCTACCCCCTGATGTTGGTCTATCTCCTATATTCAATGTATCTGATATATATGCATATAAAGGTTATATGGATGACGTTTGTGTTGTAGGTCTATCTAATTCTTCTAGTCCAACTATGTTGGAAGGACTTCCTCCCCCTCTCAAACCTGAGATTGAGTGCATTTTCAATCAAAGAGTTGGCAAGAAGACAAGGAGGAAGAATTACTTGGAGTACATAGTCAAATGGAAGAATCAACCTTTGGAGGATTCTACATGGATGACTTCTGAAGCCATTGAGAAGACCAAAACTATATCTGCAAACAACCCAACTCAAGGGACTTGAGTTTCTTTTGGGCTTGGGAGTATGGTACAGAGCACCTTCTACTACACCTCTATTTCAAGCACATGGTGATCTCTACATGTTCATTTGTGATGTAATAATGGGTTTGATCATTGATCACCCTTGAATTCCTATTTGTATGGTCATTAATCTCTTAGGTGAGCATATAAACCTAGAGGTCTATTAGGCCATGAAGGCTTGGAATTTGGATTTTCAATGTTGGTGTGTCTAGGATGTTGTCTTAGGTGTTTGGAGTCTAAAAATGACAAATAATGACCTTGGATGTTTTTCCATAAGGTCTAAGGGTTAATAACCAATGTTGTCCTAAGTTGCAAAATGTTGCATTTATTGTTAAGCAACTTTTCAAATTTTCTGGTAGGATTCTAACTACTTCTCCAGCGATCATAACTATTCAAAAGTTGGTTATGGGAATTGGAAAAGGTTTATATATGCTTGGACAACTATGGGAAAGATAGTGTAGAAATTTTTCTAAAGTTTGGTGGAGAAAGTGAATAGAAAAAGTCTTATTTTGCCATAACAATGACATTTTTCCATACTGTCCATACATGGTGTGAGATCTACTGATGATATTTTTATTGATTGGAAACAACTCTGAAATACCCTTCAAATTCATTTGGTGTGACCTCTTGAAGTGAATTTTACTGGAAGTTATAAGAGTTTTACCCTCTGCGGGTCTAAAACCCTCCATTTTAAAGAGTTACAATGCAAATGGGACCCTAACTTGCAATCTACTCATTGGGATCTGATGGCCATTGGTAGAAGTCAATTTAGGGGCATGTATTTTAAGATTCTAGAGGGGCGAGATTAGAGGAGTTGGTTGGTAACCTTAGCACCAAGCCCTATTCTAAATTGTTTGAGAGTTTAGATTAGATTAGATGAGTTTCATTGAGCATACTATGAGTAACGATGAGATGATGAGTTGAACTAATGGAATTGGAGTATTTGGACATAGAAGAAACCTCCTTAAGAGTTGGAACTTCCTGTGATCTCATTCTCATATACCTCATTTGTAAAATCGGTCTAACTTGATCAATTAGGTCTGTGACCCAAGTAGGTGTTGAAGAGTACAAGAATAGGGTGAAATTCCAATATTTTGGAATCTGATAGTAATCCCAAAAGGGTGTCTTAAACCTAAATTTGTTTAGGGTGTTGTTTGGTATAATTTTGAGAAAAATCCAAAAAGGTAGTGAAATAGGGCTACTAACTGGTAGGCCTGTCTAAGCCTCAAAAGACAATATGTGCCTTGTGCTCCAAAGTATCATTGTGGAAGATCTTAATAGGTCTTAGGAAGTGTGTAGAAGTGTTTAACCATCCTTTTTTAGGGGTAAGAGTTGAGTTTCACACTTGAGGTATGGTTGTAGCCTTGAGTGAGACTCAAGGGATAGAAGACCAAGATGTGTAGGTGGGTTTATCACCTTACTGTTGCCAATCTCTACATCAAACAAGAATGCTAATAGATTATTTCTAGTAGATATTTGGAACATTCCCTTCAATCAACATAGTCCTTGCAGTATCCAAGACAATTTTGTTCTTCCTTTCAACAACTTCATTCTGCAGAGGGGTTCTAGGAGCAGATAATTGTCTTCTAATCCCATGCTTCTCACACAATGAATTAAACTCACTAGAGAAGAATTCTCCACCTCTATTAGATCCCAAACACTTCACCTTCAATCCAGAGTCAGTCTCAACGTTAGCTTTGAATATCTTGAATTTGTCCAACACTTCTAATTTCTCCTTCAAAAATACAACCCACATCATCCTAGAATAATCATCAATTAGTAACATGAAATATCTATCACCTTGCACACTTCTAACATTTTTAGGTCCACATAGGTCAATATGCACAAGATCTAGCAGTCCATTAGATGTATACTGTTTGCTTTTGAAATAAATTCTTGTTTGCTCACCCAACTGACATTCCTTAAATACTAAACTAGCAGGCTTAACAATCTTATGCAAATATCTAACAGTATTTGTAGAACTAATCTTGATCATTGAATCAAACTTCACATGACATATTCTCCTATGCCACAACCAACTCTCATAAATATGATAAATCAAACAACTTTTCTCACTAGCATTCAAATGAAAAATGTTACCTTTAGTCTTAGTTCCAGATGCAATCTCTATACCAGAGGCACTTAAGATTTTGCATTTTCCATCCTTGAATTGTAGATCATAACCTTTATCAACCATCTATCCAACACTCAAAATTTTATGTTTCAAACTTTCAACATAAAATACATCATCAATGTTATGCTTACATCAAAAGAAATAGAACCTCTCCCATGGATCACACAGTCTTTGTCATCTCCAAATCTAACTATTCCACCATCATATCTTTTCATGCTCACAAATCTACTTTTATCACTGGTTATTTGATGTGAAGAACCACTATCAATTACCCATTCACCTTTCTCTTTAACTTTAGCAACTAAAGCTTTCTCCTCAATAGTACAACTAGTGGAATCAATAGGTACAGGTCCATCTTCCTTAATGGAAAGGAATACAACTTCATCTCCTTTTGATTCTTCATCTATAATACCTTCATCAACAACATAATAATAATAATTCTGATTCATATACTATCAGTTAGGTTTCTAGGGCTTATCATATTTCTCATACTTCTCATATCTATCATTCCTATCATGCTTGTCAAACTTATCATGTATGTCATACTTGGCCATTCTCTCTGGGCATCTAGAAGCAAAATGACCTATCTTATTACAAGAGAAACATTTCAAAATGACCTTTAGGAAATCTTTGAGAAATCAGTGCTTCAAGTTCATCTAGCTCTCTTTTTTGCTCTTGCATCTCTCTTCTCTCTCTCATTTCTAGATATTTTGCACTCATCGGGATCATATTTCTGCTTACTGGATACAAATGTAGATGTTCTAAATGCAATCTCAGACTTTCCATGTGATTCTCCAAGATCACTCAACTCAAATGCAGCAATCTTTCCAACCAACATATCTCTTGTTACTGTAGTCACACTCTAGATCTCATCAATAGCAACAACCTTATGTTTATAAGAAAGAGGCAAAGATCTCAGCACCTTAGCAACAATTTCATCTTCCTCAATGTTTCCACCATCGTATCTAATACCTAGGATAGGATCATTCAACTTAGCCATGAAAGAGTGTATGTTATCATCATTTCCCATCTTCAACATCTAATAAGAAAATTGAAAGCACAACACACAACACCAGGATTTTGATGTGGAAAATCTGGTTAAGAGAAAAAACACAGTGGGAACCTCCCCATAGTAAGATGATACTCTGCAGTAGTATGTGAAAATATTACAATGGGGAATGCACATGCATTCAGACACACTGCTTAGATCTCACTACTCAAATGATGATGACCCAGAAGGCTACAACCCTCAAGGATGTCTCATTGACTTACAATAAGATTCAGACTACAATCCAGAAGAAATCAACTAAAAGAATAACATCTCCAAATGCCTAATTATAGTTCTGGTTAAGCACAGATGTCTTCCCTGCAACACCAATCTCTCCTCAAACTCAACATTGAAGGATAAATCACTTGTTTGCATATAAACCTATCTCTGATAATGCAGACATAAAATTGACACCAAAATTACATGAATATAATACCTATATATACAATTCATCAACCTTGATAACAAGGTCAGCTAAACCCTCAACCCTCAATTACAAAATTACATCACACGATACAAAGCTTGACCACTAGACCAATAATGATTTACATAGCATAACATGGACCTAAAACAAATTCCCAAATGCTCATCACCACCGGAAATCATGCCAAGATCAACTGGAACACGCTACTCCACTAGGAAACCCTTATAACATGAAAATAATCACTAGTTGATAAAAACCACCAATAACTCGCATAACGATCAATGTGGATCACTAAAACAAATAGGAAATGACTAGGAAACACCAGCAAGCATGTTAGAATCATCAGTATTAGCTGCACCAACACCACTTATCAAATCTCCATTGGTCAACATCTAAAAGCTCAAGAACATAACCAATCAGAAACTGTCATGAAGAAAGATAACTTGTGGAGCACCAAACCATGATCCATCTGAAGAAGATACACAAGACCATCCCAAGCAATATCCCAAAAACTCGGCACAAGATCTGATCACACCAAATTATACCAGAGGATATACCGAATTTTGCAAAATAGTGATCAACAAAACCAAACTACAAATCGGATAATAAGATCTTCCCAATCAGCAATTACCGAAGCAATATACAGGAATATGTTGACATCAATGATAACAACATATCCTAGCAGCATCAATGACCAACAATATCCAACAATCTCTATACCGAAGGCATTTATTATTTTACATTTACCATTCTTGAATTGCAAAGCATAACCTTTGTCAACCATCTGTCCAACACTTAAAAGATTATGCTTCAATATATAGAACATCATCAGTATTATTCTTACCATCAAAGGAAATATAACCTCTACCACAGATCAAACAGGCTTTGTCATCTCCAAATCTCGCTATTCCACCATCACACCTTTCCATACTCACAAATTTTCTTTTTTCAACAATCATATGATGTGAACAACCGTTGTCAATCACCCATTCATCTTTTCCTTCAACTTTAGCAGTTAAAGCTTTCTCCTCAATAGTGTAGCTAGTGGAATCGACAGGTACCGGTCCATCTTCTTTAATGGAAAGAAATACAACTTTATCTCCTTCTCATTCTTCATTTGTAACACCTTCATCGTTAGCATAATAGCAATTCTTCTAATGCTTATACTTCTGTTTAGACTTGTAAAGCTTATCATACTTCTCATACATCTCATATCTATCATTTCTATCATGTGTATCAAATTTATCATGCCTATCATACTTAGCCATCCTCTTTGAGCACCTAGAAGCAAAATGGACTACCTTATTGCAAGAGAAACATTTCAAGGGTAGTTTTCCATCATACTTACCAGCTCCTTTAGGCAATCTCTGGGCAATCAATTCTTCAAGCTCATCCAATTCTCTTTCTATCTCTTCCATCTCTCTTCTTTCTCTTCCATATATGGATATTCTGCATTCTTCAAGTTCATAGTTCTTCTTTCCAGATACAGATGCTCTAAATCTTGTATTAGACTTTCCATGTGATTCACTGCATTCACTCAGCTCAAAAGTAGCAATCTTTCCAACCAACATATATCTTGTTACTGTAGTCACAATTCGAATCTCATCAATAGCAACTACCTTATGTTTATAAGCAGGAGGCAAAGATCTCAGCACCTTAGCAACAAGTTCATCTTCTTTAAGGGTTCCACTAGAACATCTAATACCTAGGACAAGATCATTCACGTTAGACATACAGGTATTTATGTTCTCATCTTCTCCCTTCTTCAGCATCTCATTTTTCCCTTTCAAACTCTACAGCTTAGCAACCTTCACTTGTTTATCTCCTTCATACAGGGTTTCAAGATTCTCCCAGATCTCATGTGTGATCTAAAGTCCCATTACATTTGTCATCTCAGAATCAGTCAAGGCACTCAACAATGCTTCCTTTTCTCTAATGTTATGTTCAGCTTCATTGATCTCATCAGTAGTAACCAGTCCATTCAGAGGAACAGAATAGGCATTCTTAGTAATCTTCTCCAAGACATCTCAAGTGCACTTCCATCTAGTTCTTCCATATAGAATAGTTATTTCCATAAAATATTGGACTCTCCTTCTTAAATATAACACCTCTAATTCCAATTGCCATCCCAGATCTGATACCAATTGTTAGGCAACAATGATGAAGGAAAACTAAGAAGGGGGGTGCATTAGTTTTCACCATATCTACAAACTTAACCACAAATACAGATCTGATAAACTGTAGCAATAACAAAGATAAGAAAATTGATAGCACAACACACAACACCAAGGTTTTGACATGGAAAACCCGGTTAAGGGAAAAACCACGATGGGAACCCACCCACAATAAGATAATACTTTGCAGTAGTATGAGTAAATATTACAATGGGGAATGCACATGCATCCAAGAACACTTTCTAGAGTTCACTTCTCAAAATATAATGACCCATAAGGCTACAACCCTCAGGGAAGTCTCACTGACTTACAAAATGATTCAGACTACAATCCAAAAGGAATGAACTACAATATTAGCATCTGCACATGCCTGATGACAGTTTCGATTAAGCATAATTATCTTCTCTACAACACCAATCTCTACTAAATCACATTGTCAATGGATGAATCACTTGTTCACACATACACCACTCTCTGATAATGCAGACACAACCTTGATCACTAAATTACATGACAACATCACTTATTTATATAATTCATCAACCTTGATAACAAGGTCGACTAAACCCTCAACTCACAATTAAAAAATTACATCACACAATACAAAGATTAACCACTGGACCAATATAATAATATACATGACATAACATGGACCTAAATCAAATCTTCAAACATGCAACACCACCGGAAGTCATGCCAAGATCAACCACAACATGCTACACCACCAGGAAAACCGCATAACACGAAGAACATCACCAGATCAATAATATCACCAAGGACTTACACAACGATCAATGTCAATCACCAAAACAAATAGAACACAATTAGGAAACACCAACAAGCATGTTATAATCATCAGCAACGGCTACACCAACACCACATCAAATATTCATCGATCAACATCTGAACATCAAGAATACTCAAATAGTAGCAACTGTCATGAAAAAAGATAACTTGTGGAGCACCAGATCATGAACCATCTAAAAAGAAGATACTCAAGACCATCCTAAACCATCTCCCAAAGGTGCAGCTCAAAATTTGATCACACCGAAATATACCAGAGGAAATACTGAACTTTACAAAGTACTGATCGAAAAAACAAACTTCAAAACCAGATCATATGCTTTGATCAATTAAGCTTCCCAGATCACCAAAACCAATACTGAAGAATATAGTGATACTAGAAATACTCCATACACCAAACCATAATCTCAATAAACCAATTTCTAATGACTGCAACAAGAATATGTTGACATCAATGACAACAACATATCCTAGTAGCAGCAATGTCTAGCACCCCCCCTCTATTGGGAAAAATGGTGTCTCAACCTTGCATTTATGCGAGGTTACTATTTATAGTAAGTTTTTATTTGAGCACGAAATGGTGCGAAACTCTCCCTGAAGCTTCTGGTTGGCTAGATAAGCATTCCGGTAAAGTTGCGTCGCAAGGTCACAGCTAGTTTTGAAGATATTAAAGTTTTCATCTTGGAGGGGTGCAATAAAATATTTAAACTTAATTTTGGGGACTTTAGAGGCTCCAAAATGCCCTGAAAAGTGGCCATAATCGGCGAAGCCGGTTACAAGGTGATAGAGCACTTCGTGAGCTTTCCGGCGCTTCAAACGGTTCGTCAATCGGACACCCGGTTCTCAAGTTATGGCCTCCGGAAGTTTGTACTCCTGAAATAGGAAAAATAATTTGTATCGGATACATAAATGAGCTGTAAAAGGGAGCGACACGTGTTGATGTGTGCTTTAACATGTCATAGAAGGGAGATAAGGTCGGCTACACCTTATTGGGTGGTTTTAGCCCATGGTTTTGTAATACCGTTTGATGGTTTCTTGTATTGTATCTCCTATTTATGAGGTGTGTGAGATAGAGGTTGGGTGTAAGAGTCTTATGGCTATTGAGTTGCCTCTGAATCTCTGATTAGTGGTACTCCTGTGAAGAGCTTGCTCTGCAAGTATTTTGTAATCTGTTTTTGATTGCTGAATAAAATATTGAGCTGCTTTTGGAGGGTGGGGTTTTTCTCCCGAAAGGGTTTTCCCCACGTAAATCATTGTGTTGTGGTATGAATGTTATTATATCTATTTCTATTTTCTGTAACTGTTGTAATGATCTGAAAAAGTTTTGCATTACCCTCCTCTCAAGGTTAGTGTAGGAAGTTGTTTCCGCTACTTAACTTCCTTACAAGTGGTATCAGAGCCTGATCACCTTTGGTTTCAATTGTGGGTAGTTGGGTTTTTTGAACTAATCCAGATTTGAGTGGGAGCTTGTGCAGAAGACACTTTTTGATCTTGTTGCAGGAATATTCAGATGGCGAGTTCGTCAGGGAGAATAGAGGTGGAGAAATTTAATGGAAGTAATTTTGAGATGTGGAAGCTGAAGATGGAAGATCTGCTAATAGATCGAGATCTTTGGGATGCTGTTGATGCGAATGTCCAAAGGCCCTCAAATCCTACTGTGGCAGCTCAGTATGATGTTATGGACCAAAAAGCCAAGGGTCTAATCAGACTGTGCCTGGCAGACTCTGTTCTAATCAATGTCCATGAAGAAAACTCTGCAAAGAAGCTATGGACTAAGCTTGGTGAGATGTATCAAGTGAAATCTTTATTAAATCAAATTTTCTTAAGAAAGAAATTGTATTCCTTAAAGATGGAAGAGGGTGGACGAATTGCAGACCACCTAGAAGCATTCAATATGATTGTGGCTCAATTAGTATCCGTCGGTGTTAAGATGGACGAGGAGGAAAAATGTCAGATCTTGCTTTGCTCTTTGCCTGATTCATGGGATTCTCTTGTTATGGCTATCGGTAGTACTTCTGTTGTTTTGAAATCTGAAGACGTGGTGGGTGCCCTACTCAGTGAAGAGATGCGAAGGAAGGTATCCATCAGTTCAAAGGAAGCCCTAACTGTTCGTGGAAGACCTAAGGAGAAAGGAAAGAAGAATGAGAAGCGTGGCAAGTCCAAATCCAAAGGGAGATCGAAATCTCCTGGAAAGTCCAAAGTCATTTGCTGGAATTGCGGTAAACCGGGTCACATCCGTAAGGACTGCAAAGAAGAAAAGAAGAAGAAAAAGAAAAAGTTCGATTTTGATTCTGAGTCCGACAAGGAAGATGGCGATGCCTTTATTGCGGCTTTGGTGACTCATGCAGGTAATGATGCCTGGCTAATTGACTCAGGTGCATCTTTTCATATGACTTCCAATAGAGATTGGTTTTCTGAATATGAAGGATTTAATGGAGGTAAGGTGTACTTGGGTGATGATTCACATCTAGACATTGTTGGTCGAGGTAAAGTTAGAATCAGGTTTTCTGATGGTAGAATAAAAAGGATTAATGGTGTGTTGCATATCCCTGGATTAAAACGAAACTTGTTATCTGTGAGCAAACTGATAGATGCAGGTGTGCAGGTAGTCTTTTCTGAAGCAGGATGTAAGATGATTAAGGGTGCTATGGTAGTTGCTAGAGGTGTCAGGTTTGGCACTTTGTATAAGCTTGAAGCATACACTGTTGAGTGTAATAGCACTTCTGTAAAAAGTAAATCTGCGGATACTTCACTGGAAGATTTGAAGGTTTCACCTTCAGCAGATGGAAATGGTTTTTGGGTACCTAAGGGTGCTCTTTCGTCTGAAGCAAAGTTACCTACAGAGAAGACTATGTTATGGCACCAGAGACTTGGCCACATTGGAGAAAAGGGTCTAAGGACCTTGAAAAATAAAAACCTTGTTGAAGGTTTGAATGACTGTAATCTTGACTTTGATTTCTGTGAGCATTGCATTTATGGAAAACAAAACCGCGTTCAGTTTTACTCGAGTTCTCATAAAACTTGTGGTGTTTTGGATCTTATCCATTCTGATGTGTTTGGTCCAGTAGATGTCTCTTCGATTGGAAAATCCACATATTATGTTTCATTTATTGATGATTTTAGTAGAAGGACATGGGTTTATTTTCTAAAGAGTAAATCTGAAGTTTTTAGTCGTTTTAAAGAATTTAAAGCAATGGTTGAGTTGCAGACTGGAAAAAGAATAAAATGTTTGAGAACTGATAATGGCGGTGAGTTTTTCTCTAATGATTTTGATAGATTCTGTAAAGACTATGGAATTAACAGGCAGAAGACAACTCCGTATTCTCCACAGCAGAATGGAGTTGCAGAAAGAATGAACAGGACACTGATGGAGAAGGCTAGGAGTATGTTGAGTGGTGCTGGTCTCGAACAAAAGTTTTGGGCTGAAGCTGTTGCCACTGCTTGCTACCTGATTAACAGGTCTCCTACATCAGCTCTTGTTGATAAAACGCCTATGGAAGCATGGTCAGGTCACAAGCCTTCATTGAGACATCTTAGAGTTTTTGGTTGCGAGGCATATGCACATGTGCCAAAGGAGAAGCGAACAAAGTTGGAGAACAAGGCTGTGAAATGTATCTTCATCGGGTATAGTTATGGTGTGAAAGGATACAAGCTTTGGGACCCTGTTGCACAAAAGGTAATTCATAGTAGAAGTGTTATTTTTAGAGAAATTAAGTCTCCTTCTATTGCATTGCAGCCAGAACAAACTAAAAAAGAAGATGTGATTCAACTTCCTTCTACACCTGAAAGAGTTGAATCGAGACCCCTAGATAGGCAAGAATTTGAGGAGAGCTCGTCTAGCTCTGAATCTTCAGAAGAGGAGGAAGAACCTCCAACTCAGCTTGTTCGAAGGTCTACAAGACATAGATAACCACCTGAAAGGTATTCACCTGATGATTGGAGATGTATTTTTGCTCTGAATACTAGTGTGGATGAACCGAAATCTATAGAAGAGGCATTGGGTATGAATGATGCAGAATCCTGGAAGATTGCTATGGAGGAAGAAATGGCAGCTTTGAAAAAGAATGATACATGGGATCTTGTACCATTTCCTGAAAGACGAAAACCTATTGGTTGTAAATGGGTGTTCAAGAAAAAGATTGGTTCAGATGGAAGCATTGAAAAGTATAAAGCAAGGTTAGTTGCAAAAGGCTACTCTCAGGTTGAGGGTGTTGATTACGGTGAGATATTTTCTCCTGTTGCAAAAATGACGTCAATTAGATTTTTGCTTTCTATTGCTACTGCTTATGATTTAGAGGTTGAGCAAATGGATGTGAAAACTGCTTTCCTTCATGGTGATTTGGAGGAAGATATTTATATGACACAGCCAGAGCACTATGTGGTGAAAGGCAAAAGTAATTTGGTCTGTAAATTGAAGAAATCTTTGTATGGCCTCAAACAAAGTCCTAGGATGTGGTACCAGAAATTTGATACATATGTGTTGAGTTTGGGATTTGAACGTTCTAAATCAGATCACTGTGTTTATTATAAATCTTATGGTGATCATTTCTTATTCATTGCATTGTATGTTGATGATATGTTATTCATTGGTAAAGGGAAAGGTATGATTTCAGAACTGAAGTCTCAGCTCGCTGCTAAATTTGAAATGAAAGATCTTGGTGCAGCAAAGCACATTCTTGGGATGGAAATTAGAAGAGATAGGGTGAACAGAAAGCTATGGCTAGGCCAGAGTAAGTATGTGAATTCAGTGTTACAGAGGTTCAACATGCAGAATTGTAGACCATTGAGTGTTCCTTTTACAGTTGGAATGAAACTATCTGTTTCAGATTGTCCTACATCCCCATTGGAGATGGAAGACATGAGCAGAGTGCCTTACCAGAGTGCGGTTGGAAACTTGATGTATGCTATGGTCTGTACTAGACCAGATATTGCCCAAGCAGTGGGAGTACTTTCTAGATATATGTCTAATCCTGGTAGAGTTCATTGGGATGCAGTCAAAAGAGTCTTCAGATATTTGAAGGGTACTTCAGAGTATTCTTTGTGTTATCATGGTAATTCAGTTGGAGACATGACTTCCCTTGATATCCATGGTTATGTGGATTCAGATTGGGCAGGTGATATTGATAGCAGAAGATCCACCAGTGCTTATGTGTTTACTTTGTTTGGTGGTGCAATTAGTTGGATGAGTAAGCGACAGGCTGTGGTTGCTTTATCCACTACTGAAGCGGAGTATATGGCAGCTACTCATGCTTGTAAAGAGGCCATTTGGCTTAAGAGACTGTGTTCGGATATTGGAATAAAACAAGGTACAGTGACAGTTTACTATGACAGTCAGAGTGCAATTAGCCTAGCTAAGAACCCGACATTTCATGCCCGGACCAAACATATTGATATTCAGTATCATTTTGTTAGAGATATGGTCGAAGATGGTAGGGTGAAGCTGGTTAAGGTGGAAACTTTGATGAATGTTGCAGATGCTTTAACTAAGGCTGTGAGCACAGAGAAGTTCAGATGGTGTTCAGAGTCTATGGGCCTTATGGCCCCTAGCAATTGATTCATTGTGTTGACATTCCCTTCCGCTCATGCAAGGTGTTCGACAAGTGGGAGATTTATTGGGAAAAATGGTGTCTCAACCTTGCATTTATGTGAGGTTACTATTTATAGTAAGTTTTTATTTGAGCACGAAATGGTGTGAAACTCTCCCTGAAGCTTCTGGTTGGCTAGATAAGCATTCCGGTAAAGTTGCGTCGCAAGGTCACAGCTAGTTTTGAAGATATTAAAGTTTTCATCTTGGAGGGGTGCAATAAAATATTTAAACTTAATTTTGGGGACTTTAGAGGCTCTGAAACGCCCTGAAAAGTGGCCGTAACCGGCGAAGCCGGTTACAAGGTGATAGAGCACTTCGTGAGCTTTCCGGCGCTTCAAACGGTTCGTCAATCGGACACCCGGTTCTCAAGTTATGGCCTCCGGAAGTTTGTACTCCTGAAATAAGAAAAATAATTTGTATCGGATACATAAATGAGCTGTAAAAGGGAGCGACACGTGTTGATGTGTGCTTTAACATGTCATAGAAGGGAGATAAGGTCGGCTACACCTTATTGGGTGGTTTTAGCCCATGGTTTTGTAATACCGTTTGATGGTTTCTTGTATTGTATCTCCTATTTATGAGGTGTGTGAGATAGAGGTTGGGTGTAAGAGTCTTATGGCTATTGAGTTGCCTCTGAATCTCTGATTAGTGGTACTCCTGTGAAGAGCTTGCTCTGCAAGTATTTTGTAATCTGTTTTTGATTGCTGAATAAAATATTGAGCTGCTTTTGGAGGGTGGGGTTTTTCTCCCGAAAGGGTTTTCCCCACGTAAATCATTGTGTTGTGGTATGAATGTTATTATATCTATTTCTATTTTCTGTAACTGTTGTAATGATCTGAAAAAGTTTTGCATTACCCTCCTCTCAAGGTTAGTGTAGGAAGTTGTTTCCGCTACTTAACTTCCTTACACCCTCTTAGTTTGCTACATGTTGCCAACAACATGTTAGACCCAGCAACAAACATGTCATCAACATAAAGTAACAAGATAATATAACTGTCATTATCCAATCTCCTAAAGCAAACACAATGATCCAAATGGCATCTATGGTAACCTTGTTCAGCCATGAAACTATCAAATTTCAAATACCATTGTTGGGGTGCTTGCTTTAGGCCATACAAACTCTTCTTCAACCTGCATACTAATTCCTCTTAACCTTTGACCTCATATCCCTATGCTTGCTGCATGTAGATTTTCTCCTCCAAATCCCCATGGAGAAATTTTTTTTTAATATCTATTTGTTCAAGATGCAAGTTTTCTACAATGACAAGACTTAAAACAGTTCTAATTGAAGTCATTTTTACAACTTGAGAAAATATTTCATCAAAATCTATACCCTTTTTCTATGTAAAACCTTTTACCAAGAGTCTGGCCTTATATCTTTTATGTCCTCCATCCTCCTCCTTCAGCCTATAGACCCATTTATTTGGCAAGGCTCTTTTTCTTATATGTAATGGGACTAAGTCCCAAGTTTGATTCTTCATCAAGGAATCCATTTCCTCTTTCATTCCTAGCTCCCATTGTTGTTTGGAATCCACTTGTATTTCTTCTTCATATCCTTCTGGTTCACCAGAATCAGTTAATAAAATAGAATGCAAAGAAGGAGAAAATCTTTCAGGGGGTCTACTTAACCTTGTAGAACGTCTAACACTTGCAAGATTTTGTGGGATATTTTGTTGTTGTTGAGCACCAAGTACCAATGGCATTCTTTTTTCACAAATCTCATCCAGCACCACATATTCCTTTTTTAACTATTCATGCTTCTTTTCCTACATTTATTCTTTATACATGACCTTCTCATTGAATATAATATCTCTCCTTCTAATTATTTTCTGATTTTCAAAATACCATAACCGATAACCAAAGTCATACATTCCATATCCAATGAAGGTAATTTTTTTAGATTTAGCATCAAGCTTGGTTCTATTTTCTTTATCAGCATGGACAAAAGCTTGACAACCAAAGGTTTTCAGAAAAGAATATTTTACCTTTTTACCAGTCCATGCCTCCTTTGTAATGCCACCATCCAAAGGTTTTGAAGATCCTTTATTTATCAAATAAATAGCAGTATGTACAACATCTACCCAAAAATGTAGGGGTAGTCCAACATGCAATCTCATGCTCCTTGCACGGTCCATGATGGTCCTATTCATTCTCTCAGACACACCATTTTGTTGTGGGATTCCTAGAACTATATTTTGCCTTTGGATTCCATTGAAAGAGAAGTAATCTTCAAATGCTTTGCTGCAATACTCACTTCCATTATCAGATTTGAGACACTTCAACCAAAGCTTTTTGTTTCTTAAAAGTTTCAAAAACATCTGATTTCTGATTTAGGAAATATACCCATGTTTTCTTGGTTGCATCATCTATAAAAATAACATAATAACAAGAGCCACCAAGAGATGATACCTGAGCTGGTCCCCATACATCTAAATGCACAAGCTCTAATTTCTCACTCTTCTTCTCTTTCCTAACCTTGAGAAATATGACTCTTTTGTATTTATCATAAATATAATTTTCACAGAACTCTAAATCAATCTGTTTCAATCCTGGCAACAAATTTTCAAAGTGAAGGATTTTGATCCCTTTCTCACTCATGTGCCCAAGTCTATGATGCCCCAATTTTGAATCCAGTGAAAACTTTAAGAAACCCCCTATCAAAAAATTGTATAAAATCTTGACGAATCTTTCCTTTTTTTTAATAAAAAATATTAATTTTATTGGCGAATTAATTCATATCAAATTTTGTTGGTAGAAAATATTGGTGAATATTGGAAAATAATAAGAGAATGCATTAATTACTATTCAAAATCCTTTCATTTAAAAAAATAGTTCTTTATAGAAAAGTAGGGGCTTGAAGGTGGAAATCATTAATGAGAAGTAGGATCCTAGGGTAGTATGGATCACAGGACTCTCAATGGGTAGGTGATGAGGCTGTATAGGAGTCTGATTTATTTAGTTTCTACCATTAATTTAAAATAATGTAATAGCCATCTTTGTATTTTGTGAAATAAAATGTATCAACAATTGTCATTGGCATCAACAATTCAAAAGAAATTTCAACTCTCACAAGCATTACAACTTGTAGGTACAATTTACCTCATGGAATACAATGAAGGTTACTGTATTATATTTTAAATCAATGGTGGCAACTAAATATTTGTGAGGCCCTACCCCGACCCATCCTATCTCTTCAGTTATTTTCATTTTGGAACTATTTTGGATACTAGTTTGGACACACTATGGATATAGAACTTTTCATGATTCCGCGATTTTGGTAACATTGATATATGTGGATGCTTCATTTCTATGCCTTGTGGATTATAGAATATTATATGATTCTAGATTAGGGTAATATTGTGATGATGCAGGTTATTATCTGAATTTCAGGAATTGTTATAATGTTAGAAAAATATTTGCATATCTTGTAGATGGATCAAATTTCGAGGATTATGAGGAAATTGCTTTGAATTGTGACAAATTATATTTCATAATGTTAAGTCTTTGTAGAATGAATGTATTGCATTCTGATTTTGTGATTTTATATATTATATGAGGCTATTTGGGAAGTACTAATGTTTAAATTGAGATGTGCAGGAAAATATCCATGTGACCATGGAAATATTAGGGAGAATCAAGCCTAGGCCAATGTGCGTTAGTAAAACCAGGGGTTGTCTATTTGGAGAGACAACACCCCGTATGTACTGTATTTTATTCGTAAATGTAAAATGTTGCATGAGTGTAATTTGTATTTATTGGATTATTTAAATTGTTTAAGGGACAATTGCCATGTGTTTATTGTGATGTGGAATTATGTTGTAGTGTCACTTGACACCTATGTAGTATGTTGTGTTGGCAATTTGTCATGTCACCTTTTTGAAAGTTTTATTTTTGTTAATGGTTATATCCCCTAATTATCCTTGAAGGAACCAAGAAATCTAGGTTAGAGAGCCACAAGGAAGGTCAACTCAGAGTTGACCCGTAGGTTAACTTCAGGTGGACTTTCTGAAGGTCAAATCAACTCCTAGAGTCAATTTTAGAGCTTTTCTATTAGGCCTCATGGGGTACCTATGGGTGAAGGCCAAAATTGGCCATGTGTCTTTCCCTTAGGACTTGTTTAACCACCCAAAAAAGTGGTTTTCCCAAGATGGACGAATTCCATCTATAGGAGTGCCATCCTTGGAAGGAGAACCTTCTTGGAGATAGTAATCCCTCTTCCCCATTCCATTTCCCTTCTCTAGGCACCTAGGTTAGGGAGTGTGTAAGACCTAGGGAAGACCAACCCAATGGGAGATCACTCACTCTATCCAAGAGGTTGGAAGGAGTGAGAGAGGCCTTCTTAGGCTAAGAATGGAAGCTTAGTGAGTTAATCACCCACTCTCCACTTTTGGAGATTTTTGGAAAAATTTGAAAGGAAAAAACCAGTTTTAGAAAATTTAGAGGAATTTGGTGGCCAAGATTTGCAGAAAGTTGTGTGGATTGGGCAGCTCATCTTCAACCAAGTTTAGAATACCTATTGGCAGAATAAGGTTGGTTGTTATCTCCTCTTGTTTATGTTGTCTATGTTAGTTATGTTGTTTTGTTGAAGGAAAGATTTGCTTGTAAAGAAAGTGTGTATGTGAATTGTTGTTGAAGAAAATAATGTGTAGTTTTATTTCTATGTTTTTCTGTTTTGTGTTTTTGTTTTGGGAGTGTCCAAGATCTCCTACTCTTGGGAGAGTAGGATGATCTTGGGGTGGAAGAAGCATGACAGCCTTGGGTGAGAGGCTCTCCTTAAGGAGAGTGATCTCAAGGGTGTCCTTTGTGACCCTTGCTGCATAGCCTTGTGTATGCATTTGGGGGTCATAAGGGGAGAGAAATGGCTTTGAGCCTTTGGGGGGGCATAAGGTGGTTGGGATGAATTCTGATTGAGTATTTTGTGTTGCCATGAGGTGGCTTGTGATATATATTTTTTTTGGCTGCAGTCTCCCCAATGGTACTTGGTCCACTTCCACCCATAGATTGATCTCCACAAATGTGGTGATAGTGTAGCTTGGGATGGGAAAGTGCATGTGTTGTGTGTTTTCCCTATTGTTGTGTTGTATTGCCTGATTGTAACCCGTCTAGGTCTTGGTTCTCCTAGCTCAGGGGTGGCTTCTGGTAAGCCTAGGCTGGGAGGTGAGCATCCCATGGTCACAGTCCTAAAATCTACTTGCAGGTGGCTTGGGAAAAAGACTAGGAGTTGCAGATTTTGTGTTGCAGACTCCTATTTCAGATTTCTGATTTTTATTTGAATGCAGAAAAGAAGAAAGAAATGTAACTTTATGATTTGTAGCAAAAAAAAAAGAAGAGAAAGTGCAGATGTAAATATAGGACTTAAAAGGATTCTGTTTCTGTTTAAATAAATGTAGTTAATATTTTCTGTGTAAAAGATTAGAGAAAAGGGGACTGTTAGACTATTTACCCATTTTTCATATTTGGGTTATTGTAACTATCATTCTGGAAAAAAAAAAAAACAATGTAAATGTGACTTTTATTATATTTGATGACTATTGTGTTTGTGGTAGTCTACATTTAAATCTGGTTTGTAACATGTTATTTACTGCAATATTAAAGAAAAGAAAACAAAAAAAAAAGGGATGCATTAGGAGTTCTTATTCAATATTTACTAGTTTTATTTACTGCAAATGTTAAAGAAAGAAAAAAAAGAAGAAATGCAGTAGGGTTATTATTTACTTGCATAGTGTAAATTCTGTAATTTTATGACTGTTTTAAAAAGAAAAGAGAGAACTAGTATTGTCTTTATTTCTCACTATTAATTTGCACAATTTAGATTTCTGTTATTTTATGACTGAAAAAAAAAGATAAAAAGGGGGTAAACAGAATTTGTTTTATTTCTGTAGAAAACTTTAAATAAAAGAAATAAATAAATAGATCTATTCTAAATGCTGTTAGAAGACTAAAAACGGAATGTAGAGGGTTAAAAACCTCAGATCAATATAAGGGTTTTAACCCTATTACTTCAACATCTAGTCATATATATCTTTGTATGTATATAAGTATATATATTGAAAATATATACCTATATAGATATAAAATATATATATATATAAGCTTCCTGTAATGTGCATACCCCTGTAACAACAAAATAAAGGATGCTTTTTGAACTTGTGCATCTCTGTTTCAAACATATAAAATATAATGCAGAATAAACCCTTATATATATATATATATATATAACCTTTGACCTCATATCCCTATGCTTGCTGCATGTAGATTTTCTCCTCCAAATCCCCATGGAGAAATTTTTTTTTAATATCTATTTGTTCAAGATGCAAGTTTTCTACAATGACAAGACTTAAAACAGTTCTAATTGAAGTCATTTTTACAACTTGAGAAAATATTTCATCAAAATCTATACCCTTTTTCTATGTAAAACCTTTTACCAAGAGTCTGGCCTTATATCTTTTATGTCCTCCATCCTCCTCCTTCAGCCTATAGACCCATTTATTTGGCAAGGCTCTTTTTCTTATATGTAATGGGACTAAGTCCCAAGTTTGATTCTTCATCAAGGAATCCATTTCCTCTTTCATTCCTAGCTCCCATTGTTGTTTGGAATCCACTTGTATTTCTTCTTCATATCCTTCTGGTTCACCAGAATCAGTTAATAAAATAGAATGCAAAGAAGGAGAAAATCTTTCAGGGGGTCTACTTAACCTTGTAGAACGTCTAACACTTGCAAGATTTTGTGGGATATTTTGTTGTTGTTGAGCACCAAGTACCAATGGCATTCTTTTTTCACAAATCTCATCCAGCACCACATATTCCTTTTTTAACTATTCATGCTTCTTTTCCTACATTTATTCTTTATACATGACCTTCTCATTGAATATAATATCTCTCCTTCTAATTATTTTCTGATTTTCAAAATACCATAACCGATAACCAAAGTCATACATTCCATATCCAATGAAGGTAATTTTTTTAGATTTAGCATCAAGCTTGGTTCTATTTTCTTTATCAGCATGGACAAAAGCTTGACAACCAAAGGTTTTCAGAAAAGAATATTTTACCTTTTTACCAGTCCATGCCTCCTTTGTAATGCCACCATCCAAAGGTTTTGAAGATCCTTTATTTATCAAATAAATAGCAGTATGTACAACATCTACCCAAAAATGTAGGGGTAGTCCAACATGCAATCTCATGCTCCTTGCACGGTCCATGATGGTCCTATTCATTCTCTCAGACACACCATTTTGTTGTGGGATTCCTAGAACTATATTTTGCCTTTGGATTCCATTGAAAGAGAAGTAATCTTCAAATGCTTTGCTGCAATACTCACTTCCATTATCAGATTTGAGACACTTCAACCAAAGCTTTTTGTTTCTTAAAAGTTTCAAAAACATCTGATTTCTGATTTAGGAAATATACCCATGTTTTCTTGGTTGCATCATCTATAAAAATAACATAATAACAAGAGCCACCAAGAGATGATACCTGAGCTGGTCCCCATACATCTAAATGCACAAGCTCTAATTTCTCACTCTTCTTCTCTTTCCTAACCTTGAGAAATATGACTCTTTTGTATTTATCATAAATATAATTTTCACAGAACTCTAAATCAATCTGTTTCAATCCTGGCAACAAATTTTCAAAGTGAAGGATTTTGATCCCTTTCTCACTCATGTGCCCAAGTCTATGATGCCCCAATTTTGAATCCAGTGAAAACTTTAAGAAACCCCCTATCAAAAAATTGTATAAAATCTTGACGAATCTTTCCTTTTTTTTAATAAAAAATATTAATTTTATTGGCGAATTAATTCATATCAAATTTTGTTGGTAGAAAATATTGGTGAATATTGGAAAATAATAAGAGAATGCATTAATTACTATTCAAAATCCTTTCATTTAAAAAAATAGTTCTTTATAGAAAAGTAGGGGCTTGAAGGTGGAAATCATTAATGAGAAGTAGGATCCTAGGGTAGTATGGATCACAGGACTCTCAATGGGTAGGTGATGAGGCTGTATAGGAGTCTGATTTATTTAGTTTCTACCATTAATTTAAAATAATGTAATAGCCATCTTTGTATTTTGTGAAATAAAATGTATCAACAATTGTCATTGGCATCAACAATTCAAAAGAAATTTCAACTCTCACAAGCATTACAACTTGTAGGTACAATTTACCTCATGGAATACAATGAAGGTTACTGTATTATATTTTAAATCAATGGTGGCAACTAAATATTTGTGAGGCCCTACCCCGACCCATCCTATCTCTTCAGTTATTTTCATTTTGGAACTATTTTGGATACTAGTTTGGACACACTATGGATATAGAACTTTTCATGATTCCGCGATTTTGGTAACATTGATATATGTGGATGCTTCATTTCTATGCCTTGTGGATTATAGAATATTATATGATTCTAGATTAGGGTAATATTGTGATGATGCAGGTTATTATCTGAATTTCAGGAATTGTTATAATGTTAGAAAAATATTTGCATATCTTGTAGATGGATCAAATTTCGAGGATTATGAGGAAATTGCTTTGAATTGTGACAAATTATATTTCATAATGTTAAGTCTTTGTAGAATGAATGTATTGCATTCTGATTTTGTGATTTTATATATTATATGAGGCTATTTGGGAAGTACTAATGTTTAAATTGAGATGTGCAGGAAAATATCCATGTGACCATGGAAATATTAGGGAGAATCAAGCCTAGGCCAATGTGCGTTAGTAAAACCAGGGGTTGTCTATTTGGAGAGACAACACCCCGTATGTACTGTATTTTATTCGTAAATGTAAAATGTTGCATGAGTGTAATTTGTATTTATTGGATTATTTAAATTGTTTAAGGGACAATTGCCATGTGTTTATTGTGATGTGGAATTATGTTGTAGTGTCACTTGACACCTATGTAGTATGTTGTGTTGGCAATTTGTCATGTCACCTTTTTGAAAGTTTTATTTTTGTTAATGGTTATATCCCCTAATTATCCTTGAAGGAACCAAGAAATCTAGGTTAGAGAGCCACAAGGAAGGTCAACTCAGAGTTGACCCGTAGGTTAACTTCAGGTGGACTTTCTGAAGGTCAAATCAACTCCTAGAGTCAATTTTAGAGCTTTTCTATTAGGCCTCATGGGGTACCTATGGGTGAAGGCCAAAATTGGCCATGTGTCTTTCCCTTAGGACTTGTTTAACCACCCAAAAAAGTGGTTTTCCCAAGATGGACGAATTCCATCTATAGGAGTGCCATCCTTGGAAGGAGAACCTTCTTGGAGATAGTAATCCCTCTTCCCCATTCCATTTCCCTTCTCTAGGCACCTAGGTTAGGGAGTGTGTAAGACCTAGGGAAGACCAACCCAATGGGAGATCACTCACTCTATCCAAGAGGTTGGAAGGAGTGAGAGAGGCCTTCTTAGGCTAAGAATGGAAGCTTAGTGAGTTAATCACCCACTCTCCACTTTTGGAGATTTTTGGAAAAATTTGAAAGGAAAAAACCAGTTTTAGAAAATTTAGAGGAATTTGGTGGCCAAGATTTGCAGAAAGTTGTGTGGATTGGGCAGCTCATCTTCAACCAAGTTTAGAATACCTATTGGCAGAATAAGGTTGGTTGTTATCTCCTCTTGTTTATGTTGTCTATGTTAGTTATGTTGTTTTGTTGAAGGAAAGATTTGCTTGTAAAGAAAGTGTGTATGTGAATTGTTGTTGAAGAAAATAATGTGTAGTTTTATTTCTATGTTTTTCTGTTTTGTGTTTTTGTTTTGGGAGTGTCCAAGATCTCCTACTCTTGGGAGAGTAGGATGATCTTGGGGTGGAAGAAGCATGACAGCCTTGGGTGAGAGGCTCTCCTTAAGGAGAGTGATCTCAAGGGTGTCCTTTGTGACCCTTGCTGCATAGCCTTGTGTATGCATTTGGGGGTCATAAGGGGAGAGAAATGGCTTTGAGCCTTTGGGGGGGCATAAGGTGGTTGGGATGAATTCTGATTGAGTATTTTGTGTTGCCATGAGGTGGCTTGTGATATATATTTTTTTTGGCTGCAGTCTCCCCAATGGTACTTGGTCCACTTCCACCCATAGATTGATCTCCACAAATGTGGTGATAGTGTAGCTTGGGATGGGAAAGTGCATGTGTTGTGTGTTTTCCCTATTGTTGTGTTGTATTGCCTGATTGTAACCCGTCTAGGTCTTGGTTCTCCTAGCTCAGGGGTGGCTTCTGGTAAGCCTAGGCTGGGAGGTGAGCATCCCATGGTCACAGTCCTAAAATCTACTTGCAGGTGGCTTGGGAAAAAGACTAGGAGTTGCAGATTTTGTGTTGCAGACTCCTATTTCAGATTTCTGATTTTTATTTGAATGCAGAAAAGAAGAAAGAAATGTAACTTTATGATTTGTAGCAAAAAAAAAAGAAGAGAAAGTGCAGATGTAAATATAGGACTTAAAAGGATTCTGTTTCTGTTTAAATAAATGTAGTTAATATTTTCTGTGTAAAAGATTAGAGAAAAGGGGACTGTTAGACTATTTACCCATTTTTCATATTTGGGTTATTGTAACTATCATTCTGGAAAAAAAAAAAAACAATGTAAATGTGACTTTTATTATATTTGATGACTATTGTGTTTGTGGTAGTCTACATTTAAATCTGGTTTGTAACATGTTATTTACTGCAATATTAAAGAAAAGAAAACAAAAAAAAAAGGGATGCATTAGGAGTTCTTATTCAATATTTACTAGTTTTATTTACTGCAAATGTTAAAGAAAGAAAAAAAAGAAGAAATGCAGTAGGGTTATTATTTACTTGCATAGTGTAAATTCTGTAATTTTATGACTGTTTTAAAAAGAAAAGAGAGAACTAGTATTGTCTTTATTTCTCACTATTAATTTGCACAATTTAGATTTCTGTTATTTTATGACTGAAAAAAAAAGATAAAAAGGGGGTAAACAGAATTTGTTTTATTTCTGTAGAAAACTTTAAATAAAAGAAATAAATAAATAGATCTATTCTAAATGCTGTTAGAAGACTAAAAACGGAATGTAGAGGGTTAAAAACCTCAGATCAATATAAGGGTTTTAACCCTATTACTTCAACATCTAGTCATATATATCTTTGTATGTATATAAGTATATATATTGAAAATATATACCTATATAGATATAAAATATATATATATATAAGCTTCCTGTAATGTGCATACCCCTGTAACAACAAAATAAAGGATGCTTTTTGAACTTGTGCATCTCTGTTTCAAACATATAAAATATAATGCAGAATAAACCCTTATATATATATATATATATATATATATATATATATATATATATATATATATATATATATATATATATATATATATATATATATATATATATCTGCAATCTAAAATCATACTCTGTGGATGCCTGTAGAAGAAAATATCTTCAAATTCATAACTGATATTGTGCATATTATATATATATATAAAATATACATTGATATTCAAAAATAAACACAACACATAAACTATGCCCCACGAAATATTTAAATGAAAAACAAAAAAAAATATATATAAGTTGGCTGAACCACTGTGTGTAAACACAGTGGACGGCTCACGGGCCGCGCCACTGTGTTTACCCATAGTGGACGGCACGGCAGCCGAGCCACTGTGTGTAAACACAGTGGGCGGTGCTCGGGCCGCACCACTGTGCTTACCCAAAGTGGACGGCACGGAGGGTGCCGCCACTGTGTGTAAGCACAGTGGACGGTCCGCGGCCGCCACTGTGCTTATACACAGTGGACGGCAACCGCCGTCACTGTGTATAAACACAGTGGTGACCGGGAGAGCCCGCGCCGCCTCCTCCTCTCAGTCACCCCCTTTGCGAAACCCTCAGCCTCTCCCCGCATGAAACCCTCCGCCTCCGTACCTGCAGTTACATTTCAAAAAAAAAAGAAAGAAAGCAAACAAAGAAAAAGGGGTAATATAAAACCCTAACCCATTCGGGTTAGGGTATAAAATGGTAAAGAGGAAATAAGGTAAGGGGTAAGATATAAAAAAAAAAGAGCAACCCTAACCCAATTTCGGGTTAGGGTTAGCATTTTAGGTAATTAGATATATATATATATATATATATATATATAGGAGATTTAGATTTGAAACACTAAAATTGATTTTTAATTTATAATGAGGGTTAGAATTTAAGAATTTATAATGTGATATATATATATATATATATATATATATATAAAAGGGAATTTAAATTGGAAATTTAAAGTTAGATTTTAGTATATAATTTGGGGTTAAGTTTATAATTGAAATATTATGGAATTTTGAACCCTGATTTTAATGTATATATTTGGGGACAAATTTAATAATTGGATTATTATGGGATTTTAGACTTTTGATAATAGGGGTTAATTTAATATTTGAATTATTATATGTCCTCATTCTTTAGAAATTTAATTTTAATTATTTCAAGGGGGTTAATAATAAAGGATTACTATAGTTGGATAAACTATACGTTTAACCCAGCAATATATTTAATTAATCAATGGACTTACCCCCCCCATATCAATGGACGTTAGGAAAATTTATTTAGGAACCTTAAGCCCTTGAGATCGATTTTTGGTCGGATTGAAAATTAATTGACAAAATCAAGGGGTTTAGGGAAAATCAGAATTTGGCCTTAGCTTATTGTCGGTTTTAGTGGGCAAATGACATTGTAGTAAATTGAAACCCTCATCGGGTGGATGCGTATAATAAATTTTATATAAGCATCAAATAATCATTAGCAATATCATTATATGACCTGGAATGATTTAATACGTTAAGATAGCCAATTATCCCTTGGTTTAATTAGCGACAACTTGTCTTAGGTAATTGAGCTAGCTAACTAATCGACAATGCAAATTAATCTTCACCAAATCAAGTCACTCGCTCGAGTTGGTTATTTAACTTAACCTTAGTAAGTAAGTTTATTACATCCTAGATAAGACAAAACTTTAGATACAGTTGTTATGTATTAGGATTTATAGCGAGTTCATGACGTCAAAAAAAAATTGTTGTTCCGTTTTTGTGCCCTAAAGTTTGGGCACGACAATATTGTTGATATAACCCTAAAGTAGCTAATAATTATGATATATTATTGGCGAATTAATTTAGATTTCTACAATAAATTATAAAATGTTGGTGAATCTGATCCAATCATGTATCAAATATTGTGGCAAATCTTTGAATTAAAAAAATTAATAAAATAAATTCTCTGGCAATTTATATGACACTAAAATAAAATATCGTAAAAATGTGGCGATTCAAGTCACCTTAAAAGTTGAAGTTATTAGCCAAATTTTGATTCCCAAATTTGAAAAAATAGCCAATTGGCGAATATGAGCCACTAAAGATTTCACTATTTGAATATGTCCTTGCAACATCTAAAGTAGCAGTCCCTGCAGCAACTTTTTTCTGTAGCAGCTAAGGTAGAATAAGTATTACCTGTACACAAATACAATGTGCCTACCTTTGCACCTTTAGCTACTACTAATGCATCTTTAATTACCTTCCAAACATTGTTTGTAAATGTAACCATGCAGCCTTCACTACCCATTTGTCCTATAGAAATTAATTTTCTTCTTAAATTAGGGACATGTCTTACCTCCTTCAGCAACTAGTCATTTCCATTCTGCAACTTGATTTTAATCTTGCCTTTTCCAATAATCTGACAAGGCTCATCATCGCCCAAATATACTTGTCCAAAATCACCTTGAACATAATCTAGAAAATATTTTCTATGGGGTGTAGCATTAAATGAAGCCCCTAAATCTATTACCCAAGAATCATTAACATTATCTAAACACATAATGAAGGCATCTTGTAAAGTATTACTTGCAACATTAGCTTCCTTACTGTCATCTTAATTTTTGTCTCCTTGTTTGTTTTTCTAAGACCAGCAATCTTTCTTTAAATGTCCTAGCTTTCTGTAGTACCAGCAATCCTTTCCTCCTCTAGATTGAGAGCATCCTTTCTCTGACTTCCCTCATGACTTCTCATGCCTAGGGCCTTTTCCTTTTTCTTTTGATCTTCCCCTGTTCTCTACATTCAAAACAATACCCGATGATGTTGAAGTCACACCTATGTTTTTCTATTGCATTTTCTCACTTAGGATAACACAAACATTATCATCAAATTTCAAAGTGTTTGTACTAGAGACAGAGTTACATACAGCCATAACCAAGCTATTCCAGCTTTCTGGCAAGCAACATAAAATTAAGAGGGTCCTAACTTCTTCATCAAAGTTAACTTTTACAGAAGTCAATTGGTTGGTAACTATATTAAATTCATTTAAATGGTCTGCAACAAATACTCCTTCACTCATTTTTATATCAAACAAATGCTTCATAAGAAATACCTTATTCAAAGCTGAGAGTTTCTTATATAGTTTAGCTAGTGTTGACATCAATTCTACAGTCACTATTGCTTTTGATATATTGAATGCTACAAACGTTCAGTGCAACGCATAACTGAATGGTTCCCAGTGCCTTTTGTCTAGAATATCCCAATCTTCATCTAACATCGTGGTCAGTTTCTTTGTCTTTCCTTCCAATGACCATCATAGATCCTTTTGATATAGGTAATCCTCCATCTGCATTTTCCATAATTGATAATTTCGACCATTGAACTTCTTGACCTTCAATTTGGTTTCTTCCATTGCTCCCACTCAAATCTAAAAGTCCCTGCCAATTTATAGAAATACACGACTCTGATATCAATTGTTAGGGTTTAGGCAGATCCGAAGCAAATACAAATTAACAATTATATGCAGATACAAACACAAAAGATGAAGAAAAATACATAACACAGATAACATAGAGATTTAACATGGCTCACCTAAGATGGGCTACATCCACAGAACATAGTCGTCCAATATTTTCTTATTATCTAGTAAATCAGTACAACACCATTCCCATGCCTTTTTACATTCCAACCACTTATAACATGCAATTTTTAGGGCAACATACAAAGTCAGCAATTTTTAGGGTTTTTTCAATGTCATTTTTTTTTTCAACAAAAAATAGCAAAACAAAATTTCCTTGAGGGTTGCGCCCTCGAACCCCCACTCAAGGCCTGACCCAACTCTGAAACCCAGCAAGGATAAATAACAAGTGTATAGTACTTTGCATGATCAGTCACCATATATCAACAATTATTAAAAAAATTTGTGAATATGAAATACACGCATGCATGTGCATGCACACATACACACGCACAAGGTTTCATAACAAAACAATATTAATTTTTGCTCAAGAAAAGTACCAAAAAAGCAACAACTTTTCTTTGTGTTTCACTTAATTTTTTTAGTGTCTCTTTTAAATACTTTATTTTCACCAAAGTAAATTATACTTATTCAAAAAAAACTAGTAACATATAAACTGTTGGAAATATGGATGGAGTAACTGAGAGGGGAGGGGTGAATCAGTTACCACAAAAATAAATCCACAAGTCCCTTAGATGTCTTAAATATAAACTGCTAAAACTCGGTAAATTAACTTATCAGTGTTCATTAAACATTAACATGCATAAAACAAATAACATGAACACAAGTAACACCAGATATAACGTGGAAACCCAATTTTGGGAAAACCACCAATGTAACTAGTTACTGATTTTCACTCTTCTGAAGTGAGCCCTATTAGGAGCCAACCCTGTTAAAGGTTACAAAACACACTGTTAGGTGTGACCCTGTTAGAGGATTTAATCACCCTGCTAGAAGTGGCCTTGTGAAAGGTCTTAAGAACAATTCAACCGAATTGTCACCTTGTCAGAGGATTTACAAGAATGGTTGTTAGACCAACTCTGTTAAGAGATTTCGGTATCACTGCTACAATGGTTAGAAAGCAACAATGAAGTGATCTGAATTAAATACAACTTATCTTGTTGATACAGATCTCTGTTCTGAGCCAATAGATCCTTACTGATCACATATATCTTTTCTGCGCCTCAAGGATATCACTGATCCTTCATCAGAATTCGCACATTTCTACTCCTTCACATTTCCATACTTTTCATACTTTTCCACACTTCGAAATCGCAACTTGATCTCTTATATATACCATTCAGGTTACCAAGTCGGCCCAATTACAAGTTAAAATAAATATTACATAGGTCGGCTACATATACAAGTTTCAATAAATAAATATTGCTTCGGTCGGCTGCATAAACATTTCACTGATGCTCGGTGAACACTGCTGATTCTTCGGTAATCGACTGAACTCGGTAAGTACTGCGAACTCGGTAAAGACTGACTTTCCTTCACATATTCTTCGAAGACCGACTGAACTCGGTAAAGACTGCGAACTCGGTATAGCATACTGGAGTGCTAGGTAGACTCTGTGACTTGCTTCTCTTACCGTCTGAACTCGGTAGACTCTGTCTAATTGCCTTGCCGAACATTCTGAGCTCGGTAGACTGATATGACATTTGTGTAACATCAAAGACAATACACAATTAAACAATTGTATCCAACAATAAACTACATCAATTTGATATAAATTTGGTTACTAACTTTTTATATATTTTACGGATAAACTCTTCGATTTGATATGTGAAGTTACCTTGTGTTTATTTAGAATTTTGATTACTAATTAATCATTTAATTTTGCCCATTATTATCTTATACACACTAAAAAATGTTATTAAATTAATTATGTGTTGATAGAAGTGATGGTGATTCTTCATATATTAATTCAAATTTTAAGGACATGAAAAGTGACTTCAATTATGATCTTTCTAATTTATATCTAAGCTTATGTTAATATCTGATGGGTTGCTCAAAAAATTAGGAGTCCTTAAAAGTCTCATGCCCATGTCATTATATAGATCAAGGTGACTTCAATACTATTATTGATCAATATAATAGAGAATAAAAGGTTGTTTAAGCTACTTAAGACAACCATCCTCAAAGGGTCCAATGAAGGGTTATGCAACCATGCAACTGATTGAATAAACACATAGCCTATAATGCTCACCAAAACACCCTAGAGAAAAATGACTAAACTAACTAACAAATATAGATAAAAAAAAAAAATCAAATATCTACCAATGCATAATATAAATCTACCATTACTTATATGTATGAATCATAACATATCATGATTGCATAAACAACTTAAACATAACCATGGTCTTACCAACATATATCGCAAGCAGAAATAACACCATAATCATTTTATCTCAAAACATACATGCATCCATTTACTCTATCCAAACTTTTCTTTCAATATAAGGAATACCATATTTCATCAATGAGTATTCAATTCTTCTACTTAATATCAATAAAATCCTAAGAACTATGACTCTTTTACCCAAATGGAGAGAAGATGAAGGAAGGACATTGCCAAACAATTAATGCATGCATATATAAATTATGCATGAACAATTTGAATTTCATAGACATGCCACATTTATCATACCATGCAGCCACTTACATCATTTTCTAAGATATGTAAATTCAACCTTTCATGAGGTCTCCTAACATTACAAATGCAGTTAGAAATCTCAAGTCCTTATTGAAAGATATGGTTTACTCAAACAATCTTTTCTTACATGCAAAAAAACACCCGATAGATCTATTTGGTACCCTTACTTCACTAGTTAACTTCCTTAAATTTTATATAGGAGAATAAAGTAAAGTTAAATTCTTCGATTTCACATCATGATCTACTCTATATCATTCTTATATACGTAATACAAACATTTCATCTTACTATTCATTAAGAATTCAATGCATCAAGCTAATCCGATAAACATAACATTAGTTAAGAGAATACATATAATTTTCTCTCATTTTATAGCATGGTCATTTATTTAGGGAAACCAACCTCTAATATTCAGAAAAGCACTATAAATTACAAAGAAAGCAAGATCATATGGAATCATATAGAAATCACTCACATCTAGCAGGCATGCATAAGAAATGAATACACATATTGCACATAATTATGATTTCTAGAGAGAATTAAGGAGAAAACACAGAGCATAGACATGTAAGATCTCCAGATTCTGGTGACCTTTTTCAAACACAAATCTCAAGAACAACTCAAGTCAAGAGGATATCATAGCACACCACACAAGACTAAGAGCAACAACCATAACCAGAGATCCCAGTGTTTGCAACATGATCTCTGATACCAAATGTAATGCCCGCCAAAATATAAAACCGACAAGGTGAACAGCTTAATCCTAGAGTATGAGAGGGAAACACATGCCATCTCCAACAACTTTTCATTGGGATAAATACACACTCAGACCTGTGAGACCAGGTGGAGTGATGTCTTCTACCTATAATCCTACATCCACCACTAAATGTAATACAACATATATACAACATATATACATCATAAATGATTAGATGAAGTGATAGAGAATCACAATGTCATATCATGCTCGCAATGAGTGGTATGACATCATCACTAATCATGAAGACACTAGAAGACAATCACAATCATCTAAGCATCAACTCAGTTATCATAATCACATAGTAGGGTTGGTGTAATCATAATGTCATCAAAATCCCCTAAGCAATATGATTCATCATAAATAATGAGCACATATAAACCATTAAATATAGGTTCATCATCAATATAGTCTAAGATGTATCAATCATCCACAAAAGTCATTAAATAGAATATGTCCATATAAAGTATCTACCATCATAAATATCATCTAAGATAGAAATCAAGTCATCACATAAGAGTCTATATATGTCTATTGATACATAAATCAAAATGAAAGTCTAGGAGGGACTAATGTCAAAGAGACTATCAGAGCACAAATCTAAAAGTGTTTATCATATCCTCTCACAAAGGATGAGTCGGGGAGGGGCACTACATACCCAAACTTAGTTATATTTTAATTGACAAGTTTTGCATTCATTCACAATTGGAATATATTAAAAGCTACTATGAATTAAATCCAACGTGTTATGCCTCAACCAATTAATTATAAATAAGAAAATTTTAGAATTTAGAAGACAATGTAATACAATGCCATGACAAGCTATCTTCTATTTTCTTCACTAACATCTAATAATATTTCATATTTTTTTATAAAATGGCTCCTTCCACTTAATGATCTCAAATAGCCACAAGTTTATTTAAACCTCAATGCCTCATGAAACATGTCGATTAGTCTTTTAGATTGAATGTGATGATGATAGATCCATAAATTTTAATGTAAATTCTTAACATAAGATCTTGTTGCCCCAAAGTACCTTGTAGTGTATTCCTCTATCATTGCACACTTCAAGAAGTTGACACAAGTCAAGATAATGAAACTAAGTGTTAGACAATTAAGCTATGATAATAACCACATATATGATAATAGAAATAATATATTGTAAAAGATAGATCTCACATGATATGAGATGTATGTTGGCCATGTTGGAATCAAGGAACACTAAGAGGGGGGGGGTGAATTGGTGTTCTGCAATTTTTAACTTTGTTAACTTGTTCTTTCAACCACTTGATGCAAATAAACAAAAGGAAAATGTAGAAACATAAAGCAATCAGTAACAACATCATAACACCAAGATTTTTATGTAGAAACCTGGTTAAGGAAAAAGCACGGTGAGGATGAACCCACAATATAAATATACTTTGTAGAAGTAT
This sequence comes from Cryptomeria japonica, assembly GCF_030272615.1. Taxonomy (NCBI): domain Eukaryota; kingdom Viridiplantae; phylum Streptophyta; class Pinopsida; order Cupressales; family Cupressaceae; genus Cryptomeria; species Cryptomeria japonica. Next base: position 681,533,009 of record NC_081411.1, read on the forward strand.
GAATAATATTGTATAGCAGAATTCACATGCATTCAGGTACACTACCTAGAGCTCACTACTCAAAATATAAAGGGCTACAACTCTAGGAAGACTCATTGTCTTACAATATCTTTTATAAAAGATAATTGGAATGTCTAAATTGAAAAAATAGCATCTACAAATGCCTGTACAGTTTCAGTTAAGCACAAAACACTAAATCTCACACTGCTATGTTGCATTGTTCTATTCTATTGTTATGCTATATTCCAGAGTACAAACCCTTCACATGAGTATGTGAAACTATGCACAATCTATCACAACACTTTCCACACATCTACCGATATCCAAAATGATCATATTCGTTGGTCTTATATATACACAACTTGAAATTAGGTCTTCTACATGTCGGCTTCAAGAACACTTTATAAATAATGAAACGTGTATACCAATTCAGCTCAATTCAAACTCCAATGCATATGTGGACCAAAAATAATTGTCCACATGCTACCAGAATTGTCTAGCAACACACCACAATCACATAACTGAGCACCACAATCAATCCACATAATCCCTACAATGATCATTTACATAATACTACTAAACTACTCTGTCAAACTGAGAACCAACACACCAGATCATCTAACTCAACCATGAGTCAACCCTAGATGCAACAAACCTAGAATATGGTAGATAACACATCCATAATGCTTCCCTAAGATCCACAACACAAGATATAAACCTATATTGTAGTATGGATCGATCAACCTGTTCTCTATCAAATACTTTATTTTCCAGTCTATCAGACTTAACCAAAATCAATCATGCTTTCGATATGAACAAATTGAACTATGTGGACCGGTGCATTAGCATTAGTTATCGTCAATGACAACATTGGTTCATCTATGGAGTGTCTCTTGCCAACAATATCCCCCATTGGCATTGATGGCCACACTTAGTGAAAAATGACTAAGTGTCAGAACCAAAACCAAAACACTATACGCTACAACCAAAAATCTAACAACCAAACTCCAAAAGTCAAAAACTCCCCCTAAGGTCAACATTTTTCACTATCCTACACTCTCCCTTTGACATCGATGGAAAAAATGAGGTTTTGGAAACTAAACATCTCATCAAAAGTTTATGTACAATCCCGAATATATACACATAGACTATGCATATTTATATGAACTTAAATAAATCAGCAAAAAGATTCTTCAACAAGGCATAGTCACTATCCCAATTCTTCTTCATGCCTTCCAAAATGGATATGTGACCACTGAATAACAAATCCTATACCTTAGCTATTTCTAGATCTGTCGGATCAAATGTGATTGTTGCATCATTAGCTTCACTCAAGGCACTCATCATTGTCTCCATTTTAGGTGCAATAAGACACCTAATTTCACTTACTTTGCTAATCATCTTGTCCTTCTCATACATCAGATTCTTGATTTTGTCAAGTATTGGAATCACTTGACTCTCCTGAGTACTCACTGATGTTGCTAACAGAGGATCAAAGGACCGTTATATGGTTGCCAATTTGTCTTCATTGTCCTTGATCTCCTTATCAAAATTGCTAACAAAATTAGATAATGACAAGCATGACTTATATACATTTCCGACTTCAGTCAAAATTTCCTCAATGATCTTAATGCATGTAATCAACAACTTTCTATCACTTAAATTTACATTTTCAACATATCAAACCTTTTGATGTCAAGCTCCTTTCGGACTAAGGCCTCTCCTGATTTTTCAAGTGTTTCAAAATGTTATTTACAACGCTAATCAAGAATTTGAATTGGCCAGTGATAACTCAATGATGAACGAATAGTACCAAACCGGTACTGAGAGGGGGGGGTGAATCAGTATAGACAAAATACAAACCTAAACTGGTTCAGCAGCAATCACTCCAAATGACTGGCAAACAGTGACACAGGTTTGAAACAGAGTGCAACCAGTAAAACTCAGAACAACTAAAACAATCATAAACCGATTACTCACTGAGCTTTCCACTCAACTCAGAACTACACTACCATTTCACCCTTATGTATGAACAAGTAATCTATCATCATATCTTCACAACAGCTAGTTCAACATATTTTATTGACAGGCATAAAACACAGAACCATCATATGCTTAACAGGTAATAACAAAGCATCACAAGATAAAAGCATCACACATGACACACATATTTTTCACGTGGAAACCCAATTGGGAAAAACCACAGTGGGGATGAATACCCACAAGCTTGTTGTTGAACTCTTTGGAAGTTCGCTCTGTTAGAAGCCTTGTCCAGTTAAAGACATTACAAAAGGTACTGCTAGGAACTGATCCTGTTAGAGATCACCCGGTTAAGGGTTAAACCCTGTTAGAGGATTTCAAGAACCCAATAGCTAAAGGATTTCCAGAGCTCACTAGCTTTCCAGATGTCAATAACTTTGAGTTACCTTGTTAAGGGATTTACAACAAGCCAGTTAAGGCTACACTGTTAGGGGATTTTCCAATTGTTGAGGTGGTTAGAGATCAATAGGTATTACAATGATCTGGTAATAGCACTCAATGCCAATGCAGATCCAATTAAGCTCCTCTTCACCTTCTGCACTTACACTCTACAGGTATCACTTCTCTCCTCTGGTTTGGCAAGAATCTCGTATCCCTTCTCTTGGATACTCACACATAGCTTTTTGCCAACAACCTCTGAATGAATCACAACATTGACCTTATAGGACAACAGATAGGTCGGTAGCATAAACCCTAAACCCTAGACTTGTTAGGTTAAGGAATTCAAACAGTTCAATCTTGATTGTTGATCATACTATATTAAATGCAATAGATCTTGAATAAAACTCAAGACATTCTCCATCATTCATTATCCACCAATTTCATGGCAGCTGATAATCCATCACGTGTTTTCACTGTTTACAAACTTCGCACATTCCCAAGGTAGATAGGGATAGTCTTCTTCATGCAAGATCCTTCATGTGCACAAGGTTGACGTGGCAACATGATCTATTCTTTGTTATACTCTTAGTCATTACACAAAGATCACTGGTTGAGCCATACAGGCTTGAAGCACTTCAACTGGAAACCCTGAAGTTGAGACTACCAACCGGTAGTCATACAATGCTTCCATGTGCCAATTCCCATAACCCTATGACAGTTCATCTTGAACAAGCACACCACTTCACTTTGGCACAAATGTCGGTTCACAGTGTTATACTGGTTCTCACATATGCTGGTTCATACCTCTTCAACATATTGACATCAATGACAACATAGAATGTCATACAATGTCATTATGTCCACATACCAGTTCACATAATGCCAACAATCTCCCCCTTTGGCATTGATGGCAATATACAAAGATATCTCTCCACTTCACATTTTCTCCCCTAATTTCTACAGATATCTTCTCCGCTTGACATCTTCTCCCCCTTTAACAACAATGCCAAAGTGGAGGCACAAGCTTCTCAGTTCCATTATGCTGCTCCCCCTGAGGAGTAGCATCCTTCAACACATCAATCCTGAAGAAAGATTTAACTATGCAATACATGACTGATGTGGAGAATATACCTTTAGTTCACCTCTTGAAGGGGCAGTACCCCTAATTCACCTCTTAAGTATGTAAATGTAGTCTTTCGAAGAGGCTTGGTGAATATGTCTGCTAACTGCTCTTTACTGGACACATGCTCCAGTGCAATCTCTTTGTTCTGAACCTTTTCCCTTAAGAAATGATACTTAAGCTCAAAGTGCTTGGTTCTAAAATGTAAAACTGAATTCTTTGAAATATTGATAGCACTTGTGTTATCACAGAATATACTTACTGGTTTAGGTACAGGGATTTTGAAGCCTTTCAGTACATGCTTCATCCAAATTGTCTGAGTGTAGTTCATGAAAGCTGCAACATACTCTACTTCCACTGTAGACTAAGAGATACAACTCTTCTTTTTACTCATCCATGAGACTAGTCTACCACCAAGGAAGAATGCACCACCGGTTGTGCTCTTCTGGTCATCTACATTACCAGCCCAATCAGCATCTATGAACACTTGCAAGTTGAAGTCCTTGCTATAAGGATACCACAATCCATAGTCAATAGTTCCCTTCAGATACCTAAGAATCTACTTGACTGCAACCAAGTGGGATTCTCTTGGACTTTTCTGGAACCTTGCAGTAATGCCAATTGCATGTGCAATATCCGGTCTGCTATGTATTACATAATGCAGCTTACCAATCATTGATCGGTATTCCTTCTCATCAACCAATGCAGAGTCATCCTCTTTGGATAGTTTACAACCGGTCACCATCGGTGTACCAACTGGTTTGCTATCTTCCATGCCAAAGGTCTTCAACACCTCTTTGACATATTTGGACTGAGTGATAAAGATTCCATCCTTCATCTATTGAATCTGTAGTCCAAAGAAGAACTTAATCTCCCCTATGAGTGACATCTCAAACTCTTCCTTCATCTCATCAGCAAACTCATGACTCATCTTGTCATCACCACCAAAGATAATGTCATCAACAAATACCTCATAGATCAGGATTTGATCTCCTTCAAACTTCAAGTAGATATTGCTATCTTCACTTGTTCTCTCAAATCCAATCTTCACAAGATGGGAATGTAGGCACTCATACCATGCCCTAGGTGCTTTCTTTAGACCATATAAGGCTTTATGTAGCCTACATACCATGTCACTATCTTCAAATAGGGCAAACCCATCTGGCTGCTCAATATACACCTCCTCTTCAAGTACACCATTTAGGAATGCAGATTTTACATCCATTTGATATACTTTGAAGCCTTTAAAAGATGCATATGCAAGAAGCATACGAACTCCTTCCAATCTGGCTACAGGAGCAAAGGTTTCTCCATAGTCTTCTCCTTCTTCTTGAGCATATCCTTTGCACACCAATCTGGCTTTATTCCTAATCACTATGTCATCCTCATTCAGCTTGTTTCTGAACACCCATTTGGTGCCAATGACATTTTTATGCTCTGGTCTAGGTACCAAGGACCATGTACCATTTTTCTCTATCTGGTCAAGTTCCTCTTCCATTGCCTTGATCCAGTCTTCATCTTTATGAGCCTCTTTAAATGATTTAGGCTCAAATTCAGAGATCATACATGAGTTTTCTCTGATCTTTCTTCTTGTAAGGATTCCTACATCCTTATCTCCTATGATCTGCTTAGGATCATGAATCATCTTGACATACCAAGGAATGGTCTTGACTGGTTCTTCTTGCTTTTCCTCTTCATCCTCATCTTCATCAGTATCAGCATTCACCAGTTCAGGAACACTGTTACTAGTACTTGGTTGACTGACAACCGGTTCCCAGAAGGTTGCAACCGGTTCATTTACAGTTTGCTCACTACCAATTTCCTCAGTTTTCTCAGAGGATTCATCAACTCTTACATTGATACTTTCCATAATTCTCTAAGTCCTATTGTTGTAACACTTGAGAGCTTTACTCTTGGTGGAATATCCTAGAAATATTCCCTCATCGCATTTAGCTTCAAATTTGCCCTAATGTTCACTCCTCTTGATGTAACATTTGCTACCAAATACCCTAAAGTTGCTAACCATAGGTGTCTTACCGGTCCAATACTCATAAGGAGTTTTGTCCTTACCTCGCTTGATGAGTGCCCGGTTCATTGTGTAGAATGCAGTGCTCACCGCTTCTCTCCAAAAGGTGTGAGCTACCTTTCCTTGAATCAACATGGTTCTAGCCGCTTCAACCACAGTCTGGTTATTCCTCTCTGCTAGGCCATTCTGTTGTGGAGTCTAGGGGGTACAAAGTTGCCTCTTGATGCCAAATTCTTCACAATACTTGTTGAATTCATCGGAAGTGAATTCCCCTCCTTGATCAGTTCTGAGACACTTGATCCTTTTACCACTTTCCTTCTCCACTAATGCTCTGAAATCTTTGAACTTCACAAAGGCTTCAGACTTGTCTTTCAAGAATGTCACCCACATCACTCTTGAGTAGTCATCAGTGAGAATCATGAAGTACCTATCACCCTACACACTTCTAGTTTTCATAGGACCACACAAATCAGTATGCACAAGATCAAGCAAGTTGTCAGCAGTGAAAGATTTACCTTTAAAGGTTGAGGAAGTCATTTTCCCCAATTTACACTCTCTACAAAAGGTATTATCCAATTTGCTTAGCACCGACAACCCTCTAACTGTCTTGATCTTACTAGCCTTCATAATGTTATCAAAGTTTACATGGGAGAGTCTCCTATGCCATATCCAGCTATCATCAAACTTAGCCATAAGACATGTACTTATATTTGCATTCAGATGAAATATGTTACCTTTGGTCTACATGCCGGTGGCCACCAATTCACCATCTTTTCAATTGATTCTGCAAACTCCATTATTGAATTCCAGAGTGAGGCCACTGTCATTTAGTTGGGCAACACTCAGAAGGTTGTGTTTGAGACCATCAACCTAGTACACATTGTCAGCACTTCTCTTTCCATTTAGAGAGATGGACCCTTTGCCTTTGACCATGCATGGTGCATCATTGCCAAAGTGAACCACACCACCATCATACTCCTCCAAGGATAGAAACTTGCTCCGGTCACCAGTCATATGGTAATAATGGCCACTGTCAATGATCAACTCATTGGAATTATCAAACCGAGAGACAAGAGCCTTCTTGTCTGACACATCTTCTTTTATAGCAACAAACACAATATCTTCATTTTCTTCATCCTCTGATTCTTCATCCGTGACACCTTCATCAACTACCACAAAACAATTTCTCCAATTTCCTCGTTTGAATTTCCCAAACCTTTTTGGTTTGTCCTTGTTATCGCCATTAGGATAGTTCATAGCAATATGTCCTATCCGATTACAAGAAAAGCATTTCAAAGTAGCTTACCTTTGTATTTGTCGGTTCCTTTAGGAAGCTTCCTGGCAAGGAGAGCTTCAAATGCCATCAGAATCTCCTCATCATCCATTTCTCTTCTCTGTCTAGGTTCACCACTAATGCTAGCTTCTTTTCCTTTTCTGGATAGTATGGCAGAGGCTTTAAAAGTTGATTCAGTCTTTTGAACACTGCCATCAAAACTATTTAGCTCATAGGCTGTCAACTTGGCTATGATGGAGTCCAAGGATACCTTAGTCTTGTCTATTGATCTCAGCTCCTAAATAGCAACAACCCTTATTGCATAGACTGGCAATAGGGATCTCAGGACTTTGCTTACCACAGTGGAATCTTCTATTTTACCACCTACACTCTTGATTTCTCCAACAAATGTTTTGATTCTTATTCCATATTGCTGAATGGTCTCACCTTCAACCATCTACATATCTTCAAACTTCCCTCTTAGGCTTTCTTCCTTAGCCTGTTTTACATGTTCATCACCACCATAGATATTTTCAAGAGCATCCCATACCTCTTTGGGATTTACCTTGTCCTGAACATCAATAAACTCAATATCAGATAGACTACTAATAAGGGCTTCCATGACTTGCCCATTTTGTTGTATCTCTCTCTTTTGGTCATCGATGAGAGTACCGGTTGGGACAACATAGACATTCTCAACATAACTCCAGTGTTGAGCACCCATGCTTCTGATGAATATCTACATCCTATCTTTCCATATACCAAAATTTTCCCTGTTAAACTTTGGACCTTCCCTCTTCATCATTTGACTAGGATCTTTACCTCAAGTGGTTAAGCTTAAAACACAAAGGACCTAGATTTCTCTGATACCAATTGATAACTCAATGATGAATGAATAGTACCAAACTGGTACTGAGAGGGGGGGGTGAATCAGTATAGACAAAATACAAACCTAAACCGGTTCAACAGCAATCACTCCAAATGACTGGCAAACAATGACACCGGTTTGAAACAGAGTGCAACCAGTAAAACTTAGAACAACTAGAACAATCATAAACCAGTTACTCACTGAGTTTTCCACTCAACTCAGAACTACACTACCATTTCACCCTTATGTATGAACAGGTAATCTATCATCATATCTTCACAACAGCTAGTTCAACATATTTTATTGATAGGCATAAAACACAGAACCATCATATGCTTAATAGGTAATAACAAAGCATCACAACATAAAAGCATCACACATGACACACATATTTTTCATGTGGAAACCCAACTGGGAAAAACCATGGTGGGGATGAATACCCACAAGCTTGTTGTTGAACTCTTTGGAAGTCCGCTCTGTTAGAAGCCTTGTCCGATTCTAGACATTACAAAAGGTTTTGCTAGGAACCGATCTTGTTAGAGATCACCCGATTAAGGGATGGCTACAATACCCGGTTAAGGGTTAAACCCTATTAAGGTTACCTTGTTAGAGGATTTCAAGAACTCAATAGCTAAACAATTTTCAGAGCTCACTAGCTTTCCAGATCTCAATAACTTTGAGTTACCCTGTTAAGGGATTTATAGCAAGCTGGTTAAGGCTACCCTCTTAGGGGATTTTCCAACTGTTGAGGTGGTTAGAGATCAACAGGTATTACAATGATCTAGTAATAGCACTCAATGCCAATGCAGATCCAATTAAGCTCCTCTTCACCTTCTGCACTTACACTCTGCAGGTATCACTTCTCTCCTCTGGTCTGGCAAGAATCTCATATCCCTTCTCTTAGATACTCACACACAACTTTTTTCCAACAACCTCTGAACGAATCACAACATCGACCTTATAGGACAACAGATAGGTCAGTAGCATAAACCCTAAACCCTAGACCTATTAGGTTAAGGAATTCAAACAGTTCAATCCTGATCGTTGATCATACTGTATTAAATGCAACAAATCTTGAATAAAACTCAAGACATTCTTCATCGTTCATTATCCACCAATTTCACGGCGGCTGATAATCCATCACGCGTTTTCACCATTTACAAACTTCGCACATTCCCAAGGTAGATAGGGATAGTCTTCTTCATGCAACATCCTTCACGTGCACAAGGCTAACATGGCAGCACGATCTATTCTTTGTTATACTACTTACTCATTACACAAAGATCACCGGTTGAGCCATACAGGCTTGAAGCAGTTCAACCAAAAACTCTGAAGTTGAGACTACCAACCAGTAGTCATACAATGCTTCCATGTGTCGGTTCCCATAACCCTATGCCGGTTCATCTTGAACAAGCACACCACTTCATTTTGGCACAAATGTCAGTTCACAGTGTTATATCTGTTCTCACATATGCCGGTTCATACCTCTTCAACATATTGACATCAATGACAACATACAATGTCATACAATGTCATTATGTCCACATACTGGTTCACATAATGGCAACAGCCAGATGTAGACTCAGATGGATCCTTTATAAAGGAGGGCACTAGTTTCTTCAAAATTTTGGATTCCTATCTCAATAGTTCACTATCCTCAATGTGATATTTCAAAATCTCCTCTCTTGCCTCAACCTGTACAAAAGATACAAACTTCGACTTTTGGATCGGAGAGAGGCCAAATTTACCATACCCTATGAGAGTTCAAGATCATCTAGCATCTCTTTATCCTTCTCTAATAACTCCTTTACTGCATTGGCAGTGTCTCTTGCCTTAGTGACTTTAATCACTTTAGCATCATCACCCTTAGTTGGAATGCTGGACACTGGAGGTTGTACAAGAGGATTTAGTGTATCCTCAACTTTTATTTCCTTAACTGCCTCATCTTCTTTCTTATCCTTCTCATCCTGCTTCTTTTTATTTGAACCTTTCTCTTCCAGAACAAAGGAATCATTTACATCAGCTTGTGCATCTTGTGCTTGATCTTTTTGCCCTTCTAGAACTAATGACACAACATCATACCAATTTCCCTACAAAATTGGTTTGAGGATTTTCTTTGTATCCTTCATTACTTGATCATTTAGACCTATCATAAGCTTATTGACTCTAGTTTTGCTTCTAAAGTGTGGCTTAGCTTCTTGAAGTATTTTATTCATTTTTTAAACTGCTATTACTGGACATAGATTCACAATTACATACTCTCTTAACCTTTCATCTTCCTTATGTGCGGTTTTCCTTCTCATCTCCAAAGTATCATACAAGCTCTTAGGTATTTCAAACATTAGTTCTACTAGAGCTCTACTGTACAGATTTAAATACTTAATAGTAGCTTCCTCTAAAGTCATTTTTCCATTATCATCAAAATTGTCATACCATTCAGACATTGGCTTCAAATTTCCATGCTTAAAGACCTCATCTACAATTTCATCTAATGATATAGGAGGTTTAACTATGAATCTTTCTTTCTTAATTACCTTATCTATTTCTAAGGCTTTTGGTTTCTTGCTTGGCTTGACTCCACCAGATGGCTTCTCCTTAGCAACTATAATGGCCTTAGTTGTTTTGACCTTTACCTCCTTAACTGCATCATTAGATTATGTCTCCTCGTCATCCTCCATAGTGATTTGCTCCTTAGCCACCTGTACTTTTTGCCTTTTGGTTGGCCTGTCGAATGGCTCCCCTACTAGCTTCTTTGTGCTCATCAGTTTGGGACCAGATGGACGTGTTGATCTTTTAGGTTGCATTGGCTTGGAAGAAGTTCTTGGACCACTTTTTGGGGTTTCTTCTGCATGTGCAGTCCTTTCTGATGCCTTCTGGACTTCTTCTTTGGTGATCCCAATTCTTTCAACATATGCTTCAACTTCTTTTCTCACTTTTCTCTGAATCTTTGGCCTCTTGAATTGCAAGTGGAGCTATAGGTATTTCTCCACAAAGGTTCCAAACCTTTGTTTAGATGGATCTAGTGGTCTGCTCAAAATATGTTGAGCATATAACTCAAGGATGTCACCTTCTACCTCATACCCCATCGACATTATCCATACAGTTCTTGGTTCCACTGCTTCCATATGACATTAGTCAATATTAACCATAAAGCATATGGTATCCTTATACTTATCAACAATCTCCTTAGGGATCCTTTCCCTTCATTTCATAATGCCTTGGAAGTTCTTGAAATATCCCCAAAATATTGTCTTCTAGTTTTTCAAGTCTTCCAGACTCATAATATAGTTCCAGATTTTGATAGCTACAAGAGCATCTGATGACCATTGAACATTGCTAATCCCTGAAACTTCATTCATAAAGTAGTAGAATGAGTGTACCATATTTGAAGGAATTCTTCTTATCTTTCTTAATATTTGCTAACTTCTCCATCAGTTGTAACTTGAGCAACTCATATACGTCAAATTCCTTATTCTCTCAGACCATCTGGTAGGCAGCATGGATGGTCACTTCGAATACAGAATTGTCTCTACTGGAGTGATATATTTTATATCCAATCACCATCGATGAAAATCACATCGTACTCCAATATGTCACTAATAGTCATGGCTCTTTTGTTAAATTGCAAACTAGTTGCATCTGTCACCATTTGGTTCTTCATCACCTTCAACACGGGTTATCCACCAGTTGAGCTAAATCCTATCACAGCCTGGATAGCTCTTTGGTAATCTTGTGCGAGTGGTTTAGCCACATGAATTCATCATGGATTCTACTTAGCACATACTGAACCCAATCATTTTCATCAAATATTGGAAACCTAACCACCTGAATGAACTTCTTCTCCTTCGGCACTATGAATTCAGGTTTCAATTTGGAATTCCCATCAAGCAATTGGTTATATATAGATTTAGGATCTATGATCCATTGATTTCGTCAATGTTCAAGTGAATGTATGCTCAAACATCCTCTACATAAAATACACTATACGGAACAAATCAAAAAGCAACAAGAGGATCTATTTCTACTGATTTAAAAGAGTGCCTCTTGAAATTTGGGTGCAATCTCTCTATAATATCCACAACCAAAGGTGTATCCATTGTTCACAAGTTTTAGGGTTTCAAGCTTCTCAGATAAATACCTTGTTCACTGGACTAGGGTTCCTTGTCAAATCGCCTTCTCACTTTGAACTTGCTGAAATGTTCTCTTAAAGCTCGCTCAAACACTGTCACTTTGAATGCAAAGTGACAAATGACTTAATAGAATTTTCTTATATCATTCACAAACCTAAATTTTTAATGTAATTAATGTACATGTCCTTAGGTTCTCCAGATACTTTGTATCATAGACTTGCTCCACAAAAATCTTCCGCAAGCCTTCAACATTACTCATACACTTCTGAAAATCCTTTCAATAGATCAATAATCATCAAATACAACTTCTGCAACTTTTCAAAATCATGCATAGATCTCAAATAGGGGGTTTATAATACTTTCATGAAAACTCCCCCAAGGTCGGATGCCTTAGCTTAGTTATCGGATGAAGTTCCAACACTGGAATCAGGTACAGACCCACTTCCTGCATCATTATCACTCTTCTTCACCCAAGTCTTCTTCATCTGATCTTTGATCTCTTCAATTTTCGCTTTGCCCTTATCATCTACCTTCACATTCTTGTTCTTGTCTACCTAATCATTCTTATTCATATTTTTTCTTCTGTAGATTCTTGCAATGTGACTGGATTTGTTGCAATTGTAGCACACAACATTTCCTTGTCTAGGTCTGAAGTTCCCTTGATTTCCTTTTGATCTGCACTGGTTAGCAAGATGTCCAAACCTACCACATGCATAACATCTGGTAATCCTTCTCTTTTGAAATTTATTCATCATACTTTTGCATTCATTTGCCTTATGCCCATACTTGTTGCATTTAAAACATTGATCGGAGAAGGACGGACCATTTTGATTCATTCTATTTCTACATTGAATAGCCATATGACCAAATTTATTTCGAACAAAATAGTTACCATTGAACTTATGAGCATTAGGTTGCCTTACCAAAGACCTTTTAGCTTTGTTCCTTTGATGTTGAGACTTTTGACCAAATCCAAAGATTTCACCTTTCTCAAATCCAATTCCTCGCTTGTCATCTTCACTCTTCTGACTTTCAAGCATCTCATTAAGCTTGGCTGAGTTGATCCTGAACTTTTCCTTGTACTCATTTGTAGCTTCAAGATCATATCTAAGAAGAAGGATCTTCTTTCCAAGCTCTTCCTCATGTTATCTGGATTCTTGTAGGTCAAGCTTCAATTGGTCATTCTCACAATCAAGTCTACAACATTCATCAAATTTGTCTTTTAATAACTGATCAAGATTCTCCTCATTCTTCTTCCTTTCCTCAAACTCCTTTGTTAATTTCATCACAATAGATTCTATCTCATTCTTTTGAACTGCATTATATCTAGCAAGTTTCTCACATTATTATGTCTTCTATTTCAAGGCTTGGTAATCAATGCTTTGGCTTTCTTTCTCCTTTAGCTTATCAACAAGTTCCTTTCTCTTCTCTTGACTTGTTCAACTGATCTTTCAATGATTGGATGAAGTTCTCAGCATCCTTAAGATTTTCTTTCATCTGTTGGACCTCTGCTTGGGATTGATCAAGATCCTTAAGTGCCAAAATAATTTGATGTTGAAGGCTACCGGAATCCATTGATTCACCTTCCCGTATCCTCCTCAAGTTGTTAGATTTCTTTTGAGGGACTAGGCTTTGATACCAATTGTTGGAATCAAGGAACACTGAGAAGGGGGTGAATCGATGTTCTGCAATTTTTTACTTTGTTAACTTATTCTTTCAACCACTTAATGAAAATGAACAAAAGGAAAATGTAGAAACATAAAGCAACCAATAACAACACCATAACACCAATATTTTTACGTGGAAACCCGGTTAAGGGAAAAAAAATATAGTGGGGATGAACCCACAATATAAATATACTCTGTAGAAGTATAAAAATATTACATAGGGGAATGCACATGCATTCAAGCACACTTCCTAGAGCTCACTGCACAAAATATAAAGGGCTACAACCCTAGGAAGACTCATTGTCTTACAATATCTTTTATAAAAGATAATTGGAATGTCTAAACTGAAAAAATAGCATCTACAAATGCCTGTACAGTTTTGGTTAAGCACAAAACACTAAATCTCACACTGCTATGTTGCATTGTTCTATTCTATTGTTTTGCTATATTACAGAGTACAAATCCTTCACACGAGCATGTGAAACTATGCACAATCAATCACAACACTTTCCACACATCTACCGATATCCAAACTAATCATATTCATTGGTCTTATATATCCACAACTTGAAATTAGGTCTTCTACATGTTGGCTTCAAGAACACTTTATAAATAATGAAATGTGTATACCAAGTCGGCTCAATTCGAAATCCAATACATATGTCGACCAAAAAGAATTGTTCACACGCTACCAAAATTGTCTAACAACATGCCAAGATCATATAAGTGAGCACCAAAATCAATCTGCATAATCCGCACAATGATTATTTACATAATACTACTTAACTGCTATGTCAAACTGAGAACCAACACACCGGATCATCTAACTCAACCATGAGTCAACACTGGATGCCACAAACCTGGAATATGGTAGATAACACATCCATAATGCTTCCCTGAGATCTGCAACAAAAGATATAACATGTATTGAAGCACAGATCGATCAACCTGTTCCCTATCAAATACTCTATTTTCTAGTCTGTCGAACTTAACCAAAATCAATCACTCTTCTGGTATGAACAAACTGAACTATGTGGATGGATGCATTAGCATTAGTTGCCATCAATGACAAAACTGGTTCATCTATGCAATGTCTCTTGCCAACAGGCCAATATGTTTTAACATCCAATATATGCAGAAATAGACTAAAACCTTAAGGTAGGGTAACACCATGCAAGAAAGAAGCTACTCCATGGTATATCTCCAAGAGATCCAAAATACAATATCCTACTTCATACACATTATAGTGATAACCACCTTCATTTATATATGCCTATTCCTTGTTGGATTTAGTTGATCATTGATGCTGCTAGGATATGTTGTTGTCATTGATGTCAACATGTTCCTGTGATCTATTCCGGTGATTTTGGGAAGATTTTTTGATCCGGTTTTATAGTTTGGTTTTGTTGATCATTGTTTTGCAGAATCCAATATTTCCTCCGGTATATTCCGATATGATCAGATCTTGTGCTGAGACTTTGGGATATTGTCTTGGTTAATCTTGTGAATCTTCATTTTAGATGGTTCATGATTAAGTGCTCTACAATTTATCTTTCCCTATGACAGTTGTTGATTTGTTGTTTTTCTTTCAAGTTTCTAGATGTTGATCGATGAAGATTTGAAAAGTGGTGTTGGTGTAGTTGTTCCAAATGATTCTAACATGTTTTCTGGTGTTTCCTAGTCATGTCCTATTTGTTTTGGTGATCTGCATTGATCGTTGTGTGATTTCTAGTGATTTTTATGATCCGGTGAAAACTGATTCACCCCCCCCCCCCCTCTTAGTCTTCCTCCTTGATTGCTTCTAACAATTGGTATTAGAGCCAGATCCTCCAATAGAAGCTTAATTGCTTGAAGAGATCCAGGATGACAACTCAAGGTATTATTTTTAGAAAGGACGGTCTGAGGTTTGATGGAAGCAACTATACAGTATGGAAGAGCTAGATGGAAGTGCACTTGAAATGTCTTGGAGAGGATTACTAGAAGATCACTAAGAATGTCTATGTTGTTCCTCAGAATGGACCATCTACTTCTGATGAGACTAAGGAAGCTGAATATAACATCAGAGTGAAGGAAGCATTTCTTAGTGCCCTAACTAATTCTGAGATGACAAATGTAATGGGACTTTAGACTGCACATGAGATCTGGGAGAAGCTTGAAATCCCATATGAAGGTGATAGTCAAGTGAAAGTTGCTAAGTTGCAGAGTTTGAAAGGAAAGTATGAAACATTGACGATGGGAGATGATGAGAACATACACTCATACATGGCTAGGGTAAATGAATTTTTCCTTGGTATCAGATGTGTTGATGGAAAGATTAAGGAAGATGAGATTGTTGCTAACATGTTGAGATCTTTCCCTCCTTACAAACATAAGGTTGTTGTCATTGATGAGATTTAGAGTGTGACCATAGTAACAAGAGACATGTTGGTTGGGAAACTTGCTACATTTGAGTTGAGAGAATTTGGTGAATCTCATGGAAAGTCTGAGATAGCATTTAAAGCATTAGCATCTATGTACGGTAAGCAGAAATATGATCCTGATGAGTGTAGGATATCCATATATGAAAGACAAAGAAGAGATAAAGCAGAGCAAGAAAGAGAAATTTATGAGCTTGAAGCATTGATTGCTTGGAGATTGCCTAAAGGTGTCGGTAAGTATGATGGAAAGTTTTCTTTGAAATGTTTCTCTTGTAATAAGATAGGACATTTTGCTTCTAGATGCCCGGAGAGAATGGCTAAGTATGATAGACATGATAAATTTGATAAGCATGATAGAAATGAGAAGTATGAAAAGTATGACAAGCCCTATAAGTCTAACCGGAAGTTTAGGAACCAAAGGAACTATTATTATGCTGCAGATGAAGATGTTACAGATGATGAATCAAAAGGAGATGAAATTGTGTTTATTGTCATTAAAGAGGATAGACCTGTACCTAGTGATTCTGCTAGTTGTTATGTTGAGGAGAGTAAAATGGTTGCTAAGGTAGAAGAGAAAGATGAATGGGTGATTGACAGTAGTTGTTCACATCATATGACCAGTGATAAAAGCAAATTTGTAAGCTTGGAAAGGTATGATGGTGGAATAGTTAGATTTGGAGATGACAAAGCCTGTGTAATCCATGGGAGAGGTTCTATTTCCTTTGATGGTAAGCATAACACTAATGATGTCTTGTATGTTGAAGGTTTGAAACATAATCTTTTGAGCGTTGGACAGATGGTTGATAAGGGTTATGATTTACAATTCAAGAATGGTAAATGCAAGATCTTGAATGCCTCTGGTATAGAGATTGCATCTGGGACTAAGACTGAAGGTAACATTTTTCATTTGAATGCTGGTGAGAAAATTTGTTTGATTGCTAAGATAGATGAGAGTTGGTTGTGGCATAGGAGAATGTGTCATGTAAACTTTGATTCATTGATCAAGATCAGTTCTACGCAAGTTGTTAGAGATCTACCTAAGATTGTTAAACCTGATAATCAGGTATGTAAGGAATGTCAGTTGGGTAAGAAAACAAGGATTTCTTTCAAGAACAAATAATATACATCTGATGGGCTGCTAGATATTATGCATATTGACCTATGTAGACCTACAAATATTAGAAGTGTGTAAGGTGATAAATACTTTATGCTGCTAATTGATGATTATTTCAGGATGATGTGGGTTGTCTTTTTGAAGGAGAAATTAGAAGCATTTGATAAATTCAAGATATTCAAAGAGTCTAGATTGAAGATGAAGTGTCTGAGATCTGATAGAGGTGGAGAATTATGTTCTGGTGAGTTCAACTCATTTTGTGATATGTATGGAATCAAAAGACAACTATTTGCTCCTATGACCCCAGAGCAGAATGAAGTTGTTGAAAGGAAGAACCATATTTTTTTGGATGTTGCAAGAACCTTGTTGATTGAAGGAAATATTCTGAAGGTCTACTAGAGATAAGCTTTCAGCACTGCAGTCTATACATTTAACAAAATTCATATAAAAGGTGATATCGATAAGACCCCTTATGAGCTTTGGTTTGGTCATGTTCCTACTATGAAATATTTCAAAGTTTTTGGTAGCAAATATTATATCAAGAGAGATGAAGATATTGGAAATTTTGAAGCTAGAAGTAATGAAGGTATCTTTCTAGGATATTCTACAAAGAGCAAAGCCTACGGGTGTGTAGCATCCTAAAATTGTGACACTTGCAATTTCGACTGCATTTGGGTCTTCACGATGGCAGCGCAATGTTGAACCTGAATGGAGACCCCGAAACCTGTTTACAACACCAAAAACTGCACATTTTTCTGCACCCTGGCCTGATCCCTCCTTGCACCCTGCTGTCCCGGGAGGTGGGACCATGGAACCCAGCACCCTGGTCCTTTAGGATGAGGGTGCCCAGTGCCCAGGTCCCCCAGGACCATGGTGCCCAGCACCCTGGTCCCTGGCCCTATTTTGGGCCCGGTCTCTTTTGGGCATCGGGTCTTTAAGTTTGCAATTCGGGAAATAATGTTTCCTAGTCGGCCTAAGGTTGGAAAAATCAGTCTATCAACCCTCATTGACAAGTATATAAACTACTTTTCCTCTCCTAGAAAGGGAGGAAGGAAAAGAAGCAAGAGCAAGACGCGGAAGCGATATTCAAACATTCAAACATTCAAGCATTCCTTCAAGCAATTGAGCATCCTAAGTCTCCATTCAAGGCTAAGTGTTGCATTCAAGACAAGGATTCAACCATTGAAGAGGAGATCACATACAAAATACAACATACTACATACATTACACCTTCGCATGTAAGAATACAAACAGTCTTACAACAAGGTATCAGTACTTGTTTACATTACAAACATTTACATTTACAGCATTCTCATTTCTTGGTTAATTCTAAAACTGGGGTTTTACCTAAAGGCAAACCCCTAATCCCTAACCCCCCAATCGTCCTCTCTTCTTTGTGTGTAGGTTGCAGGAATGCGGTTGTAATTGAAGATCTGGAATCCTTGTGCAGAGACGAACAGATCCACCTTCGTTTCGCGGATTTTTCAGAGGACCGTGTGCACGCCGGACGCCATCGTCCCGTCAACTTTCACTCAAATTTGCAGAATAGCACCGTCTCGACATTTTACTACTAATTCCAGGTTCCTAGCTTCATCCCGTATCCCTATCTCTATTTACAAGTGAATCTTTCTTACTTTACATACATTCCTAGTTCAATCATTCTATCTATATTCTTTACAAAAGAGGGTATCCTTGATGTCTTAACCCTTGAAACTCATTTAGAATCCAATCTTGCATTGCATGGGATTGGATCTTGTGGGTTTCAACCCCTCTTTTGAATGTAAAATCTCCCCTAAGTGAAAACCATCAACCCTAGTGACCTCCCTTCTCTCTCCTTGGAGTTGGGGAGGGGAGAACAACTAGGGTTCGATTTTTCCGCTTTACATTTTGGTGAACCTGACGTGAACATCCTCATTCTGATTATTCATGGTTAGATCTGAAAGTTTTGTTTCCTTAATTACATTTCCATGTTTGATCTTTTGCAAATTTTAGAGGCTAATTGCATAAAAACCCTAAAATTTTCTTTTTTAGTAATTAAACTTGTGGAATGTTTAATTGTTAATGCTTGTTTCAGATCTACCCTTCTATTGTAAATTATCAATTCATATTTGTGCTTTAATTCTGAAAATTAAGTGGTTAAATGTCAAAACCCTAATTTTTAAAACCTTCTTGATTCAACCTTTGACTGATAATTTCACTGATCAAAACACCTCCAAATCGGCTGTAATTTTGGATTCCGCAACAAAATCACAATATCTCTCATCCCTAAAAATTTGGAAAAAAGTTGCGAGGACCGTGTGCACCCCGAGCGCCATCGTCCCCGACATTTTTTATGAAATTTTGGGAGTTAGATCTTACTGTATTTTTCTGCTAAAATCCAGAATTTTGGCTGATTTTATCAATTCTAACACTTTCAAAATTAAAGTCAAAGTTGGTCTAGTGATTGCTTGGATAAAGGCTTATAATCATTCAAAAATTGTTGAAATTGAAATTTGTATCAAAATTGTGTTCCTTACTGTCCTAAATCTGAAGAGTGTGTTGGCATTCATTCGAGATTTCAGTGCTTTATTCAAATTTTTACAATTTGTGACTTTTGAAGTTAAGTGTTTAATTGCGGCAACCTTGATTTCCACTTTCAAATTCGAATTTTGCATGAAATCGAGTCAACTTTTAAATTTCAAAACTTACATTGCTTTTAGTATTCCCTCTAAAATCATAAAATTCAAAATTTCAGTTTCCCTCTCTTTTTCAAAATTCAAATTCTGCATTTTTTTCAACAATCTTGGTAGGGTTCAATTTTGAGATTGCAACTTTAATTTGGCCTATCTACAGATCATAAAATCACTCAATTTTTTTTAGATTAGCTTTAAAATCATCATAACTTTCATCCCTAAAAATTTCAAAAAAAGTTGCGAGGACCGTGTGCACTCTGTTCGCCACGGTCCTGGACATTTTTTTCTGAAATTTCGGGAGATTGTCCTGATTGCATTTAACAGCTTAAATCTAGGAGATTGGCTGATTTTATTGAAATTTGCTACCTCTAAAATTCAAAATCTTCTCTCTCTCTTTAGCACATGAGTTTTACAACAATAAGCCCTACTTACACTATTCCAGTTAGACGAAGCCTTAGAATTAAGTCTTCCCAAGGTTTAATTACTGAGGAGATGGAACCTAATTTGAATGGCCTATTTAATGAGGACATGGGTAATTCCTCTAATCCTCTTAATGATGAAGAAGCTCTCCATGAGGTTTCTGTAGAACAACTTTCAAAATTGGATAACCAATTTGATGATTTTCGACAATGGATGTCTCAAGAATACCCTGATAGTGAAGCTCTTTCATTAATTGAGGGTCTAAAGCATATGGTTCAAAGTGATAAGAATGGAATTGATATTTTGCGTGGTATTGCACACATTGTGGATTCAAATGTGATGCCTATGAAGAGTTGTGCTAAAACTTTAGGTTATACACAACCTCCTACTCAAGTCAATCATTCTATTCCTTTGACAACTCCTATTGCTAGTATACCTACTTTTACATCAAACATAATGACTACTTCAATACAAGACATTCCTCCTATGACCACTAGTCATGGGGGCAATCCCTCTTCTTCAATCAACCCTCTTTCTTCATTCAATCCAACTTCTTCATTCATTCCTTCAATGAGTGTCCCTATTTCATCTCCACAAATAAATATGACACAAGGGGGCAATTCATTTAACCATTCCATTCCTCCTTGTAGTGTTCCTCCTTTCCAATCATCTCCTATGACTAACTATCATAGTGTCCCACCACCTTACTCTCAATCAATACCTTCTTTCAATAACATAATACCTCCATCACAATCTAACACGTCTAATATGAACTCTTCGACTGAAGCGACCATTAACAATCTTGCACAAACTGTCTCTTCTTTACAGCAACAAATTCCCTCTATGAATCAATCTAAGTTTAGTGTGCCCACATTTGATGTTGCAAGCCCACTTTCTCTTGACATTGTTCGAGCTATCCCCCCTAAACATGTTGAAATTCCACATTTGGAGCTTTATAATGGTAAGGGTGATCCTCTAACACATGTTAAGACCTTTCAAACAATATGTACCGATTTTGCTTATGACCAAAGGTTGCTTGCAAAACTGTTTACTAGAACATTAAGAGATAAAGCCCTACAATGGTATTTCTCGTTGCCTTCCTATTCTATTACTTCTTTCGAACAACTTGCAAATGCTTTTATTCAACAATTTCAAAACAATATAAGTCCTAAAGTTACTTTGATTGATTTAATGCATTTTAAACGAGGTGTTAAAGAAAAAGTGACTCATTTCATTGGTAGATATAAGCATTTGTATGCTCAAATTTCTTTTCCAGTACCTGACAATGATATTCAAAGAATCTTTATTTCTAATTTACAAAAAGATATTAGAGAAAAACTTCTGTTTTCTGAGTTTACTTCTTTCCAACAGTTGTGCGCAACTCTTCACAATTATCAACTAACTGTGAGTCAAATGGAACAAGCAAATTCTATGGCTCCGAGTGATAAGGGTGATAGTACTCAACAACCATTTGGGAAGTTTAAACCAAACAGAGAGTCAGTTAAATTCAATGAAAACATCATCAACAACAATGTGAATGCAGCATCAGGTGTGCCTCCTATTTCTAAGTTTTTCAAGAAAGAAAGAAAGTTTACTCCTTTGAATGAATCATTGCATAGTATTATGAATAAGTTATTGGAACAAAATGTGCTTACCCTCCCTCCTATAAAGCAAATAGATCCTGCAAAGATTAATTCACCCTATTTTGATAACAAATCTTTTTGTCAATTTCATCGTCATCCTGGGCATGATACTGAAAAATGTTTTGCTTTAAAGGGTAAAATTCAAGATTTGATTGATAATAATACTATCTCTGTTTCTAGAGTGAATGATAAAGGCAACACATCTGTAGCTCCTCCTAACCAAAATCTTCAGATTTTTACTAATCCATTACCTTCCCATACCTCTAATGCAATTGATACTAATGATTCCTCTATCTCACCTGATGATCTTGTGTCTATGACTCCGAATGTGATTAACTTTGTAGAGCAGCAGAAAATCCCTAAAGAACCTTCCATCACATTTGATTCTAGTGAAACTATCAGGGCACCTGATGGTCCTTTATATATAGATGCAAAAGTCAAGAATACACCTTGTCGTGGAGTGCTTATTGATCCTTCTTATATGGTTAATGTCATTACTGAAGAATTTCTTTTTACTTTGCAATTGAATCAAGTGATCTATGACGAAACAAATGTGGTTGTGAAACTATTTGATGCATTTTATTCTCCTGCAATTGGTTCTATTACATTACCTATTGAGGTCCATAACAAATCCCTTGATGTGGACTTTGCTATTATTCCATCATCTGAACAATTTTGTGTGAAGCTAGGCTATCCTTGGTTGTCTTCCATGAAAGCTATTGCTTCTCCTATTCACAAGTGTTTGAAATTTCCCCATAATGGGGAAGTTGTTACTGTCAATCATATCCTCTTTAAACCAACTGAAAGAACTTCTAGCGTTCCTATTGATTATTTTTGGCCTAAACAATTCCAATCTCTTCCTCTGCGAAGTGATCATCTTTTCAAATCTTATCAAAGGTGGAAAAAAGATATGATCCTATCTCTAAGTGAACCTAGAACACCCAAACTTGATATTCCTATCATTCTTGAGAAGGAATTTCTTCCTTTGAAAGATAAAACTAATTTCTTTCCTCAAGAAGATTCCCAACCCATCCCTATGAATGTGACTATGCCTATGACTAATAAACTTCCTAAAAGTAGACCTATACCTCCTCATCATGATGGGCTTCGTCTTCTTCCTAAACCAAATATTCCTCCTTTATATGGATCAATTCCTCCTCCTTCCTCTTATGGAGAGAAGAGACCTTCCTCTTCTCCTATTGTTCAACCTAAGAGACCACAACCTAAACACCCAAGTGAAAAGGATGAGAACATTCCTCCTCCTCAATCTTCTCAACTTCCTACTAAGACTAGATGGAATCGTTCTGCACGTGAACGCTGACGAAAGCGTCATCTTAGAGCTCAGGTAGCTACTTTTCAAACTTTCCAATCCCCAAAAACACCTTCAGCCAGTATTATTCCATTTTCTCCTCAGCCGAAGATTGAGCCGAAATCTCCTAAACATAAGATGCATGATGGTCTTGATCCTGTGCGAGTTAAAGATCCTATTTTTATAAATCTTGATGATGATATAGATGAAAATGTTATGCATGATGAAAATGTTACTCCTCTTCATTCTGATAGTGAATATGAATATGTTGATGTTGATAATCATTTATCTAACGAATTTTCTAAAGCACTTATCCTAGCTCCTAGACAAGAACAACGTGGCTCAGAACATGAACATAGCCCTTGTTTGGATCTTGTGATAGCTCCATCTGCTGTGTTGGATGTTCCTCCTCTAGCGTGTTTCCTACCTTCCCGAAATATTGATCAGCAAGATCGGGGGGTAGATGACGTGCTGGACTAGTTTCATTAGCATAGCAGACTCTCTCCTCCTCTCTTGATCTCTTTTGTTACTTCTTCTATGTGTTATTCTCATTCTTCTATTTGTTGTCCTTAGTGTTGTCTACTTGAGGATGATGCAAAGCATTGAGATCTCTTTTGGTCTCTCTCATGTTGACTCAAAAGACACATGTGTTCCCTTCTTCTAGGTGACCTTCCTTGATTGGGGAATGAAGAACAATTATGCATACGTACATATGATATACATGAATTATCATACAACATACTGACCCCGAGGAAAGCGAAGTCACCTTGTGCTTTGTGTTTTGTGTCTATTATCCTTGGGCTTATCTCACACTTGGGGGCTAAATCCTTGTGATAACGTGCTCCTTTCTCATTTCTTATATGTATCACTACCTTAAAGCAATCACCCCCGGTGAGGCGTGTGCGATCACTTTAATGTAGGGGGGCATACATCCCATTCATATCTTTTCAAGATACTTGAAAATTTCTTGACAAATTTAGCTTTGCCTTGAAAATTTCACCTATCTTTCTTGCATGACTCATAGTGAGGGAACCTTACTACTGACAGTCATGGTTCTCCCTCGTGATCTTCCCTTTTACTTTGTCAATCAAATTCGTAAGATCCTTAGTCCACTGGGGGCTTGGTGTATCTTGCCTCCTTGATGTGGTGAAAGTTTTTCAATGTTGTTTCCTTGTACTTTACCGGAAGTATGAGCGTACGCTTATACTCCCGCTAAAGTGGGGGCTAAATGTAGCATCCTAAAATTGTGACACTTGCAATTTCGACTGCATTTGGGTCTTCACGATGGCGGCGCAACGTTGAACCTGAATGGAGACCCCGAAACCTGTTTACAACACCAAAAACTGCATTTTTCTACACCCTGGCCTGATCCCTCCTTGCACCCTGCTGTCCCGGGAGGTGGGACCATGGCGCCCAGCGCCCTGGTCCCTGGCCCTATTTTGGGCCCGGTCTCTTTTGGGCATCGGGTCTTTAAGTTTGCAATTCGGGAAATAATGTTTCCTGGTTGGCCTAAGGTCGGAAAAATTAGTCTATCAACCCTAATTGACAAGTATATAAACTACTTTTCCTCTCCTAGAAAGGGAGGAAGGAAAAGAAGCAAGAGCAAGACGCGGAAGTGATATTCAAACATTCAAACATTCAAACATTCAAGCATTCCTTCAAGCAATTGAGCATTCTAAGTCTCCATTCAAGGCTAAGTGTTGCATTCAAGACAAGGATTCAACCATTGAAGAGGAGATCACATACAACATACAACATACTACATACATTACACCTTCGCATGTAAGAATACAAACAGTCTTACAACAAGGTATCAGTACTTGTTTACATTACAAACATTTACATTTACAGCATTCTCATTTCTTGGTTAATTCCAAAACTGGGGTTTGACCTAAAGGCAAACCCCTAATCCCTAACCCCCCAATCATCCTCTCTTCTCTGTGTGTAGGTTGCAGGTACGCGGTTGTAATTGAAGATCTGGAATCCTTGTGCAGAGACGAACAGATCCACCTTCATTTCGCGGATTTTTTGGAGGACCGTGTGCACGCCGGGCGCCATCGTCCCGTCAACTTTCGCTCAAATTTGCAGAACAGCACCGTCTCGACATTTTACTGCTAATTCCAGGTTCCTAGCTTCATCCCATATCCCTATCTCTATTTACAAGCGAATCTTTCTTACTTTACATACATTCCTAGTTCAATCATTCTATATATATTATTTACAAAAGAGGGTATCCTTGATGTCTTAACCCTTGAAACTCATTTAGAATCCAATCTTGCATTGTGTGGGATTGGATCTTGTGGGTTTCAACCCCTCTTTTGAATGTAAAGTCTCCCCTAAGTGAAAACCATCAACCCTAGTGACCTCCCTTCTCTCTCCTTGGAGTTGGGGAGGGGAGAACAACTAGGGTTCGATTTTTCCGCTTTACAGGGTGCTATAATAAGAGACTGAGAAAGATAATTGAAAGTGCAAATGTGAGAGTGGATGAGAACTTTGGGAAGGAGATTAGAGCTTATGATGATGGTCAACATGTTGTTTTAGCTCCTATTCCACTTGAAGAGCCTAAGAAGAATGATTCGATAGAGACTATTAATCTAGATGTTGTTGTTACTAGTGATGATGTGCAGGAACCTAAAGATTGTAACATTCAAAAGACTCCAAGGTATGTAAGATTGAATCATTCTGAGAATTAGATTATTGGTGACAAGAATAAAGGTGTGATGACTAGAAGAAGGTTAGTTGCAAAAGTGTGTTTAATTTCCAAAGTTGAACCTAAAGATGTTTCTGAAGCCTGTAAAGATGAAAATTGGATGACAACTATGAAAGAAGAGTTAGATAAAATTGAAAAGAACAACACTTGGGAACTTGTGCCTAGACCTAAGGATAAAAATGTTATTGGTACTAAATGAATATTCAGAAACAAATTGAATGAAGTCAGTGAAGTAGTCAAAAATAAAGCTAGATTGGTCTGCAAAGGATATTCATAGCAAGAAAGGATTGATTATGAGGAAAATTTTGCTCCAGTTGCCAGAATTGAAGTTGTTCGACTATTGTTTTCTTATGTTGTTTATAAAGATTTCAAGGTATATCAGATGGATGTCAAATCTGCATTTTTTAATGGTGATCTAGAAGAAGAAGTTTACATTGAACAGCCTGATGGATTTTCACTATCGGATGATGGAGACATGGTATGCAAGTTGAAAAAAGCACTTTATGGATTAAAACAAGCTCCTAGAGCCTGGTATGCTAGATTAGACAAATATTTGTTGAAATTGGGATTTTCTAAAAGCATTGTTGATAGTAATCTTTACTTTAAAATTGAAAATGATAACATTCTGATTGCTGAAGTCTTTGTTGATTACATTATTTTTGGTGGTGATGATGATATGAGTATGAAGTTCGTCGATAATATGCAAAAAGAATTTGAGATGTCTATGATTGGTGAGATGAAATTTTTCTTAGGTTTGCAGATTGCACAGACAGAGAAAGGTATATTCATATCACAAACTAAGTATGTGAAGGAATTGTTGAAGAAATTTGGATTAGATGACTCCAAACTAGTTCGAACTCCTATGGTGACTGGTTGTAAATTGTCTAAAAATGATGAATCTCCTAAAGCTAATCAGAGCTTGTATATATCTATGGTTGGTGGACTATTATATCTCACTCAGACTAGGCCTAACATTATGCATGTTGTTTGTATGGCTACTAGATATCAAGATAATCTGAAGGAAAGTCATGTCACTGATGTTAAAAGGATATTCATATATCTAAAGGGAACTGAGGATTATGGTTTATGGTATCCAAAGAATGATGATTTCATGTTGCGTGCCTACACTGATGCAAATTGGGTCGGTGATGTAGATGATCGAAAGAGTACTACCGGTGGAGCATTCTTTTTAGGTAAGAAGTTGGTCTCATGGGCTAGTAAGAAACAAGATTCGATGTCTCTATCTATTGTCGAAGCTGAGTACATTGTTGCTGCTAGTAATTGCACTCAGAAAGTTTGGATGAAGCAAATGTTGAAAGATATCAGAATTATTCATGATGATCCTACTGTCATTTACTGTGATAATTCCAGTGCTATAAACATGTTAAAGAATCCAGTGCAACATTCAAAGACTAAGCATGTATCAATCAAATATAACCACTTGAGAGAGCAAGTCACTGAACTGAAGGTGAAGCTAGAATATGTATCTATAAAGGAACAAATTGCTGATATTTTTTACTAAGCATTTGCCTGCATATACATTTGTCTATTTGAGAGACAAGTGAGGGGTATCCACCCCTCCTAATGAGAACTAGATGCATTGAGTTGCATCAATCCAATGGAATTCAGAGTCTTTTTTCTTTTATCTAGATTGATGAGTTGGTGTTGCTCCTCTACTTGATTAGTCTATTGATTTGGTTGTATGTCAAATGGGGAGAGAGATTCATGTTTTTGGAGAGAGTTGGATCTTTGGAATTTTTGTCAAAGGGGGAGAGAGATCATATGAAAAACTAATTTATCTATCTTGATATTAGGGGGAGTTTGCTAATAATATCTTCTTTCTTTGCATTGATTGTTTTTCACATTCATATGTTGCCATCAATGCCAAAGGGGGAGATTGTTGGATTTAGTTGATCATTTTTGTTGCTAGGATATGTTGTTGTCATTGATGTCAACATATTCTTTTGATCTATTCCAATGAGTTTGGGAAGATTTTATGATCCGGTTTTATAGTTTGGTTTTGCAGATCACTGTTTTGCAGAATCTGGTATTTCCTCTGGTATATTCTGGTATGATCAGATCTTGTACTGATACTTTGGGATATTTTCTTGGATGATCTTGTGAATCTTCATTTCAAATGTCCAGGGGGTTGGGCTTAGTTGGTTAAAGCATTGAGTTCTCAATGTGGAGACCCAAGTTCAACTCCTAAGAGGGACATCTTTGTGGAATTCTAAGTTGTGACTCTTGGTCTTCCATTGGTTGTATTTGTCACATTGTTTAAAGTGGATTTCTAAGTTGTGACCCTTGGTCTTCCAATTTTTGTTTCTAGTTTAGTGCTTGAAATGAGCTTGTATTTGTGCTCGAAAGGAGCTAGTATTTGTAATAAGCTTGCTCGAAAGGAGCTCATATTTGTAATAAGTTTGTAATTGTTCTATGATACTTAATATAAAAATCTTCATTTCAAATGGTTCATGATTAAGTGCTCCGCAAGTTATCTTTTCTCATGACAATTGTCGATTGGTTGTGTTCTTGAGCTTCTAGATGTTGATCGATGAAGATTTGAAAAGTGGTGTCGGTGTAGCTATTCTAGATGATTCTAACATGTTTGTTGGTGTTTCATAGTCATTTCTTATTTATTTTGGCGATCTGCATTGATCGTTGTGTGAGTTTCTAGTGATTTTTATGATCCGGTGAAGACTGATTCACCACCCCCCCCCCTTCTCAGTCTTCCTCCTTGATTGTTGCTAACACTCCTAATAATAGCATGGAAGGGTAAATCCTAAAGTGGGCCTTCTTGACTCCTAATATAATTAATCACACAAATTATTCACATGACCCAATATAACTAACATACGGGATGTGTGGCATGTGTTGGCATCTTCATGCACCTAAATACCTTATAATATTTCATCCCTAGTTACATAACATGTCATTCGTTCTTAACATGTTTCGTCCCCAAAACATGATAAGAAGCCAATGAGTATGATTATCTCAAGTTATTACAAATATGACGTCATGACTAATTATGTAGCCATACATAGTGAATCCTTGTTGTGTCTTTTTATCCTATTTCTGAGCCATAAATTTTTGCACCCATTTTATTTCATTCCTTATCATTGTAAGTACTCCATTTCTTCCATGAGTATCCATTACTATTTGATACCACTTATTGGTGTAATTGTTTTTTTTATTCCATGTATGTCTATATTGATTTCCGTGTCGATTCCATATATCATCATCTATCCATGAAGGTTTCCTTTCTTACCTCTCACAGTGATGTGGATGCTTATATATTGCACCATTTACTATCACTGGAACCTTCTCTGGTTCTTCACCTTTTTTTCCACTTGTTTAGTGATCTCTTAGTATAATTATTCATCTCTTCATTTTCTTCAACATCTTGATCATGTTGCTTTTCCTCTAATACATTATTACAATCTTCATGAGATTCTTGAACTTTCTCTTCCTTGACCTTCCTTTGAACTTCTTTATGTGTAATATGTTGTAATTTAATTATGTTCCTTCTATACCAAAGTTTCATGAACTTCTTTTGCACATTGATATTTATTGCTCCCAAATATTTTAACCTATTATAACCAAGAACAATATCCAATCCATCCATATCAAAAGCATAAAAGTTTGAACATAAAACATATTTATTCATGGAGAGCTTTAAATCATAAAAAATTTGAGTATCCATACCTAATATTTGATTGCTCTTAATGTTATTTTCTTGTACATGTATCTCCTTGGCTAATTCCATGATGATGGAGTTATACTTGTTGCTAGAGTTTATATAAACAATAATATTTTCCTTTTGAATGGATTCATGAAAAAATAAAGATGGAATCTTCCTTTCTTGGAGCTAAAGTGCATGTAGTTGTATCATCTCCTTCTTAATCCAAGTCTTCTCCTTCTCCTTCATCAACTTATTTTATTCTCCCTCCTCCTCTTCTTGATTTTCTTCCTCCACTTCCTATTTTTCTTCTTTATCCTCAATCTCCTCTTTTGCCTCTTATGGATTCCCTTCCTTCTCTTCCTCCTCTTCTTTATTTTCCTCCTCCTCCTCCTCCTCCTCCTCCTCCTCCTCCTCCTCCTCTTCTTCTTTATTTTTCTCCTCATCTTCCTCTTCTTCATTTTCTTCCTCCTCTTTTTCCTCTTATTTTATTTCTCCATTTCTTCTTCTTTAGGAGCCCATCTATCTAAAAAAATTGTTTTATTTCATCCAAAGAAGATATATATATACCCAATGGTAAATGTCTTTTTAAAGGTTTATCTCTTAATAAACACACACACAAAAAAAAAAAAATCCATAAGATATTTTATGTTTTTACCATTATTCCAAACTATCTTCACTTCCATTAAAATTAGAAAAATACATTAAAACTAAGGTTTAAGACAAAATGCTATCAGATTACCATTCCATCAAATTTAATTGACCCAACTTTGATTTGATCAAAACATTATGTACTAGGCCTCAAATTAAAAAAATAAATTAATAAACCCCTAATGAATTTTCATGAGCTTTCCAGAAATGTAAAAATTTTAGGGAGAATCCCTAATTTGTGACTTGGAAGGTGAATTTATGAAAAATGATGAAAAAGAAACAACTCGCAAAATATGAATTATAAAACTTGATTTTTGAATAGTAGCTTCGTTGTATGATATCCAACTTTAGCAGAAAAATTGTTGAAAAATTCATAGCCATTTGGAATATGTGGGCAATTCTTTAAAAACTAGGATTTTGTCCTCCTTTGCCAAAATCATAGCTCTAATACCACTTAATAAAAACCACACATATAATAATAGAAATAATATATTGCAGAAAATAGATCTCACATGACACAAAAGATGTATGTGGGCCAATATGCCCTAATATCCAATATAGGTCGAAATAGAGAAAACTCTTCAGGTAGAGTAACACCACACAATACTCCTTAAAGAAGAAGTCATTCCATGGTATATCTCCAAGAGATCCCAAATACAATATCATACTTCACACACATTACAATGATAATCACCTTTCTTTATATACCTATTCCTAATAATACAATGGAAGGGTAAATCCTAATGAAGGCCTATTGAACTCTTGATATAATTAATTACACAAAGTAATCACATGACCCAATATAAATAAATTAAGGGATGTGTGTCACATGTTGGCATCACCATCCACCTAAATACCTTATAATATCATATCCCTAGTTACATAACAAGCTAAATCATAGGTCAAATGTCTAATTAACCCTCTAAAGTGATCTAATCATTCTAGTATTTGAGTGAAATGTGGTAAGATTGATTTAGAACATATATTCCTAATAATGAGGTGATATGTGAAACAACAATTAAATGTGGTAGGATATATGATGATAAGAAAAATTAGAATGTGAGTGAAAACCAACAAGTGAACTAAGAAGCTAAAAGAAAATATGTTTGGGTAATAAAAGATTGCTCTTACACCCTAGAATTCTCTTGCATCAAACACCCAAGATTGTTTGAAAAGTGAGACCCCTAATTTCTAATGGCTATAGGGAAACTAAGATAGTATACCTTAGCCTTTAAAATCTATGATCAGTCTTCTTTACACCTTCCTCTCCATTTCACTAAATACTCATCATATTGTCTGAAATTTCCCAATCTACACATTGGGATGTTGTAGTATCTAACCTTTCCACTGTACTTCTAAGTTATTGTCTTTAGATTCCCCCTTTTTTATACTAACAAATTTGCAATATTGAAGACTGGTGATATGGCCACTCCTTCTAGTAACTTTGCTTCATATGCATTTCTTAAATTAAACTTCTTGATAAATAGGCAAGGGCCAAAAAATTTCATTTTTAACTTACTGTATATCCCAACTAGAAATGTCTATTTCAATAGGTTTATCATTATTTCATCTCCAACCATAAACTCCTTGTTCCTTCTTTCATTATTAGTGCCATCCTTATATCTGCCAATTATCAAAGTCTCTAAGTGACTTCTTACTTCTATACACACTTCCTTTATATGTTAAGCAAACTCTTCTATGTTCACACTCCTCTTGTCTTCATTATTAATATTTCTCACTTTTTATACATTCTTTGGATTACTACCATAAGCAACTACAAATGTTTTTCTTGGATTCTTTTATTTTCTAAATTTTCATATGCGACTTGTACCTATAGTAAAAAAATATCCCAATTTGCTACCTTTTCTCGAGCCAAACATCTTATAAGCCACCTAAACTCTTATTTACAAATTATGTTTATCCATTAGTTTGAGATTGATATATTAAACTAAAATTTAAATGTCTTCATCTTCTTCCATAATGTCAACTCTTGATCACAAACTTTCCAAGCAATCAAGATCACTCTCATATAAATTTCCACAAAAAATCACACTCGACACAAGAATAATCACAAACTTATTCAAAACTTGATTTGAGACCCATTCATCAAACTCATAAGTGTTATAATGTATTAATTAACCCAAAGGACATAACCAACAATTAATATAGTCTTTCATTTCACTTAATGAAATTTTCCACTCATTACCTTCTCTAATCTCAATCTAATGATATCTTCTTTTTTAAATAATCTTACTAAAATACTTTACTCCACTCAAATAATCAATGTCACCCATCCTTGATAATGGGAATCTATACTTTATAATGATCTTGTTTATTTCCCTAGATTCTATATACATCCTCTACTCACCACCCTTCTTAGGTGTTAGTATTATGGGTTAGACATGGGAAATCTCTTTGATCAATCCTTTTTACAACAATCCTTGCACTTATTGTTTCAATTCCTCATTTCTACTAGTGTCATCCTATGTGCAAACTTAGTTTGACAAACTTGCCCCTAGAATTAAATTCATGTGAAGAGTGATTCTTCTCAGTGGTAATCCATCTAGCATGTTATCAAATATGATATCCTTATACTCTCTTAATAATTCTAAAACTTCCTCTTGTGACTTATCCCCTATATCTATGGTGGTGCTTATTGCGCTTGTGGCACCACAAACCTTCAAAATCTTTAGAAAAACATGTTCTTATACCTCAATCCACCCAAGGACGGACTTCCATCCACCAAATAAATCTTGGTGCTACTATAGACTAGTCCTTGTCTTTCTTTCAATGGAATCACTTTGTCTCTTATCATTCTTTGTAAGGTAATAAGTATTCATTTTTCTATCATGTATAGCACTTATGTTGAACTCCTATGGGATAGGATAGGATAAAAATTTAAATAACACCAATAGTTGATTTTGTGTCAACCCAACATTTAACTCTCACTTCTATTAAAAAAATTTGAGGCAAAGTGGATTTCATCACTGGTTGAATGAACATGCATTGATTATCTTTATCTTTCCACTAAGTAAATTAGAAACCATTCGTCTATGATTATCTTTCCCTGGTGCAAAGACCCCAGTTTTACACAACGGACATACTAAAAAATGGTGAGATCCCCTTGAGATTATTAGATAAGAATCTTGAAGGAGACAGACTAACTTTCATTAGCTAAAATATAGCCTTAATTTGATTCACTCTACAAATCTTACAATTGCGGCTAGCACCAATTCTTCTAGTTTTTGTGTGGTTTGTAGATATTAGAATTTTTCTTAACAAGCAACCAATAGTGGAGACCATTTGTAACCCACAAAAACTCAAACTATGTCTAAACATCTATGATTGATTAGTAGCTCTTGCTAGTAGAAATATGGAGGTTTCTCGAAGTTGACCATGGAATGCTCTACAACCTAAAGTATTGTAAATTCAAACGAGCAGAGAAAACATATATATAATCAACACAAAACACAACAAAAAGAAAAACACCCACAACAACGACATGAGACACAAGATTTATAATGGTTCACCATAAAGGCTACATCCACTCTCAAGTAGGGAATGACTTCATTAATCAATATCCAATACATGATTGTACACATTTATTTATACAAATTTATATTCAAGTATGAAACGAAGAGTCTGGAGAAGGTTGTTGGAATCCAAGAACACTGAGAGGAGGGGTGAATCAATGTTCTACCGGAATGGAGAAATTTAACCTTATTAATACAATAACTCAACAACTGGTAAACATAAAAGCACATAACAATAAGCAACAGTGCAACCACAAAGATGAACACCATAACACCATAGATTTATACCATAACACCATAGATTTATACGTGGAAAACCTCAAGGAGGAAAAACCACGATGGGATTGGAGACCCACAATATCTATCCACTGATCAGATGAATAAATATTACAATAAGGGGCCTGCACATGCAAGAAGGCACACTGCCTAGAGCGCACTGTTCATCACAATGGAGTCTCATTGACTACAGAGATGTCAACCACCTCAAGATATTTGGACAACAATCCAAAGAGAAGAACTGTCGGTGATAGCATCAAATATGTCAGATTACAGTTCTAGTTAAGCTCAATACCGGAGGTCTAAAACCTCTTACATAAACCCAACTCGATCACCTATGATCGACCAAATCCTCTGCACAAATGATTATTACATTATTCGCTCCTTCCCATTGTCATCCATATATGATCTACAATGAGATCTTACATATATTTATACCAACCCGGGACCTAACCAATTAGGTCGGCCACCCAAATGATAATTCAATAGATCCATTACATAATCTTGAAATAAAATCATAACACATGTCGGCCTAAGGCCAAACAAATATCATCCAATCAATAAAACATCCTAGAAGCGCATCCAAGGATCCACCAACACATCACATGTAAATCAGTCCATAACCTAGATAGCACCGGACCTAAATTAGATCCACACACGCCAAAGCAATGACACCAATCAGTTCGAGGCACAAACACAATCACCATCAACATCCTGAATCCCTTCTAGAAGCTGCACCAACACCACTTATGCATTACATCAAAGATCTTCAATAAAGCTCTGTCGGTGAAACCCTTACCGGACCAATAAAGCAGACTAACTAGAATATAAGATAGCATCTGATCATCAAGTCAATACCAACTGAATGTGATATGCATCAGAACACATGAATAACCAATCCAAACCAATTCCACCAGCCAAAGCATACCGGAGCATACCGGAAGAATATCGTAGTCCAACCACTCCACCGAAACCAACTGGAAACCGGTAAACAACCAAAACAGTCGGTGCTGCTATCAATGACAAAACATCAATGCAACACATAATCAATTCCTCCAAATTGCCAACAATGACGAATGGTCATGTGACTATTGGGCTTCACATTCCCAACAATCTCCCCTGTGAAGGCCAACCGATACAACCATGCAATGTGACATCCCTGCTTCCATTTCTAAACTCATAATACAACCAGCTTGCAAGAATTAAGATTTGCGAACTCTTACTCATACACACTTTGAATTAATCTTCTCCATGCCAAGTCGAAGTCAACAATTTGTTGCAATTGGACCATCTCTTCTTTAATGTTCTAGTACCTCATTAATTTATCAACGAACATTTCTATTGTCCATTCTTTCCTCACCAGGCACCTCAAATCCCCTTTGATCAGCTCTTCCATTTCCACTCCCTTGGTCACTTTCTCCATAAACTGCAGTTGTTGCACTTGTTCACTTTATGTTGCCTTCTCGTAATCATACACCATTCTTGCTCGCTAAAACTCTTGCATCAGACTATCCAACACAACATGCATAGCAAGGATTTCTTGTACTTCTGCATGGCATCTCTGCAACTCCAGATTAAGATGAAATTCACGATTTGTCTCATCGTTGGTCTATTCTTGGAAAGCATAAACTATACCATCAATCAACAATTCCTCCAAGTGAGAATCAATATCTAAAGAACCCAAGCTGGCAACTACCTTTTCATCGGCAAACACCGTTCTAAACTTTGTTCTCACCATAGAGCTTCCACGAATACCAAGTTTCCACATTGTTCATTTTTCACGGCAGTTACTCTGCTTCCTCATCCTCTTCCTTTTTTCTTGCCAACTGCATCAATTTTAACATACTCCTCATTGGATGGCACTACCACAAGTCTCATACGTATTCTTGATACATTCACAGGATTTGAAGCCACAGTGGCCACAAATTCAATGCCAAAAATCGCCATCACTTGAGTATCGAGTTTGTCTGTCAATAAATGATGCGAAAGAATGCTCTCCTTGAACTGGTCATATGACGCCAATTGCGAGGCCATCACAATCATAGCCCTCTACACGGTCAAAGACGAACCAATCCAAAACGAAGTGACGCCCTCCTGCCTGACCATTTGTGCCACCGTACCTGCAATGCTTCTGTAATTCCGCCATTGCTCCGAGGGCAACCGTCCGTCCGCCTGCATTCTCACCATCGCCATATCTATAGGGTTTTCCACATCAATTTTGATGGTCGTCTCCTCAAAGGAAGTGCCCCCTTCGTACTCGCTTGTCATCTCAACACCAATCTCACATTCTTCTGGCTGAACAACTGAGCTTTCTTCTCTTGGTCGCTGCTCAAACCCAAGATGCACTCATCGAGGAACAGATGATATCTCATTCAACCGGAAACTCCCAAGGAACATCTTGTCTCTCACAAACTCTCGTTCTCCTTGCAAAACATTCATTTTGACACTTGTTTGACCATCTGTCTGTCCTTCCTCAATTTCATTTTCACTCACCTCAGCTTTTTCAAACTCTTCGACTTCTTCAAAAACTTTTGCTTCTAATTGCAAGCCACCGAAATTCCACTTCACCACGGGGACATCATCAATTTCTCGATCAAAACTATTGATATATGCCAAGAGTTGAGAATGAAACATACCCAAATCCTCCTCCTCTTCAGCTGAAACCTCTTCTTTTTTCCAGCCATCCCACCAATGTACATGGCGGATTATTTCAGCTTTCGCTTGCAATTCACTTCCTTCCAAGTTTATATTGCCAAGAAATTCATCAATGACATAATCAGCTTCATCTTCGTCCATCTCTACTCAATAACTTCGCCTCACCTTTGATACCAATTGTAAATTCAAACGAGCAAAGAAAACATATATATAATCAACACAAAATACAGCAGAAAGAAAAACACCCACAACAAGAACACAAGACACAAGATTTATAGTGGTTCACCACAAAGGCTACATCCACTCTCAAGCAGGGAATGACTTCATTAATCAATATCCAATACATACCTGTACACATTTATTTATACATTTATATTCAGGTATGAAACGAAGAGTTTGGAGAAGGCGAATGGTCATGTGACCGTTGGGCTTCACATTCCCAACAAGTATTGATTGCTAACTCAAAACGTACTGGCAGGTTTGTAAAGGTAAGGCAAAGAATAAGTTTCTAATGTTCTTGTATATCATCCAGTAAAAAATCATATTCAGGCACATAGCCTTCAGCCTCCATCTTCTTTGAAATCTTCTGCAACATTGCATCAATGTCCTCTGTTTGTGGGTTAGATACGTTTGTCACCACAAATGTATGCACCTGGTTATTGACCTCGATCCAACTACATCCTGGAGTTTTTCTCACTCTCTTATCTTTCATCATCCTTCTCACTGTCGCTGCATCGTTCCATCTGCCAGCTGCAGCTAATATATTGGAATACAGGACATAAGGTCCAGCATTCTGTGGTTCTAGCTCAAAAAGTCGCCCCGCTGCCTGTTTAGCAAGCTCTAAATTTGGATAAATTCTGCATGCATTAAGCAAGGCTCCCCAGATAGAAGCATCAGGTTCAATTGCCATATTGTTGATGATATCTGCTGCTTCCTCCAGGTAACCAGCCCGGCCAAGAAGATCAACCATGCAAGCAAAGTGATCAAGTCTCGGTGAAATGAAATGGTCATTAATCATAGAATTGAAGTAGTGACGGCCTTCGTCTACAAGGCCTGCATGACAACATGCCGAGATGATAGCAATGAAAGAAGCATCATTTGGTTTAATACCTTCATCTAGCATCTGCTCAAACAGTCGGATGGCTGCCATCCCTTGTCCGTTCTGTCCATATCCTCCTATTATCGCATTCCATGAAGGCACATTCTGTTCTGTCATTCTGTCAAAAACTTGTTGTGCGTCTTGGATACCTCCACACTTCGCATACATGTTTACCAGAGCACTCCCAACAGCAACATTTGGCATAAGTAAACATTTGATAATGATGGCATGTACCTGCCTGCCCTGTTCTCCAGTAGCTAGGCCTGCGCAAGAACTAAGAATGCTAGAGAATGTGACAGAATCTGGCTTAATTCCCATCTGTCGCATTCGGCAAAACAATTTCACTGCTTGCTGACTGTTCCCACTCTGAGAATACCCCACAATCAGTGATGTCCATGATATTGCATCCGGTTCAGGCATTTTCTCAAAAACAAGGCATCCGTAATCCATGCTCCCACATTTAACATACATATCTACAAGAGCATTTCCAACAAAGATATTTGATTGATATCCGCTTCTGATGATGTGGGTATGGACTTGCATTCCCTCTTCAATTCCTGCCATACTCCCGCATGCACCAAGGGAACTAGCAAAGGTAAAATCGTTAGGCTTCACACCCAATTTTAGCATCAATTTAAACAAGTCAAAAGCTTTATCACCATCACCGTTCTGGACATATCCTGCTATCATTGAAGACCAAGAAACCTCCTCTCGGTTAGGCATTTTGTCAAACACATTGCGTGCATCCTTAATAATTCCACATTTGCCATACATATCAGTAAGTGCATTTCCCACAATAGCATGCATTTCATATCTAGTTTTTATTATCAGATTATGTACCTGTTTACCAAATTTAATCATCTGCAGCCCAGCGCATGCACTGAGAACACTTACAAAAGTTGACTGGTTAGGTTTACATCCTATCCGGAGCGCTTCGCCAAATAATGCCAAAGCCTCATCCCCGTTCCCATTCTGAGCATACCCCGATATGACAGTGGTCCAGGAAACCACATCTCGTTCGGTCATCTTGTCAAACAAGTCACGTGCATCCTCAACAAAGCCACACGTAGAATACCCTCCCATCATGGTATTCCAGGAGAAGACATTTCGTTCAGGCATTTCATCAAACATTTGGCGTGCATTTTCCAATTTCCCGCACTTTGCATACATTTCGATAAGACGATTGTGTACAAAGATACTCGACTGAAATCCCGTATTGATCATGTGAGCATGAAGCCTCCCGCCATCTGTCAATAACTTTTTATGGATACAGAGCTGCAGGAGATACCCATAGCTGTTGGAGTCCGTTGGAATGATACCTTTCTCCATTAAACTCAAAATTTCATCGAAGCCTCTGTTCTTACATATTGCTTTCGTATCGACGCCAATTAATTCCTTCTCAATGGCATATGACATTCCCCGCCTTGCAAGAAGTGATTGATTTATTCCATTGTATAGGTAAGTAGCTCTTGAATTTGTTGTATGTTTTATGAACGGTAACTGCAATGCCATTTTGAGATGGGAGATAATGTGCCTTGGCAACTTCATTGTGCCTCTCCATTTTCTTTGTTCACGACTTCATTAAATCGAGACGATTTGAAGTGCTGACTGCTGGTTTTGGAATTTTACATGCTTTAATAGCCAAAAATGCCGGCTATCTTATTACCGGAATTCATTACTCACATCTAAAATGATCATAGAAATGCTTATAGATCTGTTGACAATCATTGCACATGAAGCTTTACAGTCAAA
The DNA here is from genome assembly GCF_030272615.1 of Cryptomeria japonica. Lineage (NCBI taxonomy): Eukaryota > Viridiplantae > Streptophyta > Pinopsida > Cupressales > Cupressaceae > Cryptomeria > Cryptomeria japonica. Next base: position 681,572,441 of record NC_081411.1, read on the forward strand.
CAAACTTCTTATTCTGAATCTGAAGGACGGTTTAAGCTGCTTTTAAACAGGCAAGTTTGCTGTAAGAAATGCTGTTTTTTTTAATCTTCATTTCAAAACTACGAACAAACGTTAAGATTGATGACATCAGTTTTCCCCAATTTATAGTCAAAATTTGGTCTATTCATTGATAAATCAAGAATGTAATCTGAAATGTTGATGCATAAATACAGACACAATCAAATTTAAAAATTCAACAAAAAACCGTTAGATTTTTTATTTTTTTTTAATCCCTGAACAAAGGTAGATGTTAAAATACCTCCACACCTACACCTCAGTTGTTGCAGATTCTATATTCATGTTGAATTCTCCTTCTATCATTTATTACTTTATATGTTTGTTTACAATCATCATTTATTACTTTATATGTTTGTTTACAATCTCTCTTTTGAGACATTTTTGTACATGGGTGCCTAAAAGGTAATATATCAAAGAACCATTCTCTCATCTTTGCATACTTTAATAATTTCCTTAAGTTGTACTTATGGGGGTGTTGGTGTGAATGGAGTTTGTTTTCAAGGGTAAAATTAATCACAAATAATCAGATTATAAGAGCGAATCACAACTCTAGTCTAATTAGAAATATTCTTAAATGACAATGAAATACATCAAATCAATTGAACATTTAATTAAAAAATAAAACTCCCTCAATCGATTCAACAAAGCTTACATTGCTCTTCTCCAAATTGTGTATGTAGGTGGCTCTCAGGTGTTGCACTAGGATTCTTGCATAAGATAGACAATTATTTTGAAGATAATGATTCTAGCTTGAAATTGGGAAATAAGTCTTTTTTTTATAGATTTTCAAGTGAGATGGGGGAAGAAATCGAACTAAAGTGTTGATTGATAGATAACTGAATTTGATTGATCAGCTAAGTGGATTGATTGATCTGTTAACAGGATAGATTGATTTGTTAACACATTTGATTGATCTGTTAACAAGATTGATTGGATAGTTGACTCAATTGATTGACTGAATTGATTAGGAAGATGACTAAATTGATTAGCCAATTGACTAGTTTGATTGAGGAGAAGACTGAATTGATTGATTAGTCAGAAAAGGTGATTTGGAGTGAAAGGGGGGGGATTGGAGAGTTAACTGAGTTAACTGATTTGATCAACCAATCATGGTTTTCAACATGTGTTGTAGGAGATTGAATTGAAATTCATTTTCATTTTGATTTGAATTTGAATTTCGATTTTCAAATACTGAAATGCACATGAGATTAACTAGAATTTATTGAAATTCGGATTCGCTGAAATGTTAATTTGATGAAATGAAATTAATTGAAATGAGTTGAAATTCAAATTTGGGGAATTGGAAGAAAGAATTAATTTAAATGAAATTATTTAATCATTAGAAATGGGATTAATTAAATAATAATAATTATTTAATTAAGGAATAAATCGTAATTAATTAAATAATTAATATTTAATTAATATTTGAGAAAGGGGTTAAAATGATGAAATGATAAAGGGATGGAAATTGAATAATTAGTAAGATGGAAAATGATAATTAAATTAATTGAGAAGAATAAGATTAATTAGATTAATTAAATAATTAAAGAATTATTTAACTAATATGATGAATAATTAGTATGTGATGAATGAGACATTTTTAGGTCTCTACATTTGCCCCTCTTTGACACAATGTCGAGACGACATTGTTTCAAAGAAAACGAAAAAATTATGCCCCAGTATTGCCCCGGTGATGCTTAGGGTGTAAATATTGTCCCCTCAAAAAAGTGGTTGAAATTTTTTTAAATTGAGACCATTTTTTCAATACCATGCTAGTGAGCAATCGTTACAAATTCCGTGTGATTTCAAGTCCGTTTGACCTGCCCACAAGTGCGTTGAAGTTCAAGGGGACCACGGTCGTTGGAGTGGTAAAAACCCTAATTTTGTTTATAAATAATGATTTAGCCCTTTCATTTTCTCATTTGCATTCATTTGAGTTTTGGGGGGTCTTTCTAATTTGCGAGCTTTCTTGTGACTTTGCAAGCATTATGGTTGGCTTACGAGTGTGATTGCGCATATCCGATCGAGTCCAATCATACTAGAGACCACCTGGAACTGGAGGCATGGTATGTATTCTAAAAAATTTACTCATTTTGTCCTTAGTAATGCGCAATTGTGATTTGTCCTTAGTAATGCGCAATAGTTCTTATTGATGCGTGTATTTTTAATTCGCATTTGTGTTTAATGATGTGCATTTTCTCATACTAATGCGCCTTTGTTCCTGATAATTCGCAATTGTCTCTAATGTTGCGCATTTGATTTTTATGGTTCGCATCTATCATAAATGATTCGCATTTGTTGATTTTGTTTATTTTTCAACATTATACTCTAAATTTGTCATGCAAATATTTGTCTGACTTTTTCATGTTTTTCACTTGTAGGAGAATCTGAGTGTACTAGTATGTAGATAGACGAGGCCTGATGGTCTTGATCTTCAATCAGAGTTAAGTGTCGAGGACGTTGCCTTGATTCACCATGTTGGCTTGTATCGTGTATTGCACCTGCCTGAGGTTACGGCCATGATCATAGCATTAGTGTAGCATTGGCATTCAGAGACATGTTCATTCCATTAACCTACTGGAGAGGCATCAATCACTTTGGAGGATGTATGGCGCATCTTGCACATTCCCATTCATGGTACCAGGATCGTATATGATCGCAGAATTGGGATAGCTGACATGTGCAAGCTTCATGAGTGTACAGAGGAGGAGCTCCAGATTAGAGGTTGGTATGAGATCCCTCAGGAGGCGATGGATTGTGATGACCTCACCATTGTATTATGTAGTATAGTAGTAGGTCTATTGATTCTCAATAGGAGGACACATGGGTTCCCAGTTGGTTGGGTCAAAGTTATACATGACATGATTGTGCATAGACGGGTGTTCGCATGGGGTCCTTGTCTACTTGCCACCTTGTACCATCAAATGCACGACATCGTGTATCTTAGACAAGGATCTATCAGATGCGGGGTTACACTACTCCAGGTTTGGATATGGGAGCATATAGTTATTGCTCGATCGGTTGTTCATGTTGAGCTTTAGGATGAGCAACCATACGCATACAAATATACAACAAGGATTAGGTATAGGGGTGTAGGGAACACCTTATATTGGAGGCAACAGTTTGATATCTTGCAGTACTTTACAGGGAGGCCTTACCTTGGTTGCCCCAGCTGGACCGATGATGTGCAACACTTGCCTTATTGTAGACAACAGAGGTATTTGATTGGTCGCGATGTGGGTCAATTTAGGATCATTGATATTCATCTTCCAGGTCATGTACTCTGTCAGTTTGGAGAGATACATGGCATACCTAATGTGACGGCCTATTTTGCTTAGATATGTCGAGAGGTTGGAGATTGGGGGGCGTGTATTCAACCACATGTTGTGATTGCTGAGTTTTATACTCTTCTTCCTATGCAGTGGGGTTAGGGAGTTAGGTTGGCGGATCCAAGGACTACACCTTAGTATGATGGTTGGTGGTCGTCGCGCAAACCTGTTCCTTTAACAGATCCTACCACTCCTATTTTGCCACAGCAAATTCAGCACCAGAGGCCATGAGAAGGGAGGGGGAGGGGAGGACGAGATGGAGGAGGAGAACAGGATGGAGGAGGTTTACAGGTTGCAACCATTGTTGCAGCAGGTGAGGAGGAGGAGATTGAGGAGGAGGAGGAGGAGGTTGAGGAGGAGGAGGAGGATGTAGACATCGATGGAGACATCGAGTCTGGTAGCGAGGATGATATTTCATCTTCTGTATCATCTAAGGGAGATGAGGGAGAGAGCTTACATGACAGTGATATGTCAGAGATGGAGGATGCTCCTACTGCAGAGGCAGGTGCTTAGGGAGGTGACGATATGATGATAATCTGCATGTCTTGAGAGTGCATATCTGAAGCTTTGAGGATGCCTTAGCGAGAGAGAGGCAGGGCAGATAGGATGATCATGTTGTAGTGGTGCAAGAGTAGCAGGCATGGATAGAGGAGAGGGATCATCTTCGTAGAGAACATGATGAGGTTGTGTGCAAAGCAAGATTGATTCCGGATGCAAAGGAGCAGTATCTTGATCCAGCCATAGGATCCAGAGCTGTCCGTCTTATTCATCTGGATCAGAAGTGCACATATTGGCAACATGAGTACGAGCAAGTTGTTCCCGAGGGACAACAAGTATCAAGCAACATGACATACATATCAAGGAGGAGATCGAGCAGATCCACTAGTTGAGATACTAGCACCACGGGTGTCATGGGTCCACCTCGAGCGTTGTCAGGACATCTTGGGGCAGGATCTAGTAGGTAGAATTTTCCTGGTGATAAGGGCAGTGTTGGTTGACACTTATTGACTATGTTATTTGAGTCATTGGGCCTTTGTTGTATATTCTAACACATTATCGTTTTTGAGTTATATGATATGCAGTTTTGGCAGCAATTTATATGCTTTATGTTCTATTGATGATGCATGTTTCTATTATGCAGTCTATATGATGTTACTTATGCTTTCTATGATTATATGTGATGTAGTTCTATGTGATGCATAAATGAAATGTTTATGTGATTAAATGATAATACAAATGCTATTAAAATGATAATGATGTAAATAATGTTTTGATGAAATAGTCAGTGAAACTGAATGCAACTATATGAATGTGTGTAGATGGTTTAATGATAATTTATTTAAAATGAATTATAATGCCACTACATGATAATGCAAATAAATGATTTTCCACTACAATGAATCTAGATGATAATGCCACTAAATGAATCAATTTAATGCAACTAACTAAATCTAGATGATAATTAATGAAATTAAATGAATGCCACTAATTCTTTTTGTTTCAAATGTGCCATAATATTGCTTTACCCTTTTGACTCAATTGAATTGGAAGAAATGTTAGTAAGATGAAAAATTGATGAGAGAGAGATGATGTTAAATGATATAATGATGAGAAAGAAAAATTAGGTCAATCCATTAAAAAGATACTTAACTGAAGAATGATCTTGATTTAGACAATCATCATGATGAAATGATATGAATGATGATTAATGTGTGATTAATGATCCTTTGTGTCTTTATTCATAGTGCAACACATATTCATCACTGGGCCTTATTATGTAACAATGAAGCTATGTACATCAGGGTATAAAGAACCAAGATATAAAGATATCTCATTGCAAGAACAAACACATAGCAAACAAGGAGTGAACCCTCCATTCTAGGAATGATGCTAGGAGTCGAGGTATGTGTGGTGTTCAAATACTGAACACTCTTATCACAGACACCCATAACACCATTGCCCCAGAACTTTATTGGTTCACACAACAAACAACAAACAAAGAAAAGGATCATGCCCATCACTACTCCGCTAGTCACTTTTGGACATCCTTGAGTAGCATAAAAGCGTGATCTTCACCAATTGATAAAAGATAAAACCAAAATAGACAAAACTCGGTAGTTATATTGATTGTGCCTTTGCTTTGATTGTTTGATGTGATGGTTGATAATGTTTGGTTTCATAAAGTTTGAACCCCGTTTAAGACTGACTTGTCTGGTTTTGAGTGTATCCTCTTATGTTTAAGACAAGATAATGATCACTTGATATGGATAGTTTGACGATTGATAAGACAGTTTGATCGGTTTAGTTGCAAATGTGTAATAAAATAGTTATATCCTTTGTTCAACTTTGTGTGAAGTGCTTGCTAGATATCTCCTAGGGTATTTGCTTCTCGCGAGACATTTTATTGCAAGTTTTCTAATTGATTGATTTTTTTATGTTTTTGGATTTTGTGGATCATTTTCGAGTGTTTTTGTGCTTTTTTCAGGATCGTTTTTCGAATGTTTTTGTTTCGGTTTTGTTCTTTTGCAGTGTTTAAGTTTTTCAGGACTTTTTCAAATGTTTTTGGTATTTGTTCAGGATCTGTTATGTTATTTAGGATATTTTTATTTTTAGAATTTTTAGGAGTTTTTTTCAAGACTTTATTTGATTTTTAGGATTTTTTCATTACTTTATCTGATTTTTAGGATTTTTTTAGGACTTTTTGATTTTTAGGATTTTTTCAGGACTTTTTCTAATTTTTAGGATTTTTTCAGTACTTTATCTGATTTTTAGGATTTTTTCAAGACTTTTTTCTTTTTTTTAGGATTTTTCAATACTTAATCTGAATTTTAGGATTTTTTCAGTACTTTATCTAATTTTTAGGATTTTTTAAGGACTTTTTCTGATTTTTAGGATTTTTTCAGTACTTAAACTGATTTTTAGGTTTCTTTCAGCTATGCCCCTAGTATCCAGACCTCTGATGACATGATGATCTGCAACATGCACATGGAGACAATGGAATTTTGGCATGACCTATGGTAATGCAGTATACAAGATGAAAATACAATTCCTATTCAAATAAGGATGATTGTGTGTCTTTAATTCTGAAATGCATTAATTGAATTAAAGGTATAAAATGTTTCAGAGATAAGAGTCCAATCCATCCTCAGAAAACCTTAAATCATCAACCTAACATGCTATGTAACAAAGATTTATGAATGGAGATGCGGAAAACTTTTCCATAAATTCTTGAAACTTTGATCTCCTTTTGCCCATGTTTGTGCAATTGAATTTATTTTGACTCTTATAACCATTAGAGACCCTTGGAATCCTATGTGACTAGCTACATGAGTTATTCTGACTACAAAAGCATCCTAGATAGAGCCCCATTGCTAGTCAGACGTCTATAGCCCCAACAAGGTTATACATTCTAATCTCTTGAATATTGGTCCATTGCCAGCAAGCCTCCATAGCCCTGATGGAGTTACTCACATGTTCCCTTAGTCAAGCTTTTATGATATTTCAGTTATATATCTTTTCTCTTTTTTGCCTTGATATTTTAATATGAAACTCTGGCAAAGAATTTTTTTATCTTCTTGCCTTGACTTGTAAGTAATGAAACCTACTTGGGTATGACGATTACAGTGGCACTGAAGTAGAATTTTTTATTTTTCACTAGCCACATGACCAACTAGGTATCTTTATGACTTAGAGATATTGATTAATATGTGAGATATAGAAATTGATAGATTTTGGGTAACAAGACTCAGTAGTGAAAATTCTACCCAACCATGGATAAATCTCAATCACAAGGTGACGTTGAAGATGAATGGCCTAAGACCTCATAAAAAACTTCATGTACCAGTATCCAGGAAATGAGACAACCTTCGCTCCTTTCAATGCAAACAGGTGAATGACTTAGACAATCTCCTTATTTTATTGATGCAACTATATGTGCAAGCAATAATGATATGCTATGAAGATTATGAATGTGATGTGAGAAAGAAACTATATGAGATGCAATGCTTTAAAGAAAATGATATGCACATCCAGCAAGTAAAGACCAAACTAACCCAACCCTTAAATGTAATATCTTTTAAGGTGCATGTTGTTCATGGGATCAAGGAGTGGATCTCCCTCCATTGTTGTTAGGTTATAGGCACCATTTCCAATAACTCTTGTTATGACAAAAGGACCTAGCCAATTAGGCTCAAATTTTCTTGGTTTTTCATGTTCAGCTAGGTTCTTTTGATTCTCCTTAAGGACGATATCCCCTACTTCAAAGCAATGTGGTTTTACTCTTTTGTTATAGCTTCATCTCATTCTATTTTGGTATCATTGTAAATGATTCAGAGTGTTTTGTCATTTTTCATCCAATAATTCAAGTACTTGTAAGCGTGTGACTCTGTAGTCTTCTTTTGATATGATGTGTGTAAACACCTAAAATTAATATTTAATTAATTTAAACTTGTCAACATAATTAGTTGATTTAATTGTGTTATCCTTATTCTTCTCAGTGTTAATTAAATCCAATTTAATTAATCCTGTCACTATTGTCCAATAATTAATTTATCAAATAAATTAATTATTCCCCTATTCTTCTAAAGTCCCTCCAATAATTATTTCCTCTAAACCCACTCAGTTAATTAATTTTAATTAATTAACCTAGTCATGTGATTCCTACAAATCACTTTTCCTAATTCCCACTTGGCCTAATTAATTCTTCTAGAATCTCTCATAATCCCACTTATCCTTATTCTCCAATTTTTGTATTCCCCACTCATGTCACATCAACATTGAGCCTCTCAAAGAAATTCAAATTTCTTTGAATCCCTCCATGCATCCTTTATTTTGGAATTTTTAATTCCTCTCCCCTTTCCCCAAGGAATTTTATATTCCTTTTTATTCTCCCAAGGCATCCTTGATCCATTCCCACCATTTCAAATCAATCTCAACCCTCCATAACTAAATCAATCTTGGCCCTTCATTTTGGCCTCCTCCAATCTATAAATTGGAGCCTCTTCTCCTCAAAAATCATCCACTTTCCCTATAGTATTCTCATGCTGCAAATTTTCTCTTCTTCTATCATATCCTTATCGTGTCCTCATAATCCTTCAATCTTCTAATCCAAATCTATCCAAATTCGTCATAATCCCAAACTCAAATCCATATCCAATCAATAACTCAATCTTGTTGAGAAAACGAGAGCAATCCACATCCAAATCAAGCAAGGAGAAAATCAAGTGGAGCATCAAAGGGGCACATCTTCCACTTCATCAAGCTCAATCCGAGAGAGAGGTGAAAGACAAGGTATAAATTTGGTTGTTTGCATTCCTATTATGTCTTATTTGATTTATTTGCATCCTTCTAACCTCCTTTGTCCCTTCTCTGTCTTTTTCCCCTCTTCATTCTGGCACGCCCGGTGGGACCCACGTCCCTAAATTTTAACATTTTTGTGGATTTTGTGTGAATTTTTAGTCTCAAGTGTTGGAACAACGCGATCACCACGGGATCAACATGATCAATACCTACTTCGATGTGTACGCATGCGCTTTAGCGCATGCGATTTAAATTTTAAGATTTTAACCCGCTCTTTTGCAGGTCTGCATATTAGCACGAGCACTACAGGAACAACACGTCCGCCCATAGCATCATCTCATCCATTTTCCTCTCTTCTATTCTTTCGCATTCTTTTTTATTCCATAATTAGTGATTAAAAACACACTAAAAAGGGAAAAACTTAAAAAAAAAAAAAAAAACTAGTTAGTTTTTGTGTCTAACTAACTTTTTTATTTAAAAAGTATCATTTTAGCATGAGCACTTAACGAATAGCGCTTGCGCTCTGTCAGGATCCCACCCATTTTAAAATTTTCAAAATTTCAATTTTTTTGTTGTACTAACTTGTTTTAGCGCGAGCGCACACGTTTTGGCGCGACGGACATCAAAATAGAGTGATTGTGTCAGGTATATTCTGTGATTTTTTAAAATTTTCATTTTTTTCTCCTGCATCTTTTTTCATTTTCTTCTTTCAGGCCCCTCTGTAGCGCGTACGTAGGTGTTCCAGCGCCTGTGCAAGCGCTTCAACGCAGTTGTCTATAGAACAGTGCGAGCGTTGTTTCTGCAAACTTTGGTCTATTAATCCGAATTTTGAGTTTTGCAGGTTCTTTTTGAGCAGTCCAAGACATAATCCAAAAACTACTAATATGATATTTTGGAGGTTGCCTAAGGAAATCCAACCAAACATTGTCTTTTCAATCTTTTTTCTAGGCACTTAGATTTAATTAGGGGGTAAAAGAACAATGTGCTTGATTGTGTTTGGGAAAGTGTAGAGGTAGGAGAGTATGATCTTGTCTATATACATAATCAAAAATCTGGACCCTCGAATCTTTTCTAGTTTGTTGAGTGCATACCCTTAGCGGGTCTGCCCTCCCAATTTGTCTGGCACACTCGCGCAGGCATTGGTGAGAGGGGAATGACCCAAGTGAGTATGGCTAAAATCCAAGCATTCCAACTCACTATAATAAATAGGCCTCTTGGGATGAAAATTCTAGAGGACGGAGCTATTTGAGACTTCGCTCTCATATTGGGCATTTTGTAGGGCCTTTAGGTCTCAATCACGCTTGCATGACTACATCTTGATTGGTAGTTTGTAGGGACATAGGCCTCAATCATGCTTGCGTGACTACAAGGAGTAGTCTTCGAATAGAAAACCTAACTAAGAACTCTAGGATTAGAGACCACCCGGTTCACCTCCGAAAGATGGATAATCTTTGTGCAAGGAAGAGAGTAACTCCTCCAAGAGACTTGTCATATCATGCCCCCATTAGCATTTGGAGTCAGCTAATATGGTGTTGAGAATCCATTGCATGAGACTCAGCGGTCATATTCTGATTAGCTATTGGGTGTGTACCTGAGTCAGCAAGCAAAGGTTTTCCTTCCCATCCAACTTCCTAGGATAGCATGTTGTGTTTGGATTCTCTATCTACATCAATGGCCAACATGTATTCATTGTTTGATATCTCTTGCCAAGTCCATCCTTCCTAAAACCAATCAACCTTTCCTATTTCAATCATCAAAACAATCCCCAATTAATCTATCCAAGCAATTCTCCAATCCCCAATCAACTTTCATCCATTCAAACAATCATCCTTCCTTAACCAATATTTTTGTCCAAATCATTCATCCAACTTTGGGTAGCCTTCCCCTTTCTCCTTCCTATTATCTATCCATTCTTTCATAATAATTCTTCTTCTAATCCAATCAAATCTCCAAAATTCCAATCAATCAATCAATCCATCCTTCTAATCTAGTTATCCAATCCATCATCAATCAATCATCCAATCCTTTAATCCAATCAAATCCAATCCATCATCAATGCCCATCTAAGTCGTAATCTAAAGGTTAAGGTGTCATCCTACTCCAAATCAATCATGTCCTCAATTCAATCCAATTCAATTCAATCCAATCCAATCCAATCCAATCAAGTCCTAATCCAAGGACCAATCCAATCAAAACAAGTCATAATCTAAGGACCAGTCCAATCCAAATCAAATCCAATCCATCATCATTTCCCATCTTCATTCAACATCATCATATCATATTTCTCCTCCAAAACATATTCATCCAATTCCAATCTAATCCATCATTCTCAACATGGCTACTCAAAACTTCATGGCTTGGTATGAGCAGATGCTCACGAAAGTTCACGAGCCACCTCAACCTACCTACCAAGTCAATCCCATAACCTCCCATCCATCTATCATATCCCCATCCATTTCATCTCAACATACTATATCCAATCCCATAATATATCATATTTCTTATCCTTCCTCTACCTTTGACAAGGGAAATCCATCTTATTCCCCGTCTGTATCTCCATATTATCCCTCATCCACATATATACCTCCATTTACCCTCCCATCCACATCCTAATCTCCATCCTTTTACAACACATTCATTACCTCTACTCCCCATCCAAATCCTTTACTCCATAATCCTCCAAACATTAATCCTAATCTCCCAATCCATTATCCCAATTGATCTAATCCTAATCCTCCAAAATTTGTATTATCCACATCCTCTGAATCCATCATCCATAATCTTATCCAAGACATGCCAGCAAAGGATACAAAATCCCCACCTCAAAATCAAGTCACCTCATCTCCTCATGTCCTCCATCCACCTCTGTCACCTCCATCTCAAACAAATCTCAATCCCCCACACTTCATGATACCCCCATTCCCCCATCTACTCATATCGAAGCTTATGTATCCTCCTCCATCACACCACCCCCACAACCCCAAACATGCCAATGGCTTGTTCCAATGCATGCTAGCATAGATTGATCTTCACCTCAATATCAAAGCATCCATCCATCTCATGATACCTCTCCATCTCAAAATCCATGTCTACCCTCCACTCCATCTAATGGTCCCATCCTCTCCACTTCCTCTCATGATCGTATAATTCCTCCATCCAATTCTCTCCCACCATCGCATGATCCTCTTCCATCTCATGATCCAATCACCCCTCCCACTCCATCTCATGATACCCTCCCTAGTCAAGATCAAAGTATCCCTTCATCTCCATGTCATAATCCCAATCCATCTAAATATCCTAATCCTCCTTCCACATCCCATCCCCCTCAAAATGGACTTGCATCTTGTTTCTGAAATAATAAGGGTCCTCAAACTAATGCTCAAGATGTTTGTACATCCTCTATCCCTCCTAAATACAAAGGCCCTTCATATAAATCAAAATCCCACCATCCTTCATCTTCCACATCCATTTTGGGACCCTATACTCCAAAGGTAAATCCTCCATTCCTTCCATCCATTTTGGGTCCTTACATCCCTCCATCCACCACCCCATCACCTCAAATAATCCCTAAGAAAGATCAACAAAGGCACACATCATTGAATTCCTCCCAAAATTCTCCTTCCATCATCCCACCATCCATAAAATCCTTAAGCCATTCATCCTCATGCACCCATCCCATTGCTATTGGAAGCAATTTGGATGCCCAATCTAAAAAGCATAAAGCTCAAAATCCACAAAAATCAAAGGATCAACATGTCCCCTCAAAACGACATGCTCAAAAGAAAAATATGATCCAAAAGGCCGCAAAGGCCCCAAAAGAAAAAATCAAAAACTATGTGGATTCCTAATATACTTCTAGAAGTAGAACAATCAAAATTGGCATCCAAACTTGCTAATCCAAAAGCTCCATCCATTCATAAGTCCTCCAATCTTCCATCTAACACTCCTACATCTTTAAAATCCATTTTGGCTCCTTATGTCCCAAAATCCACCATCCCAACTACATCATCCCCTTCTTCTATTTTGGGTCTTCATGTCCCAAAATCCACACTTTATCGTCCATCTAATTCAAAACACTCTCCTACACTACTCCACCACCCTCCAAGGTGTGTGCCAGTGTTGATCTTCCACAAATTTTTTAGAACCCCATCCATTATCCACCATCCATTTTTCACAATCACATTCCGTTATTCCAATCCTTTACAAATTATCATCTTCCATCCCCTATCCATTTCATATCCTCTATTATTCTTACCAACATCTATGAGCATACCTCTAGTTAAAAGAAATACTAAAGGATACCATCCATGGAACTAGATTCTTGAGTCCTCCCTTCCTCCTTCATTCATCCACTATCTTCCATATCCACTCATCCTCATCCTTATCCATCCAAACTATTCCAAAAATTCAAAAAAATCAAAAAATCCAAAAAAAAAAAAGAGCAAAAAAATCAGAAAAAGTAAAGAAAAATCATTTCATCCAATGGTGAAAACCACTTCTTCTGGCACCTTGGGTAAGTACCATGATTAAAACTTGGTAAGTGTCATGTGCAATCCCCTCGTCCTCTTGCACTCTACAGTTGGGGGCAAGATTCATTCATGCAATCCTACCATCCACATTTATTATCTTCTATCTATCTAAGTCCATCCTCCTTCCCTATCTTTGATCTTGACTATCCTATTCATATCCTCCATCTCATATCCCTCATCCTATCCAAATGCAATCCTCCATTTTCATCTTTTCTCTTGATTATGTTAAGAGACAAAATAATGTATATGCATGCATGCTTTGAAAAAATACAAGCCTTAATCCTTTACCATCCATATCCATTACACATTATCTTTCCATCTCATACATCTTTATCCACCATCCTTGCATCCTTAATTCCACTACCTCTAATGTGGTGCATTGCACTCCTTTGCAACATAGTCCTTGGGTCTCCATCACCCTACCCTCCATTCCTCCATTTCCTATCCATATCCATCCACTCAATCCATTTGTCTCCTATTCAAACAATATCTTCGTCCATCCATCCATCCATCCTTTTACCAATCCTTGGTTCTCACTTGTCATTGATTCTAATCAATCATATCTTATCCACCAATCCACCCCATTCTATCCAATTTCTAATACAATCCTATCTCATCCAATCATATTCTCCATCTCTTCCAATTCAACCATTAATCACATCCCCAATCCAATCCTACTAGATCATCCATCCCCCTTTTCTCATCCTATTTAATCATTTATCCTTCTTCCAATCCTATCCAATCCATCAAACTGAGCTTTTCCCATCTACTTGAGCTTACACTGACTTGTGCCTAATCCAAACACCCATCCATACTTTGCTAATCCAATCCAAACAAAAATCCTCTCATCTGCAGACCTTGCACATCCAACTTGTCTTTTGTCATCCATCAATCTATCCACACCCTGCCCATCGAGATGAATCCTTCCCATGTCTAGTAGTTCATCCAAATCCATCACCTGCCCATCGGGATGCATCCTTCCCTAGTCCAATAGTTTATCCAAATCCATGTGCTACTCTTGGCAAGAGATGTCAGTTGGTCATGTGCATGTTGTTTGCATGATTGATCTTTTCGCTTTAATTTTCATATTCTGTCCCAGAACTATACTTGCTCATGACTGCCTTGGTCATCTTATATCTTGGTATGTCTTGGCTGGTGTAAAATGGGGCATAGTTTTCATGGAATGGTATGTTCAAAGGTTTTCCTTGTATGAACCAGCAACCCTACATTAGTGTTTATCAACACTTGCATGATTGTGTGCAAGGCATACCTGTTTGACTGAGCATCAGTCCACGCCTTGGATCTTCATATCATCTTGGTTCTTATAATCAATGGTGTAGACTATCCATGGCAATATAAAACCTAGGTTTTCTCTCTATATTTGCTCAACAAGAAATCCCATCCATTTATCATTTATTTATCTTATTTCATTCACAAGACTCCAATCCATCCTCATTCCCTCTTTCATAATCTCCATCCTTTCATCACCTAGTCTTCTAATCCATTTCAAGATCACACACAAGTTCTTTGAACCCGCATGTCCTCTCAAGGGGGCATACAACTACTTCCTCATCATCCTTCCTCCTTGTCATTCTTCCTCATCTTATGACTGGCGCATCATGCTACTAGTCTTTATCCTTTTCTTCCACTATGTTTTATTCTTCTTTGATATAGCATCATTTCACGATGCTATACCAAAGAGGGGAAAAATGAAGACACCTAAAATTAATATTTAATTAATTTAAACTTGTCAACATAAGTAGTTGATTTAATTGTGTTATCCTTATTCTTCTCAGTGTTAATTAAATCTAATTTAATTAACCCTATCATTATTGTCCAATAATTAATTTATCAAATAAATTAATTATTCCCCTATTCTTCTAAAGTCCCTCCAATAATTATTTCCTCTAAACCCACTCAGTTAATTAATTTTAATTAATTAACCTATTCATGTGATTCCTACGAATCAATTTTCCTAATTCCCACTTAGCCTAATTAATTCTTCTAGAATCTCTCTTAATCCCACTTATCATTATTTTCCAATTTTTATATTCCCCACTCATGTCACATCAACATTGAGCCTCTCAAAGAAATTCAAATTTCTTTGAATCCCTCCATGCATCCTTTATTTTGGAGTTTTTAATTCCTATCCCCTTTCCCCAAAGAATTTTATATTCCTTTTTATTCTCCCAAGGCATCCTTGATTCCATGCCCACCATTTCAAATCAATCTTGACCCTTCATTTTGGCCTCCTTCAATCTATAAATTGGAGCCTCTTCTCCTCACAAATCATCCACTTCCTCTATAGCATTCTCATGTTGCTAATTTTCTCTTCTTCTATCATATCCTTATCATGTGCTCATAATCCTTCAATCTTCTAATCCAAATCTATCCAAATCCATCATAATCCCAAACTCAAATCCATATCCAATCAATAACCCAATATTGTTGATAAAAGGAGAGCAATCCACATCCACATCAAACAAGGAGCAAATCAAGTGGAGCATCAAAGGGGCACATCTTCCACTTCATCGAGCTCAATCCAAGGGAGAGGTGAAACACAAGGTATAAATTTGGTTGTTTGCATTCGTATTGTGTCTTGTTTGATTTATTTGCATCCTTCTAACCTCATTTTCCCCTTCTCCATCTTTTTCCCCACTTCAATGTGTTTTAGAAAAACTCTTAGCGATGGAAATTCTATCTCAATAGGCAAAATGGCTTCTGAACCATATATTAAAGAGTATGGTTTAGCACCAATAGCTATGCTTACACTAGTTCGATAAGCCCAGAGTGCTAGATTCAATTGAAGGTGTCAGTCTCATTCGGCTTCGTTGAGAACTTTCTTTAAAATTTTCAATATGTTTATGCTTCTTTCCTCATCTTGACCGTTGCTTTGGGGATAATAAGGAGTTGTGAAACGTTGTTTAATGTCTAAATGGTTGCAAAGTTCACTCACATCTTGATTTTTAAAAGGTTGCCCATTGTCAATGACGATGCATATGGGGACTCCATATCTGTAGATGATATAGTTCAAGATGAATTTAGTTGTTTGTTTGCCTATTGTGTAGTTCATAGGGATTGCCTCAACCCATTTAATAAAGTACTCGGTAGCTGTGAGTATGAACATGTCTCTGTTAGAGGAGGTAGGGTTTATCTTCCCAACAAGATCCAGTCCCCACTATGAGAATGGCCATGGTGATGTAATCGGTTGAAGATCTAGAGCAAGTGCATGAATCAGATCTCAATGTATCTAACATTGTCTGCATCTTTGGACATTATTGTAGGCATCCTTTCCATCGATGGCCAATAGTATCTGGTTCTCAGTAGTTTTTTGGTCAGTGTAGGCCCAGAAGAGTGAGCATTGCAGATCCCATCATGGACTTCCTTTAGAGTTGTTTGTGCCTCCTCATCATTGAGGTAGCGAACCAAAGTACCAACCAAACCCTTTATGTACAGAGTATCAGCAATGATTGTATGTCTTGCAACTTGGCGTACAAGTGTCTTTCTTTGATTGCATGAGAGATCAGGAGACATATATTGATCGTGTAAGTAGGTGTATACTTCTTTATACCAAGAAGATTCAGGTCCGACTATCATACAGACATACTCAAAAGATGGTATTGCATATGTTGGTACCATGAGTTGATCTACTATGAACTCAAAATGTGTCCCATTATTAGGAATATCCAAGAGAGATCCTACTGTTGCCATAGCATCAACTGCTTTATTTTGTATTCTGGGGATTTTCTCAAATGTTATATTGGTGAAATGTTGCTTGTATTCTTCCAACAACTATTTGTAAGGTGTCAACTTGTCATCTTTTGTATTGTAATCATCGTTCACTTGATTGATGATAAGTTGTGAATCACCATAGACTTGTAAGTCCACTATATTCCACTGCACAGTAGTGTGAAGTCCAATGACTAAGGCCTCATATTCAGCTATATTATTGGTGCAAGTAAAATTGATCCTGAATGATTTTGGAATGGAATCTCCTTGAGGAGTAATGAAAAGTATTCCCGCTCCCGCTCCATGATTAGTATATAACCCATCAAAGTACAATTTCCAATTTGTGGATGTTGAAAGTGAAAACATTGATTCATCTAGAAAGTCTACCACCATTGGATGATTGTCTTGTAGTGGTGCCTCTATCAATTGATCTGCTATGATTTGTCCTTTGATGGCCTTTCTATCAACATACTCTATGTCGAAATCACCTAATATCATGACCCACTTGGCTAGTCTTTCGGTAATGTTGCTCTGTTCAACAAGTATTTAAGTGGATCAAAATGTGCAATGATTTGGACCTTATGACTCAACATGTAGTGTCTTAACTTCTAAGATGCAAAGATCATTGTTAGATAGGATCATTCTATTGGCATGTAGTTGAGTTCATATCCAATGAGTGTTCTACTAATGTAGTAGATAGCTCTCTCCTTACCTTGCTCATCATGTTGTGCTAAGAGAGCTCCCAAAGAGGAATTTGTTGTAGATATTTACAATAGTAATGGTTTCCCATGTACTGGCATAACTAAAACTAGTGTTGACAAAAGATATTCTTTTAATGCTTGAAATGCCTCTTGACATTATTCTATCCATTTTAATGTTACACCTTTCTTCAAGAGATGTTGAAATGGTTGGCACTTGTCTACCAATTGTATGATGAAGTGCCTTATGGACTGTAATCTCCCTTGTAAACTTCTCAATTGTTTAAGTGTGGAGGGTGAGGGAATTTCAAGGATAGAATTTGCCTTTTTCGGGATCTATTTTAACGCTTCTATTAGATACAATGAATCCGAAGAGTTTACCAAATATGCTTCTTTGGATTGAGTCAGACATTGTATTGGTCCAGTCTATCAAAAATTTTAGCCAAGACATCCAGATGGTCCTCCTTGGTTTTTGATTTAGCCAACAATTCGTCCACATAATATTCCATGAAGTTATGTATCATGTCATGAAACAGGGTGGTTGTTGCTCTCTAATAAATAGCATCAACATTCTTGAGACCGAACGACATCACATTCCAGCAATATGTTCCCCAAGGATAAGTAAAAGTCATTTTATGTTGCTCTTCTGGTGCAATCTTGATTTGGTTATAACTAGAAAAACCATCCATGAGTGACAACATTTCATGTCCAACTATTAGGTCCACAATCATATTTATTTTAGGAAGTGGAAAATCATCCATGGGATAGGATTTATTTAGATCCTTGAAGTCAGTGTAGATTATTATGCCTCCGATGGGTTTGGTCACTGGTACTAAGTTTGGAATCCATTCTGCATAATCTATGGGTCTGATGAAACCCACATCTAGCAACTTTTGTAGTTCAACTTTGACTAACAGGGCTATTTGAGGATACATCTTCCTGAGCTTTTGTTTGTATGGTTTCACACCTAGTAGCAATGGCAAATGATGTAATACCAATTCAGGATCTAATCCTATCATGTCACCATACAACCATGCAAAGTTGATTGGTCGCTATGAGAAGAATTGAGTAAACTTTTCTTTTTCCATGGGGTTCAAAGACTTGGCCAGGTCTATCTTATGTACATTCTCAGCATCTTCAATGTTGATTTCTTTAGTTTCTTCCACTAGCAATGCGGATTGCTCTTTTTCTATAGGAAGATTATCCAATCTATTTGTAGAGAAATTTTCTATTTCATTTACATCTTCTGGATTGGAAGAGGAGCTTGCTTCTCCAAAGTAGGTTGTTCTGTCTAGATCTATAGTAAAACCAACTTTGTGATCATCGTAGGGAAGTCCATCTCTAGTACCCAATAATTTTTCTATGGCCTCATCATTTTGGAACCAATCCAAAATGTGGTAGTTCATCTTGATCCTAGTCTATCAAGTGAGGATACATAAGACAAAGGTCTCTATCTTCATCAGGAGGATATGTTGCTAACATCATGTAGATCCTACTATCATATACATACTTGACCAATTTTTGATCAATTTGTTTCTCCTCATATTCAATGCCATCATCCATAGGTGATTGGTTGTTATAGGCTATAAAAGTTGAATATGTACTACAATTGTGAAGAGATAAGAACTCATAGTCATGGGAATCAGTTATACTCTCAATATATGTTTCTATGTCTGATCCATCTTCATCAATTTCCTCAATTGGAGAGAGAGGAGTTTCAGCAGCGTTGATGATGAATGGGAGAGTTTCTTGACTTGTAGACCCTTCTTCTATGATAGAAGCCTCATTAAGGGCTTGAATGAGAGATAGGGGTAATATGGAATTACCACCTCTAGGTGGTGTTATTCTTGTTTCCCTTGATATATTGCTAGATGTAGAAGTATTACTTGATTCATTTGGTGGTGCAATTCTTCTTTCCATCACTGCATTGTCATGATGCTAGTGCAATTTATATTCTGCCACTACTGGTGTGATTCCTTTTTGTCACTACATTGACATGTGATGCTGGTGTGAAGGAAATTATTGATGTGTTGTGATCTTCATTTTCATTTATGAGTGGTATTGTTGTTGGTTGAGATGTTCTTCATCTTCTTGTCAGACCAATATATCCTAATCCCTAATTCATTGGATTCTCTGATGATAATATAGGTTGTATTATTCCTTGAGCATGTGCCCCCAAGCCTCTTGTTCCATTATAACCATGTCTATGTAATTTTTTGAATCCATTGCCACATTGTTCCAAAGGAAGTCTAACACTTGGATTGTCACTTTCTTCTTTGTATAACCAATTATTGACATCTTCTTCTAAGGATTCTTCATTAATCTCTCCCCATCTTATAAAGGAACAAGAGTCTAAGAATTGGACAATTTCTTTTCCTTTATTTTCATTGGCCAGATTTGGTAATGCTCTCCCAAAAGATCTAGGAGACAATTGTCCTACTAATAATGTTCTGGAATAAGAATACTTGCCACACCCTTCATCCTTGATTTGGAGAGGTGGTGTTGTAGGTGTGCAAGATGATGATGCTATTGTGTCAGAGATATTTAGATATTCCATCTGCATGGTGAGTGGAGCTTCTTGATTAATGGGAACTTGGTTGCATGTGCTTTCTCTTAAATAGTTGCAATGTTGGAAGGGATTTGGATCACCATGTATTGTGATCTCAATTTCATTATAAGGGAACTTAATACATTGGTGGAAATTTGATGGCACCGCCTTCATGGCATGTATCCATGGACAACCTAGTAGCATATTATATACCAACTATCATTCCAAAACTTGAAATGTAACTGTAGACACATAAAATTTGTCATTTTAATCCCGAGTGGATCAACTTCATTTTCATGCATTATTCCATCTATTATTCTTCATTATCCATTAAATATTATTATTTATCCATCATTAATTCATTAATATTATTATATATATCATCAATAATATCTATATTATCATTATTATCTCATATTCCATTTATCATTTAATAATATTATTATTTTATAATCTATCGTCTATATATTTAATAATAATATTATTATCTATCCTTTTTTTAGAAATACATGCATAAGTATTTACGCTATTCATTTATGTTTTCTCCTCTACCCATTTTCATTCACCTCATGCATGTGGGATTAAAAGTTTCAAGCCCTATTCTTTATCACACATTCATCACATAATCTAGATTCACTCGAGGATGCCTATTTAAGCAAAGCCCATCTCCCATTTTGAGATCCATGACTTTTGTATATCAAAAATTTGTTGCTTGCATCCATTTCTTGCACTTTGATCATTTTTTCCTCAATCTCTATCTTTCATAGCTTCTTGTGCATGTTCTTTCTAAGGGCACTTATTATTTGAACACAAGATCTTGATAAGTAAGAGGACAATGGAGTTATCTTGGTTTGCATGCATATGTATGAGCTTCATTTAGATTAGTTGTTTGAATGTTTATCTGTGTGTGTAATAACCGGATATTCATTTTTGGATGTTGGAATTCTCTAGAATCAAATATTTTGATAGCACATTTCGTCCATCTACATCTAACAAATTAATGAACATCTTGCACTTTACATCTCTCTTTCTTACATTCTTGTTTTTCTTAATCATTCATGCATCTTTGCTTATCTTGCATTCATTTTCATACCTTCAAATCTTCGTTCTTCATAGCATCTTCTGTAGTGCTTCCGAGAGAACCGATTTCAAACACAAGACCATGATAGATAGGAGTGCAATGGAGGAAAATTCATATTAAATGCATGTGTGCTCATATTGTTTATTGTGCTTTTCATGTATTATTTTTCTACAGGTACTTCATTGTTTGATGTTGAATCATCTGGATCTTATCCCATAAGATCCTAGGCTTGATTTTTGCATCTACGGTAACATCTGTGGTAATAGGTCCTACTTGTATAGGCAATGTCACTATACCCTTGGATGGACGTTCTTCATCATCATATGCTTTGATGTTGTGAGTATCCCAAATCTTTGATCAAATTTAGAGTTCATATATAGAGTCCGGCTCCATCATCTATTAGCACTCTTTTGACTTTCTTTTTATGAACAAAAACTTCTAGGTGAAAAGGATCATTGTGCATGGGCATGTCTATTGGTACATCTTTCTCTATGAATGCTACCTTAGAAGCTGCCAAATTTTCAACCATGGATTGGAATGCATTTTCATCTGTCCTGGGCAACAACAGATTCTTGTAGTGCCTTATCTAAGATTGTCTTGTGAGTTGGTGAGATGTGAAGCAATTCAAATAATGAAATTTGGGCTAGGGTCTTTCTTAGCTAGTCAACCACATTATAGTTGCTTGCTGGTGGAGAAGGATTAGATGACACACCTTGTAATTTGACCTTTGATTTACAAGTGATAACTGCACAATCTCGGTTCTTTGGGTTGACGGTAATTGTGGCTACTATTACATCTCCTGCACTGATTTCATTGATTGTATAATCATATTCTACATTGGTGTAGTTTGTAGTATTATTCTATGTCCCTGAGCTAGAATCTTTTCTTTTTTCATGCTTAACAAAAGGGTCTTTGAAAATGGTATGATCTATGTTGTCGATCCCTTGTTAGCATCCACTGTAATGTCACCTTGGTCAATGAGGTCTTGTATCATATTTTTGAGCTTATAACAACTTGTTGTTTTATGGCCTTCGGTACGATGGTACTCACAATAGTCATTATCATTCCACCAAGTGATTTTGAATGGACTTATTTCATCTGGTCTAACTTTCGGTAGAGTGATGACATTGGTTTGTATCAATTTTTTAAGAGCAGGCTCAATTGGTTCTCCAAGGGGTGTATAGTTCCTTCTAGGAGTACTGATATTTGGAGGTCATTAATTACTATATTATACTGTGTTGGCATTTGTTGATGGTGTATTGCTACCTTGAGACTGAACTTTATTGAAGACAAAAGAATCAACTAGTCCTTGAAGCATCACCACTAGTTGTGCCCTCTTGACAACACGGGCATCCACAACCCCATCATTTGTGACATTCTTTCTTTTAGACCAAAACTTTGAACTCTCAGTGTTTGAATTATTGGCTGGTCCATTATCCTTATGATGCTTCAATATTCCTTTCTCCACCAAACCCTTTTCACTTTTTATACCTTTTTTTGTGATTTATTTGAAGGTATTCAAACATTGCATTTGTAGTAGATATTTAATTTGTGGAATGATATTTTCAATAAATATGTCTACTTGCTCCACTTTTAGAATATGGCTAAGGCATTTGTACTATAATGATCCCCATCACTGCAAGAATAATGCAAATATCTCACCTTCCTTTTGTTTGGTTGCACATAAATCCATTAAGGTAACTGGATTGTTTATGTTGTGTGAAAAGTTTGTGATAAACTACTTGGCCAACTCACCCCATGAAGCAATCTTTGGTGGTAGGTATGAAAACCAGTCTAAGGTTGTCCCTCCAAGGCTTTTGGGAAAGAGATGCATTAAGTATGTGTCCTCATGAGCCACTTTGATACATGATGTGAAGAATTCTCGGACATGATCTCATGGATCACCTTTTCCTCTATACTTGTCAAACTTTGGGGTTTCAAAATGTGGTAGAAAAGGTGGCATATACAGAGTCCTATCAAAAGGGTAAGGACGGAGATCTTCCATAGTATAGCTTTTCTTATCATTCAATATTTGCATGTTTTACATTTGCCTTTTGTAGATTCTGCACTTGTTGGGCCAAGACTTATGTTTGAGTCAAAGATGTACCAGTTTCATATGTATTTCCTACAAAGGGAATGATGTTTGAGTATATTGGCACTTATTGGAACATTGATTGACTATGCGACTATGTGCAATGACTTCCACTAGATGGTGTGAAATATACAAACTGAGTGCTGACATTTGGTAGGCTTGAGTTACAAATCCCTATTGGGCCCTGATTCAGGTTCTGACCACTGTAAGTAGATCCAATGGCGACTGATACTATTTGTTGAGAAGTACTTGTTGGAAGAGCAGTCATTGTTTGAGCTTGTGTTGAGGCATTCAAAACATTTGATGTTGTTTGTGATGTAACAGTGGGTGGTGTTTGGGACATGACATTGGTATTTGAAGACGTGGCTCCTGATTGAAGATTCTATATTGAAGCCATTGTGCCTTGAGTTGTCATAGCTTGCGTATTTTGAGTAGTACTTTGGCTTGAATTAGAATATGTTGCTTGATTTTGTATGATATTTAGTGTTTGAGTTGTATTTTGTGTCAATGTCACTCCTGGTGGCAATATTGCTAAGATGTCAACACCTGGAGGCAACTTGCCCCCATTTTGAATCAGAAGAGAAAGGTATTGATCTCTATCATTTTTTATAAGTGCATTTAAAACCATGAGAAGTGTTGGGTCTTGCTGGGATGCCTCCAATTCCTCTTGTGTCAAATTTTGTTGGATTTCATCTATTGAAGGCATTATGTTTGCATTTGTTGGTAGCGTTGCAGGTCTTCTAGCCTATGGGTTTTGATATGTTGGCAAGTCCATGTTCCAAGTAGGATTGACCAAAGGGTCATTATTTTGATCCATTTTGTCTCTTTGTGATCTTGTTATGGGCATCAAGCTATCTCTAAAGTGATCTTATATCTCAGTATGACTTTCCTAAAATTCAAATGGTGGACTTGGATGAATGCAATACCATGCAAGGACTAACTATGTATGCAAGCTAAGATAAAATGATGACATTCTATTGAGGAGTCTGATGAGGAACTTGATCTTCTCTTGCAAATTTTTCAAGTAGTTGTCAAACAATTTCTTGTGCAACTTGCCTCTCAATTCAGACTTATTTTTGGATTTCATTGTCTATGACAAATTCAACTTCTTCATACCAAGGAAGATCAACTCTCAATTCCCAAGCGAGATTATCCAAACCATCAATTATTTCTAATTGATCATTGTCTGGCCCAAGATTGGGTTGTTCAAATGGGAACTCACCATCACCTTTTAAACCCATGCAAATGATATGCTTCTATGGCTTACTATTAGGTGGTGGACTATGATAGATGTGAATGAAGACTATGTAAGGATTTGATTGAGACTAAGATGATAGAGGTGGATTATAATGCCAACTTATCGGAATATGCAAAAATTAATTGGATCCTAAGAAGGACGTAAATGGTGACAATGCTAAGGCTCTTTATCTAGGTGAGGACTTGTGTAGTATGAGGGGGTGAAATGGTGACTATGCATGTACTATACCGAATGGACTATGCAATTGAGACCTAAGATCACAAGAGATAACTTGTTTTCTTCATACTTCCAAGAGTGGTAACCTTGTTTTGATGTGTTGATCTTGACAAACTTGTTTGAGTTGAGATTGTGTTTGACCGATTTCCTTGTTGTGTTTTTGGATGTTTGGAGTATAATTTTTTGAGAATGATAAAAAGACATCAACAAGTAAGAAGACACTTTGTATCATCAAAAGAGAGCATTTTTTAATAAGATCTTTTCGAATCCCAATGTTTTCGATAGATTTTGGCCAAACGATAACACATAAATCAAACTCTCCTAAGGTCAAAAGGTCACAAATAATACCACAACCCACATCTTGATACTCTGTTAGCTCAAACAGCCCTGTCACACCCTAGGGTGCACCTATTTTTTTCCCTTTTGCCAAAAGTTGAACCAAAGAGAATTGCTTCTTGATTGGCTTGTTTTCTTGAGAGATATATGGTGAGTGTCTTGGGGGCAGATTCTTCCCCACCCTTGCATTGTGATATTATAAGTGTCTAGTTACTGACTCATCTTGGTTTCTATGCCTATGGTCCATAGAAAGGGTTTCGTTCAGTGCGTCAAAGATAAACTCCCTGAGGAGGCTTCCCAACCTTTAGAACAAAGGCTTTTGCATCTTAAACATATAGGGGGAAGGCTATCAATGCAAAACTACCATTGGACATAATTTTCATCACATCCATATTTTATTATTGTGGGTTGGATTACTTGGCTTTAGTCATTGCCCACTTAGGTCGTTCCCCTCTCACTAGCCTTATGGGCTTCTCGAGAGGACAGGCCTGCTAAAGGATTTATCCTATTGCAAAAATTGATAGAAAGCATGAAAAGGTGGGTCTAGCTTTTTGGTCACCCAGTTAAGGGGAGAGCATATGCCTATCACCTTGAAAACACAAAAAACAAGAGAGTTCTTTTTATCCCTTCATTGCAAAATTTTCTAAACTATTTGGAGATGTTTCTCCAACAAAAGCATGATGTTCATTTTAGCCAACAAAGAAATGATGTGATAAAGAAAAACAGGTTTGTTTTTGTTCTTTTTAAAGAACGTCAAAGTAAGTATTAGCTAAACTAGGTCCAACTATCCCTACAAAAACTCATGAAAATGTTAGCACATTGTGGGCTCACAAGCCTAATTTCCTCTTTTGGTTACAAAGTTAACTTCACTATCTGTTGAAATAGAACATTGCAATGATAGAGAATCGAGAAGAGACATAATAGTGATTTTCTTTTAGACTCTGGCAAATGCGAATCAGAATCAGAACAAATGTGAATCACCATCTACACAAATGTGAATTTATGTAATGACAGATGTGAATTTATGTAATGACAGATGTGAATTTTTGTCAATACAAATGCGAACTCCCATATGCACAAATGTGAATTGCTCTCTGATTAGATACAAATTAATTAAATAGAAATAAAAGACAGAAGACAAAAGTTTTTAAATGATATGAGTTTGATCCATTATCATGTTGCCCATGATCCCAATAATATCAAATATGTGAAATCTTTCCAAGTATCTATGCACAATATGATATTATTGGGATAGGGAAGCCAATTCTTTGAGATCTTGTAATCTCTTCTCTTCTCTTATCAGTCGTTGATGAGCTCTCTTCTACCTTTTGTGTTATTTTCTCTTTCTGGAACCTAAAATTTTGAAGGTCACTCTTCCTGCCATAGGGTTGGACACATTTTATGCAGAAAAAAAAAAAAAAAAAGAAACTTTCCAAAATTCAAATTTTTTTATGGGTTAGCAACGCAGATGGTTAAAAAGCAGAAACAAGAATGAAAATTGAAATTTTGGATAAGCCCTGCAAATGCGATTTAGTTTTAACAAATGTGAATTGTTGTCTGAACAAATGCGAACCGACATCTACACAAATGTGAACTATTATGAACAAATGCAAATTTCTATAGGGACAAATGCGTAGCACATTTTTCTGAGTCTGTACAAAATCTGGAAATCATGAAAAAGACATCAAAAGCTTAGCTTCACGTCGGGTTCACCATTGTTTTCAAGGGTAAAATTAATCATAAATAATTAGATTATAAGAGCGAATCACAACTCTAATATAATTATAAATAATCCTAAATGACAATGAAATACATCAAATCAATTGAATATTAAATAATAAAATAAAACTCCCTCAATTGATTCAACAAAGCTTCCATTGCTCTTCTCCAAATTGCGTATGTAGGTGGCTCTCAGGTGTTGCATTGGGATTCCTACATAAGATAGACAATTATTTTGAAGATAGTGATTCTAGCTTGAAATTGGAAAATAAGCCTTTCTTTTATAGATTTTCAAGTGAGATGGGGGGAGAAATTGAATTGAAGTGTTGATTAATAGATAACTAAATTTGATTGATTAGTTAAGTGGATTGATTGATCTGTTAACATGATAGATTGATTTGTTAACTCATTTGATTAATCTATTAACAAGATTGATTGGATAGTTTACTCAGTTGATTGACTAGGTGACTGAATTGATTAGGAAGATGACTGAATTGATTAGCCAATTGACTAGTTTGATCGAGGAGAAGACTGAATTGATTGATTATTCAGAAAAGGTGATTTGGAGTGAAAAGGGGGGATTGGAGAGTTAACTGAGTTAACTGATTTGATTAACCAGTCATGGTTTTCAACATGTGTTGTAGGAGATTAAATTGAAATTCATTTTCATTTTGATTTGAATTTGAATTTAAATTTTCGAATGCTGAAATGCACATGAGATAACTAAAATTTATTGAAATTCGGATTTGCTGAAATGTTAATTTAATGAAATGAAATTAATTGAAATGAGTTGAAATTTGAATTTGGGGAATTGGAAGAAAGAATTAATTAATTAAATAATTTAAATGAAATTATTTAATCATTAGAAATGGGATTAATTAAATAATAAAGATTATTTAATTAAGAAATAAATCATAATTAATTAAATAATTGATATTTAATTAATATTTGAGAAAGGGGTTAAATGATGAAATGATAAAGGGATGGAAATTGAATAATTAGTAAGATGGAAAATTATAATTAAATTAATTTAGAAGAATAAGATTAATTAGATTAATTAAATAATTAAAGAATTATTTAACTAATAGGATGAATAATTAGTATGGGATGAATGAGACATTTTTGAGTGTCTACAGAGTTAATATGTACTTAGTTTCTCTCTTAGATTTATTCACACCTAACTAGTTAAGTTTACTTAGGTAATACTTAAGGAACAATTAGTGTGTTTACTTTTTGTGTCTCATGTTATAACCTATGTTGTCATATCTCTCACTGTTTCTATATATGCAAGGTTTTAGTCATATTGAATCTTTTATATATGTAACATCTTGCATGCATCATAAACATTCTTTAGAAATAAATCATTTGTATTTCTCATCTCGTGTGTGAATGGTTTTTTTGGTTGTAGGTGATCCTTAGCTCCTTGAGTTTGATATATGAACCTTTCAACTAGAGTGGGTTGTAACCTTGTTAAGAACAATAAGAAAAAATATAACAAGTACAATAGTTTTTCTAAAGAGTATGAATGAAGTAGAACTTTGGATGAGGAATACTTTAAAGTGGTAAAATGAGAGAGGATTAGAAGTAGTGGTACTCAACTTGAGATAAATTTAATACCCATAGGGTTGATTCTAAAGGGAACCTACATGTTTTCCATCTAAATATTATAATGATGGAAGGGTTTGAGTTGTGACTCCAACTTGTAGATTAAAGAATTTTCAACTTAATGTAGACTATTACTTTACTAGAGTTAGTAGGTATGATGGTTTGTAGAGAAGGAACAAATACAAAAATTAAAATTCCAATGATAAAATGAGCAAAGAGGAAGAGAAAAAACTAAGGAGATTAGAAAGGATAGGCTCATTGACCATAAATACACTACCACAAGAGAGAAATTTGAGATAAAGGGTTCTAAAATGAGAAGCCCTCTATCACCATATATAATAAGAAGATAATATTAGAGGCCATAGTAAATTTCTTATAAATTATCCCAATTATCCCATACTGATTTGATGAGAGCTAACAAAGGAATTTTTTGTGTGGAGCTAACACATAGGATATAGAAAAAGGGAGATAACACAAAGATAATATGTATTTAAGATAGATTTCTCCATTAGATATCAAACAGGTGGCTAAAAAATAGATTTTATCATCAAAACGTAAAAATCAAGTTGAAACTCTATAAGATAAAGAATTAACAACAAATAAAATGGTGGGCACATTGTTAGGAGAAATAAAGGATGAAGAAGCAAAACAATAATTGTGTGAGAAGGCATTTTTGGATGCTAGAAAAGTTTATGATGAATTTCTAGAAAAAAAGGGCAAGGAGAAAAAAGTAAAAGATATATAGCTTGAGTAGGAAAGTAGTCCAACACAATATCTGCACTCAACCATATTTACAATATAAACCCAAATAAAGCATAGGAAAGAAGAGAAACCCAAACAATAAAAAGAAGTGTAGAAAATAGAAAAGGAAAAATAAGATCAAGATATGCAAGATGTTGGAGAAATTATTGTAGCGTAGAAATTAGGAATCATCAAAACAAGTAGATCAATCAAAACATAAGATATGATAACTCAATCAAAAGAACACTCATTGAAATGAACCTAATTCTAAGCACACTCAATAGAGGTATGAAAACAAAGCATCTAAAAGAGAATATCATGCAAACCATATAACAATTCGGATGCTTCTTCCATGCGGCTCCATTGTTGTTCTTTCCTCTTCAATGGGTTTGTGGATCTCACCTATAAGTGCTCACACAATTTGAAAGCAAAAAAGGCTCAAGAGTACTAGAAACGAAGGTTCGGTAAAAATTCGAGATTCATGAAGGATTTGATTGAAGAAAACATCCAATTTATAGAAGAATTGGATAAATGAGCAAATTAGTATGAAAGAGATTTGAATAGAAATTCAAATCAATAATAGCAAAATTATGACATATCCATGACAAATTGCTATGCAAGGCTTATGACAATTCATGACAAATTTCTATGTCAAGAATTTATGACATTTTATGACAAATTCATGACAAATTCTATGACACATTTCTATGTCAAGAATTTTATGACAATTTATGACATTTTATAACAAATTTCTATGTCATTGCCATAAATTTAGGAAAGAAATAGGAGAAAATTGAATTTAAGAATTAAGAAATTAGGAAATTAGAGAATAATGAAAATAGGAAATTAGAAATTAGTGAATTAATCAATAATTTTTCATTTATTAATTAATTCACTCACAAAGAGGAATAATTAGCCAATTAAATGAATATTTAATTGTAATGAGAAAACTTAGGATTAATAAATAATTTAGTAATCCTAAAGGAAGAAATGACACATTAGGTTAAATGATTAAATCATAAAACCCTAGAAGGCGAATTAGAAATGCGAGGATGACAATTAGGTCTATAATTGACTTGATCATGATTTGATTTGATAAATGACCAATGCGACAAAATGATTTGATTGATAAATGACCAATGCGACAAAATGATTTGATTGATAGATGCGCCAATTGACGAGGAACAATGACAAATTGATCCAAATTGACACAATTGAGACAGATAACGATCGATGACAAATCGGTCACAAAATGACAAGGTTGATAACGACCATGATCAATGACAAATTGATCGCAAGATGACAAGATTGAACATGACAACGATCGATGACAAATCGATTGTTAAAATGACAAGATTGAAGGATTGATGATA
This sequence comes from Cryptomeria japonica, assembly GCF_030272615.1. Taxonomy (NCBI): domain Eukaryota; kingdom Viridiplantae; phylum Streptophyta; class Pinopsida; order Cupressales; family Cupressaceae; genus Cryptomeria; species Cryptomeria japonica. Next base: position 681,603,050 of record NC_081411.1, read on the forward strand.
AATCGACAATTGAAAAGAGGACAAAACCCTAATTAAGATTGACGATGTCCAAAATGATAAGATTGATGATAAAATTGATAAGATTGCTAGGAGGACAAAACCCTAATTAGGATTGACGATGTCCAAAATGATGACAAATGAATACGCACATTGATGCGACAGAGTAAAATCGATCAAAATCACGACTGGATAATGTTGTCGACAAGACCAAATTCAAGGACGAGATGAATGAAGAATGTAGAAGAATGACTCGATGTTCACAAATGATAAAGACCAAGTGCGTGACATAGGAGAAATGTTAATGCGACGCAAAAACCTAAAATGAGGCAATGCGCAATTGTTAAAGTATGACCTCGCAAGCGTTGACCATTTTTGGGTGTCTACAATTATGACCCCATGAGGTTGCACATACTTCAATGGATCAACCAAGAAATTATCCAACCACACATGAGAATGTTGCAAATTGAGCAATGAAGAACAATGGAGATCAAGAAGCAAAGCTTGAGATTAACCTACAATCAATTTCTATGAATTGATATGTTACAATGTACAAATGAGCTTGCTTATATAGGCAAGAGGCTAGACAATTGAGAGCACAGGTAATGCCATGTGGCTCAATGAGATGAGAGCCTATAGGAGTAGGTACAACTATCCTATAACAAAATTAAATGCATAAAACTAACTCATATCTATCTAGAATGACACCTAAGATAACTAACATGAACAATATTAAATGATTGTATTGTAGACACCTAAAAATGTCTCGTCAATCATGCACTAATTATTCGTCTAAGTAATTAAATAATTATTTAATTAAACTAATTAAATTCTTCTAAATTAATTTTAATCATCATTTCATCTTTTCTAATTATTCTATTCCTCCTCTAATCACCTAATCAATTAATCCCCTTTCTTACATTAATTAAATATTAATTAATTTAAACAATTTTTATTATATAATTAAATTCAATTTCTAATGTTGGAAGTGAAATTACTCGTGGCGGGGGGGGTGAATCAGATTAATGTATATTTTTAAATTTGTATGACTTGACTGCAAATTTAAACCTTTTTTATCTTGAACAAATGAGAGTGATTTGTACAACTCATATTAAAAGCATGCTATTATATTGTTCAATTAATGTTGAATGAACAATCTTGTTATGCTTTTTGAAATAGAACTTCAAACTCACAAATGACAGATTTAACTTCTTAATGACAACTTTCTTTAATATTCATACATTGAACATTGCATGACAAATTTGAACAATTGAACTTTGGACTTTTTGGACAAATTGAAATAGTGATAAAGTATTATAGCATTGCATGAGCAAAATAACTTATAACAGAGTGAAGGACTTTAACATTTAAGCACATAAAGTGAACACAATATCGTCACATAACACATTGATTTCTTGAGTGGAAAAAACCTCATGGGGTATAAAAAACCACTCATAAAATTCCTTTTTATTAACCAAAGAGAACCAACTCTATAACAATGGTGGAGCAACAACTCAACACCAAATTTTGAAGCACCAACTTCACAGGAGAACCATCCCCTTTCAATGTTTCTCAATAAACATTGTATACTATCAAGGTCTTGTAATTGCAATAGACTTCTGCGATCACAACATCATAATAGTATACAATAGTAAAAACTACATTATAGCTCATTACAGAATATGTAATGTGAATGCAAGTACTCGTTTACAAATATATTTTGCAATTAGAAGAATAACCTCTATATAGAACCAGAGAGAATAAGGTTTTCTTAGAAACCCTTGTCTGCAATATAAAGATGTTTCAATAAAATACTCTTTGTTTCAAATTTGTTTCTAACTCTGATCCGTCTCTCAAAATATATTCCATATAGCCTCTTTATGGAAAAAAGGCCATTCATTTTATAACAAGGAGAGCATGACAGAAAAAACCATTTTTTTTTGTTTGTTTACACAATCGGTTTGAATAACACTTGAAACCCTTGTTTAGTCAACTGAACAGATTGCCATCAAAAACTTAACTATTGTTCCAACTTATTGCATCTTAAACAAATCAATGAGAAATTGAAAATAGAATCCCTAACTATTTTCCATTTCTTTTCAAAAGATTATATGCAGAGTTCCTAGGTTCAAACTACCTCTTTCCAAGACCATTTTTCATTAACATATTTGAAAACAAATGACAGAGATTTCAGTAAGATTTTACCTTTCTTTATGCCAGCCAAAAGTCAAATATATACCATAAGAAATCTTCCTAGACCACCTTCATTCTTAGCTCAAGCCAACTGCTCTCATTTATTTGCATTCGAATAGTCTCACGAACATGCCACCATAAAAAATGTGAAGTTCTACAAAGTGAACAACGACTAGGGTTTCACAAATCCTTGGTAAACAAAATACAATAAGATTGCCCTATTTTATTTTCCAAATATCAAGCCCTTTACAAAAACATAAAGTCTTTTCAAGTCCAAAAGATTAGATGTCATATTAAAAACCATGTTATCAACAATCAAATCAAATGCCATGTCAAACAGTATATACCAAGTCACTATCCACGTGCCAACAATATTATTGAACTATTGTTGAATCCCAGGTGCCATCAATCAAATCCGATTGTCAAGTTAAAAAAACTCAACAACATTATACCTATACTCATAATGTTGACCGTCCACATGAGCTATTGAATAATTTATACTGTTTGCAAGTGATCAAATTACCAACCATCCAAATGTCATAAAAGAACCATGTTTGACTGTTAATGTATTAAATATACGTGTGAGCCCGATATCATATCATATGGTTGGCTTAGTGCTATAAAAAATATGCACTTTAAAAATATAACCGAATGTGTTGTAATATAACAAAGAACCTAACATAATGAATAAATGCTAAGTGTCGATAATAAACACAATACTCATTGTGTACCAGTGAATATAGTATAAACAATGCTCTTCTCCTTAAGATGTATGCATAAAATGAATGTATGAATGTTGTCATATGTATGAAATTGCTAAAGCATATAAATGCTTAGGAGAATGAACCCAAAACTAAATGCTATGTGTAGACACCTAAAAATGTCTCATTGATCATGTACTAATTATTCCTCTAATTGATTAAATAATTCGTTAATTATTTAATTAAGTTAATTAATCTTATTCTTCTAATTTCATATTTCCTCATCATCTTACTAATTATTCAATTTCCTATTCTATCATCATTTAATCATTTTAATCAGTTTCTAAATATTAATTAAATATTTATTATTTAATTAATTCTGATTAATTCCTCAATTTAAATAATCTTTATTATTTAAATAGATTAATTAATTTTTAATTTCTATCTCTCTATTCAACTAATCATTCAACCCTTTTCTAAATATTAATTGAATATTTATTAGTTAATTAATTGTGATTTAATCCTTTAATTAAATAATCTTTATTATTTAATTAAATTTCATTTCTTAAATAATTAAATAGTTTCTTTGAATTATTTAATTAACTAATTAATTCTTCCATTTCTAAATCCCCAAATTCTAATTTCATTTAATTTCATATTCTTCTAATTTCTTCCAAATTCAATCACATGTGCATGATTTCAAAAACCAAATTGAAAATCAAAGTCAAGTTCTAAATATATTCAAATACTAAATTAAATATATTCAATTATTTGAATAAATATCATACAAAGATTAAATTGAAAATCTAAGTCTAAATGCAAGCACATGCTAAATTAATTAATTCAATCAATCAATTAATTAAATCATTTATCTCTCCAGTCTCTATTTTCATCTTCTAGTTCTCTTTATCATCTTCTTTATTTCCTCCAATCATTCTTTTTCTTCTTTCAGTTAGCTTTTTCTCAATCAGTTGACTCAATTAATCTATTCAATATATTTTGTTTCACCTCCAAGTCAGCAGTTCAACTATCAATTTTCATGTGAGTTCACTTGAGTTCCACCTCTCGATCAATCTGTTCCACCAAAAATCTATAAATTGAGCATTCAATCTTCATTTTCAATCCTCCTCAATCCTGGACAATTTCTCTGAATCACGAACTTTGAATCTTTGTGTCACTTGTAGGTTGCCAGCGCAATATCTGAGAGTCATCATACCACAGAGAAGAGAAGAGAAATGGAAGTTATACGCAGTCACAGAATAGGGAGGCTTTAATTGATTTCATTTATAGTTCCTATTTTGCTTGATTGTGTTATTTTATTGTCTGTTTGTTAGAATTCTTTGATTAGATAGGGATTCATGATTTCCCTTTGATTCTAATTGATATTTTATAAGATGATTTTTACATGCAGACACTATGAGAAACAACTCAAGAATGCATAGAAATGTAGCTTGATAAACTGACTAAGTATCAAAATGAAGTCATGTAATCTGAAACAAAGTATACCTTCACTCTGAATAACAAATCAATCACCTGTTTGTCTGAATGAAACCAAGTGAGAACTGAAAAACATTATACAAAAAAATAAGTACCATCTGCTATCATCATCAAAACAATATAATGATCACTTGAAAGCAAACACCATAACCTTGTGAGAAAGATACCATCTGTCTGCACATGAAGCCCAATATATCAATACCACAACATATAACCAAATTGAATGTAAACCAAGTACTGAATTGCTAAAACTGAAAGTGTCCATATGCCAAGATCAATGTGCCAATCACCAAAGTGCCAACCAAACAACAATTTTGACATCAAGGACAAATAACACAAAAGAGAAATCAAGATCTAAATGGTTATAAATTTCATTAAATTATTTTATTAGCTAACTCATTCTTTTTCAAATTCAAATTTCAAATTCTCCCAAATGCTAATTTCACCAAATTTCAATTAATTCCATGTGCATTTCACTTTTCAAAAATCTAAATTCAAATTGAAATAAAAATGAAATGTGAATTTGATCTCAAAATCCTACAACACATGTTGAAATTCTAACTCCCACTAACTTTTAGTCTGACTGGGCAATTAATTCAGTCAATTGAGCAATCTATTCAGTCATCTCTCGAGTTGACTCAATTAACTCCCTAATCGCCTTTTTAAACTCCCTAATCGCCTTTTTTAACTCAATTACCTTTTTAGAATAGAACAATCTATTTAGTTAACAAATCAATCAACTCTGTTAACTGATCAATCTAAATCAGTTCACTCCCAATCAGGACTTGAGTTCAAAATCCCTCCCCATCTCTCTTGAAAATCTATGTAAACCACATCAATTTCTCAAATCAATCTAGATCACACTCTTCAAAATAATTGTCATCTTATGCAATCAATCCTAGTGCAATACCTGAGAGCCAAACCGGCAATTTGGAGAAGAACAATGGAAGCACAAATGTGGAATAGGGAGTTTTAATCAGCATGTATCTTCCATTTCTTGCATTTATTCTATTGCCTTGTGTTTTATTTTAGCTAGATTAGTTAAGGATTTATGATCGTCCTTATTCCCTCATTAGCTTAATTTTATGATTTCAAGCATGAAAACATGTATCATATAAAATCTAAGCTATCCTAAGTAAACTCACTTAGAGTAAATAGAATAAATCTAATTTACTCCAACAAGAGAAAATATTGATGGCTCACAAAAAGATAAATTGTACAAGAAGATTGTTATCCACCAAATTTAATTTCTTTATTAAGTCGCAAGTCTTTGCAAACTTTCCTTTTATTTTCCTTTGCAACCCGAGTCTCGGTCACGACTTCGTGCTTTTCCTATCTTAATCGCTAGTTTCTCACATTTCTTAACTTGGTCACGAGGTTCTGAAGTTTTGGAAGTGCCTGATCCCCCAACATTCTCCTTTGTCACTGGATTGGGCATTCCATGCTATTTTCAAGAGACATCTCTAATTTTGAAGTTGGAATAGTTCCTGAGGATGTAACCCAAGGTCAATGCAATAGACTTATTGAGGTGGCAACACGAGTGTTGACAAAGGATAAGCCATAATTAATCACCATCGAGAATTAAATAAGATTGTCAAGTTGATAAAAGCAATTGCCTCCTACCATTATCAACTTCAACCTTTCTTGCTACCACAACATGCACAGTCCCCAGGGAACAAATCAAGAAGATATTCATAGAGTACCATCATTAATGGCAAATTAAGTAATTAAGGACACGTAAAGGTGGCGACATGTGTTGCAATACTTGACATTGTCATTCTTGTAGAGCCAATTTAATGCACCGCCTTTTGAAACTAGTTGAAGGAGCGTATGTTATCATGAGTTGTTCCCGTCAGAATGGTTTTGCCTCATGATGGCAAACTGCCATTTCATAATCTAGACTTAAATTGGCCAGAAATCGAATAGTAAGATATCATCCAACATTTGTGGTCTTTTTCATGGAAAAGGCACACCGACTTCAGTGAATATAGAAAGACTATCATTCTATTGGGGAAGATCGTGGAACAGGAATGGAACCACGAAAAATGCTTACAGGAAGAGCTCGTTGTAGAAAGGAACCCTGATAATTATTTTTTTAGCAACAACAAAATGGTGCTCAAAGGTAAAGGCCCCATGATCCAACCAGATGTTGAACACATGCAAGAGGATATCCTCTTTGACCTGACTGATCTCGTCCGTGACCTTCTATTAGATGAAGACAAATTTACAGAATTCCTCTTGGTGTTGATTGAAGAATAAATGATAGTGAACAGGATTGACTGCTAGATTGGAGGATAGAATCTGGTACCTAAAGAAGAAGCACCTTGAAGCCGGTGGCCTCTCTTGAATTAGGATTTTTGTGTCATGATGTATTTGGTAATTTTGTTTGTTCTGATGGAAGTCTTGTTTGTAATGGTCATTTTCAAGACCGTTACATTAAAAGAACCGTTTCTTGAAAACATAACATACTTTTTAAGTTATAAATAGATAGAAGGTAGATGAGATAAAAAAAAGGGTGGGGGGGGGAAGGAAAAATATAGGAAAAAAGACTATTACATTTTGAATAGTTAGGCATCTCCGAGGAATTTAATACCTTGTATGAAATAATATATCAAAACTTTGTATTTGTTATATTCTTTCATGTTGGAAGTACGATTTGAATTACTGCAATTTCACTTGGTATTCATATACTTTCTATGGCTAAATGCAAATAATGTAGAAACTTTGAGTTCTGCATGTTCCCTGTTCAATTTATTTGTAGTGCCCGCCAAAATACCCTAGAGAAATTAAAACTACTAACACAATAATGGAGATTATTTTTTTATTTTTTTTATTAACATCTATTAACAACTAATGTGTCACATAACATCTCCATCTAATTACATTCATTAACCAATAACCATTATGAACACACATCATTACATTAATTACATAAGCGGAAATAACATAACTTCATTAATCTCTATCTAAGGTACTTCAATGTCATTACATATTTTACCACCATGATGACATCCTACTCACATGATAAACATGTTCTATCTTAATTTAATGAATCATATTCATTTCCTCACCATTAGATATACAACCTACCAAATTATCTATCCATCATGATAAACTAAGTTCCCTTATTTCTTTACTTAATCATGAGTAAGCAAAACATCACACTATTCCTTCAATCATAAAGTTCATATACTAACTTACAAACATATAAGTATATAAATCCATTACTTCTAATATAAGTACATGGAATACATCATATACAAGTCACTTACTATCTATCTAGCATGATTTACCTATTAGCAACAATTTCCTTTTTCTAATCCAACTACACATACAACCACTTTCCTAACATGATCATTTCATTTGATAATAAACCCTAATGCATAACACAAGAATCCTAATATTTTCCTTCCATAATATTTTTCATTCTCTGCATACTTTTCTTAATTTCCAAGCGTACACATTGAGACATCATTATCTAAACCTTATTCATATTATCTAACATCCTCAAAATTGACACTTAAGATTATTCCTTTTCTCAGGGTTCTTTCACATATTAAATCACAATCTAAAGAATAACCATAAAATTCCTTTCTAACCAATACAAAAAGATCATATTACAAATCACGTCTATTTCAATTGCAACACCATTGCCAGATTTAGGTACATGAAATCATTCCCTTCATTTAACAAGAACATCTCATTTCCACATTTACAAATCATAAAATATTCTAACTACCATTCATGAATTACTTACTGTAGACGTATAAAAATGACCATATTCCTAAGTGAATATTTTATGTTCATTTCTCTATTTAATTAAATCCAATTTAATTAAATTATCCACATTCTTCTATTTTATTAAGTAAATTACTCAATTTATTTAAATAAAATTCACTATACCCATTTAATGAATAAATCATTTTATTCAATTAAATCCCCCTATCCACTTTTAATTAAATTTAAATTTAATTAAATAGTTATCCCAAATTGAATAAATCAAATTTATTTAATTTCTCCAAATTGCAACCAAATTGAATTAAATAATTTCAATTAAATCCTATTATCCCCCCATCCACTTGCAAAATCCCAAACCCCTTCCTAATCCCTTCTAGACTCTTCTAATCGCTTCTAATTAACCTAACCATCCTCTAAACTTTGTCACATCCCTAAGCAAAGGGAAGTCACTTCTCAAAGCCTCAAAGTCTTTGATAACCATTAAAGGCTTTCAACCTTCAACCACTAAATGTCTCAAAGTCTTTGATAACCTTTGAAAGCTTCCAACCTTCAACCACTTAATCCACAAAGTCTCCAATAACCATTAATGGTTAACTCAAACCCTCCTACATGGTTAAAACATTTGTTTTGACTCAACCTCTACCCAACCCAAGGGTCTCATCAGGCCTTTAATGCTTTGACCATGATTATCTCTTAATCATTTGCACAAAGGTTTATCCTTGGATTAAATCTTAATCCATTGGGTAATCCTAATCTAGACTTGACCCTTAGCCTTTAGATAACCATGAGGTCTTCTCAGGCCTTTAATGCCTCCAACCTCTTCTCTCAACCCAATCCTATGTTGACACTTGTCACCATTTTATTGGTGCCAATTGTGCACATGGATCCCCAACTTTCAAACTTGACCCTTGATTAAACCTTTCAATCTTGACCATCCATTGCCCTGTTTGTGCTATAAATAGAGCTCTCATTCCTCTATTCTTAACAATCATCTTTCAAATTTGAAGCATCACACTTATGCTCAAATTCTTTCAAGCTTTCATATCATTTTTATGCTCATCATTTAGCCTCTTTTAGATCAGAAATTAGACTAAATATGCATGCTTAGATTACTTTCTTTATCATTTTAGCTCAATCATAGATTAAATATATCATGCTAGGATAGTATCCATACTAATCTCGTCATCTTATCATCTAGTTTATTGCATTCCTAGAATCATACATAGCTTACAACACATCTCATTCTAAAATCAATCAAAACATCCCTCGTTCTTGCATTTGCCATCCCTGAACCATTTTGCTCAGTGATCTGAGAGCAAAACATTGGTTTGAGGGACATTGTGAGCTAGAGAACCATGGGACCCTCCTTCGAAAGCTGAGTAATACTTCATTACTCCATAGCTTGCATCAAGAAGTCTTGTGTGTGTGTGTGGACTAGTTATTTGAAATATTTTCACATATTTAGTTTTATCAGCCCACTTTTCCCGCATACACTTACAAATACATTTACATAACAATACTTCAAGAACATATCTCTTTTTACATGACTCCATCCACCACAAACAAGATACTACATACATGCATTTCATCATTTTCATTGCATAAATCTGCTACAAGGTACATCTATATTCCATCAAGAAGGATAATCCACATCCATGCACAAAGAATCCAAGAGAACATCCCAATGGCTAAAAGCACCAACAACCTGACCATGTGGAACCAAAGGAACTAGCCCCCGTGCTAGGAGATGACACAAGGTCCCAACACACTCTAAACCTAAGCTGGCACCTATAACCAAAGAGACTAACCACACATGGACTTGCACGCATGGGCCAATCACATCATACAAGACTAAACTTCTAGAGGTACATGAACCAACAAGGCATAAATGCAAACTCAAAAGAGGTAATAATAAACCACAAGGGGACACATGTAGGAGTGGAGTGTAATCACATGCCATCCTCTAACATAACAAATGTAATATATATAACAACATAAGGCACTAGCCTTATGGGCATGTGAAGTCATCTCAACCTATGAGAGAACAAGGGAGATTGACTTGCCATAGCAATGGTCTTCTCATGCTTATCCTAAAACATCCTCCCTAGGATCAAGTCATGAGGCTCACATCACTTATTATCTTTATTAATGAATCTAACTACCTAGCCTATTAATTATTAGGTTATCACTTAGTTACAAAACATGATAAACTTTCAATGTGCCCTAGTGGTCTAGAATTCATGCATCCTTACTAGGGACCCCATGCAAGCCTATCTCTCATGACCCTAGTCATCACATGGAAGCCCACTCCCCCCTAACATGGCCCAAACAATAAATGCAATAAGAGGCTCATAATATCAATTAAATCTGAAATCATAATCATAATACACCCATTCATATACATTGTCATCCAAAGGTCATAAAACCAATTAAACAACAAGAGCCTCATAGCATAAAATACATCAATAAGATAATAAATTTCTACAACAAGGCACATCTACTTGTTGGACTGAGTACAATAAATAACTCTCTCTACCATGGCTTCTCAACATGGTAGAGGCATAACTCCATCATAAAGATCATATAAAAGTAAAACCATAAAGGATTCATCAAATCCATCAATTGTACAATCTAAAAAATCATCAATAAACATCTAAAAAGCCTCTAGTACTTGAACAAATGACTGAGAGAAACAGATTAAAATAAGTAAAATACTAAAAAACTCTAAATACATAGTCATAGTGTTTTAGTGATAACTTGAAAACCCAGATCGCAAATATCATGATTTTTATACATAATTTAGAAGACTTTAATTCGAAAAAACCCAATAAATTGAGTAAAAACTTAGTTGATATTTGTTGAGAAATGTTAGAAATAAAGTCACAGATTTGTACCTAAGAACCGCATATACAACGCAAACATAAAATACAAGTTGCGACACATAATCAAAATGAATAAATTAAAATACATAATCTATAGTTTGACTATAATCATTTTCCCCATTTAAAACCCACAAACAACAATTCTGCAAACACAGAGAATACAGATAAAATAATCTCTACAAAAGACAAGGGCTCCAACCTGGAATTAGAAGTTATGGAAGAAATTTGACGAAGAGCTCCAAATCCAAATCCAAACACAAGATCTAGTTAAAAACTAAGCCACAATCCAAATGTTGTAGAAAAAAAATCTCCAAGAATGGTGAAAAAAAACCCCCGACAACAAGCTTGGACTACCCAATAAAAAGAAATCCAAATCAAAACCCTAGCCAATGAAAATAAATCAAAATATAATATTTTCTACCAACCCCATGTTAGGTTACTTTTATATTTTCCATTTCAAATTCAACCAATGAGAATAGAGGGTAGGTAGTAGTAACACAAAATCTTCTGATACAACTTAGTGGGAAGATATTATTATTTTATTCAAATGTGTTCATACACTCCCACTAATAAATAAAGTCAGCTATATAAATAAAACATAAGCCATAAATAAATTAATTAATTAAATTAAATTAAATATAATCTCATAAATAGTCAAGCCAATAGCATTTAATGGTAGGTGGGGAATATAATAAACTCATTTACTCTTGTAACGAGAGAAATAGCTAAAATTATATAAAATATTATTTACCAAGTAACAAGAGAAATCTAATAAGATATTATAAAGTATTGATTACCAATGCACAAACAATAATGACCATGCCCTATTAAATATCCAAGGGTCATTTAAGATAAAAACCAATTAAATAATTAATACAAGATGCCAAGGCTAAAAAGCCGACTAAATAAATAAACATAAAATAACCAAGGCTCAATAAATAAATTAAAAGCCACAATAAATATTAATCAACATTAAAATTTCAAAGCATTATTAAACTGACACTATTACTAACACTAACACCATCATTCCCTCGACTACATCTTCGCTCAAAGAACTAGAGGACAATCATATTATAGAAGTTATCTATGCCAATAAGGGTTTAGAGGAAATTAGAGCTAGCACTATGCTCCCTGGCTTTCCAGGCTCCCAGTTGTCTAGGTCCGACATAGGAGAAAATACAGATAGTAGAGCTTAGCTTCTCGAAACTAGTGAAGATGATGAGGACCTTATGAAAGGGCACTCCCTAAATAAAAAGAAAGGTAGGCCTGTGGGCTCCAAAAACAAGAAGAAATCTGGTGACCAGCAACAGTCTCCCTACCAGCTCCCCTCAAATCCTCCACTTTGATGAAATACATATCGTGGAACATTCAAGGCCTTGAGTTGCCTGTCAAGAAATTTGTTATTAAAAGATTTCTGGAGCATCATAAAAACTTAGATTTTATGATGTTACAAGAACTTAAATCTGTTGGGTTCTCCCTCGACACCACACTTGACTTCATTTGGCGAGATGCAATCAAAGTCTATACCAACCACCCGAGAGGAAAAGGAGGAGTTGGTCTTCTTATCACCCCTAAATGGACAATGTACCTCAAGGATAAAGGGACCTCCCCCTGTAATAGAGTAGCTTGGGTTACCTTAGATATTAAGGGTTCTTACTTTGGCATATGCTCCATTTATGCATCTAACGATTATAAGGAAAGAATATCCCTCTGGAATTGGCTAACTTCCCTCCCAAATATCCCCTGGATCATGGCGGGGGATTTTAATATGATTGAATCTTAGAATGACAAGGCTGGGGGACTTCCATTTGAATGGAAAAACTCAGAAAGACCTCACTGGGAAAGGTTGAAACAACACCTTCAATTGTTTGACCCCTTGGAAGGCACTAAACCTGACACCCCTAACCTATGGCACACTTGGTGCAACTTTCAGCAAAACACTAAGAGGATCTACTCCAGGCTAGATAGATTCTATGCTAATAAGGACTTTTTCTCCTTTTCCCCCAATCAGTTTGGGAACGCGGTTGCAGTTTTACCAACCACCCTGTCTGACCACTTCCCCATTTTAGCCAATATTAACATCAGGAACTCCATCGCCCCTAGCCATCCTCGCAATAAGAAATTCTTGCTTAACACCTCCTTACTGCAAGATGAGGATGTCCTAAATGCCATCAAACTAATTAGACTCTTCAACTTGCAGCCACATTTCCCCCAATCCCACATGCTCAGATGGCAGAGGAACATTTCCTCTTGGCAGAATCTTCTCCAAACCATTGGCCAAAAAAAAGCCAAGGACTTTAGATTCATAGAAAAAACTCTTACCCATCGGCTTCACTCCCTAGAACATGAAATTCAACTTCAGCCTTCTTCTCCTACCCTATCCAAAAAGGTCTTCGAGGCTAGAGATATCCTCAGGAAACACCAACAAGTTAAAATCAGAGGTGCCTTCATCCGAGCCCGCAACCACTAGCTCCAGTTTGGTGATAAGGGCTCCAAAATATTCTTTAATCTGCTTAAACAAAAATAGACCAGGGAAAAAATAGATAGAATAACTGTAGATGATAAGGAACTCCTGGATATATATGACATCAAAGAAGCCTTTGAAGTATTTTACAAGACTTTGTTTACCTCTGAGGATAATGAGTCCTCAACAGAGACCCATACCAAATGTAGGACCATTATTCCTGATAGAATCTCTGAGGACGAAGCCAACCTCCTCAAAGCTAAGATAACCGTGCAAGAAATCAAGGATGCCATTAAGGCTCTCAAGGATAGCAAGGCCTCAGGCCCTGATGGACTTCCTACTGAATTCTACAAAACTAACATTGACTAGATCTCCAACGACCGATTTGACATCTACAATGAAGCCCTTGCCACTGGCACCCTGGGGGAGCTCATAAATAGGGGTATTATTAATCTTATTCCAAAGGAAGGGGAAAAAGCCCTAATTAAAAATTGGAGGCCAATTACTCTCCTTAACGTCTCCTACAAAATCCGGGCCAAAGCCTTAGCCTCTCGCGTTGAGAAGATCCTCCCCAAATTCATCTACTCCACCCAAACAGGCTTCATTAGAGGCAGATACATCTTGGAGAACCTTGTAACGAGTTGGGAGTCCATGGAATGGGCCAAAACCTCGAACCAAGACGCCGCCATGTTCCTTGTCGACTTTGAGAAAGCATATGACAAGGTGGAGTGGGACTTCATCCTCATGATGCTCTCAGCCTTTGGCTTTCCTAGAGAGTTCTGTGACTATGTTCGAATCCTCCTCAAGGATTCATCCACCCTGGTTGAAGTCAATGGGGCCCTTTCCTAGCCTATTCCCCTATCTAGATCAATTAGGCAGGGCTGCCCCCTTGCCCCTGCTCTATTTGTCATTGCTTCTGATGCCCTGTATTATCTCCTTAGAGATGACACCCTATCCCCCCGTGTCCAAGGCATTACCATGCTAGACGACTCTAAACTGATCAACATCTAGTTTGCTGATGACACCTCTCTTTTCCTGAAGCTCTCAAAGCACAATATTGATTCCCTTAATCAAAAACTTGACATTTTCGATAGAGCTTCCAGAGCCCGGATATCTAACACCAAATCCATTTTACTTGGATGGAAAGATAATCCTCCAGACTGGCTTCACCAGTTTGGCTATGCGTGGGGAGGACCTAATAAATTAGTCTGTTATCTTGGCATCCCCTTCTCTGTATCTCCCTCTCTTAAGGACATGTGGGGCTAGGTCAAGGGAAAGATAGACAGTAAACTCAACAAGTGGGACAATAGGGTCCTCTCCCTTGCTAGCAGGATTCAAGTTTGCCAAAAAATCCTATCTTCATACAACATCTACTACTCCTCAGTATGGATGTTCAGTAATTACCAAGTCTTTGAAATTCAAAAGGCCATCAAACGGTTCCTATGGTCTAACGAGAAGGGTAAAAGGAAAGCTCACACGGTCAAGTGGTCATGGTGCCACTTAGATAAAAAACTGGGTGGGCTGGGCCTCAAGGATCTTAGGCTGCAATGTATCTCCCTTGCTACCAAATGAATATTTCACTCACTAGAAGGACAAGAACTCTGAAAAATCCTCATTAGAAACAACATACAAAACGGTGTTCCCAAAAATGCAAAAACTTGGAAAGCCCTCCCTTTCAGTGACTTAATTGCAGGTGGTTTCCCTGTGTCTGTCCAAGGCACCTGGGTGTTTAAATCCATCTAGAAAGCCTGGGAGCATGTGCGTGGTCTCATTAACAATTCAAGCATCAATTGTGATAGTACCCTACATGGTGAAAGGTCAATATGGTGGAACCTGCATCATAACTCCAAACCCCTTGTTTTAACCCAAGGTTGCTCTGCTAAGCACTGGCATAATAAAGGAATCAAGTACATTATGGATATTCTAGAACATGATAACCTTATCAGCTGGGAGGCTCTTAGCACTAAATATGATCTCCCTACATCGCATAAGAAGACATACAATATGATTAAAAATGCTTGTGCTCCCTTTGATCTCCCTAAAAACACCCAAGTAGACGCCCATAGGTACCTTACATTCCTATGGAAGGATGGCTCCACCCTCCCTCAGATCAAAGCCAAATCTATCTATACCCTACTCAACAGTGACACCATGGTAATTGATGTCATGGAAATGGGGACAAGGCAACAACAAAGTTCAATGTTAATAAGTTAGTTTCAACCATAAAAACAAAACAAAGAACTAAAAACCATTCCAAACATATCAAGAGAGATTTCAAAAAGCATGAAAGAAGTTTAACAAAATAAAAGAAAGGAGAAGAGCCTCCCTAAGATGCTTCCATGATGCCTTTTGATGCTTCTCCCTTGTTTCTCTCCTCTCCAAGTCCCAAATGAGTGTAGCTCTCAGCTTTTAGCACTAGCCATGGATGCCATATGGAGATTCAAGATGGTTGAATATGATAAGCAAATACTATGCAAGAGTAGATAGTGATGCTATGAAAAAGCTCTATGCTAATGCCAGTATAACAACAATACTCTAAAATGCTTCTCTTTGCTTGAGGAGAAGGGTTCTATTTATAGAAGAAATGGGGAAATGAAGGGTTAAGATTGAATGGTTTAATCAAGGGCCAAGTTTGAAAGTTGGGGATCCATGTGCACAATTGGCACCAATAAAATGGTGACAAGTGTCAACATAGGATTGGGTTGAGAGAAGAGGTTGGAGGCATTAAAGGCCTGAGAAGACCTCATGGTTATCTAGAAGGTAAGGGTCAAGTCTAAATTAAGATTACCCATTGGATTAAGAGTTAATCCAAGGATAAACCTTTGTGCAAATGTTTAAGAGATAATCATGGTCAAAGCATTAATGGCCTGATGAGACCTTTGGGTTGGGTAGAGGTTGAGTCAAAACAAATGTTTTAACCATGTGGGAGGGTTGAATTAACCATTAATGGTTATTGGAGACTTTGGGGATTAAGTGGTTGAAGGTTGAAAGCTTTCAAAGGTTATCCAAGACTTTGAGGGTTAATTTGTTGAACACACAAAGCATTAATTGCTTTTCAAAGACTTTGGAGTCTTTGAGAAGTGACTCCAATTTGCTTAGGAATGTGACAATATTTAGGGGATGGATTAGGCTAATTAGGAAGGGTTTAGAAGAATCTAGAAGGGGTTTAGGCATACAAGTGGATTTTGTAGGAAAATGCAAGTGGGAGAAATTTTGGTATTTTCAATTAAAATAAAATCATTTATTTCAATTAAATGGTGTAATTTGCATTTGGATAAATATTCAAATAAATATTAATTTATTTAAATGAGAAAAATGAAGATAAAGCATTAAAATGCTTGAAGACTTTGAGGGAAACCATTAAAGGCTTGAAGACTTTAAGGAAAACCATTAAAGTCTTAAGAAGACTATAGAAGGAAGCCATCAAGTTTGAAGACTTTAAAGCCATCAAGTTTGAATACTTTAAGGGAAACCATTAAAGGCTTGAAGTGGGTGAGGATAAAGGTGATTTAAGTAAATTATTTATTTAAAATAATTGTGCAACTTGTATTTGTAGGAAAATGCAAGTGGGTGGAGGATAAAGGTGTTTTTAAATAAATGATTTATTTATTTAAATGTGAGAGGTGGGATTTTGGGGGATTTAAATAAATATCAATTTATTTAAATGTGAGAGGTGGGATTTTGGGGGATTTAAATAAATATTAATTTATTTAAATGTGAGAGAAGATTTAATTAAACAAATATGATTTATTTATTTAATTAATGGTATGAATTTGGTTAAGTGAATTAAATCAAATAAATTGAATAATTTATTTAATTAATAGGAGAAGAGGGTTAAGATGAATTAATTAAATATTAATTTAATTAATTATTAATTGATGGTTAAATAATCAAATAAATACTAAGTATTCATTTAATTAAGTGGACAGATTTATGTGACTACAGTAATCAAACATATCAACACTCTATTGTATGTTAACCATACCCCCCACACTTGGCAGAAAACGTTTGAAAAGCTCTGGCGGTCCCCCATTCCCCCTAAGATCAAATGTTTCAGATGGCAATTTATGTTGGACAAATTACCTATTAGGAATAAATCGGCTGCATATGACTGGTGTTCTGTCTGCAGAAAATCTGAGACCGCGTGTCACATCTTCTTTGACTGCCCCTTTGCTAGAGAAATTTGGCTTCTGTTTGGAATTGTTATCACGGAATCTGTTTTCACTCATGATATAGTTACTGGTTTTATTCATGGACTGAGGAAGGATACTAATCTAGTTTGGCAAATTTTATCTTCTTACATTCTCTAGTTTATTTGGAAACTTAGAAATGAGGAGAAGCTCCAAGGTATCACAAGGGAATGTACTGAGTTTTTTTAAAAACTCACACATTACAAAATTGTTGTGTAGGTTTGTTTTCTAATGAAGCTCGAGAGAAACAAGCTACTGTGATTTCTGAAAGATGGCAAAGCAACCATGTTTGTCTACGAGATGCAAGATGGGTATGAATGGGCTAGGCTCACTAAGAGCCAAGTCTCCTTTGACAAGGTAGTGAAGAAACTGATAAAGGATCTACAGGACAGCAGGCCTCCTCCCTTCAACAGGATTGAGATGTGCTCCCAGATCTTAGCAAGAAAGAAGGTGGTTTGGATGGAAGGAGAACAAGGTTGGACCACGTGGCTGGAGGACTAGGATGAGGTTCTCCAATAGTGATGTACTCTGCTATGTCTCCTTTTTTTGGTTAAAAGAGATAATTGTATATAAGCCTCTCTCTGGCTCCTCATTTTGGCAGTTGAGGCCCTGCCCCCCGCTCCCTAATCTTGTATAAACTCTTGGTCTATTTTTTTGGACTCTCGATATCTAATATAAAAAAAAGCATTATTAAACAATAAATAATAAATAAATAAATGCCAATTAAACAATAAATCAATAATAGACAAGTAAACATTAAATAAATAAATAATTAAATAATTAAATATCAAATAAATGGTCAAACCTCAATAAAGATTAAAATACCAAATAAATATTAAAATCATACAAAATAAATAACCATAAAATATTAAATAATTAAATGCTCAAGGCCAATAAATTAAATGCATTAAAATAAGCATTATTAATTATAAAATCTTACATCAAGAATCACATAATCAAATAAATCAACCATCTCTAAACATACTCACAATACTAAAAGGATCAAACTCACAAATAGACGTGGCGAATTACGCCAAGACACTATGACACTTGGTGCACATCTTAGACCTAGAGTATGTGAAGGGAACTCATGTCATCTCTGAACCACATAAGCCATTGGAATTAAAGACACGCTCAAACCTATGAAGCCAGACCTATGAAGCCAGGTGGAGTTGATGTCTTGTACCTGCAAGGTCCTGCAACCACAAAATGATAATACAACATATATATATATATCATAACAGGCAAGTGATAGAGAGTCACGACGACACATCCCGCTCGCAATGAATGATGTGGAATCGTCTCTATCACGAAGATAGTCAAATAATAGTCAAACACATCTCATAAGCATCTCATCAAATGTAATCATGAAATAAGGTTACTGTAATCAAAATCAACATCAAATCCATGATCAATATAATCTTTTGATAATCTATCACATAATAAGCATATAGTATGCATCAAATCACATGATCAAATCATCCAAAATAGCAGATGCACAATAATGTCTATCATCACAATGCGTAACTAAAACACATGAACAATCATCATCCAAATCATCATAAATAGTCGCGATAAGTCTATCATGCATGAAATAAAAGTCAACTCTAATCAAAACAAGTCAAGTCAAGGGTGGACACTACATTATTTACATTACATTTCAATATTTTATGCGTAGTTGATGGTGTTGTGAGCAGACTGTGTGTTGCTTGCATTCTCATTTGATCATTTGAATCTAAATTTCATCTTTTTGCATATGGTAAAGTGTGTATCTTTTCCTTTCTGACTTTCTGGTAAAAAGCATACCGCAAAACTTAGGAATAGATTTAGGAGGGAGTTGTACCTCTTAAATTTAGAGGAAGATTGTCAACTTAATTAGCGATACCTCCAACTGTTAGTTTCTCATTTGTCTTTCATGCTGGGCACATTGAGTCATTTTGTAATCATTTTTAGAAAGACAAATCTATTAACCAATAAAGATTCAAGAAAGTAAAAAGAAAACCCCAAGTGAGGCAATAATTAGACTAATGTGCTACATACTACAATAAGTGATAAATCTAATGGAGATGATTAAAGAATTTATGACCAAGAATAAGAAAATTACTATTATGATAGTACTATAATTTAACATTATCTCCAACACTCCATTAAGACAATAGATTGGTTGACCCAACTAACATCAATTTATAGGATGGAAACCAATGATGTATTTAAGAGCAATAAAAAAATCACTAGATGTAAAGATGTTTAACTACAAAGGATACATTGGAAAAAATGGCAAAGTTAGTTGAACAACAATAATCATAGATTGTAATAGACCTCTCTTTAGATACAACAAAGAATTTGAAAGCAAAAATTTAGAACCTCTCATTGAAATTTCGGGATTAAGAAAAGGACAAAATAAAAGGTTATATCGTTAAGGAATATGAGAAAAAAGAAACTAAATGATGTTAAGATAAAATGGGCCTATAGTTAGAAGGAATTCAATGAAAAAATAAAAATTATGGAAAAAACTTGTAAGAATGTTGTTATATTCAAGTTGTCAACTTCCACATAAAACTTGAAGGCTTGGTTAGATGCCATGAAAATTTAAATTTTGTTGGCTTCAACAACATATAACTTATTAAATAACTTGGATGGGAAGAAAAAGAAAAATCTAGAAGATTTTCACTCCCAATTTCATAAAGGTAAAAAAACAATTGCTCAACTAAAGTATGGGTTTAGTGGTGAACCTAATATTCACACATATTTAAGTTATATTATTGGTTGCCATATAAATGATAAAGAATTTTCAAGAAGCTTTTTAATTTAGTTGAGATGGGCAATTCTTGAATTAATATCATGGTACATGTGTGGTAGTTGTAACCAGTAGTTACTCAATAAAATAACATATATGCATAATTGAATATTTTTTTACAATAAAAAATTTACAATAGATTTTGGATATTGTTATAATTTGAATAAATTCTTATAGTATATTTGGTGGATGGAACCAAGCTAAAAAAATTATATACTAGTAGAGACAATTAGAGATAATTACAAGCATTTTATATGAATAGATGCCACAACTATAATTATTTTCAATAGTTGTACAAATAGTAGATGGGCCCGTTCTAGTGATATGTTCTTAGCTTGTTCAACTATTGGTGGATAGAGCTAACATGTCTTGGGGATAAGACATATATGAATCTAGTGGATGACTTTGGTAGGAACATAGACAACTTTGGGAATCAGATGGATTCAATTGAAAAAATGAAAGAGTGGCTAGATGTATCCCTAATGGGTTAAAAACCTACAAGGGAAACCTAATGGAGGTTGATCATGAAAATTCATAAGAGAACTAAAGGATAAGTCCACAATGTTTACCCTCTTGATAATAGAATACACTAAAGGTCTCTTTAGGATCCAATAGGTAGAGTTGTGGTACAAGTATATGCTTTATGATACCACATATGGATCATAGCTATATATGGTTGATCCTAAGGATACATCCTTGCACCTTGGAAATCAATAATCACACTTTAATATAGCACATATGATATAGATGTAATAGATATGAAATAGATGAAAACATAAATATAGACAAGATATATGTTATATGGGTATTGTGAATAAAGAGAATATTCATGTAACTAAAGAGAAGGATAAGTGAGCATGTATATTTGATGTGTATATACATACTTCTATCAAGAGACAATGAATGTAAATATCTATCTAATAAGTAATTGAGGATTTATTATGTGTCATGTTTTCTATTTGACTATAAGGGATTTTTATTTTGGTTTAATATATATAAATTTTATTACTTGATCTAGTTTTCCTTCTTATCATATTACACTAGGGTTAAATTTTAGCATAAAGATAATATATATTGTGGGTTTATATTTTATGTCAGCACATATCAATACCTAATGTAAAAATTTTGGTATGATTAAGATCTAAGATTTTGAAGGCCTATGATAGAGTCATCTCTACGATTGATTCCACCTACATAGTTCTTACTTGGTGACATTATTGCATCTCGTAGGATTTAATGGTAAGCCCATATCTAGGTGGCTATAGAAGATTACGAAAGCTACATGTATAATTAAAATATTAGTTAAAATATAATTTTGAGAGTATTAAAATATAATTATATATTATCCTTATGTTTCTAAATTTGATTCAGATGAGGAAGAGGCAAAAAATCTAAAACTTGAGGGATTACTTTAACAATGTTTCAATATATAAGAAGATAAATAAAAAAGTAGAATCCCATGAAAGAATGAAATTACAAGTACTCATTGATCCTGTTATAGTATCATAAATTATGCTTCCTAATGGTGAAAGCTAAATTTCACACTCTATTTGGCACTTTCTTTAGTGTTCACTCCCTTGGTACATTTTAGGATCATTTCTAATTGTGACATAACCCTCAACTCAAGGAAAATTGCTATGCAATACCCTAAAAGCACTTATTGATGATTTGAAGCCCAAAAAATTCAACAAACACTCAATATGGGAACATCTCCAAAATAATGGGCCCCACCACTTGTAGCTCCTCTTTAAACAGACAAAAAGGCTTGGACACTAACACACAATGGTAGTGTCTCATCTTTTTTGCTCAAGATTTTGGGACACAATGTGTGTCAGCCTTAATTTGCATGGCATGCTTTTGGTTTTGAAATTTAATCATTATATGTTAGCTTATACTCAAAAATTAAGCTTGTGAATCCTATATAAGCATGAACATTTGACATTTCAAAACAACTAATTATTTCAATTTTATGGGAAGACTACTGAAAGTATGACCAAGCTCTGCAATTCTAAAAGAACTCTTGATTTCCATACAAGTTGCATTATTGTTAGTCTTCTTGGTGTTATGATTCAAGCTCTCTAAATGTTGAAGGATGATTGGAATCACTAACTAATCATTAGCTTGTACCTCTCCATGGTGGTTTGGTATGATTCTTGATTTGTTCTTACATTCTGATTTTTTTATCTTCTAATATGATTTATCATTATCTATTACCTTTGAGCACATTAAATTGTTCTTTACGTTGATTATCACACTGTCTTATTTGAGGCATTTAGGAATCCACTCTGACACACTTTAGTAGGGTTTCATGCATGTTTATTTGCATTTGCCACTACTTTCCACAATCTAAGAAATAGTTAAGATTCAAAACACACACTTTTTTGATGGTATGATGAAATAATAAGGATCCGGTCAACTACTGAGATGGGGGTGAATCAATAGATAGAAAAACTGACAATAACTTTCACCAATCTCATAATCAACCTCTCAAAGCAAACTATAAACTAACAAGTTAAACCACTGAACTATAAATGCAATATCACTGTTAAGATAAATCGGTTGATTTTTGCAATAGATTAACAGTAAAACAACTTGAAACTCACAAACATCCAAATACTTTACTAACATAAGTAAAACCTCATTTCAGATTGTTGTCGGTTAATCATAACTTATCAAAGTGGATTAAGTAGTTAAGCAATTCAACCATAGTAAACATAACCACAAAAACATTCACCACTTGACACAATATTTTTGATGTGGAAACCCAAATGGGAAAAAATCATGGTGAGATGAGACTCACAAGTTAACTATCTAAACTCTTCTGAAGTTCACTCTATTAGGAGCCAAGCCTATTAAAGCTTTTACAAAAAGTCTTGTTAAGAACAGATCCTGTTAGGGACCACCCGATTAAGGGATTGACTATTATGCCCTATTAGAAGCAATACCCTATGAGGAGTAACCTCGGTAGAGGATTTGAAATCCAAGCTAATTGACCACCTGGTTAGAGGATTTGAGTAACACTAATCTTGTTAGAGCTTACCTGGTTAGGGTATTTTACTGTTGTAATTGTTAGAAAACAATAGGAGTTTGTTGATCTATTTGAATAGCACTACACTTGCTTGTTCAGATCCTTTTCATGCTCCTCTCTGCCTTTACACAAACTGCAGATACATCATCTGGTTTGGCAACCACACACTCAACTAAAACTTTGCCAACTCTGAAACAAAATAACTCATCGACCTTATAAACAAATCACTAGGTCAGTAACACAACAAAAACCTAATTCTCTGATAGAGATTACAAACAAGTCGGTTCAAGTATGACCGTTGGATTACATAACAATCTATGCACATCATTCAAGATAACCTCGACCGCTCCTTGATCACCGCTTCATCAAACTCTATAACTCATCACGCGGTTTGCATTACATGCAATATACTTGCTCATTCCCAAGATAAAAACCGTTATCTCAACATGCCAAAAATACTTTGAAACTCTTCTCATCCAACATGCATACGTGTCATAATCATTACCACTCATCATCAGATCATAAACCAATACAACCAATTCACCAAACTTAATCAGTTAGGGTTTATCAAATCAACATGTAGGGTTTACCGGTTCAACTCTCCAATACTTAGCAATATCGGTTCACTCCACAAACTCACCTACCAGTTATAGTTCCCTTCACTAGCTCTTCCTACTGGTTACAAAACAATATTATAACAACATCATTACTGGTTAATTAACATCAATGAAAACATAACATTTCATTAATGCAATCTTCATGCAAATACCAACATTTTTGTTGTTAACAACTTGGTTATTTGTGGAGGTAGGAATACCTAAGTAGGGGCTTAAGTGAGGCAAGATCCTATATAGCCATTGTAGACACCTAAAATTGTCCTAGCTTAATTAAATAAATATTTTATTTATTTAATTATTTTATCCTAAGCCTTCTATTAATTAAATAGATTTTTATTTATTTAATTAATTCACTTATCCTCTTCTAGCCTTTCCCAATTTAAATATTTATTTAAATTATCCTTTCCCTAAATTAAATAAATATTTAATTTATTTAATTGATCCCACTTATTCTATTAATTAAATAGATCTTTATCTATTTAATTAATTCATTAGCTTTTTCCCTCCATGACACTTATCATTCATCTCTTAATTTTCCTTTAACCACCTCTCTAATATTTTACTGTTTTCCCTACCTACCCTTTAATCCTAGTTGACCATTTATCCTTTCACCTCTTAATCGTATCCCTCCATTTTCTAAGGTGTCTTTTATATAAGAGGATTCCTTCATCCTTTCATAACCCTAACAAGCAAATTAATCTTCATGCAACCTTTCAAGTGATTAAGCAATCAAGCATCTACACAACCATAATTCGTTCTTTGTTGAGCTCTTGTGTACAATAAAAAATCTAAGAGAAACTATATCAAGCAAGATCAATGGAGATAGGAAACAATAGAGACCAAACCCTACTAAGCATGTGAATGGTATAATCTTTCATGTTCATAATATTTTACATGTTTTAGGTTCTTCATTGGTGTATGGTGGATTGCTAATTGTAGAACTAAAGTTTTATGTGGTTGGATCTTTGTTGGTTTTACAGTAGTTTAACATTCCATTTTCACTGTAAACATTTTTGGCATTCCCGGTGGGACCTTAGTCTCTTTTTCTAACATCATTTTGCATTTTTAATCTTTTTTGTTGAGTTGCAAATCAAATCAGCAATGATTACAAGACGAAATCGCATATACAAATTCTTTTGCTGCATTTGTATTTTGTTTGAGTTTTTTGTTTTGTAGATTTACTAGAATCACATTTGTGCAACATCTTTCTGCATCTGAGAGTGATATTATTGCATCTATGTATCCTTTTTTCACGTCTATGTTTTTAGATCTGACGATGTTTTACATTTTATTTCGTGTATGTGCTTCCTTTTATTGCATCTATGTTCAATATTTCTATGTCTGAGTCATATATTTGATCTTTTGTATCATGTATATGCTAGTTTATGTCACATATTTGAAATTTATTATCTCGTATATAATCTATCTTGTTGTGTATTTGGTCTCTGTGATTTTGCAGGTGGCGGCTTCTTAATCTAGGTATTTCTATGTTTTTGTTAGGTACAATTGCATCTATGTTTTTTGCATTTGTCTTTCAATTAGGATTACATTTTGCATTTGATTTTGTTTTTTTGTCATAACCCTCTTTTTGTGGCCTAACAAAGTGGTGCAGCTATCTATATCATCTTTTTGAAGGCCCCTTATCACATTTTATTTTGGGATTTCTAAAATTAACCTAACAAGTGTGCTTGCAGGTTGGGGTAATTATTGAAACTACTAATCATTTGCTTACAAGGGTAATTTAGGTGCGTGTCTTCCTTTTTTCTAGTTTAATTAGGGTCACATCATTTTTCATTACCTAGTTGAATTCACTTGTTTGAAGTGGCTTGTGCTTTAGGTATGTTTTTGTGTTTAATCCCTATGATAATAACAAAAGTATCCTCACCCTCCACCTTCCATTGGACCTTGGGTATAAGAGAAATTATTATTGTCTTGTTTGTTTAGGTAGAAGGGCCTACCTCCCTGGTGCAGGAGCACCCTTCCAGACTCTTTCTCTTTCTTTGTCTTATTGGTGTT
The DNA here is from genome assembly GCF_030272615.1 of Cryptomeria japonica. NCBI lineage: Eukaryota > Viridiplantae > Streptophyta > Pinopsida > Cupressales > Cupressaceae > Cryptomeria > Cryptomeria japonica. Next base: position 681,629,170 of record NC_081411.1, read on the forward strand.
ATGCTTCTTTAGAAGCCATTGTACATAAAATAATGAGCCATGTGCTCATAGGTCCTAGGTAGGGTCCTAGAGGAGATCTTAGGGGTCATAAGTCAAGATTGTGATTTTCTTGAAAATGGAGAGTATGTGTATCTTCGAGGTGTTTAGGGGTCCTTCATATCATGGTGGTGTCCTTAGGTTGGCCCATTGTGGGTCTAGGATTCATGAAGAGCAACAGTGGGAAAGTTGCTCAAAAGTTGCAAAAGTTGCATGACAACTTTTAAAAGTTGTCAAGCAACTTTTCCACCATGATGTCAAAATCCTTAGGTTGGCATGGACAACCTTAAATTTGGCACACCGACTGAGGTATGGGTAGTATAAGATGTTACAAACCCTAATTTAAAGGGTTGGATGTCAGAGATTGTACGGCTCAAGCAAATTGAATTGACTGTGACTGTTTTTGGGTTACCAGTCAGTTTGAATGCAGTTACCGAGCAAACTAATGGATTGATTTGCAAGAAAACCTATGTTTAATGTCTTCTTTGGTGTATATATCTTCATTTTTAGTGATTAGATTAGCTTTTTTTTTACCGGTTGAGTGTGTTTGTAAATAATTTGTAAGTTGCAGTCTTACTGTCCAGTTTTGGACTAGTTTGAGTAAATGAAGTCTTAACTCCATTCCCCATTGTGGAACCACCATGAAACCATGGGGAATGGATGTGAAGACCCTATACTATAGTCCCAAGCAAGAAGGGCCCTTGGAAATGCAAGGAGGCCAAGCAAAGACCCATTCCTAGGCGAGAGTGGACAGTGCCCGGTTAGGAATGGTTGTTGGTGCAGAGGTCTTGGAGAGCAAGGTTGATTAGTGGAGAGTGCATCCTTTGGAGGAAGTTTAGAGGAGTGAGTGAAGCATCATTGGTGTGAAGGAGGAGCCTCCACCAATCCAAATAAGGTGGTTAGAATACAAAACCTTCACTATGACCCAGGTAGACTCTAAAAACCCTCACAAAAACCCTTAAAACCCTTAAAATCCACCAAGGATAGTGTACGGACACTTGGAGGCCTAAAACCTAGAAAATCCTTGATTCCTTGCCAAATGAATGGTAGTCCTTTTTGGGAGATTGGGTTGTTGGTGCATCATTTGTGAGAGGGAGCCCTAGAAGACAAGTTAGGAGGCCTAATTGGTCCTAATCCTTGTAGCCCTTTTTGAAGGCAAAAACCCAAATTTGTGAAATTGGTAAGGGATTAGAATCTTGAAACCTCTTGGGAGCTCATGAATGGGTGGATAGACCATGAAATAGACCTGAAGCAACCTTGCTAAGACCTTGGAATGTGTGGAACAATATTAGCCTTTATTAGCCATAGTAAGGGGTTTGAAGTCTCATGAGAAGGTGAGACCTTAGGAGCACCAAAGAAACTCATTGGTGGGTGGATTGGGCAAGGTCAGGGGATTCCTCAAGCAAAGGGAAGTCCTAGAGACCCTAGGGTGTGTAGAGAACACCAAGTGATCCAAGGAAAGGATCCAAGAGCATAGACTAGGCTAGTCTATCCCAAACCCCATCCCATCACTCCCAAGTAGCCCATAAGGCCAAATGAGAGGTAATGACCCAAGCAATACTTCTATAGCTTACTATATAAATTAATAAGTTAGGTGAAAGTCGTGACTACTTGGTGACATGTATCTACACTAATGGTTTCTCCCAATATCCAAACTTGTGTGAGATGCATGAAAATTGTTTAACGTGGACTAGGATATATTCTTAAATGAGTCACTGCTACATGGGTAGACATCAAGTTTTTTTGAAGCTCCCCCACTACAAAGCTTTGTTGTAGTGGCCAAAAATACCATTGCTTGTTGGTGCAGGAGGTCAGACCTCTAAAGTTGTCCCACATTCTCACAGTTCAAAGTAGAGATAGAAAATTCCTTTAGATATTTTGATCTTTGGGAATTCAAAGTTTGGTATGCTCGAGAAGTGAGTGTCATGGAGGGGAGCCAGTGCTACCAAATTTTTAGGCTATCCGCTCTAAATAAGTGTGACTCGTATTAAATTCTGCAGTGAAAACTCAACAAGTAGTATCCTATTTCCAACCTAGGTTGTTATTTCTTACAAGTGTCTTTGATTTATGTTATACCAATGGAAAATTATTGAACATACGCATTTGCACTCAAAATTTTGACAAACACACCTTTAGACATTATTCTTGCCACAAAACAATCAACATTGAAATCTGGTCACCTTCAACTTTTGCAAAATTTGGATAGAAATCAAAACTTCACTAGAATCATGTTTATATCACTTTTTGACACGTATATGTCATATATTGTCGCATCTGCATATTACTTTGACGCATATATGATCAGAATTGAAAAACAATGTCAATAGTTAAAACTGCATCTATGCTCATTATTTTCATACATCTGTGCTATATCTTGGCATGTATTTGTGATTTGTTATCGCATATTTGAGCAAAAAATTGAGATTTGCATATCAAATGTAAAGAAATGTGTATCTCGACTCTAAAATTGCATATAAGTGGAATTTTGACACGTCTATGAACTCATTCCACATCTATGTTCTGAGATCAAAGGATTTTCTAAGGTTGCTTCCCTAGGGCTTCATTTTTTAGTCAACCATCACTTGTCACAATCTTTTCATACATTTTCAAATATCCTACCTATCTTCCATCCACACTTTTCCAACTATAGTCAAAGGTTGTATAGTAGTCGTCATCCTATCTTGCAAGCACATTACATCACATCCCTAGGCGGATCCCACATAAGGTTTATCATCTTGGGTACCATTTGGCTATCTTTAGTTAAGGTCAACTTACCTCATCAAGATTCTATCATCTCTTTGGAATCCTCACCTTTCTTTAGATTATCATATTTATCTTGAACTTACATTTTGGGACATTGCAAGACAACCCTAGATTCTTTCATTTTTTATTTCACAATCCTTTGTGTCTCCCATAGTCTTCACATTTTCTTTTGTCCTCCATTTTAGCCAAGGTCAGTCCATGGTCGAAACCCGTTCACAAAGGTCTAAAAGAAAAGTCGAAGAAGCTCTAAGATCTCTCAACATGAGTACATATGAGTCAAAATCAAGCAAGATCAATGAGATAGGAAACAATGGAGATCAAACCATACCAAGCATGTGAATGGTATAATATTTCAGTATTTTGTGTTTTGCATGTTTTAGGTTATTCATTGGTGTATGGTAGATTTTCATTATAGAACTAGGATTTTTATGTGGTTGTATCTTTGTTTGATTTTACATTAGTTTAATCTCCAAATTTCAACGTATACAAATATTGTTGATCAAAACAACAAAAGAGGCTAAAGAGATGTAGCTCATGACCCAGTCAAACCACTCTTTCTTGAATCCAAATTTGCTCAAAATTTGTAGCTGAAAACCCCAAGGAACACCATCATAGACCTTTTTCATATCTAATTTTATCACCATATCCTCTATCCTTTTAGCCTTAATGGATGAATTGTTTCATGGGAAATAATAATTCCATCAAGAATTTGTTTGCCCTTTAAAAAAGTGCTCTGCTCTTCTGAAATAATTGAATCCGGACAAATCTTCAGATGAATGACCATAGCCTTAGTAACAATCTTATAAATAGTTTGACATAGATAAATCAACCTAAAGTCATCAAAGTAGCTCGATTACCTCTTTTTTGGAACAAAGGGAAATGTAGGTTTGATTCCAAGCCTTCATCATGGATCTTCTATTCTTGCATTCTTTAGTGACTAGCCACACATCTTCCCCAACAATGTCCCAATTTTTTTGAAAGAATAATACCAAAAACCTATCTAGACCCAGAGACTTCCTTGCACCCAAGGATAAGGTGGTAGCCTTAATTTTTTTCTAGAAAATAGAGCTAGAAACAAATCACTTTTTATCATTAGAGATCAGCTTGGGGATATTCTCAAGCAAGAATTCCTAAGTTGTATGATCCAACGTAGGAGCAGAACCAAGCAAATAATGAAAGAAGGGCCACCCCTCCTCTTGAACCACAACCACATCCTTAATAATAAAACCAGTGGGAGTAAGAAGAGAACTAATGTTACTATGCTATCTCCTAATGTTATTAGATAGATGGAAAAAATTTGTCTTCCAGTCTCCCTCCTTTAACCATTTAATTCTTGACTTCTACTGCCACAAAATTTCCTCCATCCTAAGAACTCTTTCTTTTTTCTCTAGTAAAGATTTCACCTTCTCCCTTAGCTCTCAAGTAAGGCCTACAATGATAGTTATCCTTTCCACATCTTTAATCTCCTCTCCTAACCTTGATTTTTTCTTAGGAAAATTCCCAACAACAACATAGTTCCATTCCCTAACTTGTTTTCTCACTTCTGTGAACTTTTGGAAGAGAATAGATCATCTATTCTCTTTGAATTCTTTATTCCACTAATTCTTGAGCATTGTGGAATTTTGGGTGTTCATACAAAAAATCCTACATCTTAAAGGGTATCCCATTAGGCTTCAAGATCTTACTGAACTCAAAAGAGATCGCTCGATGATCAAAGCCACCGAACTCAATCACATAAGAGAAGCTATCCAAATCCAACAGCCAATTAGAGAAGACAAATAATTTTTCCAACCTATAAAGGATGTTATCCACTCCCATCCTTGTATTTCTCTAGGTGAGCCAACCCAATTGACTTTTGATATGAACAAAAGGATGATCCTCACTAAAAGCCCTGAAATTATCAGATCCAAAGATGGACATTGACCTTCCCTCTTGCTTCTCTGAAGGATATAATATTGCACTGAAGTCATTATCAATAATCCATTCTTTATCCTATAAACTCCTCCACAAATATTTAACATAATCCCAACTCCTAACCTAATCTTGCTCCAAGTTAGGACCATAGACATTAGAGACAAGGCAGCCAAAACCATTTTTGATATTTTGCATCTTCATAGTAAGACAATAGGGGGAAGCATCCATGACCACCCCATCCCAGCTCAGTCTACTCTAGATCATTTTAATTCCCCCAACCATTCCATTTGCACTAATCACAACACCCTCGCCACCTTTCCAAAGTCTAAGAAGAGAGGACTTGAATTTGTCAGCATCCAAATTCATCTTCAGAATAAAAACATTATCTAGAATCTCAGTAGCAATAAGAGATTTCAGTATGGGACACTTGTTAGGGGCATTAAGCCCCCACAAATTCCACCTAATAATCTTCATAAAGAACCTCCAACAGGGAGGTGCTCGTCTCTAGGTTTTACAAACTCTTCATCATCCTTTGAGAATTATTTTCTAAATTCTCCAAAGTTTACAATTTGGCTTTGGTACCATCAGACTTCCTCTATAGTTAGATCCCTTGACATCCATCACAATGGAGCTCTTGCTACCCATCTTCTTAGCCCTCCTAGTCATTATACTCTAGGAATTCTCTTTATCTTCTAGTTCCACCTCACATCCCCCCTTATTACCATGAAACAGAGCAATAGTATTTGTAGGAGAGTTTATCTTATCAAGATTCCTATAGCTCATGTCCTTATTCAAAATTTCCTTTAACACCTTTGAATTGTCTGATTTTTTAATGGCATTGTTAGTAGGAGGTGGCTTCTCCTTAGGCTGGCTCAAGCATTGCCCTTACACAACACCAACCAAAGATTTGTGTGAAGAGGAGAACATTGTAGGGGGGACCTATCCATTGGTGTGAATTGAGGGTGAACTCACAATGTTGGTTCCCACTTTTTGGTACATCCTGATTTTGGTTGAAATCATACATTTTTAAAAAAATATAATGATTTAAGCTTTAAGAGGTCCCATTCGAAGTAATGAATTGAAGAGAGTTAGATAAAAGGCTCTTAGATCAAAATTTCTTGGATAGAACCTCTCTACTTCTAAATCATACTTGCAATGGAGTCTAATTTACATCTATCAAATGCTAATAAAAAAACAATTTTACATTAGCTTTGTGGGGTCAAATGTATTCATTTAGAAGTTTTGTTCTTTTAAGTATTTAGTCCTTATTATAAGCTTTCCAGATAGTATAATTTTTAATATATTTAATTTTATTAATATATTTTTATTTTATTTCTTATGAATGTAGTTTTTTCACTGAACATGAACTTCTTTGTTCAATGCATTGGGAAAAATAGTAAACTAATTCAAAAAAAATCTTAAAAATATCTATGCACTAGTTATTGATGTGTTGTTTCTAACAAAAAAAATAAAATTGAATTTTGATATATATATATATATATATAGAACAAGTTATGTGTTCAAACGTACACCTATATCTAAATTATAATTAATCAGACTTCAAAACTTAATAAAATGAAAAATATTCAACATATCACTATCAAACCAACTGCATGCCCTGGGTATTGATGTTACAAACCCAAATTTAAAAGAATTAAGTTTTTATCATTTATAGAAAAAAAATTATGCATTTCGGGATGTACATCACTCTTAAAAAATGTTGTTTATTGTACAAAAATACTTTTTGAGGGAGATGGAAAAATCAATAAAATTTTATTCAAAAAAAATTGAAAAAAATATATTTAGAATCTAAAAAAAAGATGTTACAAATCACTAGTTTACATCATCTTCAAATTTTCAACGGTTTAAAAGTTATAGGTGTCGGAAAGTGAAGGTTTTTTTCAAAATGTTCATCAAGAGTCAAAGTTGGTCAAAAGGTGGGAACCAATATTGTGAGTCCACCCTTGAGTTAGCAACAACAAACATTGAGCCACCAACCGGGGTATGAGTCACACAACATCTAGCAATATGCCCCAAACCACTGCACTTATAACATCTAAATGGTAATCCTTCATAGTCAATCACAATGGTAGATTCTCCCAATACTGAGCTCAATTTGATTGAATGGTTGAGAGGTCTTCTCATATTGATCCTCACACATATGCGGGAAAGGGAAGTAGAGAAACTCCTTCTAGGCAAATGATATTTGTAAACAAATTTCCTGAATGAATCTCCAATGCTCCGCAAAATGTCCTTCATCCATAATTCAATCGGTAGTTTATTCAGCCTTATCCATATAGGAGCATCCTTGATTGCTTTGTTGTGTGGATCAAATTCTGGACACCAAGCTTTCAAATATAGGGCAACACTCCCTATTAACCATAGACCCCCTTGCAAAATTCAATCCTTCTCATTCTCTAAGTTGAAGATGAATTGCACAAACCCTAAAGCAATGAAGCTAACTTTTGGGTTGCACCCGTGCTATTTGTGCCCAATCCAAGATTTGATTTTCTCCATTAAGAGCCAAACACCAATGAATTTACCAATTATTGCTTGCTTCTTGATTTTTTCAATGTCTAAGTTGAGGAGATGGTCCAAAATATGGATGCATGAAACAAACTCGATGATTTGCAGATTAAAATTACCAACTACTATCTTGAAAGTGTCATCTGCATTAGGTTTTAGTGACACCCTACCTATCAATACCTCCTTTGTCAAGAGGGAATAGAGGGCTGCTAGGTTTTCCTCTTCTTGATCGTCATGGGGAGCCCTCGCCATCACATCTCTAGCTTTTTCATTCATCTCCTTGACCTGCTCTATGACTACCTCCTGCAATTCACCCTCCTTGCTTCATTCCCACATCGCATCCAATCAATATATATTATGTGTAATGCCTCTCCATGTTTTGCTTCAGATACATGCTACTTTGATTTATTAGACTATTTTTAATTCATTTTGTGTGGTTCAATTCACTTATCTATGTGAATGATTACATTCTTGTGGTCCTTGTTGTTAGACTATGTTATGTTTCTTATGCATTTCAAGACATGATTATTGCTATATTTCATTGAGTTGGATATTGATGTTAGAATTGAGATACTTATGACATGGATTATATTTTGATGATTCATTATGTTGCATTGTGCAATGTTAGTCTATGTTCTAACATTTTGTTATTGATGATGTGAGATTATATGCATTGCTTGCTTGGGGTTTAGGCTGGTAGGAATGATTTCGTATTACTCATTTGTGAGCTCCATACGACGTCACGATTTCCTATCACTAGTTGGGATTAGAGATTTCTATGTATATATGTATGTTTGTATACATGTTTTGGTGCAGGTTTGCAAGTACTAGACATCGACTCCACCTGGTTCCATGGGTCTAGGCATGTCTTTATAATTCCCAATGGTGGTAAAAGGAGACAGTAGAAGGCCTAAATTATACCTAACCCTAGCCATTGTCCTAATTAGGGATAATTATCTAATTTTCCATCTATCCCATCAAATTTGTCATGTGGACAATATTTGATTACCCTATTGTTAGTAGTGAATCTTGTTTAGATGTTAGCACTATTTCATAATTTGTTTGAGTGGAATGCATTTATGTAATTATTAATATTAATTATAGTTTATGTACTGTAGATTTAATGATTAATTAAAGGTTATCGTGACTTTAAACATAATTTTGATTTATTTAATAAATGATTTATGATTTATTATTTATTATTTATTATTATTATTGTTTATTTATTATTATTGTGGTTTATTTATTGTTTATTGCTTATGATTTAATGTTCATTATTTATTATTTATTGCTTATTATTTATTGTTTATTATTTATTGTTTATTATTATTTATTGTTTATTATTATTTATTATTTTCTTTATTATTTATTATTTATTATTTATTATTTATTATTTATTATTTATTATTTATTATTTATTATTTATTATTTATTATTTATTTTTATTGTTTATTGTTTATTGTTTATTGTTTATTGTTTATTTTTTTATTGTTTATGATTTATTGTTTATGATTTATTGTTTATTCCTTATTGTTTATTATTTATTATTGTTTATTGTTTATTGTTTATTTATTATAGTTTATTATTTATTGTGCAAGTGGATATTTTATTATTTATTTTGCTTTGAGGTGGAACTAATTGTTCAATCTAGGGGGGAACTAGTTGTCTTATTTTATGGATAATTATACTTTAATTGTTTATTTACTTATTTATTCTTTTTTCGATTTTTTTTAAGAGTTAACTTTTTATAGAAGAATTGAAATTGGTGATATTATTTAATTGTTTATTTATTTATTTAATATTTTTAATTGTAGGGTTTTTGCTTTTTGTGTGCTTTATTTAGGAAAATGCGTTTTATTTGTGGTGATTGATTTTAAGGTTATGGGGATTATTTTATTTTTGAAGTTTTGGAGAGAAGAATTTAGGGAGAAAAATTGAGGACAAAACTTTGGAGTTTACAAATTTTCTTTGAAGCGTAGTTGGAATTTCTTGAGTTTGATTATTTTGAAGACTTGGTTGCTGGTTTGAGAAGATTTTGTGTTTCAGAATTCGTCATCGACATTCTATTCCCTCTCTTTTTCTTTCACAAGTTTTGAAGTAGGCATTCGTTTTACTCTTGACCTATGTAATTTGATTTTAAATGATTATTAGGGGGAATTGGGGTTTGATTGAATTATATTTATCATTTGTGATTGTGTTCTATTTGTTATTTGTGAGATTTGGGTTTGCATGAAAGTCCTAATGTAATTTTGTAAACTAAACCAACTTTTGTGTCTATATTGGCTATTTAATTTTTAAATTGAATTTTTACCTGAGCCTTAGGTGATAGGTTAGCTAGGTACACTTAGGGGGAGTGGCTCACTATGGGGGTCAAGGCCCAGATGTGGCTGCCAGCATAACCCATAGGTGATTTTAATAATAAGTGATAATATATATAAACTTTGGGTTGGATTACACATTAACAAGATAATTATGTGCCCCACTCATGTCTCATGTGCTCGTATAGGAAGAGGGTGAGATTGGGAAGGCTTGTCCATCTATTGAGATGTTGAGCTGGCAGGATCGTGTATTTCCTTGTCCTCATGAAAATAATGTATGGTTTTGCATGAGTTGTGGAATGGGGGCCAAGGTCTAGAGAGACTACCAGGATAACCCATGTTGAGGCTATGCGATGACACTCTTCCCTTTGTGTGCCCTAGTTACCTATTGTGTTAGCTTTATGTTTGTTTTCTATACTTTTGTTCTTGTGTTATGGTATCTTCTATTTAATTGGAAGTATTTTTCCTATCTTGTTTATTTATGTTTGGGGCCTTATGTCTATCTCCTAGCATGGGGGGTGGCCCTACGGGTTCCACGTGGTTGGGTGGTGATGCTTTTTCCACCCATTGGGAATACTTCAGAGGACTTGCATGTGAGCAACTAAGTGGACCTATTCCTTATGTTTTAGAGTCTTCACATATTGTTTATGACATGGCCTACCTTGATGATGTAATTTGTAATGTATCTTCCAGAATGTTTTAAGAGACATGTAATTTGCATAATTGTATCGGTATTCAAGAGTTGTTGTTGATGCTATTTCAAAAGGAAAATAATGTAAAATAAATGTGTATCAATGGATGTTTTGCATGTTTATGGTTAATGTGTTTGTGTGTGTTCTTACTATTAATATATGTTTATCATTGGAATCTTTCTTTTGGTGTTTTAAAATTAACATAGAATAGATGTTTACATGTCTTGGTGTTGCACCCTTCAATGTAATGCCCCTCCATGTTTTTCTTTAGATACATGCTACTTTGATTTATTAGACTATGTTTGATTCATTTTGTGTGGTTCATTTCACTAATCTATGTGAATGATTACATTTTCGTGTTCCTTGTTGTTAGACTATGTTATATTGCTTATGCTTTTTAGGACATGATTATTGCTATTTTCATTGAGTTGGATATTGATGTTAGAATTGAGATACTTATGACATGGATTATATTTTGATGATTCATTATGATGCATTATGCAATGTTAGTCTATGTTCTAATGATATGATTTGATTATTGATAATGTGAGATTCTATGCATTGCTTTCTTGGGGTTTAGGGTGATAGGAATGATTTTGTATTAATCATTCGTGACATTGTATGGAGCTCACAAATGAGTAATATGAAATCATTTCTATCACCCCAAACCCCAAGTAAGCAATGCATAGAATCTCACATCATCAATAATCAAATGATATCATTAGAACATAGACTAACATTGCATAATGCATCATAATGAATCATCAAAATATAATCCATGTCTTAAGTATCTCAATTCTAACATCAATATCCAACTCAATGAAATATAGAAATAATCATGTCCTAAAATGCATAAGCAACATAACATAGTCTAACAACAAGGATCACGAGATTATAATCATTCACATAGATCAATGAAATGAACCACACAAAATGAATCGAACATAGTCTAATAAATCAAAGTATCATGCATTTGAAGTAAAATGTGGAGGGGCATTACTATTGGAATCAAGGAACACTGGGGGGGAGTGAATCAATGTTCCACTGGTTATCAAATTTTCTGATTTGACTTTAAACCACTAGAGGCATAAGCATGAAACTGAAAGGTAGAAACACAAAACAACCAAACACAAAATCATAACACCAAGATTTTTTTACATGGAAACTCAAATGGGAAAAACCACGGTGGGATTTAAACCCACAATATTATTCCACTATGGCCAGTAGAAAAACAATATTACATGAGGGGGAGTGCACAAGCATTCAGGCACACTTCCTAGAGCTCACTGCTAAATTATAATAAGGGCTACAACCACGGAAGTCTCACTACCTTACTGATCAATTACAGTAATTAAATACAATGAAAGAACTCCAAAATAGCATCTAACAATGCCTCTGCTTTGCAACTCTGCTCTGTTTCCTGTCTCAGTCAGCTACCGAATCAAGAATGCAGATGTGAAACTTTGCTACAAAGGATTCTTGATCACCACTTGCTCATATAACAATTATACCACACACCAAAAAGAACTTTTGCACTGGTCTTATATATCCACAATCGCAAAATAATCATTTATCAAGTCGACCTAATGATGTAACATGTAATCATGAGTCGACTTGACCGGACCACCAAAAACAAATACAGGTCACCAAATTGATGATAAAATGATGCCTTTGTGTCGGCCCAATCATCCCATGCATGATTCATAACACCACAACCACCGGAAAGCTTCCAGACCAAAACTACTATGCTCAACCTGAAATACCAGTTAACTGGCTACCGGTTCACATCCACTTCTGGATATAAAGATCTGTCATTACCGGATAGGAATCTCAAGAAGAGTTTCCATTAATGACAACCCTAAACCATTAATCAAGCATCAATATCCATCGGTTGAGTGTCAATTGCCAAAAATCTCCCCCTCTGGCATTGATGGCAACATTCGTGAAAAATGACTAAGTGTAGAAACTTGTACACCGGATCAAATTTGCTAAGGATCCCCCTTAGACAAAGAATTTTGAAACTTGTAACATGCTCTGTACATTACACTCTTCTACTGTACATTTTTCACCTTTACTCTCCCCCTTTGATAGCAATGCTAAAGATGGGGTGTTGTCCAAAACTTATATATAGAGATATCTACCAGAGACTTTACAAGTATTTGAAGATATCAGTAAAAATGGTCTTCAAAAATCCTAGGTGAGTGTCCCACCCACTCTTCAAGCTATCCAAGACTGTAAGGAATGCACTAAAAACATATGCATGAATATCCACATCCTTCAGTTTAGATGGAACCGGTTGTCCCATAGCCTTCATACAATCAACCTTATTGCTCAACAAGGTGTCCAACCATGGGGAAATCAAATTCTGGAGTTCACCAACTCTCCTCAAAATTTTGTCCTTATCTACATTAAGGCTCGAGATCTTATCATTGACAGCCATTATTTTCCCTTCTACATTGTTGGTTACGGATATATTAGAATCAAAAGATTATGAAATACCAGCTAGTTTACCCTGACAAATATTGATCGTCTTGTCTATATCTACTGTGAACCTCGGAAAAATAAGACAAGACATATATTTTACCGCCTTCTGCTAATGTATCTGAAATATTCTACAGACCTTTATTCAATCTTGCTCTATCATCTTCTATCATTTTTTGGAATGTCTACATTCTTACTTCCTTGAATCTATCCAATACCCGCTTAGTAGTAGACTTCTCCAAAGAATCAAAATTGGTATTTACATTGTTAATCAATTGTAATAATTTACCAGAGGGGTTAGAATTGGGATTTAGTTGCACACCCAGAACCACCTTTTACAACACATCAATAGACATCAAAATAAGATTTTTGTCTTCGGACTCTTATTTGACCAGATCCTGACTGGCCTGAGCTTATAGAGCCGCTGCAAGCATCAAATTTTCAGCAAGAGACATTTGTCCAAGATCTAGAGGACCATCAAGATTGATAGAGATTTGGGGTACAGTCCTTGTGACTGGAGGAGTTTCAATTTTTGGATCAACAAATCCCTTCCCTTTATCTACCTCTTCATCTCGCACCTCTGACCTCTCGGACTCCTTTACTTCAACATCATCCCTTTTATCATGTGCACCAGTGTTGCCACTTGGTGTAGTATCATCCTTTTGAATCTCGGAAACTTCTCCAACATTATCTACCACTGGAGAATTTGTATTGATCTCAGCATCAAGTGATATATTGCCTTGGTCTTCCGAATGCTCCTCTATCTGAGTTTCATCCTTTAGATCACCAGAGACACCTTCCTTTACTTTTGGATGGGAAGTATGAACTGCATCATTGTACAAGGGGTTGTTCTTCATGATTCTTCTCCAAATATCCTAAGTCTCCTTCCTCACCTCTTAAACCCTGCCAATCATCAACCTATTTACCTTGTTTCTACTTCTAAATTCCTTCTTATTTGCTTCCTCAATGAACCTTTTGGATTCATTTTGGGAGATAAATGTGCAAACATTAATCAATTCTCTTTCTTTCATTTCCTTATCTATTTTGCTAGCAGTCAGTCTCCTCACATCAATAATATTGTATGGGATGCTCTACTCCAACTAAATCAATGTTTTACTAAAGTTGTGCAAATACAGAACAACAACTTCTTCAACTTTTCTCTGATCTAACTCAACAAGATTTTCTTAATATGCTCTAATATTTTTCAAATTTTGATCAATAATTATCTCATCAATCAATTGATAGGTTGTCATTGGAGGAACAAATATATATTTACCTTGTTGATCATCAGATTCAAGATCTTTATCAAGTTGAGTTCTAATCTTCCTTCCCCTCTTGGGTCTTCCGATAAGGGTAGGTTCAGATTTGGCTTTCTTTCTCTGTGGGGCTCCACCGGACTATGGTTTCCTCACCACCCTTACAAATTCTCCCTTCTTCTTGATGCAGAGCCCTACCCACACACCTAAGTACAAGACCAAATGAGGTTAGACTTCTGACCTCTCAAATGACCACAAGGGTCCTGCAAGGAAGGGCTCCACACCTTAGATGAAACTACTCACAAGTTCACTACTTGGGCCTACTCAAGATGAGTAAATGCCTCAATACCTACCCTACACCATCCTATGACACCTTGCTTATAAGGGGTTAGGATTTGGTTCATTTATGGCCATTATAAACTATTCCAAGCATTGGTTTTTGGATTATACCCCAACTCCTTATACCTCCTATAGAAACCTACCCCCTAGGCTTGTAGCCCTATTTGGCGATAAAATGGATCTTAACTCCAAAATTTTCCACACACCCATACAAAAAAATTACCATTTCAAACACCCTTTTGGAATTTGTACTAATTCCCAAAATGGTTTGACCAGGTCTGCAATTACAAGGTCTAATCCCTTTATGGGCCAAGAGACCTAATAGGGGCAATTAGGCCTATTTTCGAAAACAACTACCAATCAATGGATCCAAACTAGAAAACCAACTCTATGGGAATGTGGGGGATGGTGATTAACCTTTAATTCTAGGTTTGCATGCCTGGAACCCACAGCTATGACAGCTTATGACAACTGTCCTACATCTTGTCCTAGGTAGTCACATAGAGATACCTACCTAATTTTGCTCATTTCTCCACACAACCAAGTTTCCCCTACAAAAAAACATGAAAAATATAAATTAAAGAGGCTTATCCTACATCCCTCCAAAGTAATAGTCTTCTAATGGACTAGCATGCAAGATAAGGCCATTTTCATCCAAAACCCTCTCCAAACCCTCAAATTTTGGGTTGCAGTCAAAAGAATGTAGGGTTCTCTCTACTCCGGTAGAATTAGGACCTCATACCACCACAAAAAGAAATATATTTCATCCCTCTATCTACTACATGAATGGTGTGGTTCAAATCAATCCGTACAGGCACGTGCAACTCTTGCAAACTCTGAATTTTTGGGAGAACTGTAGTATTTAGTGTTTTATTGCTTCACAAACTCCAATTACAACAGCAACAACCTTGGGAATCATGTACACAAGGATTATAAAAATATCCAATGGTTTCCCACTGAATTTGGAGTAGGTTGGAGCCATTGAAAGGCTTTCCCCAACCAAATTTCAAAAAGTTGCACTTTTGCACTCAAAAGTTGCATTTTACAAAAGTTGCAATTTTGCAATTTTGCACAAAATGTTGTCATACTTGCTAAGGTTGAAATCCACACACATGGATCAACCAAAACACTCACAAAACATGCCTAAAACCTATCAGACACAAAACTAAACATCTACTACCCCTATTGACCACATTGTCCCAATTGGCTTATCAAATTGCCTAATTGGTGACATGAGCTTACATGGTGGGGTTTATTGCATACATGAAACACAAGACACACTAAGACACTCTAATGATCCTAGTATTCATCCTTATGGTCATGATTTGAGTGTATATAAGGTTCTCCTGCACCATACTCCCTGGGAGAAGAGATCTCAAGCCCACTTGAGATCAAAGTTTATAAATCTGCACCATGGTTGGATATTTGCCCACCTGTCATCCAAACTGCCTCAAAGTCTGGTTTGTCCTGCCAAACCACCAAGTAATCAATGTACTCCTTGTTCCTTGTCTTCTTTGTGACTCTAGTGTCTAACACTTTTCTCAACTTAGGTGATTCATGCCTTGGAATGTCATTGTCTGCTACAACCTACATTGGTTCCTCCCCTTCATTCTCACTACCTTTTAAAAGTGTAAGATCACACACATTAAAAATGGGTGATAATTAAATATCAGAAGGAATTTGGATCTCATAGGCATTTTGTCCACATTTTTTCAATATCTGACATGGTCCAATCTTCCTCTGCATGAGCTTGGTGTATTTTCCTTTTGGGAGTCTCTCCTTCTTCAAATGTACCCATACCAAATCCCCAACACTAAACTATACATCTATGTTCTTCTTATCAACATGAGCCTTATACTTCAATGTAGACTATTGGAGATAAGACTTCACTTGGTCATGCACCTTCTTGATGGTAGATGCAAAAGCTTCACCATCTGCACTAATGGGCTCTTCCTTGGGTAAATCCCTTAACTCCAACACTCCCCTTGGGTGGATGCCATAAATAATCTCGAAAGGAGATTTACCAGTACTCCTATTTATGGTGTCATTGTAAGAGAAATCTGCCTGTGACAAAATGTTATCCCACTTCTCTCCATGTTGCCTTTTCAAACGCCTTAGTAGGTTTCCCAATGACCTATTGACAACTTTAGTCTGCCCATCCATTTGAGGATGGTAGGCTGATGAGAAATCTAGGTTAGTCCCCAAATTCTTCCAAAGAGTCCTCCAAAAGTGACCTATGAACTTCACATCTTTGTCTGAAACAATGTTTAGGGGCAATCCATGTATCCGGACTATCTCTTTGAAGAATAGGTCTGCAACATATGATGCATCACAAGAAGTATTACATGGCAAGAAATGAGCCATTTTACTAAACCTTTCCACCACTACAAAGACACTATCAAATCCTCTCCTTGTTCTAGGAAGACCCAACACAAAGTCCATACTTATGCTCTCCCATGGCCTAGAAGTAATGGGTAAAGGTTGATACAAACCTGCATTTGTGGACTTCCCCTTGGCTTTTCGACATATTACACATGTCTCCACAAACTTTCTTACATCTACCTGCAATTTAGGCCAGTAATAATGTCTCTTCACAAGGTCTAGGGTCATGTCAAGGCCAAAATGACCTACCATAGCTCCACAATGCTTCTCCCTAATGATATTCAACCTCATGGAACACTTAGGAATACACAACTACACTCCTTTGAACAACAATCCATCTTGTATCAGAAATTCAGAAAACTCAATATGATACCTTTCACCAAAGGCTTCACATACCTTGTATATCTCTCCAAAGTCTTCATCAGCATCATACATACTCTTCAAGGAATCAATACCAACACTCTCCATCTTGATTTGCTTAACAATTAAGACCCTCCTGCTCAAATCATCTACAACTTTTTTCTTGACTCCCTTCTTGTGTTTGAGGGTGAAGGTGAAGACTTGTAGGGTCTCTACCCACTTGATGTGTCGATGGTTTAGCTTCTCTTGGCTATTTATGAAACTGGGGGCCTGATTACCAATAAAAACTATGAAATACTTAGGTAATAAATAATGCCTCCACTTCTTCAAAGACTGTACTAGAGCATACATCTCCAAGTCATAAGATGAGTATCTTTTCTTGGCATCATTTAGCTTTTCACTGAAAAAAGCAATAGGCCTTCCTTCCTAACTGAGCACTACCCCAATAGCCATGTGGCTTGTATCACATTCCACCTGAAATATCTTGTTGAAGCCTGGTAAGGCAAGGATTGGTTGTTCTGCAACCTTCTTCTTCAATGTTTCAAATGAATCATCTACCTCTTTGGTCCAACTGAACCTGCACTTTTGTCCTCCTTTTATGGTGTCAAGCATGGGTGCACAAACATGACTAAATCCTCTTATGAACTTCCTATAAAAATTTGTTAAACCATGGAAGCTATGGACATCATTCATAGTCTTAGGTGTTGACCAAGATAGTATAGCACTCACCTTCTCTTGGTCCATATTCAACTCACCTTGTGAGATTACAAAACCCAAGTAGATGATCTCCTCTTACATGAACAAGCACTTGTCCAAA
Organism: Cryptomeria japonica; assembly: GCF_030272615.1. Taxonomy (NCBI): domain Eukaryota; kingdom Viridiplantae; phylum Streptophyta; class Pinopsida; order Cupressales; family Cupressaceae; genus Cryptomeria; species Cryptomeria japonica. The sequence continues at coordinate 681,647,054 of NC_081411.1, forward strand.
TTGATCATTAGTTGCTCTTCATGTAACCTCTTGAGAACCATATCTATGTGTTTGAGGTGTTCTTCCCTTGTGTGACTGAAGATCAAGATATCATCTAGGTATACTATGACAAATTTTCCTATGAATTCCACCAAGACTTCATTCATTAACCTCATAAAGGTACTAGGGGTATTGGATAACCCAAATGCAATAACTTTCCACTCATACAACCCCTCATTGGTTTTAAAAGTTGTTTTCCATTCTTCCCCTAGCCTTATTCTAATCTAATGGTATCCACTTTTTAGATCCATTTTGGTGAAATACGTAGCACTCCCCAAGCAATCAAGTAAATCCTCTATCCTAGGGATTGGGAACCTATACCTTATAGTTATCTTGTTGATGGCCCTTGAGTATGTACAAAGCCTCCAAGTGCCTTCTTTCTTGGGTGCAAGGATAGAAGGTACTCCACATGGGCTTAAGCTCTTGCCAATCAGTCCTAATTCAAGCAACTCTTCAATCTTCCTTGTCATTTCTGCATTCTGGTCTAGAGTGAGTTTGTAGGCTGCTTTGTTTGGGAGAGTAGATCCAAGGATCAAATCTACGCAATGACTAATGTCTCTCACCAGTGGTAGGGATCTTGGCATTCCATCTGAGATGATGCCTTGATTTTTATCAAGCAACTGTCTTATTGCAAGGTCCATGTGTTCTTGTCCTCCTCCTTTCTCTTCTGCATACTGATCTTTCCTTGTCACCTTGGGGCTAGGCATGAGGGCATAGCAAACTGCACCTTTCTCTGCAATCTCCTTCATGAATTGTTTACCTTTTACCATCAGCACCTTTGCACCCTTCCCTTTGATTCCATCTCTTCCTCTATCAAAGGTAATATTTATATCACCTTACCATCCTTGGTGATTGAGTAGGTGTTTCTCAACCCATCATGATGAGCTTTCAAGTCATACTGTCATGGTCTCCCAAACAAGAGATGGCATGCATCTATTTTAGCTATGTCAAATAACAATCTATCCTTGTATGATCCAATCTAAAACTCCACCAAGCCTGCTCTTCTACTACTGCTTGCTGACCTTGGGTGAGCCATGAGACCTTGTAGGGGTAAGGATGAGGCATCTTTCTAAGTTTAAGCTTCTCTACCATTTCAAGTGATACAAAATTTTCAATGGATCTGGAGTCTATCAAGACCTTGGATACCTTTCCTCCTACCTTGCAAGTGGTTTTGAAAAGAGATTTCCTTTGTGTAGGCTCCTTGTTAGGTACCTTCATGGTGGTTAGTGCTCTCCTCATCATCATAGCCTCTCCTCTTTTAGGATAGCCATAGCTATCAAGAGCATTAACACTTTGATAAGTGTTTGCACTCGCCACACTTTGACAATCAGATTCCTGCACCAAATTGCTTCTCCTTTCTCCCATGGAGCTAGAAGCCTTCTTTGAACACCTATTTTCCATGTGCACTTCTTGGTTGCATTTGTAGCACCTAGGAGTTCCTCTGCCTTGGGATCTTCCTCTAGAGGGTGGTCTTCTACCCCTAAAGTTCCCTCTTGGATTGTAGCCCCCTCCTTGGTTGTAACTTCTCTCTCCTCTATTGCCTTCTTGGTTAGAGTCTCCCTGGTATCCAAAACCATTTCCTCTACCTCTGAAAGGGCCTTGTCCCCCTCTTTGTTGTCTCCCTTTACCTCTGTCATTTTGATCATGCCTTCTCTTCAACTTCTCCTCCACCTTGAGTGCCAATTGAAAGCACTTTTGGATTGTCTCCGGGGTGTGGAGATTCAAATCTTCTTGGATTGTAAATCTCAACCCATTGAGGTATCTTTCGACCTTCTCATCTTCACTCTCTTTCACCTTGGTCCTCACACACAACTTCATGAACTCCTTGATATAGAAACTCACGTCCATCTGCTTGTGTTTCAAATTTTATCTCCTCCTATGCAATTGGATATTGTAGTCCATTGGGACATAGGCCTCTTTCACCAAGGCCATCATCTTCTTCCATGTAGCCACTTTTCTATTTCCCTCTTTCACCCTCTCATTTTTGATGAAAGTCTACCAGGTTAGTACAACCCCTTTCATTTTGGATTGGGCCATCTTCACCCTCTAGTGCTCTGGTATGTCTTCACTTTCAAAAAAATTGTCCAAGGAGTCTATCCACTCCACACTATATCAGGCTCGATCTTGCCTGCAAACACTGGTAGATCCATCTTCACATCAATTATTCTTCTCTACATGGACTTTAAGACACTCATCAATGGTCTTTGGTGTGCAAGAACCTCTAGCTCTTCCTTCCTAGGGATCTCCTCTTTGTCCCCTTCTTCTCCAGAGTCTCTCTATCCCCTCTCCACCTTGTCCTTCAACCAGTCCATCTCATTTCTCAAGGCCTGATTCTCTGCCCTAACTGCTCTTCTCTCTGCAATTTGCTTCTTCACCAGGACATTCAACTCAGCATTGGTCATTCTTGATAGTTCCTCTTGGGATCCCTCTTCTTCTGACATCTTGCCTTCTCCTTCTATCCAAAGAACACTCTGAGGCTCTGATGCCACTTGATGCAAATACCTACCCACACACATAAGTACAAGCCCAAACAAGGTTAGACTTCTGACCCCTCAAATGACCACAAGAGTTCTACAAGGAAGGGCTTCACACCTTAGATGAAACTACTCACAAGTTCACTAGGCTTGGGCCTACTCAAGATGAGTAAATGCCTCAATACCTACCCTACACCATCCTATGACACCATGCTCCTAAGGGTTCATTTATGGCCATTAGAAACTATTCCAAGCATTGGTTTTGGGATTAGACCCCAACTCCTTATACCTCCGTTAGAAACCTACCCCCTAGGCTTGTAGCCCTATTTGGCGATAAACTGGACCTTAACTCCAAAATGTTCCACACACCCATACAAAAAAATTACCATTTCAAACACCCTTTTGGAATTTTTACTGATCCCCAAAATGGTTTGACCAGGTCTACAATTACAAGGTCTGATCCCTTTATGGACCAAGAGACCTAATAGGGGCAATTAGGCCTATTTTCCAAAGCAACTACCAATCAATGGATCCAAAATGGAAAACCAATTCTATGGGAATGTGGGGGATGGTTAGTAACCTTTAATTACACCTGGAATCCACCACTATGACACCTTATGACGACTATCCTACATCTTGTCCTAGGTAGTTGTGAGGCCCTACCCCGACTCAGTTTGACATTTTCAGTTATTTGCATATTGAGACTATTATGGATGCTTTATTTTATGATTATGGATTTAGAACCTATATGAATTCATGATTTGGATCACATTGACATATATTGATGCTTTATTTTATGCATGATGATTATGAAACTTTATATGTTGCTAGATTAGAATTACATTGAAATGGTGAATGTCATTATTGGAATTGCAGGACTTCATTTTGATGATAGAAAAATGATGCTTATTTTATGAATGGTTCAATTTTGAGAATTATGTTAATTGCTTATGTAGAATCGAATTTGAATGAATGCGATATTGAATTATTGTTGCCAAATGTATGAGTATTTGATGTGCAATGAAATCCATGAATTTAATTATGTATAAATTGTGATTATTTGGAATTACTGATGTGTTAATTGAGATGCGCAGGAAAATTATCCATGTGACCATGGAATTTATATGGAGAACCAAACCTAGACCAATGTACGTTTGTTAAGCCAGGGGTTGTCTATTTGGAGAGACAACACCCCGTTTGTAATGTATTTTATTTGTGAAGTGTATGATGCTTGAGTGTTAAAATTAATTTTTATGTATATGTGTATTCCTACAGGAGACAAATTCCATGTGTGATTTTTATATTGTATTTTTATTGTGTCACTTGACACATGTGCTGATTAGTGTCATTGATTTTGACTTGTCTCTTGGAGGGAGTTTTGTTTCTACCAAAGCCATTCAAAAAACATGAGTGTGGTCCCAAATTTGCCTTGGGTAGGGAGTCTTGGGAGTGGTCAACTCAGGTTTGACCCGTAGGTAAACTTCAGTTGGGTTTCTAAGGGGTTAAATGGACTCCTAGGGTCAGTTTTAGGGCTTTTCCAAAGGTCCAAAGGGTATACCTATGGGTTAGGGGTATTTTGAAACATGTGACTACTCCCATGTGACTGTTTAGTCACCTCAAAAAGTGGTGTTTCCAAGGTGAACGAAAATTCAACTTAGAAAGTTCCTCCTAGGATAGACAACCTTCCCTTTTGATGTCAAACTCTCTTCCCCATCTTCTCTCACCTTTTCCCTTTCCAGTTTTAGTAATGTGTAAGAGTTTGGGAAAAGCAACCAATGGGAACTCTCACCTCACCCAAGGGGTTGGGGAGTGTGTGAGAGGCCTTCTTAGGCAAGAATTGGAGACTTAGTGAGTAATCACCCACTCTCCATTTTTGGAGATTATGCTTTTGCTTTGAAAATTAGATGTAGGATAGAATTTTGGGGGAAGATTGGAGAAAAGTTTGTGTGGATTGGGCAGCTCATCCCCAACTAAATTTAACATACCTATTGGCAGAATAAGGTTGGTTTTATTTTCCTCTTATTTATCTTGTTTATGTTGTTTATGTTGTTTTGTTGAAGGAAAGAAAAGCTTGTTGAAAGAGTTGTGTTTATGTAAATTGTTGTTGAAAAAAAAAAAGTGTAAGTTTTCATTTCCATGTCTTTGTTTATGTGTTTCTTGTTTTGGGAGTGTCCAAGACCTCCTACTCTTGGGGGAGTAGGATGGTCTTGGGGTGGAAGGTGTATGACAGCCTTGGGTGAGAGGCTCTCCTTATGGAGAGTGATCTCAAGGGTGTCCTTTGTGACCCTTGCTACATAGCCTTGTGTATGCATTTGGGGGTCATAAGGGGAGAAAATATGGCCTTTGAGCCTTTGGGGGGGGCATAAGGTATGGAGATGTATCTTTGTTGTATTTTGTATTGCCATGAGGTGGCTTGAGTTGTAATTTTTGGCTTGCAATCTCCCCAATGGTACTTGGTCCACTTCCACCCGTGGAATGAGCATCACAAAGTGTGGTGAAAGTGTAGCTTGGGATGGGAAGATGTTTATTGAGTGTATGCCCTATATGTTGTGTTGTTTGCTTGCTTGTAACCTGTCTAGTGCTTGGTTCTCCAAGCTCGGGGGTGGCTTCTAGTAAGCCTAGGCTAGGAGGTGAGCTCTCCATGGTCAAGTTGTGTTTTTATTGCAGGTTGCTTTGGATGGGAAAAGAAAGAATAAAGAGCCTAGTTGCTGTTTTATGTTGCAGAAAAGTTTAAAAGACAAATGTATTTATTATGGAAGTTGTAAAGAAAAATGTGAGCTATGTTGTATTTAATTACAAAAAAAGAAGTGTATTTGTGTTATTCAAAATTCCTTTTGAAGGGAAATATTGATGGGGTTTTAAAACCCATTTGTATTTTTATTTACCTTGTACTTAAATTTGCTTAAGAAATATATTTTTCCTACTTGAGTTAGTTTTGCAAAAAGATGAAGAAATGTATTATTTTGCATTTAAATCTCCATGTTTTACAAAAAAAGTAGATGCATTTTTTGTGTGTCTGAAAATAAGTTTAGTTTATTACTACATGATTATTCTGTTATTAATGCTACTGCAAATAAATAAAAACAGTCATTTATTTTCCCATTTAATGCAGAAAATGAAACCTATTATAGTAGTCTATTTCTTTTCAAAAAGATTAGCATTTAGTCTTAGTTTATTTTGCCTACAAAAAAAATATATATATTTTCCTCATTACTCAATCTGCAATAAGTATTAGAAGATTCCTTGCATGCATTTAAAAGATGCCCAAATGAGTTTTAAATGGTAATACACAAATATATATATATATATATATATATATATATATATATATATATTATTCATTATTTTGAAAATCTGTTTATAACAAAAAAAAATGATGTTTTTACAGATTTAATAATACTAGAAGAAGAAGGAGAAAACTGGTAAACTTGCTAAATAGGTCATTCAAAATATATATATATATATATATATATATATATAATTTATTCATTGTAAATGAAATTTGTATATTTCAAATAAAACTATGCATATTGTCTTACCTTTATATATATATAAATAGAAAAAAAAGAAAAAAAAAAAATTTTAAAAAAGGGGTTTTCTTAAAAAAAAACAACGGATTGCATGTTGGGGGCCACAGCCTTGGGCAGCGGCGTCCACAGCCTGCGGGTGCCCGCAGCTGTGGGCGGCGCCATCCACAGGCTGCGGAACCCGCAGTCTGTGGGCGGCGATGCCCACAGCCTACGGGAGCCGCAGACTATGGGCGGCGCAGTCCGCAGCCTGCGGAAGCCACAGACTGCGGGCGGCGCCGTCCGCAGCCCGTGGTACCCCACACTGCCACTACCCACGCCCGTCAGCATTAACAGAACCCCCCGCTCGGCTCTCTCACTTCTCTCCGCCCTCCTCTCTTCAGCTCGGCCAAGGGTAGAGCTCGGGCCGCCACGTCCGCACCTGCACACACACACACTCAAAAAAAAAGAAACATACACACACACAGCACACACACTCAAGAGAAATAAAGAAAAGTGTGAATGTTGTTTTCTCACACAAGCCCTAACCCTATTTTCGGGTTAGGGCAAACACATTTAGGCTTTTTTAAAAAAATAGGTATGTGTGTGGGCATGATTAAGAGGGGTAAATTAATATAAAAAAATAAAAGCCCCACCCTCTCATGAGAATATATTCATAAACCTATATATAAAATTTATAAGTAAATATATATATATATATAAAGTTAGATTAAGCTTTATATTTATTTGGAATTAAATTTGATAGTTGTAAAATTAAGTTTTGCATTTTTTTTAAAATTATTTGACAAATGTAGAAGAATTTTAATAAGAAGGTCTATTCCTGAACTCTTGGTAGGATTAACCTAGGAGGTTTAAAATAAAGGACCCATGTGTGTCAAGTTGGCCCCCCTTTATTTTGGAATTTATTAGGCACTTTTTGATTAAGGGACATTTTACTTAAGGGGTTAATCTAATCAAAGAGTTAGAGTAAATTAATTTTTAGACCCACTATAATTTAAGAACTATAAGATAATTATTGATCATTTAAATTTGAGATTAATTGTTAGGTTTGAGATTTTAATTATTTATTAATGGAAGATTAGGGATAACTCTTTTGGAGAAATATTAGCTCACTGATGACTTAGTTAACCTTATCACCAAATTGAATTAATCATCTGATTCACACAAAATATAGTTAAGACCAAACTAGAGTTTGCATTAATTTAATTAAGTGAGCCATACTAGGCTAAGTATTTAAAAAAAAAAAATCATCCCGTTTGTGCCCAAAAGTTTGGGCATGACAGTAGTCACATAGAGATGCCTACCTAATTTTTCTCCTTTCTCCACACAACCAAATTTTCCCTACAACAAACCATGAAAACTCTAAAGTATAGAGGCTTATCCTAAATCCCTCCAAAGGAATAGTCTTCTAATGGACTAGAATGCAAGATAAGGCCATTTTCATCCAAAACCCTCTCCAAACCCTCAAATTCCAGGTTGCAGTCAGAAGAATGTAGGGTTATCTCTACTCCAGTACAATTAGGACCACATACCACCACCAAAATAAATCTATTTTATCCCTCTATCTACTCCATTAATGGTGTGGTTCAAATCAATCCATATAGGCATGTGCAACTCCCACAAACTCAGAATGTCTGGGAGAACTGTAGTATTTAGTGTTTTATTGCTTCACAAACTCCAATTACAACAATAGCAACCTTGGGAATCATGTCCACAAGTCTTATACAACTCTCCAATGGTTTCCCACCAAATTTGGAGTATGTTGGAGCCATTAAAAGGCTTCCCCCAACCGAATTTCAAAAAGTTGCACTTTTGCACTCAAAAGTTACATTTTACAAAAGTTGCAATTTTGCACAAAATGTTGTCATACTTGCTAAGGTTGAAATCCACACACATGGATCAACCAAACACTCACAAAACATGCCTAAAACTTATCAAACACAAAACTAAACCATCTACTACCCCTATTGACCACATTGTCCCAATTGGCTTATCAAATTGCCTAATTGGTGACATGGGCTTACATGGTGGGGTTTATTCCATACATGAAACACAAGACACACTAAGACACTCTAATGATCCTAGTATTCATCCTTAGGGTCATGATTTGACTCTAGATAAGGTGCCCCTGCACCACTTCTTAGCCTTATCTGCTTCTTCATTTGATTCAATCTCAGATGCTACCAGAGATACAACCTAGGTTCATTTAGGCTTCTCCTTTTGCTTCAAAATTCCCTTTCCGGATGATCTTTGTTCTGATAATGGTACTACCAGAGTAGGGGAAGACTTGGTCTCTTTTGGCTTAGCTTTAGAGGGAACCAGTTTGACCTTAGGCTTCTTGGCTTCCTCCTTAGCTTCCATCTGAGCATGTTTCTCCCTTGCTTTCTTCACTGCCTCTTGGGTAAATCCCATCTACACTACCATTTCCTCAGCCATCTTAGATACTTTCCTCTTCCTTGCAGGTGTTGTGAACTACTTGTGCAACTCTATGTCCTTTTCCTTGAAGGTGTTGAATCTTCCTTCTTTCTTATCAATCAACGGACTCAACATGTGTTGAGCATAGGCAGCAAGGGTAGTAGCATCAACTTCATAACCCATTGGAAGAATCCACACAATCCTTGTCTCAATGGCTTCCATTAGATAATTGTCTTTATCAACCATGAAGCAAATTGTTTTCTCATACTTCTCCACTATCTCTTTTGGGATTCTTTCTTTGGTCTTTATTGTGGCTTGACAATTTTTGAAATAACCCCACAGAGTGGATATCCTCATTGTGCCATCACCAATCCCCATAATCCCTTCCTTGATTTGCATAGCACCTGGCTTTTCATAGGCCCATTGGACCTTTCCTTGAACACCAGGGATTTCATTAATGAAATATAGAGCCAAACAGATAATAAGGGTGCCAAACTTAAAGGTGTGCTTCGTGTCTTGTTTAATTTTCTTCAAATTTCTTAGTAAATCATTAAGAGAACTGTACATAAATCATACCTCTTATATTCCTTCAACATCTGATAGGCAGAGTATATTGATGTACCAGATAAAGAGTTTTGTCTACTTGATTGGTATACTTTATATCCAACCACCATTGATGCAAACTTGACATCATGCTCCAAAATGTCATTGATTGTCGTAGTTATGCTATCAAATTGAGAAATAACTTGGTGGCAATCATAGTGTTGTTTGATTTTTTCATTAAGCTATAAACTTCATCAGATGCGCTAAAACAATTCATGGCCTGGATTGCTTGCTTAGTGACCTTGTAAGGCTTATCCAACCACATAAATTCATCATGAATTTTGCTAAGTACGTAACGGATCCATTCTTTCTCATCAAATGTCAGAAAGTGTATGAACTGAGAGAAACCCTTGACCTACAAATGTTAATATTTTGGCTTGAGATTCCCCAAGTTATCTACCAGATGATTGTTGTATAGGGTCAACATGTCAGCGTCGCTGAGTTCTTCAAGATCATAGTGGATATATGCCCTGATATCCTCATTATAAAGAATGTCATAGGGTATAGAGGAAAACACTCCTTCTGGATCATCCTCAACTGATTTGAAAGGATGTTTCTTGAAAATGGGTCGAGCCCTATCCTTGATTTCCACAACCAGCGGGGTATAAATTCTGGATACTGATGCCATTAAGAACTTAGGGTTTTCAAAATTTGATAGCTTGAAACAGATAAATACCTCAATTCACAATTGGGGACAGAAATTCACTTTAGGATCGTTATAATCATTGTTTAGGTTGTCAAATTACTTCTCTCTATTGCTCTTCACTTTCTCTTGATCGCATTGTGAGAAATAAAGCTTTGAAATGCCTTTTTAACCTTTGAAAACCTAATTTTGCATTGCAATAAATGTTGCAACCTTAATTTTTCATGGAGTCTCTTCCCAGAGCATCAAATCTTCACTAGAATTTTTAGATAACATCTGCATATATGTTTTAGGCCTTCTGCAACCTTCCAGAATCAATTGCAGATCTCTGGAGAGGGGGATCTTAGAATCTGCATGAAAAGTTTCCCCTAAGGCAAAAAGCCCTAGTTACCAGATGAAGATCCTGCACCGGATTCAGGTGTAAATTCATTGTCTATCTTGGATTCATCTTTTCTGACCCACATCTTCTCATGCTTGTCTCTAATCTTCTCTACCTTTTCCTTGCCTTTCTCATCTACTTTGTTCTTTTCTATCGGAGCACTCTTGTTCACATTTTTGTTTCTAAAATATTTTGCAATGTGGTCGGTTTTATTGCATGCATGACAAACAACATTCTGCATAGGTCTGAAGTTCATCTGATTTGGTCTTACCCTACACTGGTTAGAGATATGTCCAAATATCCCATAAGCATATCATCTCTTGTTTTGAGAATTAATCATTATTGCTCTGCACATGCTTGACTTATGACCATAATTATTGCATATGAAACACTCACGGGTAAAGGTAGGACCATTTTTCACATTATCCATTCCATTATTCACCTTACATCTGCAATGATTCACCATATGACCAAATTTATTGCAAGTAAAGCATCTACCATTTAATTTATGAGCATTAGGTTGTCTTACTAGAGGATTCTTGTTCTTAGGCTTTGCTTTGCTTTGTCTAGATCCAGAGGATTCTCTTTTCTCAAATCCAAGTCCTCGCATGTCCTTTCCATGTCTCTAACTTTCCAACATCTCATCAAGCCTTGCTGAGATAGCATTGAATTTGTCTTTGTATTCATTTGCAATAGCAAGTTCATCTCTTAGGGCAACAATCTATCTTTCAAGTTATTGACCATTATTCCTTGATTGTGTCAACTCAAGTTTCAACTGATCATTCTATAGGTAAGCCTGAAGCATTCATCTTCTCTTTCCTTCAATGATTGAGTCAAATTTTCTTCATTCTTCTTACGGTCCTCAATCTCCTTAGTCAGCCTCATCACAATGGATTGCATCTCATTCTTCGATGCAACATTCTCTCTCTCAAGCTTGTCAAATTTGTCCTGAATCACCATGCATTGATCTTCTTTCTCCTTCAGCTTGTCCATCAGCTCTTTCCTCTTGTCTCTTGTAGAGTTCACTTCATCCTTCAAATCATTAATGAAGTCTTCAGTTGCATTCAGGTTTCTCTTTAAGGTATTGATCTCATTTACTATTGCATCAAGATCATCAAGTTCCACACTAAGTTGTCTCTGAAAACCAAAATCCATTGATTTAATCTCTCGGACCTTCCTCAAGAGGCTAGGCTTCCTCAAAGGAACTAGGCTCTGATACCAATTGTTGGAATCAAGGAACACTAAGAGGGGGGGTGAATTAGTGTTCCAACGGTTATCAAATTTTCTGATTTGACTTTAAACCACCAGAACTATAGGCATGAAACTGAAATGCGAAAACTCAAAACAACCAACCACAAAATCATAACACTAAGATTTGTTTACGTGGAAACCCAAATGGGAAAAACCATAGCGGGATTTTAAACCACAATATTATTCCACTATGGCCAGTAGCAAAACAATATTACATGAGGGGGAATGCACAGGCATTCAAGCACACTGTCTAGAGCTCACTGCTCAATTACAATAAGGGATACAACCCTGGAAGGATCACTACCTTACTGATCAATTATAGTAATAAAATACAATGAAAGAACTCAAAAATAGCATCTAACAATGCCTAGATGAGTTTCAGTTAAGTGTCAAATCTCTTACTATATCTTCTCTGCAACTTTGCTTTGTTTCCTGTCTCAGTCAGCTACCAAATCAAGAATGAGCACGTGAAACTATGCTACAAAGGATTCTCGATCACCATTCACTCACATATCAATTATACCACACACCAAAAAGATCTTCTGCACTAGTCTTATATATATGCAATCACAAAATAATAATTTATCAAGTCGGCCTGATGATGTAACATGTAATCATGAGTCAGCTTGACCGAATCACCAAAAACAAATGTGGATCACCAAACTGATGATAAAATGATGTCTCTATGTTGGCCCAATCATCCCATGCATGATTCATAATACCATAATCACTAGAAAGCTTCCGGACCAAAACTGCTCTGCTCAACCTGAAATACTGGTTAACTAGCTATCGGTTTCCGAATATCAAGATCTGTGATTATCGGATAGGAATCTCAAGAAGAGTTGCCACCAATGAAAACCCTAAACCATTAATCAAGCATCAATATCCACCAGATGAGTGCCAATTGTCAACAATTACATTAAATAGTATGACATATTATAGAATATATACTATATTATATATAATATATATTATAATATGTTATATTTTAAATATAATAATAATATTAAAATATTACATATATATATATAATATTTTAAATATTCTAGAAAATGGATATTCGTTTAGCCTTGGGTTTTATCATGTCAGCATGTACTTTTTCCCAACCCAAGTAAAAAGTCAAAGAAAATTTTCATGTTTTTGGGCAAAGGAAAAATGTATTTTTTTTCATATCACCACTTTTTAGACCCCTTTGATCTTGCACATACCCTATATTATTATATATGCACACATGTATATACATATATATGTATTTTCATTCATATTCATACATACTTTTACATGTTTTAATAATATAGGAGCATTTAAATTGAAAGAGCTTCAATAGCCATCTCGTTTATTTCTTAACTTGCACTTAGTTTAATTGAATACTCACAATGACGATAAAATTTATACATTAAGGATTGATAGCATTAAAGAGAAAACCCTAATGGTTCAATTGACTATCAAGGTCTTAACATTATTAAAACCTAGACATTGACACTACAACACTAGGCAATGATAGTCTTACACGAGTTATTTTACTCACAGGCTTCATATGGCTTAGATGATGATTTCGACCTTTCTACATGTTTACGCCTTCTACTTGATGATACTCTCCCTCCATTCTCGGAGGATGATAAGATACCTACATCCACTTAGACATAAGAGTGTAGTCAGATAGAACTTATTTCAATTCAAGCATCACTATAGCAAATCATAACCTCACATAATTGCTTAACCAAAGCATTCTTCTAGAGAAATTGTTGAGCCATTGTTCATTTAAAGCTACATATCACTCATCACATTAAAAAAAAAATTTATGAGAGGGATGTAACAACAAGAAAAGATAGTGTTTCATTGTCTTGTAATTCCCAAAGATAAAAGGAGTGGGGGATAATTTAATGATTCTATAGGTGTATTTATGCATTTTTCCATTAAATACTATCAAAAGTTCAAGAATATTGTATCATATGAATGGTGATGTTCTCAATAAAGCAAGACAAATTATAAAAAAAATGTAATTATTGTATACCTGAAATGTGGCATTAGTCAATAAAGAGCATAATAACAAGCATACCAATGAAACATTATATGTAAGGATCTAACAAGTAACACAAGTTAAATTAACAATCCTTGCAAGATGTCCCATTATTCTCTATCTTCAAGGATTCTTCAAGTCATGGTTGCTCTTAGATCATTGAGAAACTGACCTTTAGAATGACAACCCAAATAATGAGTGATGAGTTGATAATGATCTATATGCAAATGCAACTAAGATCACAATATTATGCTATTTGATAAAGAGATGCTTTATTAACATGATATGCTCTACTAACATGACATGCTATGCTAATGATATGTTATTGATACAAATGCTTCTAAATGCTTAAGCTCATGAGATGAACAAAGAGAGACATGTAGATTCTAAGACTAAGAATTGGTGACCCCTCACAATGAAGAAGTGAGTCCTATTTATAGAAGAAATAGGGAATTGGATGGTTAAGATTGAATTATACTGACATGGGCTAGGATTGCATGATCCTCAATCCATGTGATACTTTCAACCCAATCCCATGTTGACAAGTGTCACCATGAGGAGGCTTGAGAGGAGAGAGAAGAGACATTAAATGCCTAAAGAGACATGAGGGTTGTCCTAGGGGGTTTGGTTAGGGTTGAGTTAATGGATTTTTCTTTTATCTAAAGGATAAAATAATGTGCAAGGGTTAAAAGATAACCATGGTCAAAGCAATGAATGCTTGAAGAGACATGTGGGTTAAAGGGATGGTTAAATTGGAGAGAAAGTCTCTAACCAAGGGTCACAAGTGGGTTAGTTAGTTTTAAGTCATTAATGGTTTATGGAAACTTTGAGGGTTAGCTTGTTGAAGAAATAAAGCCCTTGATGCTTTGAGAAGTGACTCCTTCCTAATCCTTAGTTTAGGAATGTGCAAATGTTTAGGAGAAGATTAGGCTTAATAAGAAGGGTTTAGAAGAATCTAGAAGGAGGATTAGTGTGCAAGTGGATTTTGTAGGAGAATGCAAGTGAGAGAGATTTTAGGATTTTAAGTGGAATAAAATTTATTTATTTCAATTTATTGGTGCAACTTGCATTTGGATAGATATTTAAATAAATATTGATTTATTTAAATGTGAATGTGAATTTTGGATTTTATTTAAATAAATATTTAATTTATTTAAATGAAAAAGGGGGATAAAGCATTAAATGCTTGAAGACTTGAAAGAAGTCATTAAAGGCTTGAGAAGTCTCTAGAATGAAACCATTAAAGGCTTAAGAAGACTCTAGAAGGAAACCATTAAAGGTTTGACTTGATGGGTTTTGGGTTAACCTTTGGTTTAGGAATGTGCAAACCATTAAAGGGTGATTAGGTTAATAATAGAGGTTTAGACATGATTAGGAGAAAGGTTAACTTGCAACTTGCATTTTCTAGAAAGTGCAAGTGGGGGATGGATTTTAGGAATTTAAATAAATATTAATTTCTTTAAATGTGAGAAAGGGGATTTTAGGGATTTAAATAAACATTAATTTATTTAAATGTGAGAGATGGGATTCGATGATTTTAAATCAATATTAATTTATTTAAATGTGAGAGATGAGATTTGGGGATTTTAAATAAATATTAGTTTATTTAAATGTGAGGGAGGATTGAATTAAACAAATATGATTTATTTATTTAATTAATGGTCTAAATTTGGTTAAGTGAATTAAATCAAATAAATTGAATAATTTATTTAATTAATAGGAGAAGAGGGTTGGGATGAAATAATTAAATGTTAATTTAATTAATAGTTGGATAAATGATAATTAAACAAATATAAAATTCATTTAATCAAGTGGACAAAAATAGGTGTCTACAATTATATATATCAAATTTATTATATTTGTATCGAAACTTAGGAGCTATTATGAACCAGTAACCTTAGAGCTAGAACTTGGGAGCTAGTTCAAGAGCTAGAATTATAGAGCCAAGAACTTCAAGATTCAAACTCTTAAGCTAGTTTTTTATGACTACTTTAGAACCAAAATGTTGTGAAGCTAGAACTTAAGAACTAAGAAATTTGAAACCAAATTTGAAATAGTAACTCAAAATCTAACTTTGAAAGAGCCAATTTTGTGGAGCTAAATTGAACTAGAGATACTCTAGAGTCTTGCAGTAGGAACTCTAGAGCTAATTTTTTGTAGGAACTTTGGGGCCAATTCAATGTGACTTCTTAAGAGTTGGATTGCTTTAAAGCTCAAACTCGAGAGTTAAGAACTTTGTGGCTAACTTTGAACGTGTGAGATATTATATAATAGTAACGTAGGAACCAAATTTATGGAACTACTTTAGAGTTGATATAATTTAAAGGCAATTTTGTATGGAAACTCTAAAGCTAATTTTGTATTACTCTTTCACAAAACACTATACACCATGGTATTTAACTTGTTCAATCTTATTTGGTTGGTCCACTTCCTCATCATTCAAATACAACCAAAAAGCACGAACCCTATAATTTAGATAAAAGCCACTATAATACACAAAATTTTGGGCTAGTGAATGGAGTATGCATTAAAATATTTTTTTCTATGAAAATTAATGACATTGATATATAGATCCACATGTAAGTATAATGTTTGTACTTTGATAAATCATAAACCAATGATAATAGTTTATTATTAGGTAAATACTGTTATAACCAAAATTACGTATACACTTATTAATATTTGTATTTATTAACCAATCGATTGCTATGATTTTTCTTAAATAAATATAATTTATTTATACAAATTAAACATAAAAACTATTTAATAAAAAAAACTTAAAACTATTTATTAGCATTCATGTTAGCTAAACATATTCACCTCTTTTTGCAAGCTTCACATTATCCAAGGTATGTAATAAGAATTTGCTTCCCTCTTTAGAAAATGATGTCACCTTTCATTAAATCGCTATTTTTAGTAAAGAGTTGCTACTCTAGTATGAAGATTAAGCTATAAAGTCAACATAAAAGAATCCATTTCATCTTCACACAAACCAACAATTATGATTTTTTGACTACTAGTTTTAGAAATTGTACTCACTCTATTCCTAAAATAAATAGTTTTAGCTAGTAGGACTATAATGGATGATTAAAAATTTACCTCAAAACCTTCACTTCCTCTTTATGCATATTCTCTTCATATTTTCACACACACACATTGTCATTTACAAAGGCGACTTAGAATTTGAACATTATACACTACTAATAGCAACTTTTTTTTGTCTTTTATATAAACCTTGATTTCCTGTTTATGCATATTCTCTTCATATTTTCACACACAACATTGTCATTTACAAAGGCTACTTAGAATTTGAACATTATACACTGCTAATAGCAACTTCTTTTTGTCTTTTATATTTTTAAATATTTTTATGACTTTTTAAAGTTTTTAAATAAATGAATGAATATTTTATTGTAATATATCAGGAAGAGTTTAACAAAAAAAATTAAAATATTATAACCTATATTTCAAAGGCATGTTGTTACTTTAAAATGTCCATTGCAATTTATATGTATGAGTGACCACTCATTAAAGCCACGTGTTTTGGTTAAGCACCATATATTGGGCATTAAAGGCATAAAGGTTTTCCATTTAAGAAGATTAAATCATGAAATCCAAGAAGGTTAGAGATCTAACAATGTGCGTTGGATAGGAAAATAAAAATTCTCAAGAGAAATATTATTTACCCACTAGCTTATTAAAGCATCTCATATGTTTAATAGGTAGGGCCAATGCCATAGGTGGCAAGAGAGTGTCTCCTTTTATCCTATGGCATAGGTATCCTCATAGTGAATCACATTGTTTCACCATATGCACAAATAGGTTTGTAACCTTATTAGTTCACATTTGCTAGCATACTACTAGCCTATGCAAAATTAGAGCTTTAGAATATGATATGGACATTTGTCAAACAATAAAGGATAGAAGAATTTATCACTTGTTAATGTTTTCAACTACCTAAGTGGACATGAATACAAACTATGGAAGCATAGAGAATGCATGCAAGTTGTTTAATATGATACATAAAAGAGAACTCATTTTGCGGATTGTCATGATTATAGGATATGCACACAATCAAATGTTTAATATGAAACATTCAAGAGAATACAATTTGTAAGTGTAAAGCCAAATTCCACATTTTCTAGTATACATAGTGCATATTGCATAAACAAGAGGAGTGCACACAAATCATTATTTGCTATTCTAGAATTAGCTATCAACCACTCAAAATATTCTTGAGGTATTTGTTAACACTATTTGTTTAGTGAAAAAGTTTGAGTCAACCTATATTTGTTATGGATTCTACCATAGGTTAACAAATCAACATTAGGTGGAAAATAACAAGCATGACTTTAGGTGGAGAATAACAAGCATTTGGTATGAGATCCATGATTGGTGTGGAGGGATGGATTGATTGGATCACAAGCATTAGGTGGAGAATAATAAAAGAACATGTTTTTTTTAATTTATTGGGTCAACTTTAGTTAAACTGTGACTTGTATCTAGCTAATCTAAGCCACAACACATTACACATAGTCTCAGGCAAGTAACTTAAAATTTGGTCATAGTAAAATTTTATGCATTTATATAGCCACCTATATAAGAGGTACACATGCCTATGGGAGATGAATTCACATTTATCACCATACTATAATACTCTATAAAAATGATAACTTAGGAGGAGCATATGAACAGCCATATAGGCATAAAAGATGGATTAATATTCTTAGATAGTGTATTTGTAATGGCCTTGGTAGATGTGTATAGAACATGTAAGGCATAAACAAGGTGCATGAACTTGATTACAAGGATCAACCTTGTTTTTTTTGTCTTTTTATATTTTTTAAACATTTATAACTTCTTTTTTTTGTTTTCTACTTTCATATGTGTGTATATACGCGTGTATATATGTGTATGTGTATGTGTG
Source organism: Cryptomeria japonica (assembly GCF_030272615.1). NCBI lineage: Eukaryota > Viridiplantae > Streptophyta > Pinopsida > Cupressales > Cupressaceae > Cryptomeria > Cryptomeria japonica. Next base: position 681,665,332 of record NC_081411.1, read on the forward strand.
TGTATGTGTGTGTATATATACACATATACACACACACATTATATGTTTGTGTGTGTGTGTGTTTTCAAAGTGATTTTCTAGCCTCTATAATTTTGAAATAGACAATAAATCTATTGATCGAAATCATTTTTGAAAAACTATTCTCACTTTATTAAATTTACCTTCTTAAATTTATTTTATATTAATAGAAAATAATTTATGGAATTGTTGGATACTTGATTTAAATTTGTAGTTTTCTAATTAAAATTGGTACAATATATAATACTATTAAAAATAATACAAAGTAGTTGTAAAAAAATATTAAAAATTACTTGAATACAAAATTAAATGATAAATTATTATTTTTAGGATTGAAATTGAATTATTTTAGAAAATAAACTTAACTTATAGTGCAGATAGAACCATCAAATTTAGTCACAATTATGTCTAGTAAGAATTAAACTTGGAGTCAAGCAAAACCAAAAGCATTGTTTGATTTTAAAATATGCGATAAACACGAATCTGGTTCTAAGATAACTTTACCAATATCAAAATACTCAACACCCCATATTTGATAACCTTGGTAGAATTTTCTTTTCATTTAGAAAATAGAACATGTGAATGCTCAAGCAATTCATATCCTACAAGTAGAAGCCATTTAAATTGGCATTCCAAAGTGTTCAGCTCATAGTATTTTCAAATCTACCAATGCTTTTAGCATTAACCAACTTCCTGTTGGTATTTTGGATATGTTGATATGGTTTTGTCATTGATGTCAACACTTATCAACACTGGCCAAATCGGTTATGTTCACCGGCAAGCAAGTGACTTATGCACAGTCACCAATATTTGGTTTACCAACAGGTTATATTGTTCACCGACACTTGGAATCACTTGGAGGCTACTTGGTTATGTTGAAAACATCGTTTGGACACTTTGTTTTGGTGATTTGTTCATTGGCTTATTCGAATTTGCATATTTGTTGTTACCGGCAAATAGGTCCAATATATACATCGGCAAGCATATCTATTCCAAATCAGCACGACACGTCATTTATTATTATTATAAATGCATTGAGCCAACATGATGCATCACATATTGATTTATTTGTAATTGATTTTATTGTAATATCTTTTAGTGAGCCGACCTACTCAATTGGTCTTAGGTTATGGTATAAATGTAGGATCTCATTTGTGAGATTAATATATGCAAAGAAAGAGGTTGTAATAAGGTATATGCGAATATAAGCAGAGCTATACACACAGACATCATTCAAGATTGAAGGAAGGTTTGAAGAAGGCATATCAAAGCTAAACCGATATTGAATCCAGCATATGGAGATGTTATTTTAAGTAATGCATTATCATTGGATTTAATCATCCACTTGTAGTCAGTGTGACTCTCATTTTGTGATTGAGCAATGAGCTCTAGGCGCTTGGTCTTTTTGCATGTGCAGACCCCCTATTGTACACACATACTATCTGCAGTAGCATCATCTGATTATGGGTAAGGTTTCCCACCGTGGTTTTTCCCCTTACAGGTTTTCCACATACAAATATTGGTGTTATGTGTTATGGATGTTATTGTCTTTTTGTTTCATGCATTAATATTTATCGGTACTACAATTAACTGATAAAACTATCTAATGGCATAAAGTTTGGTTTACCGGTATTAAGCATTAAGTTTTGGTTAAGTTAATTTTTGTTTGAATTTATTAGACAACTGATTCACCCCCCCCCCCCTCTCTCAGTTATTTCCGGGACCTAACAATTGGTATCAGAGCCTAGTCCTCTTTTTGCAGAAGTTTAAAAGCTTGAGGAGATCCAATGTCTTCTAACTATTTCAGGAATGACAGTCCTAAACTTGATGGAACCAACTACGGTATATGGAAGATCAGGATGGAAATGCATCTGAATTGCATTGCAAAAGACATATGGGAGGTTACAAAGAATGGTTACACTGCTGCTACTCCCGGTTAGCCTAATCCACCAACCTTAGGAAAAGATGAGGAAAATGATCGCAAAGCAAGAGAAGCACTTTTGAGCGCATTGTCAAATCAGCAAATCATGGGATTATCAGATAGGTCTACGGCTAAAGCTATTTGGGACAGATTGGAAACATTAAATGAAGGTGATACCACAGTCAAAATTGCAAAACTTGAATCCTTCTGGGTCAGGTATGAAAATCTAAAAATGGAAGAGGATGAAAGAATTTCTGCTTTTATGGAAAGAGTAAATGAAATTGTTTTGGGTATACAATGTTGTGGAGGATCCTTAAGTGAAGATGAAATTATTTCAAAAGTTTTAAGAGCATTGCCACCGGCATATAAAATGAAAGTAACTGCTATAAATAAATTGAGAACAATGCCTAATACATCAGTAACTAGAGATACTTTGGTTGGAAAACTTTTAGCTTTTGAAATTGAGGAATTTGGTCCTGTTGCTACTATAAAGATAGATTTAGCCTTCAAAGCATCAACATCAGCTGCATCATCATCATTTGACAAATCTAATTGGAAAGCCTTTTATGCAAGAGAACTTTGTCATGCCCAAACTTTTGGGCACGAACGGGATAAAATAAATAAATTTAAATCACTACTAAATAACATTAAAGTGCTAATATGAAATGCATTTGCAAGTTTTGTTTGAACTATGTTTGGGTTAATTTAAAACACTAACTCAAGTAAACGAAAATAATTTAAAATTAAATGCGGAATACTAAATGAATAGTTTTATTATATCATCAAAACTTGTCAATAGATTAATTAAATCACAACTCTCTAAAATGTTAATCTTCAATAAGCATTAATTGCTTTAAGGATCTAGTTAAATTAGTCCTAGCACTTTGTTTATAAATGTCTGTCATTAATTAAAATGATTAATTTTAACCGACTAAAGGGTTAATTAAATTCATAATAATATTCGTCCTTTAAGGTTGAATCTCATAAACCTATAGTTAGTATAAACTCCAAAATAGTAATAAAGTCTAAAAATATCCTTTTGTTTCATACCCCTACGTTTAACAATAACCACCTAATAAAATATTAGAACTACCATTTGCCCTTAAACAACATTATTATTAAATGTCTAAATTAAAATAAACATTAATATATATGATAAATTATAAAAATTCTTTAATATATATAATTAAATTATATATATTTGTCCTTAAACAAATATTATTACGATTTACCCAATTCGCTCATATTATTTTAACTCTCCATATATATATATATATATATATATATATATATATATATATATATCTTTCCATTTTTATAAAATCCATCGAAACCCTAATTTCTTTATTAATATAAAGAAAACCCTCTTTATTTTGTTCGTATCTTATTAGCTTTCCACCTCTTACCCTAGCCCTAATCGGGCTAGGGTTCTATTCTTTTTTTTGTGCAGGGGCGAGCTTGTTGGGCAGCGGCCATGGATGGAGGGTCGGCGACAGCGGTTCCCGGGGGCGCCGCTCACTGTGGGTTTCCACAGTGGTTGCGACCACTGTGACGGCACTCGGGCCATCCACTGTGGGAAGCCACAGTGGCATCCCTTGGGCCGTCCACTATGGGACGCCACAGTGGCGCGTCTGCACCGACCATTGTGCCAAACACAGTGGTTCAGCCCCGAAACTCTATGCGATGGTTTTTTTTTTATATATTTTTTTTTCTTGTTTTTTTAAAATAAACAATGATTTCATTTATAATATTTAATAAATTGTGTGTGTGTGTGTGTGTGTGTGTGTGTGTGTGTGTGTGTGTGTGTGTGTGTGTGTGTGTTTGTCTATATATTTGTATATATATATATATATATATATATATATATATATATATATATATATATAAATCAGTATGTTTAAAAAAAACTCATTTAAACATATTTATCTGTATATATATATATATATATATATATATATATATATATATATATATAAAGCAGAAAATCGAACCCTAGATGTTCCCCCACTCCATGGAGAGAGAAAGGAGGTCACTAGGGTTGACGGTTTTCACTTAGGAGAGACTTTACATTCAAAAGAGGGGTTGAAACCCACAAGATCCAATCCCACACAATGCAAGACTAGATTTTAAATGAGTTTCAAGGGTTGAGACATCAAGGATACCCTCTTTTGTAAAGAATGTAGATAGAAGGGTTGAACTAGGAGTGCATGTAAAGCAAGAAATATTCGCTTGTAGAAGGAGATAGGGACACGGGATGAAGCTACGGAGCTGAAATTAGCAGTAAAATGTCGAGATGATGCTGTCCTGCAAATTTGAGCGAAAGTTGACAGGACGATGGCGCCCGGAGTGCACACGGTCCTCCGAAAAATCCATGAAACGAAGGGGGATCTATTCGTCTCTGCACAAGGATTCCAGATCTTCAATTACAGCTGCGTACCTGCAACCTACACACAACAAAGAGAGGATGATTGGGGGGTTAGGGATTAGGGGTTTGCCTTTAGGTCAAACCTCGGTTTTGGAATTAACCAAGAAATGAGAATACTATAAATGTAAGTGTTTGTAATGTAATCAAGTACTGATACCTTGTTGTAAGAATGTTTGTATTCTTACATGCGAAGGTGTAATGATGTTGTATGTTGTATGTTGTAGGTGATCTCCTCTTCAAAGGTTGAATCCTTGTCTTGAATGCAACACCTAGCCTTGAATGGAGACTTAGAATACTCAATTGCTTGAAGGAATGCTTGAATGCTTGAATGTTTGAATGTTTGAATATCACTTCCGCATCTTTCTCTTGCTTACTTCCTTCCTCCCTTTCTAGGAGAGGAAAAGTAGTTTATATACTTGTCAATTAGGGTTAGGAGACTGATTTTTCCGACCTTAGGCCGACCCAGGAACATTATTTTCCAAATTGCAAACTTGAAGACCCGATGCCCAACAAGAGACCGGGCCCAAAATAGGGCCAGGGACTAGGGCGCTGGGCACCATGGTCCTGAGGGACCAGGGCACTAGGCGCCATGGTCCCACCTCCCAGGACAGCAGGGTGCAAGGAGGATCAGGCCAAGGTGCAGAAATATGCAGTTTTTGATGTCGTAAACAGGTTTCGGGGTCTCCATTCAGGTTCAACGTTGCGCCGCCATCATGAAGACCCAAATGCAGTCGAAATTGCAAGTGTCGCAATTTTAGGATGCTACAATATATATATATTTTAAATGTATATTAGATCTAGGGCATTTTCTTTGTAAATAAATGATGATATTCTTTTATTTTGAGATTTTTTAACAAATTAGATAAATTCTTCAGATTAAAATCATTGTATTTATTTCCTTTTATCAAAATCCTAGTTGCTAAAAAAAATAGATAGATTATTTAAATAGAGATTTACTTTCTGCAAAATAAAGTAAATAATAGAATTAAATATACTTATATCAACAACTCTAGAAATTTTATTTTTTTTCTATTAATCTGTTTAACTATAGATTTTATTCTCTGCACAGAAACAAATGACAGAATTTAATAATTCTTACAGCTACTATATAAATGACAAAATTTAATAAATTTAACAGCAACTAGATAAATGAGTTGATATTTAAATTAAATCTTAAAGGTATGCATAGGAAATAACTGATTCTTTTTATTTTCAAAATTCACATGCAAAATAACCTTTCATTTACAAACTAACTTGCATACTATTAACAACAAACTACAAGGAACTTAATCCAAGATAAATGTATTTCTTTTGCAACAAAATATTATTTAACAAAATAGTTTCATTTATTTAGAGTACGTTTAAAATACATTATAGCCATCAATACAAATGGGTTCTCTCATTTCTTTTCTGCAAAATAGCATACTAAAATATTACAATTTAAATTGTATTTCAAAGACACTATCGTCACTTTACAAATGGGTCTCTCATTTCTAATAAATGAGGACTTTTCAAAACAATAATTACATCTACAAATATTTGTCTACAACAAATAACTCCAACAAACTTCCACTTGTCCTATTCTTTTCTTCCGACAACTTGCAATTTAATCAAAGCTATGACCATGGAGTTCTCACCTCCCAGCCTAGGCTAACTAGTATCCACCCCCAAGCTTGGAGAACCAAGCCCTAGATAGGATTACACACATGCAAACACAGTAAACAAGGGAAAACAATCACAAACATATTCCCATCTCAGGGCTACACTGCACCATACAATGTGATGTCTATACACGGGTGGTAGTGGACCAAATACCCTGAGGAGATTGCAAGTATGGTAAAACACAAAGCCACCTCATGGCAACAAGAACTCATAAGTACAATAACCCTGCATCCTTATGCCCCCCAAGGTATTCATGCCTTATTTCCCTCCTTATGGCCCCCAAATGCATAAACAAGCCATGCAGCAAGGGTCACATAAATATCCCTTGAGATCACTCTCAGAACGAGAGCCTCTCACTCGAGGGCTGTCATACTTCTACCACCCACAAGACCATCCTCTCTCCTAAGAGTAGGAGATCTTCGTTACTCCCAAAACATAGAAAATACACAAGAGTAAAATGTAGAACACAAAATAAATTTTCATAGAGAAAAATACAAGAAACAAGCCTTTTCCATACAAGCAATTCCTTTCAACATAACATGCAAAATAAAACAATACAAGAGAAATTTAACCAACCTTCAACTGCCCAAAGGAATGCTAGATTAGTTGAGGATGAGCAGCCCAATTCCACAACCCCTTGCTTCTCTACACTTAGCCAATTACCTAATTCAAATCTGTCTTTTTCTTTCAAAATTCATTGTCTCCAAAAATGGAGAGTGGGTGATTACCCGCAAAATCTCTCATTCTTGCCTAAAAAGGCCTCAGTGAGAGTTCTCACAGTTTTCTAAAATTAAAAAAGGAAAAGTCAGAAAAAGATCCAAAAGGATCTCTCATCAAAAAGGAAAGTTAACAACTTAGGTGATGCCTTCTAATTTTCAATTTCGCTCAACTTAGGAAACCCACTTTTTAGGGTGTCTAAATGGTCACATGGGAGTTGAAACATGCCTAAAATTACTCCTAACCCTTAGGTATACCTTATGGGCTTTAGGAAACACTCTTAAACTACCCCTAGGTGTCCATTTAACCCCTTTTAAACCCCTCTGAAGTTAATTTTCGGGTCAAACTTAAGTTGACCACCCCGAAGAATCTCTTCCCAAGGCAATTATGGAATCACATTAAATTAATTGAAAAAACTATGGTTAAACAACTCCCTCCAAGAGACAATTTAAAAAAACCAAAACATAAATCAACACATGTGTCAAGTGACACAAAAAATACTTTTACAAAATTATACATGAAATCTTGTCTCTTGTTGGATTTACACAAATAAATAAATTCAATCTAACACACATGCAACATCCACTTTTACAAATAAAATACTATACAAACGGGGTGTTGTCTCTCCAAATAGACAAACCTTGGTTTTACGAACATACATAGGTCTAGGTTTGGTTCTCCATAATATTTCCATGGTCACATGGATAATTTTTCTGCGCATCTCAATTACACATTAGTAATTCCAAATAACCGCATATCACATTTAAACACATGATTAAGAATACACACATCAAACACTCTGCATAAAATTTACATTTAAACAAATCGATATATCTTATGTCCAAATAATCCACATAAACAATTATCATAATCCTCATAATTTTGATCCATACATAAAACATACATTTTTATTTCTATCATCATAGTGAAGTCCTGCAAATCCAATAATGACATATATAATCTCAAATTTATCCTATTCTGGAATCATATAGAGTTCTATATCATAACTCATATAAATGAAGCATCAACATACATCGATGTTATCCAAATCATGGAATCTTATAAGTTCTAGATCCATAATGCATAAAAATGTACACCTCAAGGTGAAATGATTTCGTAACCCAGTTCAATTACTTTTCTCACCAATCTATCTGTCTAACATAGCCCATCTTATTGAATTATAGCATTTATTAGTAGGGTCAGACATGGTCAACTATGTTAATCAAAGCTTGGTTGGGGAGGGCCTTACAAACTTGAAGAAAGCAGGAGAGAAAATGAAGAACTTGAAGCACTATTTGCAAGGAAAATGCATAAAGGTCATATTGGAAGTAAGTATGAAGGTAAAGCACCATTTAAATGTTTTAACTGTAATAAGATTGGTCATATGGCATCTAGGTGTCCTGATAGACATGCAAGATTAAAAGAAGAAGCTAGAAGAACATACAAGTCTAACCCTGAATATCAGAGATACAAATTTAAGAAAAATAGAAACAATATTGTTATCTTGTTGATGAAGGAGTCACTGATGATTATGATGAGCATCCAATAGACAATGGATGGGTTTTTGTTGCTATAATAGAAGATCAACCGGTAGAGAAGGCCCTGGCAGCTAGAATTGAAGATAAGGATGAATGGATCATTGATTCAGGATGTTCACATCATATGACTGGTGATAAAAGTAAATTCTTAACCTTTCAGGAATACAATGGAGGTCTAGTAAGATTTGGAGATGATAAAGCTTGTTTGATCAAAGGAAAAGGCACTATATCTCTTGATGGTAAGCACAATACTGATAATGTTTACTATGTTGAAGGTTTAAAGCATAATCTTTTGAGTGTTGGTCAGTTAGTTGAAAAGGGATTTCAGTTACAATTCAAGAATGGTAAATGCAAAATCATGAACAGAACTGGTTTGGAAATTGCAACTAGTAATCAGACTAAAGGTAATATCTTTCATTTGAACAATAGTGAAAAGACATGCTTGCTTGCACATATTGATGAAAGTTGGTTATGGCATAACAGACTTTGTCATGTAAATTTTGATTGCATTGTGAAAATCAGTACAACTAAGGCAGTAAGAGATTTACCTAAGATTGTCAAACCTCACAATCCGGTATGTAAGGAATGTCAATTTGGAAAGCAAGTTAGAGAATCTTTTAAGAGTATTCCAGAGAAATCCAATAATGCTCCTTACTTCATTCATACTGATTTATGTGGTCCAGCAAGAACTAGAAGCTTACAAGGAGATAGATATTTTATGTTATTGATTGATGACTATTCTAGAATGTGTTGGGTTACTTTTCTCAGGGAGAAATCAGAAGCACTTGGGAAATTCAAGCTATTCAAGGTGATGGTAGAGAATTAAACCGGTAAGAAAATTAAATGTCTGAGATCATATCAAGGAGGTGAATTCACATCTAAGGAATTTAATACATTCTATTAAGTGAATGGGATCAAAAGACAGTTGTCAGCACTCCAGACACCCCAGCAGAATGGAGTTGTAGAGAGGAAAAACAAAACCATTTTGGATGCAACTAGAAGTATGTTATCTGAAGCAAATCTACCACATGTATACTAGAGAGAAGTAGTGAGTACATTGGTTTACACATTCAACAAAGTTCACATCAAAGGTGAAACCGGTAAGACCCCTCATGAATTATGGTTTGGTAATACTCCTACTCTTAAATATTTCAGAATATTTGGAAGTAAATGCTATATAAAAAGAGATGAGTATAATGACAAATTTGATCCTAGAAGTGATGAAGGAATATTTCTTGGTTATTCATCTAAAAGTAAAGCATATAGATGTTTTAACAAGAGATTGCAAAAAATTCTTGAGAGCATAAATGTGAAGATTGATGAACAATTTAGAAGAAATTCAAGGTACATAGACTCTGAACCGGCAATAGAGATACTGACAAATGAACCTACATTGAATACACCGGTATAGAATGAAGATCCAGTCACACCGGCATCATCTGAAAATTCCACAGTAACTGAGGAACAACAACAAACAAAGACACCTCGGTATGTAAGATTGAACCACTCTGAAGATCAGATAATTCGAAACAAGTATCAAGGAGTCATGACTAGAGGAAGACTGGCAAATGAAGAGGTATGTCTTATTTCTCAAATTGAACCAGCATCACTTAATGAGGCATGTGAAGATAAACACTGGATTAAAGCTATGAAAGAAGAATTAGAACAAATTGAAAAGAATAACACATGGACATTAGTTCCCCGACCTAAAGACAAAAATGTGATCGAAACAAAATGGGTATTCAAAAACAAACTTAATGAAGATGGTAAAGTAATCATAAATAAAGCAAGACTAGTGTGTAAGGGATATTCACAGAAAGAAGGAATTGATTATAATGAAACCTTTGCACCGGTAGCTAGAATTGAGGCAGTCAGATTATTTTTAGCTTTTGCAGCACACAAGAACTACAAAGTATATCAGATGGATATTAAATGTGCATTTCTAAATGGAGATCTTGAAGAAGTAGTTTATATTGAACAACCTAATGGATTTTCTTTGACAGGTGACAAAGATATGGTTTGCAGGTTAAGGAAAGCTTTGTATGGGTTGAAGCAAGCTCCAAGAGCTTGGTATGCTAGATTGGATAAGTATCTTTTGAAGGTTGGTTTTTCTAAAGGTAATGTTGACAGTAACTTATATTAAAAAGTGACTAATGATGACATCTTGGTTATAGAAGTTTTTGTTGATGATATAATCTTTGGAAGAGAAGATGGATTATGTAAAGACTTTTCTAATGAAATGCAGCAAGAATTTGAAATGTCTATGATTGCAGAGATAAAAAAAATTTTAGGATTGCAGATTTCACAGACTGATAAAGGTATATTCTTGAGTCAATCTAAGTACTTGAAGGAGTTACTAAAGAAATTTGGTATGGAGAACTCTAAACCGGTAAGCACACCTATGACTACAACTGATAAATTATCACTAAGGGATGAATCAACACCTGTTAATCTGACTAGGTACAAATCTATGATAGGAGGTTTACTATATTTGACACAAACAAGACCTGATATTACGAATGCAGTATGTATTGTTTCAAGATTTCAGAGTAATCCTAAAGAAAATCATGAATCAACAGTAAAAAGGATTTTCCAATACTTACAAGGCACTACAAATCTTGGCTTATGGTATCCTAGAGATGAAAACTTTGAATTATGTGCATACACAGATGCAAATTGGGCAGGAGATGTATATGACAGAAAAAGCACCACCGGTGGAGCATTTTTTCTTAGTAGCAGATTAATTTCTTGGTTAAGTAAGAAAAAAAGTTGTACATCTTAATCAACAGCAGAATCAGAATATGTTACAGCAGCAACTAATTGCACACAGGTATTATGGCTTAAGCAAATGCTGAAAGACATAAAGGTAAAATACAAGGAACCTATAACTATCTATTGTGATAATACAACAGGAATTGATATATCTAAGAATCCGGTACTACATTCTAAAACTAAACATGTGTCTATCAAATTGAATTTTCTAAAAGAGAATGTTGAAGCAAAAGAAGTGAAATTGTTTTATGTGAATACTAAAGAGTAGATTGCAGATATTTTCACTAAGCCTTTGCCTAAGGAGACTTTTGAATATCTCAGAGATCAACTTGGGGTTATACCCCCACCGGTAGAGACTTAGACAGTTGATGTTTGTCATCAACTGGCAGAATTAATAGAGAAATCTTTTATTCCGGCTTTGATGAGGAGAACTACTTCTCAGGGGGAGTAGTTGATATATTGTAATGAGTTGGTATTTTGTATTTGAACCTGGTTTTTGTATTGCTTTGGCATTTGATGTCAAAGGGAGAGAGATTGATATGGAAAAACACATGGAAAACACATATTATTCCTAGGGGAAGAGACTTTATCCCTTGGGGAGAGATTATTACTTTTGGGAGAGATATTATGTATTTTGATTTTTGGTTATGATCTCTTTGAGAGATTATTGGTTTTTAATTTTTGGCATTTCTATTTTGGCACTTTGATGGTTTTTCCATCTTGTGTTGCCATCAATGAAAAAGGGGGAGATTGTTGGTATTTTGGATATGTTGATATGGTTTTATCATTAATGTCAACACTTATCAACACTGGCCAAATCGGTTATGTTCACCGGCAAGCAAGTGACTTATGCACAGTCACCAGTATTTGGTTTACTGGTAGGTTATATTGTTCACCGACACTTGGAATCACTTGGAGACTACTTGGTTATGTTGAAAATATCATTTGGACACTTTGTTTTGGTGATTTGTTCATTGGCTTATTCAAGTTTGCATATTTGTTGTTACCGTCAAATAGGTCCAGGATATACACCGACAAGCATATCTATTCTAGATCAGCATGACATGTCATTTATTATTATTGTAAATGCATTGATCCGACATGATGCATCACATATTGATCTATTTGTAATTGATTTTATTATAATATCTTTTAGTGAGCCGACATGATGCATCACATATTGATTTATTTGTAACTGATTTTATTGTAATATCTTTTAGTGAGCCGACCTACTCAATTGGTCTTAGGTTATGGTATAAATGTAAGATCTCATTTGTGAGATTAATATATGCAAGGAAAGAGGTTGTAATAAGGTATATGCGAATATAAGCAGAGCTATACACACAGACATCATTCAAGATTGAAGGAAGGTTTGAAGAAGGCATATCAGAGCTAAACCCGTACTGAATCCAGCATATGGAGATGCTATTTTAAGCAATACATTATCATTGGATTTAATCATCCAATTGTAGTCAGTGTGACTCTCATTTTGTGATTGAGCAGTGAGCTCTAGGCACTTGGCCTTTCTACATGTGCAGACCTCCTATTGTACACACATACTATCTGCAGTAGTATCATCTAATTGTGGGTAAGGTTTCCCACCATGGTTTTTCCCCTTACAGGTTTTCCACGTACACATATTGGTGTTATGTGTTGTGGATTTTATTGTCTTTTTGTTTCATGCATTAATATTTACCAGTACTGCAATTAACTGATAAAACTGTCTACCGGCATAAAGTTTGGTTTACCAATATTAAGCATTAAGTTTTGGTTAAGTTAATTTTTGTTTGAATTTATTAGACAACTGATTCAACCCCCCCCCCCTCTCAGTTGTCTCCGGGACCTAACAGTTCGAAATACACCTATTATTTCTGAATGCAACCAAGGCTTGATCCCATGGTAACTTCAAAGACCTCCAAGATCCAAGTGTGAACACAATAGATGCCAAAATAAAATGTATGATGATTAAATTTATTATTGAGCTTGTTTTGCCCATTTACCAATACAAGCATACCAAGTGAATGAAGATCTAATCCTAGTAGTCAAACTAAAGTGTTTTGTGTTTAGTTTTCCCCATCCCATTTTATAATAACTAGTCCTAAGTAATGAAAACTCTATCATATTTCAAGGGAAAATATACCATTTATATAATATCACAATGGCTTACTCTATATTAAAACCAACACTTCATTTCTATTGATTTAATAGAGCTTGAACTGATATAGTTCAAATTTTCAACATTATTACAAAATTTACATTTGAGTGTTTAAATTATTTTTTATTCATCTTATAATTTTCATAACTATGATCTTTTAAAATAAATTTGTAGCACGTAAATTGTATCCCTATAAAGTTTTGTCCTTATCTAGGCCTCATTTTAGCATCTCGTTCTCTCCTGCATTGATCCACTTCCATTCTACTCACACAAACCCCAAATTTTGCATCCCAAACACTTCCTTGAGGACTTGCCTCAATTTTGGTCCTAATTAAGAGGACCAAGGTGGTTTGGTCACCCTAGGTTGCAAGATTGGGGCGACCCACTCACCTTGGTCCCCATAATCAGGACCCAAATTTGGTCCTCACAACGGTATCGTTTGTAAGGCGAGAAATTATTCCCCAAGTTCAACTAGTTTCAAAAATTTAAATACTTTTGATGTTTATAGGTATAAAATCAAGCCTAACCCCCTCATTTTCATATCTCTACTTCACAATTATATCTCTCAATTACATCCACAATTCATATTTTGCAAGATCAAGCGAATTGAAGTGAGCAAGCAAACAAGCATCAAGGCATTGAAGAAGAGGTCAAGTAAAAAGTTCAAGCATTCATGATGGCATCCATGATCATGATTCTATGAAGACATTCAACATGACATTATCAACCCTTGCATAAAGAATTGGGGTATCAAGTTCCATTTCAAGCATTTACAATTTAGATCTAGCCTTGGCTTCAAAAGGTAAGCTTTTCTAATTCAATTCAAGTTCAATTTGTTAGATAGTTCAAATAACTAGAAGACAACTGAGAGGGGGGGGGGTGTGAATCAGTTGTCACGGATTATTGGAACATTAAGCAATTAAAACTTTAATACCAAAACCCAAAACATTAATACTGAAATGCTTAGACCAAATACCGAAAGAATGAATGAACTGCAAAGATAGCATCTCCTATGCCTGAATTTAGTTCCGGTTAAGCTCAATACCAAAGGACTAAATACTCTTACATAAACCCAACTCAATCTCCAATGATCGACCAAATCCTCTTCCTGAATGATATTACATTATTCGCACATTACATCCCATGCCATGATATGATCTACAATGAGATCTTACAACATATATATACAAACCCTCGACCATAAATAATTAGGTTAGCCACCAGATAATAAACCAATTACATAATTACAAAACATGTCAGCCTTAGATCAAAAAAATATTATCCAACCCATAAGACATCCCAGAAACACATCGAGAGGTCCAATCCACACGTTAAATTAAGTCGGTCCATAACCTAGATCAACCGGGACCCAATTTAGGTCCACATGCTAAAGCAATGATCCCAATCCGCCAAGTCTCAAACATGATCACCATCAGCATCCTGAATCTCCACCAGAAGTTGCACCATCACCACTTATGCATATCATCAAAGATCTTCATCAAAGCTCTGCTGGTGAAACCCTCGTTGGAACCACAAACCAAGCTTCCAATCAAATAGGATAGCATCTAATCACCAGACCAAAACCAACTGACTAAATATGAACATGAAGCATGAATAAGCCAATTCCATAACCAAAACATATTGGAGCATACCGGATTATGCCAGATCCAAACCAACCAGGACCAAAAGGGTGTCTATAAAGCATCCAAAAGAGCTAGTGTTGACATCAATGACAAAATATCAATGAAACACAATCAATTCCTCCAAATGTCCAACAATCTCCCCCTTTGGCATTGATGGCAACACTAGATGTGAAAAACATCTAAATACCAAGAAATGCCAAACAAGTCTCCCCCAATGGAAGACAACCAACAATCTCCCACACAAAGATATAGCAATGAAGTTCTAAAACAAAGACCAAACTCCCCCTATGAATGATATCTCTGTAAAGCTCTGGTTTACACGTATATCTCTCCCCCTAATGTATAAAACTCCTTAAGTTTTTCACATCAATATATCTCCCCCTTTGATATCAATGCCAGAAATCTGACATAAATATAAAAGCAAAAAACATAAACCACTGAATCACAAGGATAACTACTCCCCCAAAGCAGTAGCATCCCCACATCAGTGTCGGAATGAATGATATCTCTGATAATACATACCGAAATGATGCCAAAAAGAATCAATCAGTTCTCTGTCGAAGGGGTAGAAACCCCTAACCTATCTCTCGGGTACTCGAATTATTATTTAGGCAAAGGTTTAGTGAAAATGTCTGCAATCTGCTCTTTAGTGTTCACATAAACCAGTCTAACTTCAAGTTATTCCACCTTCTCCTTCAAAAAGTTATACTTGATAGATATGTGCTTTGTCTTAGAGTGAAATACCAGATTCTTTGATATGTCAATAGCAGCAAAGTTATCACAGTGAACAACTACTAGTCCAGTGCAATGCACTTTGATATCCTTCAACATTTGCTTCATTCATAAAACCTATGTACAGTTAGTAGTAGTAGAAATATACTTAGCTTCAGCAGTAGATAAAGAAGTACATGATTATTTCTTGGTGATCCATAAAACCAACTTCTTTCCAAGAAAGAAAGCTCCACCAGAAGTTCTTTTCCGATCATCAATATCTCCAGCCCAATCAGCATCTGTATATGCACATAAAGTAAAGTCGTCATCATTAGGGTACCACAAAACATATTTTGATGTACCTTGCAAGTATCTAAAAATCCTTTTCACTGCACTCTCATGATTTTCTCTAGGATCACTCTGATATCTAGATGCAATACAAAAAACATCCATTATCTCAGGCCTAGTCTGAGTCATATAAAGTAGACCTCCAATCATAGATTTGTATCTTGTAGGATTTACCGGTGCAGAAACATCTTTCCTTGTCAATTTCTCACTTGTAACCATAGGAATACTTACCGGTTTAGAATCTCCCATACCAAATTTCTTCAACAATTCTCTATCATACTTAGTTTGATAGATGAAAATACCTTTGTCGGTCTGAGTAATCTGCAAACCTAAGAAAAATTTCATTTCCCCAATCATAGACATTTCAAATTCCTTCTCCATATTCTTAAAAAATTCTATGCACAACTTATCTTCACCTCCAAAAATAATGCCATCAACAAATACTTCAATAATCAGTATATCATCATCAATGATCTTATAATATAAATTATTGTCAATATTACCTTTAATAAAACCAAGCTTCAAAAGATATTTATCCAATCTTGCATACAAAGCTCTAGGTGCCTGTTTCAATCCATATAAAGCTTTCCTTGACCTGCAAACCATGTTTGTATCATCTGATAGCAAAAAACCATCAGGTTTCTCAATATAAACTTCCTCATCAAGATCCTCATTCAAAAATACACACTTAACATCTGATAAACCTTGTAGTTTTTATGGGCAGCATAGGCAATAAATAATCTTACAACTTCAATCCTAGCTACAAGTGCAAAAGTCTCTCCATAATCAATTCCTTCCTTATGATAATATCCTTTACAAACCAATCTAGCCTTATTCCTTACAACTTGACCATCCTTAATCAATTTATTCCTAAGAACCCATTTAGTTCCAATAACATTCTTATTTTTAGGTTGGGGAACTAAAGTCCATTTGTTATTCTTCTCAATATGATCTAACTCTTCTTCCATAGCTCTCAACCAACATTCATCTTTACATGCTTCAATTACCGATACCGGTTCAACTTGAGAAATTAAATATACCTCATTAGTTGTCATTCTTCTTCTTGTCATCACTCCATTGTTCTTATCCCCAATGATTTGATCTTCTGAATGATTCAATCTCACATACCTAGGAGTCTTTTGACTCTTTGTTCCTCTTCCCGATTCTTCAGTTACATTGAATTTTCTGATACTACCAAAGTAACTGGTTCAACATTTTGTTTGGGTAAAGGTGCTACCAGTTCAAATATAATCATTTCCACCATCGGTTCTTACTCATAAACTTTGATTTGACCTCTGTTCAGCTCATCCACCTTGACATTTGCACTCTCCATAATTCTCTACAATCGCTTGTTATAAAATCTATATGCCTTGCTTTCATTAGAACAACCAAGAAATATGCCTTCATCACATCTAGGATCAAATTTGCCAATGATATCATCTATCCTGATATAACATTTACTACCAAAGATTTTGAAATACTTAACTGTAGGTGTATTGCCAAACCATAATTCATAATGTGTCTTACCAGTTTCTCCTTTGATATGTACTTTGTTGAATGTATAAACCATTATGCTCACTACTTCTCTCTAGTAGATATGAGGTAGACTAGCTTCCATCATCATTGTTCTAGCATCATCCAAGATAGTTATGTTCTTCCTTTCCACAACTCCATTTTGCTGAGGTGTCCGGGGAGCAAAAAATTGTCTCCTTATACCATGCTTCTCACAAAATTTATTAAACTCACCAGATGTAAATTCTCGACCATGATCTGACCTCAAACATTTAATCTTCAATCATGTCTCGTTTTCCACTTTAGCCTTTTAAGATTTTAAACTTTTCAAAAGCCTCAGATTTCTCCCTTAAAAAAGTAACCCACATCATTCTAGAATAATCATCAATGATTAGCATGAAATATCTATCACCTTGAAAACTTTTAACTCTAGAAGGGCCACACAAATCAATATGAATAAGATCAAGAACATCATTATATTTATCTTATATACTCCTAAAAGAGGTTTTGACTTGTTTACCCATTTGACATTCTTTACATACGAGATTATAGGGCTTCACAATCTTAGGTATATCTCTAACTGCCTTAGTTGAACTAATCTTTACAATGCAATCAAAATTCACATGACATGGCCTCTTATGCCATAGCCAACTCTCATCAATTTGTGCAATCAAACATGTCTTCTCACCGGAATTCAAATGAAATATATTACCTTTTGTTTATGTACCGTTTGCAATCTCCAAACCAAATATGTTAATGATTTTGCATTTTCCATCCTTGAACTGAAATTGAAATCCCTTATCCACCAATTGTCCTACACTCAAAAGGTTATGCCTCAAACCTTCAACAAATTAAACATTATCAGTATTGTTCTTACCATCCAATGATATAGTTCCTCTTCCTTTGATCATACATGCTTTGTCATCTCCAAATCTAACCAAACCGCCATCAAATTCTTGCAAAGATAGAAATTTCCTTTTATCTCCAGTCATATGATGTGAACATCCACTGTCAATTACACATTCATCCTTGTCTTCAATTTTAGCAACAAGTGCCTTCTCTTTAGGTACATTCTCTTCTAGTGCCAGAACATCTTCCTTGATAGCCAGGAACACCCATTCCTTTCCATTGTCAGAACCACTAGCAAAGTCTTATGTTGGTTCATCATCAGAATCAGTCACACCTTCCTCATCTGCTATGTAGCATGATTTGTCTCTATTTTTCATGTACTTATACTTGTTATGATATCTAGGGTTAGGCTTAAAATATATTCTAACTGGAAGAGCTTTGATGATATCCATAAGTGGTGTTGGTGCAGCTTCTGGTGGAGAATCATGATATTGATCACCAAACCAAAACCAACTGACTGAATATGAACATGAGTAGCATGAGTAGTCCAATTCCATAACCAAAAC
Organism: Cryptomeria japonica; assembly: GCF_030272615.1. Taxonomy (NCBI): domain Eukaryota; kingdom Viridiplantae; phylum Streptophyta; class Pinopsida; order Cupressales; family Cupressaceae; genus Cryptomeria; species Cryptomeria japonica. Next base: position 681,684,169 of record NC_081411.1, read on the forward strand.
ATACCGGGGCATATACTGAATTATGCCAGATCCAAACCAACCAGAAATCACACATCCTACCAGGACTAGAAGGGTGTCGGTAAAGCATCCAAAATAGCTAGTGTTGACATCAATGACAAAACATCAATGCAACACATAATCAATTCCTCTAAATAGCCAACACAATTTCCATTTCAATTCTAGGATTAATTCTTAACTTAAGGTTTGACATATGCAAACCCCAATCCACAACATCTTTCCATCTTTCTATGTGCAAGTGACAAAACCAAAAGCTATAGATGGAGATTCAGACTAAGGAGATGAAAATGAACATATATGGATTTTACATAAGCGAAAATTGAAGGACAGGGGTGACATCACCACATTAGTCCCGAGAATTTCTACCAAACTTCTAGAAAAATATGGACAATATTATGATCCCACAACTTGGCTTCTATTTGTATTTGATCACTTTGCAACTATGGCGAACACTACATTGGTCTCGCATTTCTGAGAAAAAATTTCAAGTTTGCATCCTTATTTGTTTACTATAATCAAAATATAGCTCCATGTCCTTGTATCAGATTTGGAGCTTGCTATTTATGTTGATTTACATTCAATTTCCATCACCTATCATTCAAATACATTCAAAGCACTTTCAACTAAAAGCAAAAGGAAAAATAACTTTGAATGCATTGGATCAGTTGACTTCTTCCTTTCTTCAATGTTTTGGTTGGAAAGTTAAGTCATTTCCTATTTTGCAAGACTTAACTTGTGAAACCCTAATTTTCTCACCATTACAAAACTATACAAAGCTTGTTTTTAATTTCAAAGTGTTAGTAGGCCAACAAATATCTATAATACTCATATAATTAGATGGGTTAAATTTAACTTTGATGAGGCTTCAAGAGGCAATCCGGGAATCTTAGGGGTAGAATGTGTGGCCTATTATGGGGAAGGTAATGTTTTAGTTAAAGGAGCTCAAAGGTTGCAGGATGGTACTAACAATGAGGTAGAGGCACAAGAAGCATTGCTTGTGGTCAAGTCAGCTTGCAACCTTAAAATTTTGAAGTTACACTTAGAAGGAGACTCCAAAATTATAGTTGATGCAATTTCAAAGGGTTCCTCTCCATGTTGGCAAATTAGTAAATTCATTTCAATCATCTGCTCAGAATTACTCTCTTTCCAAGGTTTTTGAATTTCACATATCAAAAGGGCAGTGAATGGGGCGGCAAACTTTTTGTCTAATGTGGTATGTGAGTTGGACCCTTTTGTAACTTGATGGCGGGGTAGAGTTGATGAGGGAATACTTTGGTCAGCTTAGTTGGCAATTGTAGTTATTGCCTTTAATGTTTGTGGTACTGATGAAGTGTACTTGGTACCAAATTAAATTGCAGTGTGCTTGGAGAAAGGACTCTCATGAAGGATGATAGTGTATCATTTGTACTAAGCATTTATGGAATTAATTGATTGTGTGATGGAAGGTTGATGTATTCCTTTTCTTTCCTTTTCTCGATGCTTCATTAGAGTAAACAATGGAAGGAAAGCGACTAGGAGAGATTGTGTGAGGTGGTGCCACTATAGGTGCGGAGAGATGGAAGCAAATTTAACGCTTAAATCAAGGAAACAATTATGCCCTTTTCTTGCCTTTGTTTTAGAAAGAAGATTGAATGAAATGTACTTGTTCAAGGATGAGAGGTTGATTAAATGCGTGCAATTGATTCTGAGAGACTCATTTGGTAACTTAAGACAAAGGTATCGAACAAATATGGATGTCTACTCCCTGATATTGGTGTGGGGGTTGGATTTGTGTTATTCAGTGGACGTTGTTTGTTCTTTGTGTATAATTATCTTAGGGGTTAAACCCTGCTTTTTCATGTTTCACTACAGACTGTCAAGTTGTCTAGTAGTTTTTTTAGATGTCTCTTGTAGCTTAGATGGACAAAAAAGTAGTTTTTTGAGCATTTTTTGGAGCTCAGAACAACGGTTTGTGGTCTGGTAGGGTATTTTGTTAAGCGGTTTCAGTCAATAGTTATGGTTGGTTTTGAGGATGGGTGGTATGTGTTTTTTGGATGGACTCTAAACTTGCATGGATGTAAATCTTTTATCTTTAATAAAATAAACTCTTATTATCGATAAAAAAACAAATATCTATTATAGATTTTTCAAACATCGAATGAAAATAGAACCCTTTCAAAATCACATTGTCAATCTCATATTTATCCATATTTTTTAAATTATCTATTGAAAATTATAACTTAACATATTTATTATTATATTATTTTGATTAAATATTAATTTTATTTTTTTTTAATTACACAACAAAGACTATTATTATGACAAGAGGCGTATTATACTCATAGAGAGATGTAAAAACCTATGTAAATAAATAAATAAATAAAAAGTCATTTAATTTGTTTGGTGTGTATTTGATCATCAACAAATTTGTCAATTAAAAAAAATATTTAATTTTTTTTATTACATCAAAGCTGTCTCTTATTTGAGATGCACAAGCTGAATTTGAAAATCAATGATTCAAATTTCGTTAAAATTGATGCAAGACGATTGCAGCTATTTAGTTCATCAATTTTTCCTCATTGACTTTACAGTCTTTGAGATGAATGAACCATTTTTTCCTTCGTAATGGGCAGGCATGCAACTTGCCTTCACTCCGACAGTACCATTCATAGCGGACTCTACGGATTTTATTTCTACCCGACATTTCACCTTATCATTTCCACATGACAAAGGAAAGAGATTAACCTACCAAAGCACATCCATGGATGTCCTACAATACGTACATTTTGGTATAGATGGAATCGCATGCATTTATGTCTAGAAATGAGAGGTTTTTTTATTTTTCCTTTTTGCATTTTGTGCTCATGAGATTTTATTCATAGTATGGGCAAAATCAAATTATTGCTCACCAATCACATCCTTGCACATGACAAACACCATTTCCTTTGGAGGATACAACACAACCCCAAAATATCTTATTTACGAATTGGGTTTGGCAAACGGGCATTACCTGAACTTGGAAACAAACACACTAGACGTGAAGTCCCTTGCAAACTGGAATACAAAGGGAACTTGGATCTGCTAGACGTAGAAATTGAATGCCTCTGGATGTAAGCAATTGACTGAAATCTTCCCTATAATGATCATGAGTCCATGGACATGGAAACATCACTTAGTTCTAGTACTGCATGAGGTTATTAGTTTAGGAATATGATGGCTAGACTAAGCACCATTTCATATCAATTATATAATGAAATTGGTAAATAAAGTTATATAAAAATTCAATTAAAAATATATAATTTAAATTAAAGATAAAGTGAAAAATTATAATTATAATAAATATTAAATTTAATTATATAAATATTTAATAATTATTATATATAAATAGTAAACTTAATTATTATGGTAAATTAATGGTGGTGTCAAGGAGTATTATACGGCTTCTCATGCAAGGATTAATAATAAAATAATAAAAAGTGGTAATAGATGTCAATGTGAGGTGGTAATGAATGTCACTGAGATGATTGTTGATTGTTGACGAAGCTTGATGTATGCCAATAAGTAGCTATATTAGAGAATGTATTCAAAGTGTACTTGATAATAGATATTGCTTATAGATTGAACTAAGAGATTAATTCTTATTGATGTAGAAAATCATTTTAACCTTAGGATACAAATTCAAATTTTGAAAATGTGAGACATGATTGTATTGGTGATTCTATCTAAAAAATATAACCACAATGAGAATTTAATCTAAACTCAATAAATGAAAAAATAATATATGTAACAAAAACTTTAATTTGATTCTCATTCAATAAATATTCCCTATAATATTTTAAAAAATTACTCTCATACATGAAATTAATATAGAAAGGTGTTTTTGTGTACCTCTCTACTCATAGTAAACAAATCTCTCTCTCTCTCTCCTCCTCCTCCTCCTCCTCCCTCTCTTCCTTGACCTCTATATCTATCTACTTTTATCTCTATTTTTATGCCTCCATATTTCATCTTCTATCTCTTCCTCTGTATCTATCTTCTTACCTCTCCACCCTATATATCTCCCCCTCTTTACCCATTTCTCTATATAACTTTATATCTTCATCTTTATATTTAAATCTCCCTTTTTCATTCTCTCCTTCTTTCCCTCTTTATATATTTATTTCTTCCCTCTCTCCTCTTTATATTTATCTTTACCTCACCTTATCCATCTCTATCTCTATATATATCTCCTTATCCCCCCTCTCTCACTCTTCACCCATTCATCTCTCCCTCTTTAGATCGTGTTTAGATCCCCATCTCTCCCTATTAGAAAAAAAACATGATTTTATTGGAAATGGAGCTTGATTATGATTTGATATGTTATTAACCTTTGATTTGATTGTATTTTGTCTAAAATCCTTAACATCATTTCAAAAAATTTAATCAACATATTTGGGTCTACTTAGTAGTTTCATGATTGAGAGAATGGAGTCTTAGATTTGTGTAAAACCCAAATTTTGATGTATGATGTTTTACTTTGCATCCTCAAACTGGAAGGAATTTGTATATTGACACAAAAGAGAGATGGTACAAGAATAAAAATTGAAAGTGATACAAATAATGAGATTTTATTTTTATGAATGTTGGATCACTATGTATGCCAAATCATACCAAGTCTTATTATAGGATTGTATTTTAAATATACTCATAAAATGGCATGAAACAAGATAGAGATGTGTGAGGGTATCGCTTTTGACCTCAAACAATATCATCCTTAGATATTGAAGTTAAATTTTAGATATTCATACATAAATATTTTTTCTATGTATCTCTATTTCACTTCTTATATATTTATCTTTCTATCTCTCCATCTTCCCCTCTTTCATTGCCTCCTTCTTTTAATCTATATTTCTCCATATCCATTTCCCTCTCCTTCTCTCCTTCCATCTCTATCTATCCTTTTCTATATTTTTATGTCTCTTTTTCTCTATAAATTCCTCTTGCCCCTCTATCTCTTTCTATCCATCTCTCTCTCTCTCTCTCTTCCTCTCTTCTTCTATCTTTATCTCAAACTCTATCTTCCTTTCTCCCCCTCTATATCTAAGCATATCTCCCTCTCTATCCATGGACATCTCACTCCATCTCCCTCTTTCTAGACCTCAATATCTATATCGCTTTGCCTCTATATCACTATCTCTCGATATTTCCCTCCCCCCCTCTCTCTCTCTCCCTATTATATTTTTTATTTAGACAATTTATTTTAGTTGTGTTTCAATCCTATAAGTGGATTCATAGTTGATTTTAAACTATCATTTCTCTATTGAGACCTTTGTTGTACAAACAATATTCAAATTTTTATGCAAAAAATAGACCAATTTTTTTCTTAATTGACTAACCACACCTCTTCGGCATACCCATTGCACACCAAGGTGCAATTGCTAGTTATTATTAGATTTTATAATTTTTAAATTCAAATTTTTTGTTAGATTTATCTTTTATTAGCTAATAATTATTTATTTAATTATTAATCTATTATACTCTAAGCTTAAGCTAAACTTAGAAATCTTATAATTCTTTAGGGTTTTCACCTTTAGAGTTTCGAATATCCTTTTATAAGGATTCTCTCTTTGTATTTTTTCATAACAACTGTAATTATTGAATTACATTCTTGTTGCACAATCAATATGACTCCACTTTTCTGGATGTTTGAATTCTGGCCTCCACAGCTTTTTTGTTTCTCTCCTTCTATGATAGGTTTGCATGCAGGTGATCTTTGGGAGTTGTAGAGTTGATTTTTCCTCAACTCTAATATGGTATCAAAGCTCCAGATTTGCATGCCCATGTTCTCTTCATGAGATTTTTTGGGCCTTGTTCTTTAGATCAGTGTATTCGGGGGGTTTGTGTAGTTGCTTTTTTCCATTTTGGGGGGTAACCAAATTTTTGGTACATTTTGGTGCCAAAAGGACCTCATGGTTGGATTCAAAAGGTCATTTCCATGAATTTTGATATAAAATTCGATATATTTTGGTGTCAGGTGTTCGGGAGGCAAAAAAAAAATTAGGCACCAGGTTGTATGACCTCGGGCAGTTTATTGTGGCAGTCTTTACACCACCGGCTCCCATGGCAGTCACAGTAACCTGCAGGTTACCGTGGCAATCACCATCATCGCTCGCCGTTGCTCAGCCGTTGCAAGCCCGCCACTTGCGCCACAGTTTGCAACCAGGACCATCGGTCACCTGGCCCCACTAGTTGCTCCACTACCTAGAACCCCGCCTCCCAGCCGATGGCCGCCCACCCAGACACCACCTCCCTACCACCAATAGGGGGGGTTTTTTTTTTCTTGAAGGGTTTTTCATAGGCTAACGGTTTTTTTGCCTTAACTTGGGCAAACGGAGTCGTTTTTTGCAAAACCTTATATTGTCAGAAAGCTCTTTCTGAGATCTATCCAAATCTATAGGTTTAAACTTTTGATTTTTATTTTTTTATGGTGTTTTTTTTTGTCAAAGCCAAAGGTTCTTTTGTACACTCCGGGAGACATAACTTGAGCATCTCAACTCCATTTTTTGAAAAATTTATATCATTGGAAAGATTGTTCTATGTTCTTTCCATTAATATAAGTTTTATTTCCAAATTTAGCTCCATCTATATTTTATTCAGTTTTTTGTTTTTCAGCACTCTGGTGAATATCTTGGATGTTTCAAGTCCTGGGATCTCTTTCTTTGAGTAGGATGTCTCATCTTTGGCATTCGGTAGGGTACATCACGAAGCATTTATGACAGTGAAGGATTAGGGTTTACTTACTGATAAAAAGGGGAAAGTGAATTCATTTTCACTCACCCAGCATTCAATCAATCCAAAGCGAAGCAAAGGCGAATCTCAGGCGATTAAGAGCGAGCAAAGACATTCTAAAAGGATTTCCAACAATCATCTGAGAAGCAATCAAATCTTCACACCGGCGATCATTTTCAGTTATTTCTTTGAAATGGCATCTGGATCATCTGCTCCTACTTTCATTGCAAATCCCACCATTGTTGAAGTTAAGGATAGGTTGAGACCCATTTTCAAGGAAGTTCCCTAGATAGCTAAGAAAGAAGACTCTGCAGGCGCATTCTCTAGGGCTCCCGATGGCATGATGTATGTTGAGGATGTAAGGTCATATATTCACTGCACCTTGGAGGATCTATGTACAAAAGAGATAAAGGGTATGTATCAATCTGTGATACTGGGAAGCCGTGGAACAATCAAGCTAGAATATAAGATCATTGAGGATCTAGGATTAACCGATATCCTGTACATACTGGAATTAAAAGATGAGGTGATCAGATATGTTCTGAGTAGGGTTCACGATGAGTTCATCTGGTTGGATCTACCCTACATGATCACAAAGTAAGTAATTCAGGCAATCGCCAGCTTACCCAAAGTTGAACAAGAACCTGGAAAGAAAATTTTCACCACTGCAGTTGAGAAGCTCACCGACACAACCCATGATGGAAGATCTATGAGGGTTAGCACCATCAAAGACATTGATGTGAAATTTGTCTGCATGATAATCGGCTATAAGGTAACTCAATCAAGTCAATTGAACTTTGTTTCTAGTTCCTGCATCCATGTTTCTTATCAGATGTTAAAGAATAATGAGAAGTATGATTTGTGTGAATGGCTGAGAAGTGAACTAATGTTGAATCTTGAAAAGATTAAGAGTGTTAAGAAAGGAACTTTTAGGTTTGGAAATCTCATTTTTTGTTTAATGCTTTACTTCATAAATGAGCTACCGAGTCTAGGGAAGAATAATTGGGCTCATGACATACCGGTAGGTATGCATATCAAGGAAGCAATCACCAGTCTTGGTACCGACAAGGATGAAAAACTTTGGGGCTATTTCAAAACATTTCAGGAAAATATGAGATAGAGGGAAAGAATATCAAAGCACATTGTGGAAAAGTACTCCACTGATATTTGTTTTATGGTAAAGACTGATGAAACTCTTATGGAGGCAGTAGAACCTAGGACCATATGGGTCACTGAGCTTGGATATGAAGTGGATGATAGCATTTTTGAACTTTATGCAAAAATGTTGCTTGAAGCTCCATTGAATGATAAGATAGAACACTTTGGTACTGGTGAAGAAAAGGCTCTTGAAGTCAAGATTGGCTTCGATGGGAAAAGAAGAGAGAGGAAAATTGATAAGATGTATGCATATGTACATAATGTAATCCATAAGATAGACACTGAACTAGGTTCTGGATCCAAACTGGCAAAGGAACCGACAATGGTTAGTGCTCCTGAGGCAAAGAAGCTCGAAACTTTCATTTCTTTTGTCAATTCTGACTCTGATCCAAAGGATAATGAACCTCTAGCATTCAGAAGGGTACAAAGAAAGAAAGCTGACCAGCCTCCGGTAGAGGAGAAGAAGGTGGAGCCAAGGAGGAAGATTGTGAGAAAAGTAAAAAAACCTATTGCACCCCCACCTCCAACAAGGAAACCTATTCAGAAGAGGAAACCAGTCACATCCACTCCAGCAACTCATAGCAAGAAGAAGAAGAAGAGTGATGATGTTATTGAATCTCGTAAGGCTACAATGACCTGTGTTGAATTGATTGATGAAATAACCAAGGATGTAATTTTGAAGAATGTATCTATTATTATGAAGATTTAGAGGATAATGAGCAGAATGAGATTGAAGAGGCAATTTTGTTACACATAGATATATATAAGAAAGCCTTAATAGAAATTTTGAAGGAAATTCCTCTATCATTATACAATAAATTAGATGCTAGAAGACTTGATGCAGTCAAGAGGGATAGAGAAATTAAGGAAGTAGAACTTTTGGGTATGTGTGGTTCAACAAACAATGAGAAAATGAAATGATGCATTGATGTTGCAAACATAACAGTTTTTAGTAGCAAATCCTGGCAAATAAGCCTTATGATGGGTAGGGTAAATGAGGTAGTAAATGAGACCAAAGATGGTTGGACCAAATTCTTCAAAAAGAACCCTAATTTTCTCACCTCCCAAGAAGAATTTGTAAAAGCAACAACTTCCACCACCCCGGACAGTTCTAAAGGGAAAGGTATTTTGGGTAGTTCAACTCCAATTTTGAATAAACCGGCAATAACTATAAGTATACAAACACCACTGACAGTAAAGGAGAGTGTACAGTCAATACCGGCAAAGACAACTTTTGAACAAGGCAATGTATAGGGTACTTACAATATTATGGATAATACTCCATCGCCGGTAATAGACACTGCACCAAGTGGCAAAGCCACCGGTGCTAAGGAAGATAAGGTAAAGGGAACTAAGACTATACTGACAATTAATATTGATTCCCCGGCAAAGGTTTTGGCAATTGACACTTCTCAAGTTGAGAAGAAATCAATCACTAAGATGAGTCCCACTGAGTTAATGATGATGGCTACTCAGAAACTAATAAAGGAGGGATCGACAGATAAAGGAATAATAGATCACTCAATCATAGTTTTGCACAGACTAATTCTCGGTTGTAAGATTGAAAATGAAGCAAGCCCTTTCGACAAGCTTAAGGCATTAACTAAGCATATATCTAACAACTTTCAATCTTTGCAGAAAATTTTAGACCGCCAAGCACTTGAGAGATTTACTATGGCTAAGAGAGCCTCTTTTGATCATATTATTGAAACAAAGAAGAAGAAAATGGAAGGAAAATTGATTCTTATTGAGAATAAAATGAAACAATGTACAAATATCTACAAGGTCTGTTGTAACATAGAAACTCTTACAGCAAATGTAGATAGCATATTAAAGGAGTTACATGATAAGGTTGCCAATATTGAAAATTCTTTTGATGGATTAACCTCACTAACAACATCTTTTGATGGAAAAAATTTGTCTTTGGAGAACCAAATTTTTGCTTTTGAAAAGGAAAGAGACAAGATCATTCGGAGAGAAAGGAGTCTTAGAGGATTGGTGAGTCCAAGATTGAATTCACTCAATGTACATAAGAGGGAATGTATGGATGTGATTGCTAAGCCCACACCGATAGAAGTCAAAGAGAAGGAAACATTTGCACACTTACTGAGTGGACTTGTATCTGTTGAACACAAAGTACCACTGAGAGTGGGGTGAATCAGTGGTTCCTAAATTTTTTGACTTTCAAAGCAACTTCAGAATACCAGTTAACCACTTAAGCACTAAACAATCAAACCAGTAAAGCAAGAAGGAAATCCAAAGAGGTCAATCAACCAAAGGCAACTCACAACACTAGATGTACGAGGAAAACCCAATGTGGGAAAAACCTCAGTTAGAAAAGTTGCTGGAGTCTACTGCTCCAATCCAGCCTCACAAGTAAAACACTGAATTACAAAGATTTAGGGCACCAACCCAAGGAGCACCAACCCTTGCACCAAGCTTTAACTTGGTGATGTATATTGAAATACAATTTGAATATAGTTAAGGCTTCTTGTTGCAAATAAATTTTGCAACTCTTGATTAAATATTCTACTGTCGGCTGACAATCTTTTCTCCTCCACTGGATCTCACACTACCGGTTGTGAGATTACTCTCTCTGATTCTTGGCCTCTATTATCTCTCTCTCACACACATAGTCTCTCAACACACTATGTCACACTTGGATGTTGCCTGCTCTTCCACACCTTACCGGTTTAGCTTAACTATGAAACTACAGTTAGACCAATACTCACTCACTGCCAGTAGAATCCTCTCATGGGTATGCTTGCTCACTTACTCTACAACTTTCTTAGAATTTTTTCTAAGGTTAACAACTCTCCTTTGCACTTAATCTCTCTTTTCTCTTCTTCTTTTCTACAGCATCATCTTGCTCTGTCTCAAGCTCTTCTCTTTATCTCATGGTTTCTCGCCAAAAAGCAGTTCAAATTCAGAGTGGTTAGGGTTTCCTTTTCAAGACACAATTTGCATGAGATCTAATCTAGTCTATCATGGGTCGATCTCCTGTACTCCAGGGATGCATCGATACACATTTCCCATTACCCAATGCATACTTGTCAAGGATAGCAATCGCGTATAAGATTTCCTACTCTGAAATCTATCTACTCATAGAACACTGAGTTGTTTCCTTTTTGAGATCTTCTTGTGATCAAATTTCCTTTGCATTGATCCAAGCACCAACTACTCCCTAATCTTCCTCTATCATTCTTTCTTCCTCGAGCCACATCGGTTAGTTACAATCTTGTGATTTGTAGTTGTTTCATTTATATCGACTGACAGTTTCACCAACTGTGTCGACGGTGGCTTTATCGACCTTTGCATATTTTCCACCTCGGCTCCACATGGAATCACCATGGTCAATCACTCAACTCACTAACACACAGTCGGTTCATGCTTGAACATTCAACAAACTCATACTGGTACACACCTTTATCGATGAGACCTTCTTTTTCTGCTAACTGACAATGCACACTATACCGGTAACACATCTTCACCTCCGGTGATTTGTGATAACTTTAACATTTTGCCTCTTCATCATAAACAGGCAGCCAACTTTCAGACTGGTTTATTGCTCTACCGGTTGTTACTCAATATGTTAACACACACACAGCCTTCATCCTAGTTTCTACCTTACCGGTAAGCCTTCCTTCTGTCTACTTACTCTCATGTGTATTACCATCATATAGGTCACTTCTTCTTTCTTGTTGGTGACCTTGCCAAACCGGTTGATATCAATGACAACTTAATGCCAAAATGCTAATAGTATCTATATCTGAAACCTTCAAAACTGGTTGGGATACATATTTACAGTTGCTAGACAAGGCTTACCCGAAAATTTTAAAATTGGTCAAGCTCCGATAAAGTAATCTGTATTTATTCATTCTTTCAATTCTTTCACCGATCTTTGGCATTGATGCCAAAGGGGGAGTGTATATAATGTGAAAAATATCAAACATAAAAATATGGGAAGGATATCAAAAAGGAGTGTATTGCTCAGGGGGAGCATACTTCAAGTTGAACCAGGAGGGAATCCATTTTTCACATGAGTGTTGCCATCAATGCCAAAGGGGGAGATTGTTGACAATTGACACTCATTGGATTCATATGTTATCATTGATGACAACATGGAAACAAGATTTATTAGGAGGCATTCACTGGCAGACACCTGCATTGGAGAATCCAGGGTTACACCGACACCGGCACCGACATCCAACACTTCAGTGAAGACAACATCAATCTTGGACCCGAAGGAAGTTTTATTTGTAAAAATCATTTCGTAATTATTAAGGCCGACATTGTATATCTTTTGTAATGCATTGTAAGCCGACATAAGGCATATTGTTTGTGAAAGGTATATAAGTCAGTTTGTTAAGGTCATTATAAAGATAGATGAGATAGATTGTAATAAGGATATAGGAGACTGTGTAATGCAAAGTATATGTATGTAGATCATTTGTACATGTGAATGTTATATCATGCAATAATTTGTAGATAGTTTGGAAAGTATTCTTAGAGGAGAGGAGATACCGGTAGAAGTGTTCAAGGTTTATGAATCAGTACAGAGAAGAACTATAATTGGAACTCTTTTTGGCATAGCAGATACATTTTGTCAGTTCATTATTACTATTTTATTTCAGCAGAAGCTTGTAGTCAATGAGACTCTTTTGTGATGAGCAGTGTGCTCTAGGCAGTGTGCCTTCTTGCATGTGCAGGCCCCCCATTTTATGTAATATCTTTCATATAGTTAGTGAACTGATATTGTGGGTCACAAATCCCACCGTGGTTTTTTCTCTTTGAGGTTTTCCACATATAAATTTTGTGTCTTATGTGTTGAACACAAAGTACCACTGAGAGGGGGGGTGAATCAGTGGTTCCCAAATCTTTTCTTTTTTTGACCTAACTTGAGAATATCAATTATGTACTTAATCACATAAATAGTCAACCCAGTTATATAAGAAAGAAAGCCAAAGTGGTCATACACACACAAGTAACTCACAACACCAGATTTATGAGGAAAACTCAATATGGGAAAAACCTCGATGAGAAAAGTTGTTGAAGGCTACTGCTCCAATCCAGCCTCATAGGCAAAGCATAGATTTACAAAGATTTTGGCCACTAACCCCTGCACTTTTAGGGCACCAACCCAAGGAGCACCAACCCCTACACCAAGCTTCAACTTGGCGATGTATATTGAAATACTTTTTGAATACAATTAAGGCTTCTTGTTGCAAATGAATTATATAACTCTTGAATCAATTAACTCTCTATTATCTTTCTCTCCCTTTCACACACAGTCTCTTAATACACTGTGTCACACTAGGATGCTGCCTACTCTGCCACACCTTACCGGTTAGGCTCAACCACCTGACTATGAAATTGTCGATAGAATCCTCTCACTGGTTTGCTTGCTCACTCACACTGTAACTTGATTGGAACCCCTTCTCAAGTTTTCTCCTTGCTCACTCTAACTTCTCTTCTCTGCTCAATCTTCACAACAACATCATCATTTTATGTCCATAGCTCCCCTTTCTTATCAGATGATTTCCTACCAAAAAGCAATTCAAAGTTTTGACGGTTAGGGTTTCCTCACCATCTATGAGGCAAACCAAATCCAATCAAATCTTGCAAGATCTAATTACCTTGATGTCCATATGTTCATCTCCATCATTTCCACGTCTTTTAAGACATGTTTTCCAGACAAGGGAAACATGATCCATTATATGGATCTACATCTGTCAAACTGCTATTAATACCTCCATTGTTTTCTTCTCGAGGTATTCTTTTAATCTGATCTTCTTGCTTCAATCTAGGTGCCAACTACTCCTCTGATCTTCCTCTATCATTCCTTCTTCCTCAAGCCGCAATCAGTCTGATGCAATCCCTTGATTTGCGGTTCCTTCATTAATGATGAAAATCTATTTCATCAACCCTGTGGATGAAGCTTCACCAACCACACCCTACTTGCCACCTTTGCTACACACGACATCACACTGATAAAAACATGACCTACCAATACGCAGTCAGTCTGGAAAACACATACCGATAAAACCCTTTGCCAGTAGAGTGTTCTTCTTCTATTGACTGGTATAGCATCCTGTATCGGTTGCACATCTTAACATTCTGCCTCTTCATCATTAAACAAGCAACCATCCTCCATGCTCAATCTCCACCGGTTAACATCAATGACAACTTAGTGCCAAAATGCCAACAATCTCCCCCTTTGGCATTGATGTCAACTTCTCGTAGTCCACTCCATACTGGTACATTTCTCCCCCTTTGACATAATGACAAAGGGTACTTGCGCACTCCCCCTTTGATCCATACCATGCTCCCCCTAAGCCACATAAACCTTCCTAGGCATATGATACAACTCCCAACTTGTGTTGGAGGTACTCAAACATGCTTACCGGTAGTGGTTTGGTGAAAATGTCTGCTACTTGTTCACCAGTAGGAACATAGTCCATTCTTACCTCTTGTTCTTCAACCTTCTCTCTAAGGAAGTGGTATTTGATTGCAATGTGTTTTGTTTTGCAATGTATGACCAAATTCTTTGCTATGTTGATTGCACTTGAATTGTCACACCGGATGAGAATGGGATTAGTGATGTCCACTTGGATATCTTTGAGAGTTTTCTTCATCCAAAGCACCTAAGAGCAACATGTAGCAGCAGCAATGTACTTAGCTTCAGCAGTAGAGAGGGAGACTAAGTCCTGCTTCTTGCTATGCCATGAGACCAACCGGTCACCCAGAAAGAATGCACCACCACTTGTGCTCTTTCTATCATCAATGCATCCTGCCCAGTCGGCATCGGTGTATGCTTCCAAAATAAAATTTCCTTGTTTAGGATACCACAAACCATAGCTAAGCATTCCTTGTAGATACCTAAAAATTTTGCTAACAACATTCATGTGTGACTACTTCGGTGAAACTTGAAATCTGGCCACCATGCATACTACCTGAACAAGATCCGGTCTTGAAGTAGTTAGATATAGTAGACCACCTATCATGGATCTGTACAAAGTCTGATCCACTACCGGTGATTCATCATTCTTACTCAATTTGCTGCCAGTCACCATGGGAGTACTTACTAGTTTGCAATCTTCCAGTTGGAATTTCTTCAGCATCTCCTTTGCATACTTGACTTGTCAGATAAAGATTCCTTTATCTTTCTGTAGTATCTGCAAGCCAAGGAAGTAAGTCAATTTACCAAGCATTGACATCTCAAATTCTGACTGCATCTAATCAGTAAACTCTTTGCAGAGAATATCCTTGTTGCCACCAAAGATGATGTCATCTATATACACAACCACAATAATCATGTGATTCCCATCTTTCCCTATGTACAAATTATTATCAGTGCTTCCCTTTTTGAATCCCTACTCCTTTAGATACAGATCCAATCTTGAGTACCATGCTTTAGGGGCTTGCTTTAAACCATACAGAGATTTCTTTAGCCAACATACAAATGTTTCATCATCATGCAACAGAAATCCTTCTAGTTGCTCCATGTATACTTCTTCTAAATTTCCATTTAGAAAAGCAGATTTTACATCCATTTGGTACACTTTGTAGCCCTTGTAGGCAGAGTAAGCTAGAAACATCCTAATTGCTTCTAATCTGGCCACCAATGCAAATGTTTCTTCAAAGTCAATCCCTTCTACCTGAGAGTATCCTTTGCACACTAGTCTAGCTTTATACCTCACAACCTTACCTTCTTCATTCATTTTGTTCTGGTAGACCCACTTTATGCCAATGATGTTCTTGTCTTCTGGTCTAGGGACTAATTCCCAAGTCTTGTTCTTCTCAATCTGGTGCATTTCTTCTTCCATGGCATCCATCCATTCTTGTCTCTTGCTAGCATCAATGAAAGTTTTGGGTTCAACTTCAGTCATGAGGCATAGGTTGAATTGTTCATCATTTCAGGCAAGTCTTCTTCTAGTCTGCACATCATCACTCTTATTTCCCAGAATTTGCTCTTCTGGATGATTCAACTGTACATACCGGTTGGGAACCTTCTGAGGTGTTGCCTCTGGTTCAATGTCAAACTAAACTTCATTATTTTCATCATCGGAGTCATCATACCAATTAATGTGTGGTTGACATCCTTTGTGCATATCCTCATCAACTCTTACATGCACACTTTCAATGATTCTTCTTAGTCTTTTATTGTAGCATTTGTAGGTTTTGTTGTTAGATGAGTAACCAAGGAAGATCCCTTCATCAATTCTAGAGTCAAATCTTCCCAAACCATCCATATCTTTCTTAATGAAGCACTTGCTTCCAAACACTTTGAAATATTTGACTAAGGGCTTTCGGTCATACCATAATTCATAAGGTGTCATCTTGTTGTTTGTTCTTAACTGAACCCAGTTCAAGGTGTATGCAACAGTATGAACAGCTTCTTTCCAATAGGTATCCAGCAGAATGGCCTCATTCAACATAGTCCTGGCCATCTCCTTGACTGACGTGTTCTTCCTTTCTACCACACCATTTTGCTGTGGTGTTCTAGGGGCAGAGTATTGCCTTCTAATTCCATTTTTTCACAATAATCTTCAAATTCATTTGATGTGAACTCTCCACCCCTGTCTGATCTTAGACATTTTAATTTGTACCCACTTTCCTTTTCCACCATCTTTTGAAAGATCTTGAATCTCTCAAATTCTTGTGATTTATCTTGCAAAAAGGTGACCCATGTCATCCTTGAGTAGTCATCAATGAAGAGCATAAAGTATCTTTCACCCGCAAGTGCTCTTGTTCTAGTTGGACCACACAGATCTGTATGCACAATTTCAAGTGGCTTTGAGGTGTTGTGCTCCTTTGTCTTGAAGCTCACTCTTGTTTGCTTGCCTTTTACACATTCATCACAAAAAGTGTTTACTGGCTTGATGATGGGTGGAATATTCCTCACACACCCCTTTTTGCTTACTACAACTAAGTTACCAAAATTTATGTAGCCTAATCTTCTATGCCACAACCAACTTTCATCTACTTGTCCTAACATACATTGGGACTCATAGCATTCCTTCAGATTATAAACATTTCCATCAGTTATCTTTCCTTCTGCCATAACTTTACCGATGTTGTCTTTCTTTATCTGACAACCAGTTGAGTCAAAGGTGAATTTGTAACCTTTTTCGCACATCTGACTCACACTCAGCAGATTATGTTTGAGGCCTTCCATATAATATACATCATGTGCCTTCAGTTTTCCATCAATGCTTAGTGTTCCTTTTCCCTTTATTTTAATGGAGGAATTGTCTCCAAACCTTACCAATCCACCATTCCAATCTTCAAGATTAATAAATTTTCTTTTGTCACTGGTCATATGGTTTGAGGAACCACTATCTACCACCCATAGATTTTTCCTTTTAGCATGCAAGGCAGTCTACACTATGAGACTTGATTCTGCCTTTTCCTTTTCTTTCTCAACCCAAATCCACTTCAGCCTCGACATCCTCTTCTTCTTCATCTTCAACAGTAGGTCTGTCAAATGCCATGAAAAGATTTACTTTTTTGTGGTTCTCATGGTCATCATCTTTTGATGCATCCAAGTGTCATTTGTTGTGTCATCCTCAATGGTATATAAGTTGTTTTAGTTTTGGTGGTCTCTTCTTCCCTATCGGTAGTCATTCCTTTCTTTGTCTTTGCTGGCAAATCTTTTGAACTCTCTTGATTCATCTCCACTAGTTTCTTTGTGAGGACATTTTGCAATGAAGTGTCCTACCTTCCCACAGTTGAAGCACTTAAGTGGTAGCTTTCCTTTGTACTGGCCTGATCTTCTTTGATCTTCTTTTGAGCTTCCTGACAAAGTTTGCTACTTCACCATCAGTCTTCACTGGATTCTTTATGAGTAACAACTTCTTTCCCCTTTTTGGTGGTGTTAAAAGTATCTTATTTTCTTGAGGAAGTCTCACTGGTTGTTCTCATCTCATAGGCTGTCAAGAAACCAAATAGTTCATCCATAGTAAAAGTCTTCAGATCCTTGGCTTCTTCTATGGCTGATACTTTAGTATCATATTGGGGAGTGAGAGATCTAAGTATCTTTTTGACAAGTATTTCATCTACAATCTCTTCACCAATTCCTCTAATAGTATTCATAGTTTCATCAAATCTATGAAGGTAATCTGCAATTTTTCATCATCTTTCATTTTGATGCTTTCAAGTTGGCTCCTTAGAGTTTGCAGTTTGGCTTCCTTGACCTTTGCATCTCCCTCAAACAACCTCTGCAACTTGTCCCATGTTTCCTTAGCTGAAACACAGTGCATGACTTTGACAAATTCATTATCGGACAGACCACTCAAGATGGCATGTTTAGCCTTTGCATTATTTTCATACTCTTTCTTTGCATCTGGATCAGTGGGAGGACTATTAGGAATGACATACCCATTCTTGACTGACATCCATACATTAAAGTCAAGAGATGAAATATATGTCTCCATTCTTCTGCTCCAAAATGCATAGTTAGATCCATCAAACATGGGGGCTTTTGAGGAAGCAGACTCACTTCTTGTCATTGTGCTCAAAGTCCAGAATCTACCCAAGGTTTAGAGATAACTGGGAACTTGGCTCTGATGCCAATTGTTGAACACAGAGTACCACTGAGAGGGGGGGTGAATCAGTGGTTCCTAAGTCTTTTCTTTTTCTAACCTAACTTGAGAATATCAATTATGTACTTAATCACATAAACAATCAAACCGGTTATATAAGAAAGAAATCCAAAGTGACCATACACACACAAGTAACTCACAACACTAGATTTATGAGGAAAACCCAATATGGGAAAAACCTCGGTGAGAAAAGCTGCTAAAAACTACTGTTCCAATCCAACCTCACAGGTAAAGCATAGATTTACAAAGATTTTGGGCACTAACCCCTGCACTTTTAGGGCACCAACCCAAGGAGCACCAACCCCTACACCAAGCCTCAACTTGGTGATGTATATTGAAATACTATTTGAATACAATTAAGGCTTCTTGTTGTAAATGGATTCTGCAACTCTTGAATCAATTAACTCTCTGTTATCTTTCTCTCCCTTTCACACACAATCTCTTAATACACTATGTCACACTAGGATGTTGCCTGCTCTGCCACACCTTACCGGTTAGGCTCAACTGCCTGACTATGAAACTACTGATAGAATCCTCTCACCGGTTTGCTTGCTCACTCACACTATAACTTGATTGGAACCCCTTCTCAATTTTTCTCCTTACTCACTCTAACTTCTCTCCTCTGCTCAATCTTCACAATAGAATCATCATTTTTTGTCCATAGCTCCCCTTTCTTATCAGATGATTTCCCACAAAAAAGCAATTCAAAGTTTTGATGGTTAGGGTTTCCTCACCATCTACGAGGCAAACCAAATCCAATCAGATCCTGCAAGATCTGATTACCTTGATGTCCATCTGTTCATCTTCGTCATTTCCGCACCTTTTAAGACACGTTTTCTAGACAAGGGAAACATGATCCATTATATGGATCTACATTTGTCAAACTACTATTAATACCTCTATTGTTTTTTTCTCGAGGTATTCTTTTAATCCGATCTTCTTGCTTCGATCCAGGCACCAACTACTCCCCTGATCTTTCTCTGTCATTCCTTCTTCTTGGAGTCATAATCAGTCTGATACAATCCCTTGATTTGCAGTTCCTTCATTAATGGTGAAAATCTGTTTCATTAACCATGTGGATGAAACTTCACCAACCACACCCAACTTGCCACGTCAGCTTCACACGACATCACACTGATCAAGACACGGCCTACCAATACACAGTCGGTCTAGAAAACACATACCGATAAAACCCTTTGCTAGTAGAGTGTTCTTCTTCTATTGACCGGTATAGCATCTTGTACTGGTTGCACATCTTAACATTATGCCTCTTCATCATTAAACAGGAAACCATCCTCCATGCTCAATCTCCACCGATTGACATCAATGACAACTTAGTGCCAAAATGCCAACATTATGGTGTTCATTTATGTGGATGGTTTATTTGCTTCAAGTTATATGTTTCTTCATTTACCAGTTTATATGTGTATGTTATAAAAGGGTAAAATCATATCTTATCGGCAGAACACTGATTCACCCCCCCTCTTAGTGTTCTTGGATCCCAACACTTCATCATGCAGTTCTTGTTGGTCATTCTTTTCAGTGTACCTATCCCTCTCCCTTTTAAGCATTATGGGGAGGTTTGTCCTATTGTTTTAATGCTTCCTTGGTTCGATTGATCATCTCTTCAGAATTTGGTGTTTCATGCCATTTGTATCTTCGAGTTCAGTTGTTTGCCTTTGTTTTCCATGTAATTTGAGTAGTGTCATTTGAGGGTACTCATGCAGATTATAGTCTTCTCTACCTGGTCATCTTCTATTTCAATGGAGGTTCTTTAGATCAACAGTTACTCTTCAACAGTGTTTGCAGCTATTTCATGCTTTAGTGGTGTTCTTCATGTCTTTTTTTCTTCCTATCTTCTAGAACACTCTTGTTTGGAGGCTTCTTAGTCCTTCACTTGAGCTTTCATCTCTTCTTGGAGAGGATTTTTGTTCGCATGGGGTTTTCTCATTTTTCTCCACTTTACAGAGTTTTTATTGTACTTGGGTACCTCATCAGGCCTAGTTGTCGGGACCCATTGTTGCTTTCATGCATTTGTTACATGCTTTTTTAGTCCTTACTTCTTTTTTAGCTACTCCCTAAGTTCATCTTAAGGGGGGGTGTTAGAGTTATCTTTTAATTAATTGTTAGTCTACTATACTCTATGCTTAAGCTAAACTTAGGAATTCTTATAATTCTTTAGGGTTTTCACCTTTAGGGTTTCGAGTATCCTTTTATAAGGATTCTCTCTTTGTATTTTTTCATAACAACTATAATTATTGAATTGCATTCTTGTTGCACAATCAATATGACTCCTCTTTTCCGGATCTCTGAATTCTGGCCTCCATAGCTTTTTTGCTTCTCTCCTTCTGTGACAGGTTTGCATGCAAGTGATCTTTAGGAGTTGTAGAGTTGATTTTTCCTCAACTCCAATAGCTTTTTTGTTTTCAAAGAAAAAACATTTAATTTTCTTTATTATTATTGGATATATAACTTTTAAATACAATTTTTTTTGTTTCCAAAGCAAAAGAAAAATAAAAATCGTTATTATTATCAAATTTTAAAAGTTTTAAATGCAATTTTTTTTTGTTTTCGAAGTAGAATTTTTCTTTCTAATTTTATTTATTTTTATTAACTATGTTATGTTAAAAAAGCATAAGAATAATATGGATAAATATATCCTTCTTAAAAAATGTATTCTTTTAAAATATTAAATAATAAATTGTCTTGATAAGGATATCCTTCCTAAAAGTTGACTTAATTAAAGTAAGTTTCTAAATTGCTATTTAAAAAATATATAATAGTTTTTTTCAATATTTTAATCTTGAGGAATCTCTAGTAGATGTGATCCCTATATTTATTACTCATTGGGGATCTTACCTTTATGATTACATAGATGACCTTGAGAAGCCTTCAAACTGTGTCATGTGGAAGAATCCAGCTTCACTCCCAATCTCCCCGAATCAAAAGGTAAAGGTTTCTTTGATTCTCAAGAATTGCATTGTATTTATTTCTAATGGTTTGGACAAATTGATATGGTGCCCTACGAAGAACAGAAAGTACTCTATTAAGGAAGGGTATAAGGCAATTCATTAGATGTCTATTCAATCCTATTCACAAAGAGCTTATAGCTTTTGTTGGAACAACAATATTCTTTCCAAGGCAGGGATGTTTGCTTGGCTTGCTTTACATAAAAGAATACTTACTAGTGAGAGAGTTGATAAATTGAATATTGCACCTCCATTTTCCTGTGTACTTTGTGGTGAGCATAATGAAACATTAGATCATCTTCTCCTCCAATGTGATTTTTCTCATTATTGTTGGATGTTTGTGCTTGCTAAAATTTCCTTTAGCATCCCTCTTCCAAATAATGTGTGGGATTTGTTCCAGTCCTGGCTAGTCTTATACTCATCCTCTCTTTTTACATGCATTTGGAAAATGATCCCATCCACAGTAGTATGGTCACTTTGGTGGGAAAGAAATAAGCGTATTTTTAGAAAACAGACATCTTCTCTTTCTGATGTTCTCAATTACATTGAAAAATTAGTGTCAAAACTGGTTAATGCTCATGTTTCAAATCATCTCAATCCAAATAGGGAATTTACTTCTTGGGATGGCCAAGTTATTAATTGTTGGAAGGGCATTTCTATTCCTGTATCACCTTGCTTTCCGAGAGTGAGAATTAGTAAAATTGATAGAAATAAAGTGAAATGGTATCCTCCGGATTAAACACATTTCAAATTGAATTTTGATGGCTCCTCTAAAGGGAACCCAGGTGATGCAGGAGTAGGAGTATGCATAAGGGACCACACAGGGTGTGTTTTTGCTTTAATATTTGTTTCCATTCCACCGGGTACTAACAACTTCGCAAAGGCATATGCTTTGCTTGAAAGCATTCTACTAGTTAAAAAATTGAACATTTCTTATATTCACATCGAAGGTGACTCCGCTATTATTATCAACGCTTGCATGAAGAGAAATATTGACAATTGGCAGATAAGATATTTGCTTGAACAAGCATGGGCACTAATTGATACATTTGTAAACTTTACCATTTCACATGTATATAGAGAAGGGAACCGAGTTGCAGATCATTTGGCAAATATGGGAAGTTCTAAGGTGGAGTTTAATATGATGGGTCCAAATTTTGATCTTGATTCTTTTCCAACTCTTAGAAAACTAATTTTGGAGGACATGTGTACAGGATAATATTGCACATGGTTGTGCAGTTGTCCTTTTCATAATGATAAAAAGTTTGTATGTGAGGTATTATAGTTTGTATGAAAGCAAGAAAGATTTTGATTGTGGCTCTTTTTAGGTACCCAACCAAAATGTGAGTTCAGTTTTAAGAAAAATTAAAAAGGTTCAAATTTTAATTAACTTATCTAAGTTAGTAAAAACTCTAAACTATCTTAATGATCCTGAAAATGGAGCTCCTATCTGCAATAAAATTGTTAGAACCCTGCGAAATAACAAGCAAAATCGTTAGATAAATGTGGACTTCAACAAGTCTAATTTCGCACTCGGTTACAACTTTTATTTTTTTGCCTCAGTTTGTGATGTGCTACAGAACAAACTGTACGCGCTATAAAGTAATCCAGATGCACTATCGAAAAAGCCCGACGCACTAAACTGTATTTTATGTTCATTCCTCTATTTAAATAAATCCAATTTAATTAAATCACCCACATTCCTCTATTTAATTAAGTAAACTATTCAATTTATTTAGTTAAATTCACTAGACCCCTTTTTGCATCATTTAATTGAATAAATCATTTTATTTAATTAAAACCCTTCTCTCTACTTTTTAATTAAATTCATATTTAATTAAATAGTTTACACCAATTAAATAAATCTAATTTATTTAAAATCCCCAACTTGCAACCCAATTGAAATAAATTAATTTTATTTTCTCCACCCACTTGCAAACTCCTACATCTCCCACTTGCATCCTAAATCCTATTCCTAATTTCATCTAGAATCTATCTAATCCTAATCAATTAGCCCAAACCCATTCATTGTCCCCTTTCCCTAAATTTGAGGAGGTCACTTCTCAAATTTGGAGTAAAGTCTTCAAAAGGCATTAAAGTCTTTATCCATTCAACAAGCTAACTTGTTGAATACCCCCAAATTTGGAAGGACTCTTACAAATTTGTCCCCAAAGTCTTCAAACCATTAATGGTTAACTAACCCTTAGTGGCATGGTTAGAGACTTTTTGCCTAACTTAACCTCCATCTATCCCAAGGGTCTCATCAAGCATTTATTGCTTTGACCATAGTTATTCCTTTAACCTTTGCACAAGAGTTTACCCTTTGGATAAAAGCTTTATCCAATGGCTAACCCTAACCTAACCTTAACCCTTACCCCCTAGGGTAACCATGAGGTCTTCTCAAGCATTTAATGATTCTTACATCTCCTCTCAACCAGCCTTATGTTGACAATTGTCACTATTTCATTGGTGAAAATTGAAAACATGGATTGACAACTTTCAATCTTGACCCTTGATTAACTCTTTCAATCCTGGCCATCCATTGCCCTATTTTTGCTATAAATAGAGCTCTCTTTCCTCCATTTTTAAGATCCATGAATCCAGGAATCTAAGAAATCTATTATCTAAAATCCATGCAAGCTTTAGTATCTCATTTATGCTCAATTTTAGCACATCTAGTCTCTCTTTGCAAAAGGAATTAATCTAATAAACATTTTAGACTACTTCCTTTATCATTAGCCTAAATCATATAACTAGTATATCATGTTAGGATAGTATTACTACTAATCTTGTCATCTTATAAACTAGTTTAACGCATTTGTAGGATCATGCATAGATAGGATGCATTCTCATGTTAAAATCAATCAAAAGCATCCCTCATTCTTGCATTTGTCATCCCTAAGCCACTTTTCTCAATGATCTGAGAGCAAAGGCATTGGCTTGAGGGACCTTGTGAGATAGAGAACCATGGAACAATCCTTGGGAAGTTGAGTCATTCTTCATGACTCCATAACTTGCACCAAGAAGTCTTGTGGGTGTGTGGCCTTGGAGCTTCATTTTTCACATTTTAAGCTTTATAGCTTCGCTTTTCCCACATACATTTCTGGCGCCCACCGTGGGGCTCTACCCCATTAATCAAATCGGTTTTAAAAAGTAAACACTTTTGTAGGTATGCGGGAAATAGGAATTAGCATGTAGGGAACATCACTTAGCGCATTTGGTGGATCTTTTAGCGCATCCAGCACACTGTTTAGCACATGGGGTCTATTCCCTAGCGCGTGCGGTCTTTACCTTAGTGCATCATCCCCACTAATACTTTCTTGTAGGTCGCAGCGCGGAAGAAAAGTAGAGTAGCGCATCTGAAACACAATTCAACGCGTCGAGCTTTTTCGATAGTGCATCCAGATTACTTTATAGCGCGTACAGTTTGTTCTATAGCACATCACAAACTAAGGCAAAAAAATAAAAGTTGTAACCGAGTGCGAAATTAGACTTGTTGAAGTCCACATTTATCTAACAATTTTGCTTGTTATTTCGTAGGGTTCTAACAATTTTCTTGCAGATAGGAGCTCCATTTTCAGGATCATTAAGATAGTTTAGATTTTTTACTAACTTAGATAAGTTAGTTAAAATTTGAACCTTTTTTAATTTTTCTTAAAACCGAACTCACATTTCGGTTGGGTACCTAAAAAGAACCACAATCAAAATCTTTCTTGCTTTCATAGGAGAAAAAATTTCCTTTTGGGTTATTAAAAAGAACAAGACAATCTTTCATTTTGCAAAAAGCTTTAAAAACAACCTCACCATCCTTTGGTGTTTAAAAGGATCAACTTCAAATTTTTGCAAAGTAAAAGAAACCACATTTGTCAAATTTTTGTTTTCAAGTTAAAGAGGGAAGTCCTTCCCCTTTTATCAATTTCTTTTGTTGACCACCAAGATCAAAGTTCTACTTTGTTGACCAGGTTCTTTTCCTAGATTAGAAATCATAGCTTTGAAGAAATAAAATAAACACCATGTTTTTGTGGAGCAACATCTCCATATAGATTTTAACAAATCATTGCAATGAGGAGTTAAAAAGAACACTTGTTTGCTTTGCTACGAAAGTGGAAGGAATATGCTCTCCCCTTAACTAGGTGATCAAAAATCTAGACCACTCTTACGCTTTCAGTGTGTATGGCATTTAAATCCTTTAGCAGGCCTGCCTTCCCGAGGGGTTGAAAAACTCTTAAAGCCATTTTTGGCCGGTGTGAAGGGAACGACCTAAGTGGGAAACGACTTTGACACCAAGTGTTCCAACCCACTATAATCAAAAGTGGAAAGCGATGAAAGTCCTTTTCAACAGTTGCGCGCAGTGGTTAGCCTTCCCCCAGTATCCTTGAGATACGTAAAGCCTTTGTTCTAAAGGTTGGGAAGACTCCTGAGGGAGTTTATCACTGACAGTCGAACAAGAAGCTTGATTACGAACCTTAGCATAGAAACTTTGAGCCGAGTCAGTAACCAGACATTTGTAATATCATAGTGCAAGGGTGGGGAAGAATCCACCCCCAAGATCGCTCACCATATATCTCCCAAGATAACTATTCAATTGTGAAGAAATTCACTTTGAGTTAATTTCTGGCAAAAGGCAAAAAAATGGGTGCCCTCTAGGGGGTGACACAATTGTTTGAGCTAACAAAGTATCGAGACTAGTGGGCTATGGTATTACTTATGACCCTTGAATAAAGAGTCTTTTTGAAGTGTATTCTTTGTATCCAAACCTATTGAAACATTGGGGATTTGAAAACATCCTCACAAAACATACACTTATTGTTTAGATTAAGCAAAAATGGCTACTTCTTTGGTGTTGTGTCTTCATTTGTTACTTCAGAAAATCATCTATCATCACTGAAAACTCAAGGCAAAACTCCAAAATTGCAGAAAACAATCAAGTCAGGGCAGTTTAGCGCATAAGAGAAACATCTTAGTGCTTCGAAACCATACTTTAGCGCATCAAATCCTATCTTTAGAGCATAAAGTCTTAACAGTAGCGCTTCACTAGAATCTAAAATCAGTAGTAGCAGTTAACGCGTTCTGAAAATAGTTTAGCGCATTGAAGCATCAGCTTAGCACATGGAAGTCAATCTTTAGCGCATAGAGTATAAACAGTAGCACGTTAGTGGCTCATATTAGCGCATGATCTTTTAAACCAAAGCTAAAACAAAATTTAACCAGTGAAACCAGTTAGCACATAGCAAGGGGCAGCATAGCATGTGGGGTTTTTTCCTTAGCACTTTGAGAACATTCTGTAGTGCATATCATCTCTGTTTCAGCATGTGGTTAAAACCAGAAAAACAAGGAGCAAAACAAAGGTCAAATTGGAAAATTTTGAAAACATTTTCGGAAACCTCCTTTCATCAGCCTTAACTTCGTCAAATCAGAATACCAAAAATAGAGTATCAAAAGCTATTTCTAAGCAAGTTTCTCATCAAACAAAAGTTGTCCAAAATCTGAAACTAGTCGCACGATAAACATATCTATCCTATCAAAATCAGGAAACATCATCACAAGTGGCAAATAGGTCCTTTTTATCACATGGTTTTTATCCCAAAACACACTTGTTTAAAACTTCTAGTTGTCAAATCGAGTTTCCATATCAGGAAAACTCTATTCCATATCATTTGATGCACTTTGTCGTGAGGGGGCATCTAAACCTTCACTTTGATAAAGTAAAACTTAAGTTTCCAAAACAAGATAAACTAAATCCAAAACAACTCAAAGGAAACCATTGATCGCTTGTGCATGACTAATCCTCATATTCTAAGAAGAAAGAATATTTATCATAACACTAAGTTGAAGAAACAGCAACCAAGTTCTCCGAAACTTGCCAAAAGAAATAAATTTTTATACATCAATCGTCAACTCTTAAAATCTCATCGAACATTCCTTCGTCATGTATGATTATATATTCAAAACAAATCAAACAAATTTGACAAGGAACCTTTGAAGACTAGAGCATTCTGTCAAAAATCCACATTCAGTCAACAAATAAATTGTGGAGGAAAGATCAATCCAGCATTCTTTCCCGATGAGTGCATCACTTACAACATCCCCCGATTTGAACCACCAACTCCTGGACAAAACATTGAAGAAGAGTTCATCCCTTTTGTCACAGAAAGCTTCTACTAGATGCCTGTTGTTACTCGCTCTCAACGAAACAAAGTGAAATGCAATCAGAATCCAGCATGAATCAGAGATTATCAAATCCTTTTGAGCATCTGAATCTAGAGGACGCCAAAATTTTTGAAGAACTTCTTCAAGAATGTCAAGAAAGTGCTTCATTTCAAAATCTTGTGGAAAGACTCATGGAAAATGACAAAGAAAAATACCTACTCATGCTCACAAGCAAAGGAGTTAAACTTCCTGAAGACTTTGACATAGACATTTTTAAAACAAAATCTCAACATTACGAATATCAAGAACAACAACAAGAAGGAGAGGCACGTGACCCTGAGCAAGATACTCCTGAACAAAACATACCTGAACACAACATTCCTAAACAAAACATCCCCGAAGAAAACATACCGTTCCATACCCCATTTCAGCCTAGAATTAATGCAAGAGAATAATTCTTCCCTCGGCCAAACAATGCACCTTTGATTGCTCTTACTCAACAAATGCAAATGTTACAAAGACAAATGCAAGACATGCAACAAGGTACAACAATACGATACTCCTTAATTGAAATTTGTCCTTATTCATTTGACAGAAGATTGAACATGGTACTTTTTCCTCCAAACTCAAATGTTCCCAAGTTTGACAAATATGATGGAAAAAGCGATCCCCGTGATCATGTTCGAGAATTTTGCACAATGAGTCTTTAATTCGCTCATGATGATACCTATTTGATGAGGTTATTCCCAAGAAGCTTGGGAGGGAAAACAATGGAATGGTTATCCAAAATCACACCTCCCATCAGATCATTTGATGAACTAGTCAACAAATTCATAACTCAATATTCCTATTACATTCAACATGCTATCACCATGTTAGACGTCTGTAACACCAAACAAAAAAACAATGAAACATTCATGGTTTTCCTTCAACGATGGCAGTGTATGGTTTGAAGATATCCTTGAGATATCCCTGAAAAGGAGAAAATGGAAATTTTCATCGACAACTTGAATAGTGAGATGAGTTACAAACTCAAACTCCAATGCATACCATCTTTTGCTAAATTGATTGAAAATGGCATTCAAGTGGAAGAAGCATGTGTCAAGAAAGGAACACTAAAATTCTTCAAAGAAGGAACAAGTTCATCGCATTACAATAACCAAAACAACAACAATTTGGACAAATCCAGATTCTGGACCAGAAAAAAAAAACAATGGAAATGAAGGAGCCAATGAATCACATGATCCAAAATCTAAGCAGCCCGTGCTCGCATTATCAAGAAATCCTCAAGCTACAAAGAATCCCAAAGGTGCTAACCTAGACACTAACACTTACGCACCGAATACCAATCAAGGTCAACCCAACACCAACAACACCAACAATGCTCAAAACAATCACACAAATCGAGGGCCTAATAACAATTCACAAGGTAACACCAACAATTTTCAAAAATGTGTCTACACACCATTGGGACAATCACTAGAGTCAGCATTCAGAGAACTCCTAGCAAACAAAAATATCTCTTTACCAGCAATCAGCAACTATGAACCACAAATCAAACCAACTTTGTGGAATGACTCACACTTTTGTGATTTTCATCGCAACAAAGGTTATCAAACAAATGACTGCATGAGACTGAAAAACATTGTTCAGGACATGATTGATAGAGGTGATTTAACGATGGATGGTCCCAAGACAAATGGTGACCATGGAGCCTTTAAGAATCCTCTTCCAAACTACAACAAAGATGGAGCTTTGACCTCAAACGATACACGTGGGGCTCGTATCAATCACATATACAATAACACCATCAATCATATATCAATTGTGGACAATCAAGTAAGCGTCATCACAATCAAAGACAGGTGTGAACCTGAATCCATCAACGTAACAACCAGAGCTCAAAAATATGTCTTGAAGGGACATATGCCAACGACAAACATCGTACCCAAAATTCAATATGATCTAGTCAGTCAACTGTGCAAAATTCCTACTCAAATATCTATACTGGAGTTGCTAAAACTTTCGCCAAAACACAAAGACATATTGGAACAAGCGTTACTCGAAACAAATGTACCTCAAGATTTGGATGCTGACAAATTCCAAGCCATGGTGGCTCATATGACAGGACCTCATAACCTCACTTTTTTTGAGCATGATAATATCTCATTGAGCCATCCACATAATACTCCTCTCCATATTGAAGTCATAGTCTATAAACATTGAGTTAAATGATTATTAATAGATGGAGGAGTTGGACTTAATATTTGTACCTTAAAACTTATCTGTGCATTAGGCTTTTCTAAAGAGTCTATTGATCCACGCAAGAAGATCACTATAAAGGCATACGATGATGAGGAAAGATCATCTAAAGGAACCATGATGTTGCCTATTCAGGTAGGACCGATACAAAAGGATACTATGTGCTAGGTCTTAGACATAGATCTCACATACAATATCTTATTAGGTCGACCCTGGATACATGAAATGCAAGCCGTGCCTTCTACATATCACCAGTGTGTCAAATTTCCCTATAATGGCTAGGAGGTTTCTATATCAGCTGATCATAATCCATTTCAATATTGTAATGCAATGGGGGCAGCCCAAGACAGCTTGGTTTCGTATAATAGAGAGAAACAAAATTCCTCAACACCAGATCTCCAACAAGAAAAGTCTAAATCATTACCTAGAGATTTCAAGTAGAAAATGAAGATCAAAGAACAAGGCATGGGAGAATACTCTTTGGAACCCATGTGTTTGGCCAACTTACCAACATCACCTAGATCTCATAGATTACCTACCGCGTCAACACATCAAGCAACTCAGCCCATCACCAAGTTTGATGGCACATTCATTCAACTCGACACTCTAGCACATGAATCTGAGGAAAAGGATATCCTTAGTTGGCTAGAGGAAGAAGACTGAGCAGCTAGTGTGGAAGTAGCTATACCCACACACCTATATGGAAAAGGCTACTTAATCATGCAGCAAATGGGATACAATGGCAAAGGACCTATTGGTAAGCGTCAGGAAGGTGTCACAGAACCATTGGATCCTCCTTCACAATTCAATAAAGACAAGAAGGGATTGGGCTTTGAACTCACTCTACTACCAAAGAAGGTACCACGCAAATATCGAAAACCTCAGTGGAAAGCAAATAAGAAGTACAAAGAAGACTCCTGGTAGGAGGCACTATTTGAGTCAGCAGAGACAATATGTAAAGAACGTGAACATCAAGAATGAGAACAATGTCAAAAGAAACCTATCAACCAATAGAAGGAAGCATCTACTGTAGAAGCACATCATATTCAAGAACCAACATCCAACAAAGAAGACTCCCCTCTGAATTACATAATTCCTCCCCGAGGAGAGATAGTATATGAACAAATACAAAGAGTGGAAGCAGGATCTGACATAGAATCAGAGAAAACTATCAAACTTGTCTCAATTATCAAAGACCTGTTCTCACCCTACAACATACCAGTTCACAGCACTGCTAGAATCTGGGATAATACCTCTGAGATTGATTCCAATGAATATGAATGGGGTAGCTATTCTAATATTAGTGAAGATATTTGTGCAAATGATAGTAATACACCCATCTCTCAAGAAGAATGCAACACAGAATCTAGACCACTTGAATTTGGTCCACAAAATATCTATGACGCCAAGGAAAATGAGCAGCAACATTATGGGCAAGTCTATATGGAAGATGATACCATCAAAGACCTCGATAAAATCCTTAACTTCTTTAACACCCCAGCCAATCACAATGATACTTCCATCCTAACACTCACAGTAGCAAAACTTGATCCGCCAAACGACTCCTTACCACTTGTCTTTCCTGACCTCATAGACTAGGACGAACCAGAAACTCATGATATACCAATTTTCCCAAATGATGAATCCATTATCCATTACTTATGTACCGTTAACCCAAAAAAAGACTCTACCAGTGAACAAAGTAACGATGTCTGCAATCAGGGGAGTGCCACGTCTCTCAGTCACAAAAATGAACCAAATAAAAGATCTACTACTGAAAACTAGTCAATGGCAGCAATAGATCACACAAAAGTAAAAATAAAGGATGCATCTGAGGGTGAAAACCTTATTAAGGCACCTAAGGATGGGAGACTTGACACTCTTCCTAAACATTATCATGAGCGATCACCCATATTGATTGAGCCCACTCAATCAATCAACATTGGTACTACAGAAGCAGCCAAAACTATACACCTTGCAGAATCTCTGACAGAAGTAGAAAGATCAAAATTTATCAAATTTTTTAAAGAAAAGCAAATCAACTTTGCTTGGTCATATGTAGATATGCCCGGGATTGATCAACAATTAATCATGCACCACTTGTCCATTGCTCCAGGAGCTAATCCAGTCAAGCAAAAACTATGAAAGATGAATCCACATGTGGTACTCATGGTTAAAGATGAATTGAAGAAACTATTAGACGTCAGATTTATTCGACCCATTGACTATGCTGAATGGATTTCCAACATTGTACCAGTATCAAAATCAAATGGCAGCATCAAAATCTGCACTGATTTCAGAGATGTCAACAAAGCTTGTCCAAAGGATGACTTTCCTTTACCCAGTATCGACATAATTGTAGACCTCACAGCAGGCCATGCAATGTTATCACTAATGGATGGTTTTTTGGGCTATAATCAAATCAAGATAGCCCCAGAAGATCAAGATAGAACAACATTTACCTATCCATGGGGAACATACTGTTGGAATGTCATGCCTTTTGGCTTAAAGAATGCAGGAGCAACTTATCAACGAGCAATGACAACAATCTTTCATGACATGATGCATACCTTCATGGAAGACTATGTAGATGATTTACTAGCTAAATCCTTCACCAGAGAAGAACATCTAAGCATCTTAGAAAAGATTTTCAATAGATTGGAAAAATTCCAAGTCAGGCTCAACCCTAAGAAGTGTGTCTTCGGGGTTACCTCAAGAAAGTTACTAGGCTACATAGTTTTAGCTAAGGGTATTGAAGTGGATCCAGCAAAGGTACAAGCCATTATGGAGATGCCACCACCAAAGAACAACAGCCAGCTCAGATCTCTACAAGGATGACTCCAATCAATCAAGAGATTCATCACTCAACTAGAAGATAAAAGTCTTCCATTTAATCATTTGCTACATAAAAATGTATCGTTCAGATGGGAAGCCAAATGTGTAGAATCCTTCTATCAAATCAAGCAGTATCTAATGAACCCACCAGTTCTAGTACCACCAATAGTAGGGAAGCCACTCATTCTCTACATTTCAACAATAGACATATCACTGGGGGCATTGTTAGCATAAGAAGATCAACAGGGCAAAGAGCGAGCTATCTATTATATCAGTAGGACATTGAACAAATATGAATTAAACTATACATTCATTGAAAAAGCTTGTCTAACACTATTATTCGCCTCTCAAAAATTCTGACACTACATGCTAGCTCACATAATTAAGCTGGTTGCAAAAATTGATCCTCTCAAATATTTACTCAGTAAAGTAGCTCTTACAGGCAGATTGGCTAAGTGGGTCATGATCCTCAGTGAATTTGATATCCACTACACAGAACGATGAGCTATCAAAGGACAAGAAATTGCAGATCAATTAGTTGAAGCACCACTACCTGGAAAACAAACTATGGAGATCAAATTTCTGGACAAAAACGTATTGGCTATTTCTACCAAACAATGGACCTTATATTTTGATGGATCCCACACACAACATGGCTTAGGTGCTGGCATTCTGTTTATCACTCTTGAAGGACACACTATACCAAGATCATATAGGCTTATGTTTCCATGCACCAACAACATTGTTGAATATGAAGGCATTGGTTATAAGCATCAAAATGGCCATAGAATGGCAAATCACCAAATTAAAAGTTTACGGAGATTCACAACTCATCATCAATCAAATCAACAATGACTATCAGACAAAGGATGACAAGTTGCTACCCTACAAATGAATGGTGGATGATTTCAAGCAATATTTTATATACATCACCTTCGAACAAATACCAAGGTTGGACAACAAAGCAGTTGATGCCATGGCTACTATCACTTCATTACTGCAAATTCCAGAGCAACATAATCATTACGAGTTTCTAGTAGAGCAACTG
Organism: Cryptomeria japonica; assembly: GCF_030272615.1. Taxonomy (NCBI): domain Eukaryota; kingdom Viridiplantae; phylum Streptophyta; class Pinopsida; order Cupressales; family Cupressaceae; genus Cryptomeria; species Cryptomeria japonica. Next base: position 681,717,960 of record NC_081411.1, read on the forward strand.
TTCTCCCCTGCCTATGACCATTCAGAATCCCATGTTATCTATGCCTTGACTGGCTCCGACTCTCCATTATATGGACCCATCTACGACTATCTTAAGAACAATATCTTACCAATTGACCTATCCCGAAACTAGAAGTGCAACTTTATCCGGCAAGCTGCCCGTTATACTATTACTACTGATACTTTGTACCATCGAGGTCTAGATGGTACTCTTCTTCGTTGTCTTGATCATAATGAATCTGACTCCGCTTTACATGAGCTTCATGAAGGTATCTGTGGCACACATTCAAGTGGTACTACTCTTGCTAAAAAGCTTCTAAGAATGGGATATTACTGGCCAACAATGGAAAAAGACTCTTATCACTTTGCAAAAAAGTGTCCTAAATGCCAAATCCATGGCAATCTTATACATGCACCAGCACAGGAACTACAGCCATTCACAACATCCTATCCCTTCTGTCAGTGGGGACTAGACTTGGTCGGTAAAATTCATCCTTCATCTTCAAATGGACACAAGTTCATTATAACTGCAATGGAATACTTTACAAAATGGATAGAAGTAGTCCCCACGACCACAATGACTGGGAAACAAATTGCCTCTTTTATCCTTAATTATCTGATCTGTAGATATGGTATTCTGAGTTCCATCATCATAGATAATGGATGGCCTTTTAAGAACCAATATGTGCAAGAACTATGTGAAAAATTCAAAATACAACATCATTTCTCTACACCTTACTATCCACAGGGGAATGGTCAGGCGGAAGCATCCAACAAAACAATATTGAAAATCCTAAAGAAAATAGTGAATGATGCAGGAAAAGATTGGCATATACAACTCAATCCAGCACTTTGGGCCTACAGAACCAGCATCCACACACCTACAGGAGATACACCATACTCATTGGTATACGGATCAAAAGCTATTTTACCTCTGGAGGAAGAAATTCCATCTCTCAGAGTCTCTTTGAAAGGCTTAATCCCAGATGAAGAGTATCGAGTTAACCGACTGCAAGAGCTCAAGCTTCTAGATGAAAGACATCAATGTGCTTACACTCATCTCAAAGCATATCAGCAACGTATGTGCAGGAGCTACAACCACAAGGTCATTCCCAAAATTATTAAAGTTGGTGACCTAGTACTCAAAGAAAATCCTAGGAATCAGCAAGATCGGGAAAAGAAAGGGAAATTTGAACCCAATTGGTTAGGTCCCTATGTCATCATATCAGCCTATGGATCAAGCGCCTATCAGCTAACAACTTTAGAAAGAGATGTGCTTGACTAACCAACTAACAACATTCATCTGAAGAAATATTACACTTGAGTAATCTAATGCACGGAAAAGTAAAAAAATCAAAAAATCAAGCAAAAGGTAAATAAAAAGGTACAATGAAAGCAATTGGTGAAAACCTGGCAATAGGCGCTATTGTGAGAGGACAACTCCTCTATATCTATCCATACCATTATCTCCATAGTAAAACACTATCAGCCATCGCCCGCCATTTTTAGCACAATATCCATCTAGCCATACTTAGCATAGTCACTATCCTGGTTTATCCACATATCCTTTCACCCCATCTCACCATGGTTTGGTAATCATTGTACATATCCACATTAGGAAGTACACTTAACTAGGGGTAGTAATCAAAGCTTGCAACACGTTCGAAACATCAAAACTTGCCACAAACTTAGAACTTCATATCCAGCAATACAAAACTCATACAATCACAAATCAAAACATTGATCACTTAACAGGATTCACAAAATATGATGGATGATTTTTTGAAATATCAAATGTTGCATCTTGCGTAAAGTTTTGACTATTTTTGCACTTTAACCTTTTGAATTGTTGGATCCTCTAAATTTTCTCCACAATGCTTCAAAGCTAGAGAACGTCATAGGGACTCCAATATTTTCTTAGTTTTCTATCTATGAGGTGATCATCTGTACTATGTAAATACTTGTCTTGAGACGTGATTCATAGCATATCACTGGAGACATGATTCCACTTTACGCATAGAAATGATTTAATCTTGTCTGTTTTTACGCAATCCGCACTCAAGTCGTCCTGGTTCAATTATACCTTGACGCTTGTGCTATCTTGCAAAATAAAAAATCATGTAAATTTTTCTCAGGTCATTATGGTTCAATTATACCATTATGCTTGTATAAATTTTCAACATATCCCAAAAAAATCAATGCTCAATGATGATACACAAAAAGAAAGAAAGCAACATGTGGCTATATAAGGATGACAAATACAGAATGAGGATGCTCAAAAATAATCAATTAGTTGCATATCATTTTACAATTAGTTGCATATCATTTTACAATTCATTGAATATCATTTTACAATTCGTTGCATATCATATCATGCATCTCATTTTCAAGATACATCTCACAACATATCATATCATACATCTCATTTTCAAGATACATCTCACAGCATATCATATCATACATCTCATTTTCAAGATAAATCTCATAGCATATCATATCATGCATCTCATTTTCAAGATACATCTCATAGCATATCATATCATACATCTCATTTTCAAGATACATCTTAAAAATCATGCATTATCACATCATATTAATCCAATATCGCATCACATACATCTATTTAAGCATTGCATCATCATAGAATAAACACAAGCATATAGAACACATCATCCATAACACATCACATGAAGATCAAAGAAAATAGCGTCATATATATATCTCGGCAAATGATCAATATACAAAATATGTCATATATGTGCCAAGTACAATACAATGATCAAAATACGATGGAGACAACGTCTCTCACGTATGACTATCTCCTGAGGGAGACGATCTCGTTGAAGATGTCCCAGCACCTAGATCTCCAGGTGGATCCTGTCTAGGAGGCCCTATCACGCCTCTGCTCTCCATCCTCGACCCAGTCTCTCAAGATCAACTAGATCTCGACTGTGTAAAACTCTGCAATCGATGCTCCCTGGGCACCACATCCTCATAATGTCTCCTGTAATACTCCACCTCCTTGGCTCTCAAAGCGAGCTCTCTCAAGGTGTCTCTCATCAGGCCACCTGTTGCCGCTCTCTCCAACCTCTGCTCGAGCCTCGGCTCGACCCAACCGCTCCAAGGAAGTATCCCACTCTATGGTCAGTTGTGTCATCTGGCGTTGATGCACCAGCATCTATGTCTGCAACTACTGCATGGACAACTACAGCGATCTAATCTGTGCATCCTCCGCATGTGTCAGAATCCGCATCTACAAGGGTACCTATGAAGGAGTACCCCTTGTCCCTCTCACTATCCTCGGTGTTGGTGGAGGTAAAACATCTAACCTCCTCCTCTAGGCTGGTCGTCTGAAATCATCATACCCTCCCACCACCGCTAACACCTCGCCAACCCACTCCTCCTCTCCAACTCTGATATCCAAACCTCCTCTCCCCCTATCCATTGCCACCTGTCACCCTACTCTCTCACCATGTATCCCTCTGGCACCACCATCTCCACCTCTCTCTCCTCTCCTCCCTCGATCAAGTCTCCCTCGATCCAATCTCCTCCTCTCCCCTCGCTGCCCTCGGCCACCTCCTCTACCATCTCCTCCTCCTCCATCCCCCCCCCCTCATCTACCTCCTCATCATCATCAAAAGTTGGAATCATCCTAGCTAGATCAGATATCCTAGCCACCGTACGCACTGCAAAGAGTGTTGCAAACTCGTCACTCATCCCTGCATCCATGATCTCAGGGGCATACTCCTAAATCTAGCCAACTACATGAAAGAACTCCTCCACTATCGCCCCGCTGTCAATCGTTGGTCCCCAATCCAGAATATCCTGTCTCCGTCGAGCATAAAAACATGCTCCCTGTGGCATCCCCTACTGTCAACCATACTGCCACAGCACCCAGCTATGCAAAAACCTCTCAATCACAAAGGGCATCCGCCCTATCAAATATTTGGTTATGAAGACATAGGGCATCTCCATCCCATCCTCAACCCATACCTCACAACCTATATATGGTCGCTAGACGACCATATCAATATCATCCAGCACTCTCCTCCAATGCTCTAGTTTGCCCAACTTATGATGGACAACTATCCCTCTGTACCCATATGCGTATGTGCATCCAACAGGCCTATCTCTATCTACCAATGGCCTAGCTACGAGGATATGCTCCCATGCCCATACCTATAGCAGTGTCACTCCAGCTGATAGACTGTCATAACCTAAATACACTACCTCATGCAAATCCCTATATAAGTGGGCCAGCATAGCCGACCCCCATGCAAATCGACGACCCTGCATCACCATGTCCTCTAGCATCAATCCCCATTCCACTGACAGTCCCTTCGACCTACGGTTGGGACATAAGAAACCACCTATAAAGCCTCCCAAAACTGATGGTAGAGGCGCGTAATCCAAATCCAAAAACTCCTACCAGGGGATCTCATACCCACAAATAGTGTCATCCTAAAAAATTTGATGGAGTGCCTCAATCCCACCCTCCTCCGTCTGCTCGTAGGGTAGTAATGCACCTACTATAGGAATCCACAGAATCCGGTAGCAATCCTCAGGTGTCACTGTAATCTCGCCTGTCACCAAATGAAAGGTGTTTGTATCACTATGCCACCTCTCTGCCAATGCTATCAATAAACCTCGGTTTACAATAAATCGAGGCATATCTAACAAAGAGGTCAAACCACACCTCTCAATAATGTTGTTGTCAGCCTATGTCAATCATGGTATCAAGGACCACAGTCTCGAAAATTGCTCACGCGACTGTACCACTCCAAGACGCTCCTGTCAAAAAGCAACGCAAGTCCAATATTAGCTCGCTCATCAACACATAGATATCAAAATCAAATTCATCTCAAAAACTTGAAAACTTTGAACAAATCTAAATCAAGTTCCACATCATATCAATCCATCAAAACATATCTTGTAACACAACTCAAGTTTCACATACATATCAACTTGTAACACAACTCAAGTTTCACATTCATATCAACTTGTAACACAACTCAAGTTTCATATCAACTTGTAACACAACTCAAGTTCCACAATCCATATCAACTTGTAACACAACTCAAGCTTCACAATTCATATCAAACACATTCATATAAAAAAATTGAAAACTTTGAACAAATTTAAATCAAGTTCCACATCATATCAAAATCACATCAAATCTATATCAACTTGAAACATCGCAAATCAAATCAAGTTATCTCAAAACTCATATTGAACACACTTATCACTTATCACACCAATGGTAGCAGACATGAAGACTAGCAAAACGCACTTATCCCGGTAGAACTGGCATCACCCTACCCATTTTCTTCATTCCCAGTGTTGTTCACCAAAAGTGATAACCCAAGACACCTGCAAATCTATCTATGAGATAGCCAATCTCAATCAATGAAACATCTCAGGGCTTGGACAACATAACATAGGATCCTAATGATCCTCTTGCACTTCAAGTTCTGCTAGACCTAGGGGGGACACCCTTTTGATGCATTGAATACAACAATCACAAACATAAGACTGCATCAACAATGAGCAGACAAACCATTCCACAAGCTCACCAAATTAGGAACACACTACAGATTGGCTAGATCTGTATAAATCATAAATGAAAACAGACCTTGGAATGAGAAGAACACACCCCTAAACATAAAGGGAAATAGATTTATCTTTTAAATTGTTTGATCTGAAAGACATCCCCAAACTTGTAAGATCAGTGCCTTATCCAAGGGAAACAGAGGCACACATCAAACTATAAATGAAACCTTATACTGCAAATCCATCTTCATTATTAAATATTCATACATTTAATGCCTTGCATAAATGCATTACTCAGCTCACTCACAGAAAATATCAAATCCAGACACTATATTCCATTATTCATGATTTACTACAGAATTTAAATTCTTCCTTGAAGAATCCCTGCAAACAATCACAATTACCTCCTTGAGATAACAAATCTCATCCTCCTTGAGGATCTGATCTGAATATAATGAAAATACAAATCCAGAGACAACTTCTGTGTGAATTTGTGCATGCCTTACATACACAAGAACCTGCAGCTAAGAACACCTATAGCAAAGAATCGAACTCCATTACTGAAAGGATAACCCTTCTCTGTACAATCTGGAAGAATACTCAGAATTGGAAGCCATGAAAAAATGGATTCATTCTCCAAATTTTTGGAACCCTTACAACTGAGAAGAATTGGGAATAAAAGGGAGAGGGAACCAAATCAAATCTGCAACTGAATTGCCAAGTGTCTCCTCTCTAACTAAATTTCAATCTCGACCAAACTACTTCCAAAATATCTGATCTTCACCAAAATTAACTTCATAATTAGATTCCTCCTTCCGAGAGCTTTCCGAAAATATATAACACTTCATACTTTGGCCAAAAATTGAGCCCTGGGCAAATTAATTCCCCAATGTACACAATCATTTAAATTTTTGAATTATATAATATAGTTTAAACTATATAATAAACATGATTTTAATTTTGATTTTTGGTTCTGATTATGCTCTGACGCGTTGCCATGTGGCAACCTCCAATTGGTTGATGGGGTCTACTAGGTGCCACCTGGGATGACACCTCATCACTGCCACGTCATCTGCTTTGTCACTGCCACTTGCCCGCCATGTATACACCACCTCAATGCCACATCATTGCCACCTCACCGGGACCCGCCTGCTGGACCGCTGACTATACCCGCCACCTGGCTTTTGCAACTTCGTGGGGTGTAACTCGCGTGCATCTTCCTTTCGCGAAATAGCGCACACCGTTGATCCATCTCGAACTTGCTCACTCATTAAGCCGACCTTCCTCTACAAAATTTTGCATGTCTGCCTCGGGAAGTGTGCTTGCATGGGGTCCACCTATTCGTCACTCAGTCATCTCCTCTATCACCTCAAGAAGCGTGCTCACACATGGGCCCACCTTGGGCACCCATAGGCCCCATCCGTCAAAAGCCTTTATGGCTTAGACATATTACTATAGTAAGGATTTGCTTATAAACATTAAAATATCCCACTTCCCAGCGAATGTGGGATATTATGTTTTGCCTGTAGCTGCACTTTGAAGTTGTCTCCCTGGTTTTTAATGGTGTCTACTTGCTCACTTGCCACATTTGAGGGAAGGAGGACTGCTGAAGGATGCCAACGTGCCACGGTTTAACAGAGAGGGAGGACGTTGAGGATTAATTCCTTGCCATTTTCCACGTCCCTCCCCAATCTTCTATGCCTTCTTCAAAGCACCACTCCCAGCAATCATTATGGTGTTTTCTTTATAGTTTTTGATCTGCACCCCCCCCTTTCTTCACCACGTGAACAACAAAATCTTCTACAAACTACTTTTGCCACCATGTGAGCCTGGAGGATTATGCCACGTGAGGGAGGGAACTACTGCTGCAATTACCATTTTGTTGAATGGTTTCTATGACCTGTGTCACATGATCTTAAAATTCTTCTGGAACTCCTTTACCAATCCTCACGTGGACTGCTGGGAGGGTTGATTTCATCTTGTTTTGAAATATTTTCCATGGCCTCCTTTATGCCACGCACAGCTTGGAAATCTGCTCCAATACACTCCTTCGAAGAGGTGAAATCTTTTCCCACTGGGAATGAATTCCATCATAAAAAATAGTTTTTAATGAATTCAATCTACAAAGAGCTCCCTTTGTAATGATTCTTTTGTCAAATGGATGCTTCATGTTTAGTCCATTAAAATGAATTGTGCCTTAAAAGTCGTTGGTCTGCTGGAAGATAATATGGCTGGGAACGTTGGCACTAGACCTGCCAATTGCAAATCTAGAAAATGACTGTAAATTGTATTTGATGGGGTTTCAATGTCCTTTCAACATACTCCAATTCCATTTCCACGCAGGAAGAAGGAAATAGCGGTGGCTGCCATAAACATTTCCTTGTAATTTATCAAATTCCCTCATCAATGCCACACCAAAATGGGGAAATTTGGTTTACCCTTTTATATTGGCCACTTACCAGGAAAAGGAAATGGCACCAGACATGTACATTTGTTGTTGATTTCCATTGCTAAAAGTATTTAAATTGTTGAAGGCTTTAAATGCTTTGCTTTCTTAGCCATGCCACGTGAGAGAGAATTGGCTGGGCATTTGCTTGGAAATTTCTGAGTTTTAAATTCAAAGAGGCTGCTGGTTAAACATCACTCTTACACCAATTCCATTTCTAATGTCTCTATGCTACACTCCGCTCGACCACGTGAGAGGGGATTCATTAATTGTTGGTATTTTAAACACCCACCAAACTTCATGTGAGAGGAGAAGGGTGTTGGCTGGGCCTTAAGCCTGCTGGTTGCTTTGGCTTGGGTTTTATTTTAATTCATTTAACCATTTTTCCACATGGAGATAGGGGTCACTCCTGCTACTATCATTTGTTTGCATATATTCCCTTTCTAACCCAAAATAGTGGATCCCCAAATCGCTCTCATTCAAAATTACAATAAAATATCTGATTGCTCATCTTGAATGAGCCTCCAGCAGCATCCTTGATATTAAAACCCTCTAATTTGCCATATTCAAATGTACATTTGGTGTTGGAGTCTCTCTTCTCTCTCACCATCCAACTAGCTAATTGAAATCGAGCCAATATGGATACACATATATTGCCAAGAAAAAAAAAACATTTCACCATTAAAATTAAAGCACAGGCATGAGCCAAATCGGGCCCCAAAGTGGGTCCGACTAAAAAGAATTTTGTTTTCAAGCTACTGGCCTCTGGAATATCTTATCAGACCTCAAACATACCTCTGGAAATGATCAACATCGCTTTTGGATCATTAATCCGCATTTTACAACCTTCAGGCAATTACGCCACAATTTTCGCATTTAATCGCAAAGACGTAATTTTCAAACCTGTCAAAACATCTTGCTGGAGCTCGCCATCTGACAGACATGTACTTTGATATACAAGGATGACTTCTACCAAACTTTTTCTCAAGACGAGTCCCGAACGAAGAGATAATAATTTCTGAAAATGCCCAACTGGCTTTGTCGACACTGCGGACCTGATGAAGTCAATGTCCTAGCAACACATGATGCCTTTCTCAAAAATATCAAACGACCTCCGTAGGTCCTCAAATTCAGAACATAGGTACCTTAAAGTACATATTAAATATTTGAATTCTTAGTTCGATCACTAGACTGACAGGATGCAAATGGCGTGCACAATAAAATGGCTACATTAACTGATACAACACTGGAGGTACGAATAACTACATTTGATGGCAAAATGAGTTCTTTTGAAAAATGATCAAACGGATTGGTAAAAGCTTGAAATTTGAAACATAGCTCAACATTTATACCAGCATTATCCCGGAACAAACATTATGGCATGACGCTTACTGAGGCAACTTTTACACTTGTGCGAAACAGGGCTCCGACTAGCTGTCGAAACAAGGACTAGTCAAACCACACAAACTGCAAACAGATTCGGCTTTGAAAACTGAGCAAATGGATTCATTAAGACTTGAAAATTTGTGAGCTCACTCACATTTATGCATAGAATTTAATCCACTTTAAATTTCTTCATGAAAATCAATAGGGAAAAAGATGTAATCACTCAAAGTAGGCTACTCAATAAAATCTGCATTTGTGCCTAAAATGCACTTCCAGCTCATCCCTCAAAATGGGTACCTCATAAGCTTATCCAAATTGGATTCTGAAAGTTGTACATCACTGAATAGGCCAAATGAAAGGTGTGGGACATGAATCCCAAGCCTTACCCTCTGAAAATCAACTGGCTCCATTTTACCCCCTTGCTAACTAGGCCATTCAAACTGACTTATTTAAAGATGCTCGAAGATGAAAAGCAAAAATCTGAAATAGGCCTACAAACTTTGACTCAATTTTAATCAGTCCCAACACCCAAATCCCACTATACCAAAATTTTTCCTATATGCGCTAAAATATCTTATCTAAGCGCTAAGCTGCTTCTCATGCGCTAAACTATTTTCTCAACGCGCTACCCAATAAGCCCTAGGTGCTAGCATAAACCTACGCACTACCCTTTTCTTCCAAAGCGCTACCTAACTCACCCTATGCGCTAAACCTACCCCATGTGCTATTCTATCTTCTCTATGCACTACGCACTTAACCCTATGCGCTAGGTCACACCTACGTGCTATCTAGACCTACCCATGCGACCCCCTAGAAGCCCTATGCACTAGATATTTTTTATGCGCTACCCGTTTTACCCAACGCATTACCCTGTGCCCCCGATGCGCTAACCTAATCCTATGCGCTACCCTTACCTAACGATGCACTAGCCTAAACTTTTCAAATGCTACCCTCAATGGTTAAAACCTACGCGCTACGAAATTTTTCGTATGCTCTACCCTTTCGACCTGAAGTGCTAAAACGTAAAAATCCGCATAAAAAATTCAAAAAAATGACCAAAAACGACAAAATCAAAAATCAAATAGGGGTCAAAAAGGTTGACTTACCGGTGGTCCATACGCGGTAGGCCTCCGATACCTCCTAACGCACTCGAATCGATGAGAAGAATATGGAATCGACATGTTGACTTCTCTCCAAGTGTCACTTTCTCCAAAGTCAACAAGCACAAATGAGACAAAAGAAATCACTTTTTCTCTTTATATAGGGTAAATCAAAATTAGGGTTACATGGAGGAACGCGAAAATCGCTCGTGGTGTCTCATGCCAACCTACCCAACATCATTATTGGGAGATGAATCAATTTTCGCATTCAACATAGACCAAAATTTACAATGCTATCAAAATTATCCAACTCAAATCAATTTTTCAAATTTTTTTGATTCATCTCCCGAGGGGGCATTATCAACATCACTTATCAAATCTAGGGCACAACATAAAAATTGATCACAAACAAATCATAACGACACATCATTTTCTTTGAATCAACATGTGCACACACGTCACTTCAAAGAGGGGCAAAATATAGACGTATAAAAATGACCATATTCCTAAATGAATATTTTATGTTCATTCCTCTATTTAATTAAATCCAATTTAATTAAATCACTCACATTCCTCTATTTAATTAAGTAAATTATTCAATTTATTTAGTTAAATTCACTAGACCCCTTTTTGCATCATTTAATTGAATAAATCATTTTATTTAATTAAAACCCTTCTCTCTACTTTTTAATTAAATTCACATTTAATTAAATAGTTTGCCCCAATTAAATAAATCTAATTTATTTAAAATCCCCAACTTGCAACCCAATTGAAATAAATTAATTTTATTTTAATTAAATTCTATTTTCTCCACCCACTTGCAAAATCCTACATCTCCCACTTGCATCCTAAACCCTATTCCTAATTTCTTCTAGAATCTATCTAATCCTAATCAATTAGCCCAAACCCATTCATTATCCCCTTTCCCTAAATTTGAGGAGGTCACTTCTCAAATTTGGAGTAAAGTCTTCAAAAGGCATTAAAGCCTTTATCCATTCAACAAGCTAACTTGTTGAATACCCCCAGATTTGGAAGGACTCTTACAAATTTGTCCCCAAAGTCTTCAAACCATTAATGGTTAACTAACCCTTAGTGGCATGGTTAGAGACTTTTTGCCTAACTTAACCTCCATCTAACCCAAGGGTCTCATCAAGCATTTATTGCTTTGACCATAGTTATTCCTTTAACCTTTGCACAAGAGTTTACCCTTTGGATAAAAGCTTTATCCAATGAATAACCCTAACCTAACCTTAACCCTTACCCCCTAGGGTAACCATGAGGTCTTCTCAAGCATTTAATGCTTCTTACGTCTCCTCTCAACCAGCCTTATGTTGACAATTGTCACCATTTCATTGGTGAAAATTGAAAACATGGATTGACAACTTTCAATCTTGACCCTTGATTAACTCTTTCAATCCTGGCCATCCATTGCCCTATTTTTGCTATAAATAGAGCTCTCCTTCCTCCATTTTGAAGATCCATGAATCCAGGAATCTAAGAAATCTATTATCTAAAATCCATGCAAGCTTTAGTATCTCATTTATGCTCAATTTTAGCACATCTAGTCTCTCTTTGCAAAAGGAATTAATCTAATAAACATTTTAGACTACTTCCTTTATCATAGCTTAAATCATATAACTAGTATATCATGTTAGGATAGTATTACTACTAATCTTGTCATCTTATAATCTAGTTTATCGCATTTTTAGGATCATGCATAGATAGGATGCATTCTCATGTTAAAATCAATCAAAAGCATCCCTCATTCTTGCATTTGTCATCCCTAAGCCACTTTGCTCGGTGATCTGAGAACAAAGGCATTGGCTTGATGGACCTTGTGAGATAGAGAACTATGGAACCATCCTTGGGAAGTTGAGTCATTCTTCATGACTCCATAACTTGCACGAAGAAGTCCTGTGGGTGTGTGGACAAGCCTCTTGGAGCTTCATTTTTCACATTTTAAGCTTTATAGCTCTGCTTTTCTCACATACAATAGGGTTATGTGGTTTTGTTGTATCTGAATGATGTGAATGGATGTCGATTTGGATATCTATGAAGCGTGTGGACTTCAAGCTGCATAAATGCTCAAGTTAGGCAGTTTGTGGGCTGCTATGTAAATGTGTACAACTTTTGTGATGTTTTGGTTGAGACTTCATCTTGCTGAACATACTCCAGGAAGCATTTGATACTTGGGGATGATTTGTGGCATTCGGTATTGTGGACATTATGAGTTATATTGTACCTTTTTGGCATATTAGGGATATAAGCTCCACAACCTTTCTATGTATTACTGAGCAAGGATCAGAGTTTTTCTTTCTGGTTCATTTCTCCGGGAGCTCTTTGAATCAACTTTTTTAAAGAAATATATAAATAAAATATATTAAGTGGCACTGTCACCTTTTTATAAAAAAAAACAATGAAAAATCATTTATTCCTATTTTTAAAAAATTAAATTAATATTTTTTTATAATAATGTTATTAAATGATATATAAATATTATAGATCATAATATGATATTATTTAAGTAAAATAGTGGGATATTAAGGGGTGACCCATGCAATGTAGTAGTTAAAACACTTTGTTGGTGAAACCGCCACCAAGGTTCAAATCTTTGTTGGGTAGCTATGCTCACACGTTTTGTACTTTTGTTGGGTTGGTGGACTCATGGATTTAAACTACAATAGTGTTCGACACCTTAAAAGTGCCCCTTATCGATTAAAAAAAATAGTGGGAAATTAAATTATTATATTATTTTATATTATTAATGTTACATTGAGACGTAACTATGTAGTAGCACCACACTTTCTTATTTGTGTCATAAGAAAAGAAAAGATAAAAAATAGGTAGTTTCCAAGTTTCTAATTTTTTCAGTTTTAAAAGATATGTTTCTATTTAACTACACATGTTAGGTCATTGTTGAACTTGTTTCTTTCAAAATACAACATAAGGATTTATTTTCTTAAGAAAAATAGGGTAGCCATTATTCTATGAAGTTTCATTTTTAAAAATTGGCAAATCAATTGGTAAAGTGGGGCTCTAAGCACAATTTAACAACATAAGAAGAGTATCATATGTTTGTTTTGTTTATTATTTTCTTTTATTTTCATTCATTATGGGTGGGGATGAGACAAAGGGAGATAACATCTGAGAGGCCCAACAAAGCTCTGACTTTCATGAATATATTTATATGAATACTGCTATTATCTTTTTTATTGTAATTACAGGTTACAAGTTTAATAAAAATGTGTTAGATTCGCCTTTGAAAGTGATAGAAATATTGAGAAGATAGTTTCTATCCTTAGATCTTTTATTATCTTTCAAAATTACATTTTTTTATGATCTTTGATAAAGAAGGTAATTCAAACATGTTTTAATTTAATTGCATAAAACACCATTGATTCTTCTATGTTGCATATAGTCATATGTATTATAGTATATCTTGCAGCTTAGGTTCCTGAGGAAGGAGGTAAACTTCATTTGATTTTAATTTGTCCTATATATTATCCTTTGAATTAAGGTTGTAGGTTTGCAATGCAATCTAGACAAGGATAAATTTTATTGATTGAATTAATCTTTAATCAAGTCTTTGTCTATTTATAGTTGTAAAAAAGATCACCTTCTTAGAAAAAACTCTAATTTTTTATCATGTCTTATTTTATGCATGATTATGGAAAGATTGAGGAACTTGGATGGCAATTATAATTTTGCAGATGTAATTGGTAATAATTTTGATTTTGTAGATATAACTAATGATAATATTGATTTTGTAAATGTAATTGATAGTGATCACTTTCATCTTCAATCAACAAACATATCAATATCTAGACAACAAAGAATACAACTTTTTGCACAAGTTAAACATAAGAAACATACAATTTTTTTGGTAAATTTATACTAAAATATCAATCCAATGCTTTTATTAAAAAATTTCATTGATTCGGGATAAGAATGGCACTAACTACTGAAGATTTTAATCTACACCAGGTGCAATATGGAAGAAGTAGCGTGGAGCATGGCAGTGGGCGCAGAGCGACGTGCAGAGGAGCAGGTAACTGGGCTCGCAAGGCTGAGGAGGCATTTCCTTTGGAGGGCATTTGAAATAAGGCTGCAAAGGAAAAGTGGACGGCTTCAAATCCAGAGAGGTCACAACTTTCAGCCCCATCTAATGGCGAAATCCAAGTTGATCTGAACCCAAATCAGCTGCACCAAGCAACACATGTGGCCTAGTGGGTTTTTGAGGGGGGTAGATGGGTCAACAACTGCCTTCCCTACTATCAAAACCAACAATGCGGGGATCTATAGATGGGTAGAGAACAAAACATAGGGCATATGCAACGGTCGACTAAGAGATTGAGACCTCCATGGACTAGACAAAGGGTGAATACATAACACAATTTCAGGAGAGAGTGTCTTCCCCCTACGACAAGTGTTGCAGAGCATCTCCAAAGGCATGGGTTCATGAAAGGTAGGAGTGGATGGTTCAGGCAAACAAAAATACCTAAAGTAGACTAGGTTGACAATTGGAGATTCGGGAATCCAATGCCCCCTCCCTGAACCGACAAAGAATGGAAGAGGAAAGTGAGTTTCAAAGAGGATGATGAAAATTCACGAAAACCTATTGGACCATAAGATCAGGTAATTGAAACACCCCTCGCTACAATCTATTTGGAAGATGATTAAATTAGAAAGATTAGGGATAGTCTTCGGAGTAAAGGGTTGTTTGTAAAATGGAGAGGTAGACATTGGGGTAGAGGAAATTTTGCAAATTGGTGTAGGGATCAATGGGGTGATGGAATTAGGATCAATTTTCTCCCAAATAACTACTACCTGGTTGATTTTCTGGATAAAAATGATCAATGGAAAGACCTAAACAGTGGTCCATACATTTTGGATGGTATTGGAGTCCATTTGATTGAATGGAATCCCAAATTTAGCCCTAGGACCCATACCCTTCCTGACAATCTAACATGGGTAAGGCTATACAACATTCCAACAAAATATTGGAATATAGAGATGCTAAAAGAAATTATTAAAATCCTTGGAAGCTTCATCTCAGCAGATGATATCCTCGAAGATAGGATCTGGGGAAGCTTTGTCAGATTATGTGTTAATGTCCATCTGATCTCAACCATTCCAAACAAAGTCAGGATATTGGGTGTTGGGAAGCTTTAGACTCAGGGATTGATAGAGAGGATCAAATATTTATATGCCCCAAATGCTTCTCTAGAGAGCATATTGGTCTAGAATGTGAACTCATTGCAAGAGTCTCTAAATCATATGCATGTACCCAAATTAAGGATTTGAACATTCTGGGGAACATTGTCAAACCAAGCGTAGCTGGCCAAGTCAAGGATCCTCTCATTCAGGAATTTTAGATTGGATGAATGAAGACAAGGGCTCTATAGGGTCATAGAGGGGGTTGTCAATAGATGAAATTATGGGAGCCCCTGTTGTTACACCTAACCCCATCTTTGTACCATACTTGGAACCACTAGGCCAGAATGACTCAAAGCGGGTTAATTCAGAAGCAAGATTGGGAGGTAGTGCAAAAGACCTATAATTATTGCTAATAGAAGATAAAACTTTACAATATGAGATAGAAATACAGATGAAAGATCTCCCAGTGTCACAAGGGGATGGTCTAGTTTCAATTACTATAGAGGAGTCAGAAGAAGAAGCCTCCATTGTGGAACCATTTGTAATCGATGCAGGAGATGCAGGGGGCAGCTCAAATCCATTCAAGAATACACACCCCAAAGGTCCAGGAGGATTAGAAGATCTTTGTAGATCATAATGGAGATAGAGTCATGGAAAATTTGGACCCTTAGTTGGAAGCCATTGGGGAAGAAGCCAAATCTGAATGGGAAGAAGAGGACAAAATTGAGGTTAAGGAATTAGGAGACTGCAACACAAAGGGGTTTGAGGTTACTGTCTCCAAAATCCATAAACCCAACATAAAACCTAAGAGAAGGAGAGGGTGCAAATCTAATAAAATTATGCTGGAAATAGTAGCAAAGGCTATAGGGCAAACCAAACTTTCAACAGGGAAGGGTGCTCCCCTTCCCCAGGGGCAATGAGGATCACAACCTAGAATGTCAAAGGCTTAAATGCCCCTGACAAATGGTGCTTGATTAAGCACCAAATAAATGAGGCAAAAGGCAATATATGGTTATTACAAGAAACTAAGTGGAGTAGGGTTGAAATTGATAAAAAAAAAAAAAAAAAAAAAAGATGTGGAGGCAGTAGTCTAGACAATTTGTAGAAGTTGAGGGTGCATCAAGAGGTATTGGCATCATTTGGAATCCGTTAGAAGTAAAAGGAGAAGTATTGGGTGAGGGCAAGAGTTGTAAAAATACTAAGATAACACTTGTGAGCAACAATTAAAGTTTCTTCATCATCAAAAAAACTACCTTTCAACTCAACCCGGACAAGGCCCCAGGGTCGGATGGCTTTCCTGCAACCTTATTCCAAGATTATTGGGGCATTATTGGTAAACATATTCACCTGGTTGTGGAAGAATCAAGAAGGTATATGACAATGATGGGAGCAATTAACCACACATTTCTAGCTCTAATCCCAAAGAAGAGTTTCCCTCAAGATATAGGAGACTTTAGACTAATTGCCTTATACAATACAATATACAAGATAGTCACTAAGATTATTGCAAATAGGTTGAAACTGATCCTCAATCACATCATATCTGATGAGCAAAGTGGGTTCACCCCTAGGAGATAAATTGTGGAAGGTATCATAACAACCCATGAAGCCCTGCACTCTACTAGAAAAACCAGGAATGCATGTATGATTTTGAAGCTGGACATCCTGAAAGCCTATGATCTGGTGGATAGATAGTTCTTGTTCGAAGTATTGGAAAAATTTGGCTTCAAAAGCTATTGGATTAAGTGGATTAAGAGTTTTCCGTCTACTCCCAAATTCTTTGTATTAATCAATGGGTTTGCCCATGGTTTCTTCTCCTCTACACTTGAGGTATTCAGCAAGGGGACCCAATTTTCTCTTTTCTATTCATCATTATGGTGGAGGCTCTCAAAATATCCATCAACAAACTCTATCAAGATGGGTGTTGGCTAAGGGTAAATGTGGCAAATGGAGTTGAGCATACCACCTATATACACATAAATATGTCCACTTAATTAAATGAATATTTAGTATTTATTTGATTATTTAACCATCAATCAACAATTAATTAAATTGATATTTAATTAATTCATCTTAAACCTTTTCCTCTATTAATTAAATAAATTAATTCATTAAACCACATTCTAACAATTAATTAAATGAATAAAGCATATTTGTTTAATTTAACCCCCTTTCCTCATTTAAATAAATAATAAATATTTTTTTAAATCTCTAAACTCCCCCCCCCCCACTTGCATTCTTTTACAAATGCAAGTTGCACAATTTTAGTTGAAATAAATGATTTTTATTTTAATTAAAATCCTATTTTCTCTCACCCACCAAACCCACTTGCATCCTAAACCCCTTCTAGATTCTTTTAATCTATTCCAAATTAGCCTAATCCCCCTCCCTAATTATTGTCACATTCCTAAGCAAAGAGAAGTCACTTCTCAAAGCCTCCAAAATCTTTCAAATGCATTAAAGGCTTTTTATCCTCCGACAAGTTAACCCCCAAAGTCTTCCAAACCATTTATGGCTCTTACATAACCATTAATGGTTAAACTCAACTCACCCACATGGTTAGAGGATTTCCTTCTAGCTCAACCCTCATTTAACTCATGGGTCTCTTCAAGCATTCATTGCTTTGACCATGGTTATCCCAACTAACTCTTGCACAAGAGTTTATCCATTGGATAAAGGCATTATTCATTGGATAAAATATTTATTCACTAACTCTGTTAGGTCCTGGAGACAACTGAGAGGGGGGGGTGAATCAGTTGTCAAATAAATTTAAACCAAAAACAACTTAACCAACTTAATTATTGTAGCGTCCTAAAATTGTGACACTTGCAATTTTGACTGCATTTGGGTCTTCACGATGGCGACGCAATGTTGAACCTGAATGGAGACCCCGAAACCTGTTTATAACACCAAAAACTGCATTTTTCTGCACCCTGGCTTGATCCCTCCTTGCACCCTGCTGTCCCAGGAGGTGGGACCATGGTGCCTAGCGCCCTGGTCCTTCAGGACTAGGGCGCCTAGCACCCTGGTCCCCCAGGACCATGGCGCCCAGCGCCCTGGTCCCTGGCCCTATTTTGGGCCCGGTCTCTTTTGGGCATCGAGTCTTTAAGTTTGCAATTCAGGAAATAATGTTTCTTGGTCGGCCTAAGGTCGGGAAAATCAGTCTATCAGCCCTTATTGACAAGTATATAAACTACATTTCCCCTCCCATTTGAGGAGGTAAGAAAAGAGAAAAACATATGCGAGCAAGAGGCAGAAGCGATATTCAAACATTCAAACATTCAAGCATTCAAGCATTCCTTCAAGCAATTGAGCATTCTAAGTCTCCATTCAAGGCTAGGTGTTGCATTCAAGACAAGGATTCAACCATTGAAGAGGAGATCACATACAACATACAACATACTACACACATTTCACCTTCGCATGTAAGAATACAAACATTCTTACAACAAGGTATCAGTACTTGTTTACATTACAAACATTTACATTTACAGCATTCTCATTTCTTGGTTAATTCCAAAATTGGGGTTTGACCTAAAGGCAAACCCCTCATCCCTAACCCCCCAATCGTCCTCTCTTTTTTGTGTGTAGGTTGCAGGTACGCGGCTGTAATTGAAGATCTGGAATTCTTGTGCAGAGACGAACAGATCCCCCTTCGTTTCACGGATTTTTCGGAGGACCGTGTGCACGTCGGGCGCCATTGTCCCGTCAACTTTCACTCAAATTTGTAGAACAGCACCGTCTCGACATTTTACTTCTAATTCCAGGTCCGTAGCTTCATCCCATAGCCCTATCTCTGTTTATAAGCGAATCTTTCCTACTTTACATGTATTCCTAGTTCAATCTTTCTATCTACATTCTTTACAAAAGAGGGTATCCTTGATGTCTCAACCCTTGAAACTCATTTAGAATCCAATCTTGCATTGTGTGGGATTGGATCTTGTGGGTTTCAACCCCTCTTTTGAATGTAAAGTCTCCCCTAAGTGAAAACCATCAACCCTAGTGACTCTCCCTTCTCTCTCCTTGGAGTTGGGGAGGGGAGAACAACTAGGGTTTGATTTTTCCGCTTTACAATTATTAATACCGGTAAACCAGTTAAGTATGTCGGTAGACAGTTATAATAGTTAATTGCTATACCAGTAAGGATTAGTGCATGAAACATAAACACAAAGTCATCCACAACACATAACACCAATATTTGTACATGGAAACCCTATAAGGGGAAAAACAATGGTGGGAAACCTTACCCACAATCAGATGATACTACTGCAGATAGTAAGTGTACATAAATGGGGTCTGCACATGCAGAAAGGCCAACAGCCTAGAGCTCACTGCTCAATCAAAAAATGGGAGTCACACTGACTATAGTTGGATGGTTAAATCCAATAAGAATGTACTGCATAAAATAGCATCTTCATATGTTGGATTCAGTACCGGTGTAATGCTGATATGCTTCTACAAAAACCTAGCTTCACCTTCAAATGATGTCTTCGTGTATACCTCTGCTTAATCTCGCATATACCTTCACATAATTCTTCTTCGCATTCCACATTCAATCTTACAAATAAGATCTTACATTTATAAAGATGTACAACTTTGTTTCTTACTCAACCAAGAAACTAGTCTGTTTCCAAGAAGGAATGCTCCGCCGATGGTGCTTTTTCTATCATCCACATCTCCTGCCCAATTTGCATCTGTGTATGCACATAATTCAAAGTTTCATCTCTAGGATACCATAATCCAAGATTTATAGTGCCTTGTAAGTACTGGAAAATCCTTTTTACTATTGATTCGTGATTTTCTCTAAGATTACTTTGAAATCTTGAAACAATACATATTGCATTCATAATATCAGGTCTGGTTTGTGTCAAATATAGTAAACCTCCTATAATAGATTTGTATCTAGTTGGATTAACAAGTGTAGATTCATCCCTTTGTGATAATTTGTCATTTGTTGTCATAGGTGTGCTTACCGGTTTAGAGTTCTCCATCCCAAATTTCTTTAGTAACTCTTTTAAGTATTTGGATTGACTCAAGAATATACCTTTATCAATCTGTGAAATCTGCAATCCTAAAAAGAATTTTATTTCTCCAATCATAGACATTTCAAATTCTTGCTGCATTTTAATAGAAAATTCCTTACATAATCCATCTTCTCCTCCAAAGATTATATCATCAACAAATACTTCTATAATCAAGATGTCATCATTAGTTACTTTATAATATAAATTATTGTCGGCATTTCCTTTAGTAAAGCCAATCTTTAAAAGATATTTATCCAATCTTGCATACCAAGCTCTTGGAGCTTGTTTTAGTCTATACAGAGCTTTTCTTAACCTGCAAAACATATCATTGTCATCTGTCAAAGAAAATCCATCATGTTGTTCAATGTATACTTCCTCTTCAAGATCTCCATTCAAAAATGCACATTTAATATCCATTTGATAAACTTTGTAGTTCTTGTGTGCTACAAAAGCCAAAAATAATCTGACTACCTCAATTCTAGCTACCGGTGCAAAGGTTTCATTGTAATCAACTCTTTCTTTCTGAGAATATCCCTTACACACTAGTCTTGCTTTATTTCTGACAACCTTACCATCTTCTTTAAGTTTGTTTCTAAATACTCATTTGGTTCCAATTACATTTTTATCTTTAGGCCGGGGAACTAATGTCCAAGTGTTGTTTTTCTCAATTTGTTCTAATTCTTCTTCCATAGCTTTAATCCAAAATTTATCTTCACATGCCTCATTAACAGATGATGGTCAATTTGAGAAATTAGACATACCTCTTCATTTGCCAATCTTCCTCTTGTCACAACTCCTTTACACTTGTTTCCAATTATCTGATCATCAGAATGATTCAGTCTTACATATCAAGGTGTCTTAGTTTGTTGTTGTTCTTCAATTATTGTGGAACCCTCAGATGATACCGGGGTAACTGGATCTTCATTCTGTACCAATGGATTTAGAGTAGGTTCATTTGTCAAAATTTTTGTTGCCGGTTCAGAGTCTATATACCTTGAAGTTCCTCTGAATTGTTCATCAATCTTTACATTTGTACTCTCAACAATTTTCTGCAATCTCTTGTTAAAACATCTATATGCTTTTCTCTTAGATGAATAACCAAGAAATATTCCTTCATCACTTCTAGGATCAAATTTGCCAATATACTCATCTCTTCTGATATAACATTTACTTCCAAAAATTCTGAAATACTTAAGAGTAGGAGTATTACCAAACCATAGTTCATGAGGGGTCTTATCGGTTTCACCTTTGATGTGAACTTTGTTAAATGTATAGACTGTTGTGCTAACTGCTTCTCTCCAATACACATGTGGTAGGTTTGCTTCTGATAACATACTTCTTGTTGCATCCAAGATAGTTATGTTTTTCCTTTCAACAACTCCATTTTGTTGTGGTGTTCGAGGTGCTAATAGCTATCTTCTGATTCCATTCACTTCACAGAATGTATTAAATTCCTCAGATATAAATTCACCTCCTTGATCTGATCTTAAACATTTGATTTTCTTACCGGTTTCATTTTCAACCAATGCTTTGAACAGTTTGAACTTTCCAAGTGCTTCTGATTTTTCTCTAAGAAAAGTAACCCAACACATTCTAGAATAGTCATCAATGATTAGCATGAAATATCTCTCACCTTGTAAGCTTTTAGTTCTAGCTGGACCAAATAAATCAATGTGAATCAAATCAAAAGCATTATTTGATTTTTCAGGAATACTTTTGAAACTATCTCTAACTTGTTTTCCAAATTGACATTCCTTACATATTGTATTCTGAGGTTTGACAATTTTAGGTAAATCTCTAACTGCCTTAGTAGTACTGATCTTTACCATGCAATCAAAGTTTACATGACAGAGTCTCTTATGCCATAACCAACTTTCATCTATATGTGCAATAAAGCATGTCTTTTCATTGTTATTCAAATAAAAGATATTACCTCTAGTATGATTACCGGTTGCAATTTCCAAACCAGTTATGTTCATGATTTTGCATTTTCCTTTTTTAAATTGTAACTGAAATCCTTTCTCAACTAATTGACCAACACTCAAAAGATTATGCTTTAATCCTTCAACATAGTAGACATTGCCAGTGTTATCCTTACCATCAAGATATATTGAACCCTTACCTTTGATTGAACAAGCTTTGTCATCTCCAAATCTCACTAAGCCTCCATTGTATTCTTGAAAGTTCAAGAATTTACCTTTGTCTCCTGTCATATGATGTGAGCATCCTGAATCAATGATCCATTCATCCTTTACTTCAACTTTAGCTACCAGGGCCTGTACTACCGATTGAGTAGTAGGTGTCGGTTGATCTTCTGTTATAGCAACAAAAACCCATACATTGTCTGCCGGATCCTCATCAAAATCATCAATCACACCTTCATCAACAATGTAACAAGATTTGTCTTTATTCTTCTTAAATCTGTATCTCTGATATTTAGGGTTAGTCTTGTATGTTCTTCTAGCTTCTTCTCTTAGTCTAGCATGTCTATCAGGGCATCTTGAAGCCATATGACCAATCTTATTGCAATTAAAACATTTAAAGGGTGATTTACCTTCATACTTACTTCCAACTAGACCTTTAGGCATTTTCCTTGCAAATGGTGCTTCAAGTTCTTCAAGTTCTTCATTTTCTTTCCTACTTTCTTCAAGTTCTCTTGCATAAAAGGCTTTCCAATCAAATTTGTCAAATGATGGAGCAGATGATGTTGATGCTTTAAAGGCCAAATCTATCTTTATAGTAGCAACATGACCAAATTCTTCAATTTCAAAAGCTGAAAGTTTCCAAATCAATGTATCCCTAGTAACTGATGTATTAGGCATTGTTCTTAACTCATTTATAGCAGTGACTTTCATTTTATATGCCGGTGGAAATCCTCTTAAAACTTTTGAAATAATTTCATCCTCACTTATGGTTCCTCCACAACATTTAATACCCAAAACAATTTCATTTACTCTTTCCATAAAAGCAGAAATCCTTTCATCTTCTTCCATTTTCAGATCTTCATACCTGACTCGGAAGCTTTCAATTTTTGCAATTTTGACTATGGAATCTCCTTCATTTAGTGTTTCCAAATGATTCCAAATAGCTTTAGCAGTAGACCTATCTGATAGTCCCATGATTTGTTGATCTGATAATGCGCTCAAAAGTGCTTCTCTTGCTTTGCAATCATTTTCCTCATCTTTTGTCAAGTTAGCTGGACTGGGCTGACATGGTACAACACCAGTATAACCATTCTTTGTAACTTCCCAGATGTCTTTTCCAATGCAATTTAGATGTGTCTCCATTCTGATCTTCCATATGCCATAGTTGGTTCCATCAAGTTTAGGACTGTCCTTCCTGAAATAATTAGTAGACATTGGATCTCCTCAAGCTATTAAACTTCTACAAAAGAGGACTGAGCTTTGATACCAATTGTTAGGTCCCGGAGACAACTGAGAGAGGGGGGGTGAATCAGTTGTCAAATAAATTTAAACTAAAAACAATTTAACCAACTTAATGCTTAATACTGGTAAACCAGTTAAGTATGTCGATAGACAATTATAATAGTTAATTGCTATACCAGTAAGGATTAGTGCATGAAACATAAACACAAAGTCATCCACAACACATAACACCAATATTTGTACGTGGAAACCCTGTAAGAGGAAAAACCATAGTGGGAAACCTTACCCATAATCAGATGATACTACTACAGATAGTAAGTGTACATAAATGGGGTCTACACATCCAGAAAGGCCAACAACCTAGAGCTCACTGCTCAATCAAAAAATGGGAGTCACACTGACTACAGTTGGATGGTTAAATCCAATAAGAATGTACTGCACAAAATAGCATCTTCATATGCTAGATTCAGTACTGGTGTAATGTTGATATGCTTCCACAAAACCCTCCTTCAATCTTTAGATGATGTCTATGTGTATAGCTCTGCTTAATCTCGCATATACCTTCACACAATCCTTTTTTGCATTCCACATTTGATCTTACAAATAAGATCTTACGTTTATACCATAACCTAAGACCAATTTTAGTAGGTCGGCTCTACAAGATATTACAATAAAAACATTTTACAAACAACATAATATCCGATGCAATAACCAATTGAACATGTCGGCTTAATGCATTTGCAACAATAATTAATCATCTCCATAGCGTGCCATGTTGATCTGGAAAAGATAAACCTACTGGTGTAACCCTAGACCTATTTGTCGGTAACAACAACTATGCAACTATGAATATACCAATGAACAAAACTTCAGGACAAGATGTCTAGATGATGTCTTTGACATTATCAAGTGTTTTCCATGCCATTCCAAGTGTTGGTGATCATTATATTTTGCTGGTGTATCAGATACCAGTAACTGTGCAATAGTTACTTGCTTGTTGGTGAATGTTGCTGGATCTCCAAAGTGCTAGTGTTTTAGTAGGTGTTGACATCAATGACAAAACCATACCAAAATACCAACAAACTCAAGCCTAACCAAACCCTCCCAAGGTAACCTTCATGTCATCTCAAGAATTTAATGCTTCTTCCCTCTCCTCTTAAGCCATCTCATGTTGACATTTGTCATCATGGGATTGGGTTGAAAGCCATCACATGGATCATAAACCCATCAATCCTGGCCCTTGCTAAGATTACTCAATCTTGACCATCCATTGCCCTATTTTCCCTATAAATAGAGCTCTCATTCTTCATTTTAAAGAATCAAAAGTCTTTATGCATCAAACTTATAGTCATTTTTAAGAGAGTATTTTAGAAGCATTAGCATTGTTATTTTACTAAAATTTACATAGACTAATTAGGTGCTTTCTCATAGTAACTTATTTACACTTACATAGGCATTTGTTCAAATTTTCATAACCATCTTGAATCTTCATAAGACATCCATGAATAGTGCAAAAAGTTGAGAGCTACAATCATGTGGGACTTGGAGAGGAGAGGAACAAGGGAGGAGCATCTATGAGCATTTTGGGGAGCATCTTGCGGGGTTTTCTTTCCCTCTTTCATTTGTGTATGCTTCTTGTTGTT
The DNA here is from genome assembly GCF_030272615.1 of Cryptomeria japonica. Taxonomy (NCBI): domain Eukaryota; kingdom Viridiplantae; phylum Streptophyta; class Pinopsida; order Cupressales; family Cupressaceae; genus Cryptomeria; species Cryptomeria japonica. Next base: position 681,743,651 of record NC_081411.1, read on the forward strand.
TGGTTTATATCTCTCTTGATGTGCATGTTAAGGTTTTTAAGTTCATTTGTCTTTCGTTTTGGTTGTCACTAACATATTAACATTTGAATTGTGCCTTGTGTCCTTTTTAGCTTGCATCATTTGGTGAACCCGACGTGAATCAAACACGCAACCTTCTGATCATTCAAATCTGACTTTTGTTTTTTATTTTCTTATAATTTTCATACATAGGTTGCGATTTAGCGCTTTTGTCTCGTGTTTTGACGCCATTGTCAGAAGAGGTTTTAGTGCTTTGGTTCAAGTTTTAGCGCTTTCGCTATAGTTTTCGCTTTAGTGAGAGTTGTAGCACTTTTGTTTATTAATTAGTATTGTTGTAATAATCTAGCACTTTTACACTCTCTATCTGTCATTTCTTTAATTTTGTCAAACATTTTAAATTAGCGATCTTGTTAATATTTTAGCATTGTTGTTATTTGTTTTGCGCTTTTGAGAGTAATTCAATGTTGTTGTCCGAAGTAGCGCTTCTGTGTCCTCACAAAGTAGTGCTTTTGTAACAAAGAGCTCAAAAATTGTAACCAGAAAATTAAACTTAGGCTTGTGGAAGACCACATCAAATCTTGGATTTTTCTAACTTGTTTACTTGCAAGTTTTTAACGATTTCTTGCAGGTTGGAGGAGTTTAATTTAGGATTTCAATTTTCGTTTTAACTTCTTTTCTAAAAGTTGGTTAAAAAGAATTCACATTTCTTCATTTTGGTAAAAAGAACCCCACATTTTAAGTTTGGTGTTTAAAACAAAATCAACTACATCTTCAGTTGGGCTTAAAAAGAATCTCATTATAAGGTAAAAAGAACAACAAATCAAACACTTTGTTTTCTTGCAAGTTAGGGAAAAACATTTCAATTTGGGCTTAAAAAGAACCAACAATCTTTCATTTTCTTGCAATGGTAAAAATCGCAATCAACCTTTTATTTGCAAGTTAAAAATAACAATCAAACTTGTCCATTTATTTGCAAAAAGTGATTTTCTTTTAAGCAAACGTGCTTTCATTTTGTTGATCAGGATTTCATTTTCCTAGTTAGAAAAGCAAATTGCTTTGAGGAATAAAAAGAACATCGTGTCTATTGAAGCAACATCTCCAAATAGAAAATAGATCATATTGCAATAAAAGGTTAAAAAGAACAAGTGCTTTTCGTGTTTGGCACGCTTGTGCAAATGTGTAGAGTGGTCCCATTTCTAACACACATTATCCTCTCCCTTGGCTCTCGTGGTCCTAGGTGCAAGAGAAAAGTGTTAGTAACACTCTAAATTTTATATTTTTAAGAGAGGCCTGCCAAGAGACACATCACTCTTGGGAACGACCTTGCACGGTAAATCCTTCAAGCCACTATAGAAATCGGGTGAGAGCGAAAGCTATATCCTTGGGTGTAGTTGTTCGTATAGTGTAACTTGTTGAAAGGACATATGGGCCCCACCACAAGTTACAAGGCTCTTAAGTGAGTCACTACAGAATGAACTTACATCCAAAGACATCAAACATTACTAGACACCTCTTATTTTAGAAGCCCACCCATTCTATTGATTGAGGATATTTGTGAAAAGTTCAGTGCAAGAGCATAGATGGTTTTTCTCCCAAGATACTCACCATACATATTTTCTTGAGTTTCACAGGGCTTTTTGAAAGGCTACTTGTAGCTTGATGAAAGTGGTGACTCCCCCATCATAGGGATCATCATCTGTTATGCTCATGTAAGACTTAGTATATCACATCCTTACTTGCCATATCAGGATGCATAAGGTATGTAGTACCAAAGTCGAAGAAATATCACGATGTGGGCTAAAAATATCGTAATTGGCCATGACCTTAGGGATAAAAATTGTTTAAGTTGTCTTCATCTTGTTTCAAACCAGTAAAAATTTGGGCTGACTTTAAGCTTTTGGGAACATAAAATACATTTATCAAAAATTTCATGATTGGGTTGATTTAGACCCACACTTATTGTGCCTTCTATTGAAAAAGGGCAAGATTATTGTGCTTGTGTGCTTGTTGTGTTTTCTTGTCAAAGGTCATAACAAATTGAAACAAAGTATCCATACAACGAATCTACATCAATATTTCAAAACAAATCTACATCCAACATTGATAAACAAATCTACCTCAACAAGTGAAACAAAATATCATTTTGTATGACCATCACTCATATCTTGAGAAAAAGAAATCTTCATCAAAAGACCAAATTGAAGAAGAGAAAACTTGGTTCAAAGGCTTTTATCAAGAAAAGGAATTTTTTCTATATCAATAGACAACTCTTTCTCTCACATAGAGTATTCTTGCATCATATGCACTTGTACCTTCAAGGCAAATCCAATGAATTTGACAAAGAGCCTTTGAGCAATAGAGATTTCACTCAATTTAGAGCTTTTGATTATCACAAGAACAAAGGGGGCAAGATCAATCCTTCTTTTTTTCCTCAAATTTGTATCACATACAACGAAACTCTAGGGGAACCACCAACCCCTATAAGAAAGGAAGAAGTAGAAACCCCCTTCATAACAGAAGAATTTTATTGAGACATATATCCTACCCATTTTCACATCCAAACATCACAAATTCACTCAACCCTCAACACAAAGAGGTTTTGTCCTTAGTCCTTTTAGATATTGCTTAAACCAAACCAACAAATTATTTTAGGGTGTCTCTACATCTAGGATCAATCATCCTAAGAGGCATTTCTACACATCTAGATAGGTTAAAACTAGTTTATGAGTGCATCCTCTCATTGCTAGGTAGCTTGGATTGTAACACATTTCAAACCTTGCTATACCTCATCGCATCCAATTTTTGAAAAACACAAAATCAATTCACAAAGAACTCTGTTGACATCCAACCTTCAGTATTAGAGATCTATCTCCCACCAAACATTTCACAAAACTTGTCTTCCATCAAACATTTTATCACAACCCCATAGTCACTTTCACAAACATCAACTTTCAAAAACCATGGCTCAAACAAGATCAAAGAGAAATCAACAACCATAAATTGAAGAGGAGGAAGAAAACCTCAACGATTTTGATGAGGCCTTTGGAGGAGGCACTAATGATGAAGAACCCAACACTCCAACTCTAGAAGATATAGAAAGAGAACAACATAATCAAAAATTCAACAGACTCTTTGATGAAATTATTAGAAACAATGCCAATGCTCATTTCTTGAAACTCGCTCAAGAGGGTGCCAAACTTCCCTCCAACTTTGATACAACACAATTACGAAACATTCGAGCAACTTAGCCATCACGATGGTGGAGGAGGTAGAGACTACTTCCACTATGACCCTAATCATCAAGGGAATCCTCCACCTCCTCCTCCTTCAGAAATAGACATGTTGAGGAAACAAGTAGAAAATCTCGCCCAACAACAGAGCAGTGGTGTGAAGACCAATCAGTTCTCACTTAACAACATTTGTCCCTATCCATTTCATAGGAACATGCTTATGCCACCTTTTCCACGAGGGTTCAAAACACCCAAATTTGAAAAATATAGAGGCAAAGGAGATCCTAGGGATCATGTGCAAGAATTTCACTTCACTTGCTTAGAGGTGGCCTATGAGGACACATATCTAATGTGCCTCTTTCCTCAAAGTTTGGGAGGCACAACCACACAATGGTTTTCACAACTACCAAGTTGCATTAGAACATTTGAAGAACTGGTCCAATAATTCATCACTCATTATGCACACAACATAGAACATGATGTCACCATGGTAGATTTGTGCAGCACAAAACAAAAACCAGGGGAGTTGTTCTCAACTTTCCTACAACAGTGGAGACAACTGTCTAGCAGACGCTCCCTTCATCTACCTAAGCAAGAATTAGTCAAAATTTTCATTTTCAACTTAAATGATGAAATGGAATTTCATTTAGACATGAAGGGTACAAAATCCTTTGAAGAAATGACCACTCAAGGGCTCAAATGTAAAAGAGACCTCATCAAAAAGGGACTTATCAAAATTTATAATGAACCCAAAGATGGTCCTCGTCCACATTATAATAGTGACAAACAAAAATTTTGGAATAAAAACAAGAACGTTGTCAATGACAGGATAGTGGATGCAAGAACAATAAAAATTGCACAACTTGTGGTTAGGTTTGCAGGACAAAATCCCCCTCCTAACAATAACACCATCAATAATCCACAAAATCAAGGTCGTAATACACATCAAGAGGAACCAAAACAAAAGCAACAAAACTACAAGCCAAAACGCACATATACACCCTTAGGGGAACCTATTGAAATGATCTTATGCCAATTGATATCCTCCAATATTGTGACCTTACCAAAAACATCCAATTATGAGCCTCGGGTCAAGCCTCCATGGTGGCGAGATCATGTACATTATGAATTTCACCAAGGAAGAGGGCATAAAACAAGCAATTGCCATCAGCTAAAAGATTTTGTTCAAGATCTTATTGATAGAGGAGAAATTAAAATTGAGGGACATGACCCAAAAAAATCCAATGATGATCACTTAATGTTCAAGAGTCCACTTCCATCACATGATCAAAGGGGTCCTTCAACCTTAGGGAGAAACATAGATACCACAACCAATTACACACAAGCTGCATACAATTATATTGTGAATCACCTTTATGATGCGGATGAACAAGTTTCAACTCTTACCATAAAAGATCAAAATCCTACATGCAACGTTGTTGCGCATTGTAGCAAGATTACTATTCGAGCGACACCACAAGGAATGACACCCCTCCCCAAACAATATAATCTTGTAGAGCAATTGGATAAGATGCCAGCCCTCATCTCCATATTAGAGATTTTATGCTTATCCCCCTCACATAAAACAATCTTGGACCAAGCTCTCCAAGAAGCGTCTGTCCCCGCCAACCTCAACATAGATCAGTTTCAAGCCATGGTTGGTAGTCTAAAGTCATCACCATGTCTAACTTTTACTGAAAGGAACAACACATCCTTACAACAACCCCATAATGCCTCCCTCCATATTGACGGATTCGTGAACCAACATAGAATCAAGTGAGTCTTGATTGACAATGGAGCTGGCTTAAACATATGCACCTTGTAGTTAGTCATAGCATTGGGTTATGCAGTAGAATCAGTAGATGTCAGCAAAAAGATAACCATTAAAGCATATGATGATGAAGAACATTCTTATAGAGGAGCTGCTATATTACCTATCAGGGTTGGGTCAGTGGTGAAGCATATAGTTTGCCAAGTTCTAGACCTTCCTTTGTCATACAATCTCTTGTTAGGAAGACCTTGGATACATTCCATGCAAGCCGTTCCATCTACCTATCATCAATGTATCAAGTTTCCACATAATGGGGTAGAAATTGCGATCCTCGGTAATGCTAATCCATTTGCATATTGTAATAATATTAACCATCAGCCAGAGATCACCATACCTAACAATAGAGAAGCTATCCATTCCTCATCATATGTTAATCCAACCTCTCTTTCTAGCTTAACAACCCCTACACCAAAGCAGGAGAAATTGAAAATGAAAATGGCTGAGGAAGGTCTCGGGGAATATAATCTTAGCCAACTCTTTTGTGTTGGGTAGTTACTCACATCCCCTAGAACTCATGAAAAACCCCAAGGTTTACTTCAAACACCACTGGCCAAAAGAACTTGCACTTTGGCATGATTCACTCTTGGTAAAAGTCAAGAGGAGGAAACCATGGATGAAGACCTGGCAAAATGGATCTACACAGACCCTATCGACAAAGAAAGCCCGAAGGCTAAGCTCCCCACTGACAAATATGGAAAAGGCTTCACTATAATGCAAAGAATGGGCTATGATGGCCATAATGCTTTGGGACCTTGCAAACAAGGATGACAAGAGCCCTTACAACCGGAGTTGAAACCAAGAGATAAAACTGGAGTAGGTTTTCAAAGAGAATCTCTTCCCAAGCTTCGATTCAAAGGAAAACCCAACAAACCCGTGTATCCGATGATTACTCCAAGGATGCAATCCTTGACTATATTTGCAACACCAACAACCCCATCAGTAGCACCAACAACACCAACAACACCAATAACCCCACCAGTAGCATCAATAACACTAGCAACGCCAGCAACACCAACAATCCCACCTCCAAAAGTACATAAGCCAATAACTAATGCACTATTCAATTCAAAATACATCCCAGCTTGGTACAGTAATCAGATGCTAGAGAGTGATTCAGAGACAGACTCACATGAGTGGGAATGGGATTCAATGCACTTAAATACTTCAAATGAGGAAGAAACATCACCCCCTCCACCTCATAAGGATATACCAGTTTATGGAGAAGCATGGATTAAAACTTTTTGGGTTCTTGAGGTAGAAGCAACTTCCACAGCCCCTATGTCAAATCCTACGTCGAAATCTGACAAGGAGTGTACCATCGATGAACTTCACGCCTCTGTATTAACCCTCACTGATGCCTCCCACGAACTCAACTTAATTGCAAAGTAATGCCTATCATTCATCCCGAACTCATTAAATGGAATGAGCCAAATCCCCCATGCCTTGACCATTTCCAAAATAATGAGGCACTCATAGACTTTCTAGAATTACGGGATAACATACCAAGCGGGGATCATAAAGCTGGGTTTGCCATTGAACTTAATAGCACAACATACTTTGGGGCAGATGCCAAACCTTTCAGCATTAAAAAAATATTACAATAAAACATAGATCTTCTAGTGAAAACCACACCGTGGCACTTTTTGATCCCCAAAAAGTAAAAACAAAGAACGTATCCAAAGGTGAAAACCTCACTAAGGCACCTGAGGATGAAAGGTTTGACATCCTCCCCTTTAGTATGAATCAGGAGAGATCAACCATCCTAATAGAAGAAACAAAAGAATTCAATGTGGGGACCCCTGAGACTCCTCACAAGATATATTTGGCATCTCTATTAACTCCTGAAGAACAACCAAAATTTGTGGAATTCTTCCAGAAGTGCCAAATCAATTTTGCATGGTCTTATGCAGACATGCCTAGCTTAGATCCAGATTTGGTCATGCATCACCTAACTGTAGAAGAAGGAGCTAAACCTGTCAAATAAAAGCTTAGAAAGATGCAGCCACAGATTGTCATTCTTGTCAAGGTTGAACTTAAAAAGCTCTTGGATGTTGGTTTCATCAGACCAATTGATTATGCATAGTGGATCTCCAATATTGTACATGTTGGCAAACCTAATGGGGGCATTCGTATCTATATAGACTTCAAAGATTTAAACAAGGCATGTCCTAAAGATGACTTCCCCTTACCAAATATCAGCATGATTGTCGATCTAACAGCAGGTCATGCGATGCTTTCTCTTATAGATGTCTTTTCAGGGTACAACCAGATTAAAATTGCTCTAGAGGATCAACACAAAACTGATTTCACATGTCCATGGGGAACATACTGTTGGAATGTAATGCCATTTGGTCTAAAGAATGTAGGGGAAACATACCAAAGAGCCATGAATACCATGTTCCATGACATGATACACACAATAATGGAAGATTATGTGGATGATTTACTAGAAAAATCATTAGCAAGAGAGGGTCATCTGGCAATACTGGATAAAATCTTTAATAGATTAGAACAATACCACGTCCATCTCAATCCAAAAAAATGTGTCTTTGGAGTAACTTCCGGGAAGCTCTTAGGATACATTGTCTCAAGTAAAGGTATTGAGGTAGACCCTGCAAAATTCAAGGCAATCATGGACATGCCACCTCCAAAGAATATCAGTTAGTTGAGGACATTACAAGGGTGACTACAATCCATTCAGCGATTCATTGCACAATTGGCTAATAAATGTCATCCCTTCACCCATCTGTTACATAAAAATATCTACTTTCAATGGGATGCAAAATACTAGCAAGCATACCAAATGCTTAAAGACTACCTAATGAATACACCATTGTTGATTCCACCAAATCCAAGAAAACCTCTATTATTATACATTTCAGCTACAAACATGGCATTAGGAGTACTGTTGGCACAACATAATGCGAAAGGAAAAGAATTTGTTGTCTACTACATCTCTCGAACACTAATAGGCTATGAACTCAATTACACACCTATTGAGCAAGCTTTCCTAGCAGTTATCTTGGTGGCCACCAAATTGAGGCACTACATGTTAATGCACAAGGTACAACTTATTGCCAAGATAGATCCACTCAAGTACCTACTCAGCAAGGCAACATTGATAGGCCACATGGCCAAATGGGTTATGATCCTGAGTGAAATTGATATTGAGTATATGGACCGCAAAGCTATCAAGGGACATGTTATTGCAGATCAGTTGGCTGATGCACCACTCAAAGGCAACCATCCTCTTATTTCCAACTTACCGAATGAAGAAATTTTCATGATCACTGTTGCACAACCCTGGAAGCTATATTTTGATAGCTCATACACCAGACATGACTCGGGGGCAGGTATTCTTTTTATCACACCTCAAGGTGATAACATCTTGAAGTCCTACAGGCTCACTTTCCCATGCATAAATAATATATCAGAATATGAGGCCTTGATCATAGGACTCAAATTGGCCATATAATGGAATCTAAAAGAGCTACAAGTATATGAAGATTTCCGGCTGGTCATCCGACAAGTCACAAATGAATACCAAACAAAGGATGATAAGCTCATGTCATATAAAAGGATAGTGGATAGTTTCAAAGAATCATTTACAACTATCACATTTGAGCAAGTACCAAGAGATCAGAATCAATCTGTCAACGCAATGGCTACAATTGCATCTCTCCTAGATCTTCCACAAAATTTGACACGCAATGAGTTCTTGGTAGAATAGATTTGGATCCCTGCTTATGATATCCCTAAATTAGAAGTGATATAACGCCTTGTCGGTTCCGACTCCCAATGGTACTGTGAGTTTTTCACTTAATTACATAATCACACACTTCCCCCTAACTAATAAAAAAACCAACGAAAAACCTTTATTTTCCAAATCGTTAGATACACCATCATTATCGAAACCCTATACAGATGAAGTCTTGATGGTACTTTCCTTTGATGTTTGAAACAAGATGAGATAACAAAAGCCTTGGAAGAGGTACATGAAGGAATTTGTGTGGCTCACTCAAGTGATACTTCACTAGAAAAGAAAATCATGTGAGTTGGATACTATTGGCCCTCCATGGAAAAAGACTCCAAATACTTTGTCAGAAAGTGCAAGAAGTGCCAAGTTCACAAAGATATGATACATGCCCCAGCATAGGAATTACAACCTATCACAACACCATGGCCCTTTTGTCAATGGGGACTTGACCTTGTCGGTAAAATCCATCCATCTTCATCCAACAGTCATAAATTTACCATTACCACCATAGAGTACTTCACCAAGTGGATTGAAGTCATTCCACTCACCCAAGTCACCAGCAAGTAGATCGTCACATTCATCCTCAATTACATCATTTTCTGGTATATTGTACCCATGTCCATCATCACAAATAACGAGCTCCCTTTCAAAAATCAAGATGTTCGTGAACTCTGTGAGAAGTTTCATATCCAGCACCATTTTTCCACCCCATATTACCCACAAGGCAATGGTCAAGCCAAAGCATCCAACAAGAATATATTGAGGATCCTCAAAAAGACAGTTAATGATACTAGTCATGATTGGCACATTCGTTTGAATCCAGCACTATGGGCATATCAAACTAGAATTCGAACCCCTACAGGCGCAACCCCCTACTCATTGGTTTATGGAGTAGAATCCATCTTGCCTATTGAGGTTGAATTACCATCTCTATGGGTCTCCTTACACAATCTAATAGATGATGAAGCATACTGAGTCTCCTGTCTTCAGGACTTGGAACTGCTTGATGAAAAGTGACAAGCTACCTACAACCACCTAAAGCCTATCAACAATGCATGAGGAGAAGCTACAATCATCGAATCAAACCTCGCACATTTGAAGTAGGAGATCTTGTTCTCAGGAAGAATCCTCGCAACCAACCAAACAAAGAACACTAGGGCAAATTTGAATCCAATTGGTTGGGTCCATATGTCATCACTGTCGTCTTCAGGTTTGGGGCATATCAATTAGCAACTTCAGAAGGAGAACCACTAGAAGATCCAATCAACAACATGCATCTCAAAAGGTTTCATACATAAAGTTGTGCAGAGCATCAGGCTCCTCCAATATCAGAAAATACCAAAAAACATTCAAAAAATAGTCCTGAACAAAATACAAAAATAAAAAATAAAAAATAAAAAAAATAAAAAAATCAAGAAAATAGTAAAGAAAAATCATTCATCCAAATGGTGAAAACCACTCCAGTGGTGCCTTGGGTAAGTATGGTGGTGAAAACCTAGTAAACAAGCACCATTCGTAAATGGCTATGGCTCCATTGTTTATCAGACTTGTTGCGATCACATCCATTGCATCCATTCACCCATCATTTAAACCATGGCTTGTTATTAATCTACAATCAAGGTTATTACTTCAAGTGTCTCGCGTCATGCTTTCATAGCAACATCTAACTGGGGGCAAATGTTCTTACAACCTACTAATGGGAGTGGATTCTCCATTGCTTGTGATTCATTGAGTTTCTCATTCAAACACGTCCTAAAGTAATACCCAAAACATTCATAAAAACTCAGAAAACCCCAAAAACATTTGCAAAAATGTCCTAAAAATAATACCAAAAACATTCGCAACATTCAAAAAAATCCAAAAACATGACAAAAACATCAAAATCAATCAAAAACATTGCAACATATATTATTTCTTATGCATACACATCGCAATAGACACCAAACAAACATTTTTGAGCTACTCAAACGATGACCACCTATCAAATCAACCAACCAATCAAAACATCTGCACACAACCGTCTTCGCAAGGATGCATCCTTCCTCACAAAACAAAGACATGGTAACATTTTCTTTGACAAGAAAATTATGTTTGGCTGATAAGCACTTGGTCGATTTGTTATTTATTTATTTATATCACGTTCCTACGCTACTCCAGGATATCCACAAGTGATTAGGGTAGTTGGGATGGTTCCTGATATCTTTTTATTTGTTTGTTGTCTACAGATTGTTCCAATGAAGTTTATGGGGCATGTACTAATGGTGTCTACGTAGGAATTTCACTAAGCTACATAATCCTATGCAAAAATACAGGCATGGATCACTATGGATTGCTGACTAGAACATATACCTCAACCATTTGTACATGAACTAGAATGGAGGCGAACTCTCCTTGTCTAGGATATTTGTTTACAGGTGAAACATTCAACCTTGGTTTCTACTACCTCAGCCGTGATCGATACTACCATGCTCAATGATGAAAATTAAGCACTGTGAATAATCCATGGATCATCATTTCATCTCATCTGTTTATATTGCATTCTGTTGCATATCACCCATTCATTTGCTCATTCATTGTTCATATCTGTTGTTTGCATGCAATTAATTTAGGTTTCTATGAGAAAGCTAAACCTAATATAAATTGGTCTTGGGTACAATCATGACGGAGTTCTCTGATACATCATCTCACGTCTCCATTCTACATCTGCATTTTCTCACCAACTTGCATTAATATATCATGTAGGCATGGCATTATCATTTAGCTGCATCAAATGCATTCATTTCATTATCATTTAATTGCATTTAGATTCAGTATAAATATTCAGTCATTCATTTAAGTGCCTCTAGTCATTAAGTGCATTCAGATATTCATTTAAGTGCATTTGTTTATTCATCAATAAAGTGCATTCAAAACATCAAGTGCATTTATTATCATTTAGTTGCATTTTAAATCATTTCATTCATTCACTTCCATTTTAGTTACATTTTAGTCATTAACGTACATTCATTTAGTCATTAAGGTGCATTTACTATCATTTAGTTGCATCTCAATCATTAAGTTGCATTCATCTAATCATTAAACTTCATTCATCACCATTTAGTTGTTTAGTACATTCATTTATCATCATTTAGTTGCATTTAAGTGCATTTGTTTATCCATCATCAAGAACATTCATCTATCCATTTAGTGCATTCATTTAATCATTAAAGTGCATTCATTATCATTTAGTTGCATTTTATTTATTAAGTGCATTTATTTATCCATCATCAAATACATTCATCTATCCATTTAGTACATTCATTTAAAAACATACATAACATTTCATTCATTTAGATTCATCTTAAAAACATGCATAGATTTACTCATATCATAATCTCTTCATTTCAACATGTACAATATTATCTATCAAAAATCATATATCGTTATCTCATTATCTAGCATAAATCATCATCATTTCATCACATTACTATCATTACAAAAGCATCATCCATCTATTAATCTAGATCCACATGTTAGCAAATCATCCATATCATACATATAGAAGTCATATCATCAACATATACATCTAGAACGTAAACATCTCCATATCATGTATCTAAGAATAACTCATATTAGCATCCTACATAAAGTGCACATATCATCACATTGATACATATCATATCATCACCACAAAAAAGAGATCTCATCATATATCGCACAAAAAAGAATATATGTATTAGAGTACAATGATGTCTCAAAATATCGGCTACCAAGAGCCATCCAAGTATCAGTCTAGTAATAATGTAACAAATGCATAAGAAACACCTCAAATGGCACTGTAGCCAAATGTTGCTCCCCCACCACCCTCACCATCTCGTCGAGGAGGACCCATAACACCACCGCTACTCTGAACCCTCTGGGACCACTCTGATCTCACCCACTGCATTTGAGAGTAGCTCATCGCTCATTGACTAATCGACACAACCTGCTCATATAATCCCTGCCAATAGTCAATCTCTGCCCCTACTTGTCGCATCTCCCTCAGCACCTCCCCAATCGGGCCTTGTCCCTGTGCTCCCTCCAAAACTTGAACTCTATCTTGTAGCTCCATCACTCTATCTACTACATCATCTCTCTCGCATCACTACAGTCAACTCAGCCTCCCATGCAAAAAGATGGACATCCCTGGTTGCAATCTCTGCATCCCTATCCTCCAACTGTGCCTCGGCTGTTGTCAACCGAGTCTGCAACCATAATATCATAAACTCTCACAGGTCTCCCTCTCCCCCACCTATGGCTTCCTATCCCATCTCCATAGGCTCCTCTCCACTACCTATGACTCCTTGTCCCATCTCCATCACCTCATCACCACCCTCTCCCCCACCAACATCTCTCCCTCCTGCTCTTGTTGCTCCTTGTATTAGCAGATCCTGTGACAGTTGTAAAGGTTGCCCACCTATGCCTCTCATCTGTAACCATCCTCCTCCTCCAAATCCACCTACACCCCCAAATCCCCCTCCCCCATCACATCCTCCTGCTCCACCTCCTCCTCCTTCTCCTGCTCCAAAACCTCTGCCACCCTTGCCTCCTCTCCTCCTCCGTCGTCATGCTCTGTCATCCTCAAATAGTGGTATGGGCTCTGCAAGATCTAAAATCCGTGGAATCGGATGAGCGGCGCGATACTGTGTATACTCCTCTATCACCCCCACATCTACAATATCTGGCCTCATCTGCCATGGTCTCGCCTATAATGTCTAGAACTCTACAAGGGTTTGATCATAGGGCAAAACCGACCCCCACTGCCATCTCTGCCACACTACCCATGCATACTCCCCTGAACCCCTCAGCATACTCTGCCTCCATCCAAACTGTCTCATCACTCTCCCTGGCAACTATCTCTCCACAACATAGGATGTGCGACCAATCAAAAAATGAGTCACATATACATATGGTAAGGCCTCTCCATCATCCTCCCAGACCTCACAATCAGTGTAAGGCCTCCATATGACCGTATCTAAGTCATCTAATGCCTGCCGCCAAAACTCCAACTTCCCCAAACGGGGCTAGGTCATCAAACCTCCATACATAAAAAACATGGGCTGATCTATTGCCCTAAACCTTAAACATATCGGTCATGTGACTGGAAAGTGCTCCCAAGCCCAGATATGTAATAAAGTGATCCCTACCCTAGTGATCTACTCTCTCGATACACTGCCTCATGTAAATCCTTGTAGAGGTGCGCCAACACATATGGCCCCCATGCATAGTGTGCCCCCTTTGTCACCATCTACTCTATCACTTGGCCCCAACCAAAGGCCAATCCATGCGAACGTCGATCGGGGCAAAGCAAACCCCCAACAATACCTGCTAGTACTGACAGTAGAGGCTCATACAACACTGTTATATCCTCCCACACCACAAAGCCATCCTCAATGTAAATGTCCTTGGCAAATATCCTCTGTAGGCTGCCATCTCCATGTGTTGATCATATGTCACAAGCTCTCCTCTAATCAGGATGTGCAGTATCCTCCACACATCCTCCAATGTCACAGTCATCTCTCCCATCACCAAATGTAAGGAGCACATCTCGTTGTGCCATCACTCGGCCAACGCTATCAGTAGTCCACAATTCATCTGAATCATGGGTAGGTACATCATGTCATATAAACCAGCTGCACATACACAATCGATCTCTACCTTCGATAACTGCTCACACAATTACTATGTCGCGGGATGTCGCTCCCGCATCTGTAAGACGGGAAGATCCTCCTACACATATCAACAAATATCAGTTATTTTTCTATAAACTTTCTTAAGTTTCAACCTAGACTATCAATAGATTCTATTTAATCAAGTATCTTCGGGTCTCAACAAATAATCGATTATGGCAATCCTAGACTACAATAGACATTTATCACAATGACCTAGTCTCAACGGGGCTACTATTATTCACCAAAACAACCAATCAATCAATCACCATAGACATCAAGTGATATTTTCTCTAAAACTGGGGCATATTATCACAATCGCGCCACTCTGCTGACAATAGCGTTACAACTGAAGCACAAATGTGCTAAAACAACAATAGTGCTACAAAAGCTATACCATCGCGCTATTTTATCACAAAAGTGCCACAACACCTACACAACCATGCTAAACTACAACAATGTTATAACTATGACACCAAAGCGCTAAATGGACAAACGCACTAAAATAACTATGCAAAAGCGCCATTGCAGCACCATAGCGCTACTTTAGGCGACAAAAGTGCTAAAACATAGGTTTAGCGCTATTGTCTTACTTGGACTTTGATGCTTGAAAAAACATGATTAAAATGCATCAAAAGCAAAATTCAACATTTGTGTACCATTGGTCTGTAGTCCTCTAGCCACTGGTATCGATGGATCCGCTCTAGTCGGTGATCTTCTATAGGCACGACCATGATGATTGTTGCTCACTCCTTCGTCAAAGTTCACTATCAGAGCTCCAAACTGCCAAGGAGATAGGTGCAAATGAGACTGTTTTACCCCTTCCCCTCCAAATATACCCCCCCCCCCCCCCCCCCCCCGCCCTAACCCTACTTCACCCCGCTCATAGTCACGATCCCTATGAACTTCAAAAGCCTCTCATTTCTCTGTATTAACTCTGTTTTCTTTCATTCTTTCACCATTAATTCTAATTTCTTCTATTCTACCTCCCCCAACTTCTTTCTCTTTTTCGAGAGATCGCCCGATTTTTTGAATTTTTTCGGCCCATCTCTTGAGGGGGCATACCACCCACTAAATTAACATTTATGGGGTATATTTCTCATACCTATCTTTCTTTCTTTGAAATGACATGATAAATCGCACCGTCTCAAAGAGGGGCAAATGTAGACACATAAATTTGTCCACTTAATTAAATGAATATTTAAAATTTATTTGATTATTTAACCATCAGTAAATAGATATTTAATTAATTCATCTTAAACCTCTTCCTCTATTAATTAAATAAATTAATTCATTAAACCATATTCTAACAATTATTTAAATAATAAAGCATATTTGTTTAATTTAGCCCCCTTTCCTCATTTAAATAAATAATAAATATTTATTTAAATCTCTAAACTCCCCCCCCCCCCCCCACTTGCATTCTCCTACAAATGCAAGTTGGACAATTTTAGTTGAAATAAATAAATTTTATTTTAATTAAAATCCTATTTTCTCTCACCTACCAAACCCACTTGCATCCTAAACCCCTTCTAGATTCTTTTAATCTATTCCAAATTAGCCTAATCCCCCTCCCTGATTATTGTCACATTCCTAAGCAAAGAGAAGTCACTTCTCAAAGCCTCCAAAGTCTTTGAAATGCATTAAAGGTTTTTATCCTCCAACAAGTTAACCCCCAAAGTCTTCAAAACCATTTGTGGCTCTTATATAACCATTAATGGTTAAACTCAACTCACCCCCATGGTTAGAGGCTTTCCTTCTAACTAAACCCTCATTTAACTCATGGGTCTCTTCAAGCATTCATTGCTTTGACCATGGTTATCCCCACTAACTCTTGCACAAGAGTTTATCCATTGGATAAAGGCATTATTCATTAGATAAAGCTTTATTCACTAACTCAAGCCTAACCAAACCCTCCCAAGATAACCTTCATGTCATCTCAAGAATTTAATGCTTCTTCCCTCTCCTCTCAAGCCATCTCATGTTGACATTTGTCATCATGGGATTGGGTTGAAAGCCATCACATAGGTCATAAACCCATCAATCTTGGCCCTTGCTAAGATTACTCAATCTTGACCATCCATTGCCCTGTTTTCCCTATAAATAGAGCTTTCATTCTTCATTTTAAAGAATCAGAAGTCTTTATGCATCAAACTTATAGTCATTTTTAAGAGAGCATTTTAGAGGCATTAGCATTGTTATTTTACTAAAATTTACATAGACTAATTAGGTGTTTTCTCATAGTAACTTATTTACACTTGCATAGGCATTTGTTCTCATTTTCATAACCATCTTGAATCTTCATAAGACATCCATGAATAGTGCAAAAAGTTGAGAGCTACACTCATGTGGGACTTGGAGAGGAGAGAAACAAGGGAGGTGCATCTATGAGCATTTTGGGGAGCATCTTGGGGGGTTTTCTTTCCCTCTTTCGTTTTCGTATGCTTCTTATTGTTTGGTTTATATCTCTCTTGATGTGCATGTTAAGGTTTTTAGGTTCATTCATCTTTCATTTTGGTTGTCACTAACATATTAACGTTTGGATTGTGCCTTGTGTCCCTTTTAGCGTGCATCACCACCCACCTTCAAGTTGCAGATGACACAATACTTTTTGGTGTTTCATGTAGGTGCAAGGCCATGACCATTAAGTCCTGCTTGGATGATTATTGTAAGGCAGCAAGTCAAAGCTTTAATTGGCATAAGTCTGAGTTTTTTATCAATACCCAACCTAGATTGCAGAGAGCTCTTTCTAGAATTTTAAATCTAAAAGTTGCCAACTTTCCTAGAAGATTTTTAGGCACACCTTTGTTTGTAGGCCTAAATAAGATCAGCTATTGGGACAAATTTGTTGAGAAATGAAAAGGAAAACTTGAATGTTGGAAAGGAAAGTGGCTCTCTTCGGCTGGGAGACTCACTATGATCAAATCGGTGTTGTCTGTCATCCTAATATTTTCAATGGCATGCTTGAATATCCCTTTGACAATAGAAGAGGAACTCATCTAGATCATGTGAAAGTTCCTATGGAATGGGGTCGATAAACAAAACAAGTTTCCTCTAGTTTCTTGGAAAAAGGTCAGCCAACCTAAGAACATGGGAGGTGTAGATATTCATCAATTGTCAATAATGAATCTGGCCATGGGAGAAAAATTAGTTTGGGCTCTATGCAGCAGGGAGGAACAAAAGTGGATCAGGATACTCAAGCATAAGTATCTCGAGTCAACTGAGCCGAAGAGGATCCTAACAACACTTAATCCTCCCAAGGGTTCATCTATCTGGAATTATGTGTCGGAATGTTGGGATATTATCAGATATCATGTAACATGGGAAATAGGGAATGGGCAAAACACTTCCTTTTGGAAAGATTCCTGGGGAGAGGGGAGATTTTGAGTCACACCCCATTTTGAATGAGATCAAGGATGTAACATCTAGGCTATGGGGATGCAAGGTTAGTGATTTTTGTGAGATATTCTTACAAAATGGAGTAATCAAATGGGTGTGACGATCCCTAGGCAACCTAAATGTTGACCAATAATAGAAGGATACCTTCAACAATATCCTAAGTAGTCGTATGATCATCCCTTTTGGTGAAGATGATATTATTCAATGGTGTGGATCAAAAGATGGGAAGTATAAATTCAGTCTAGGCTACAAGAGTAAGGAAGCTACCATAGCTAACCAAGATTGGCCAGCAAAGTTGTTGTGGAACAAGCACTGCTTGCCAAAGGCTGGGGTGTTTTCTCGGATGGCTCTGAAAAAAGAAAATTCTAACCAGTGATAGACTCATGAGATTTGGCATTTAGGGTCCTAGCAGATGTGTTCTCTATGGGCAAAATTTAGAATCGGTGGATCATTTTCTATTGTCATGTGAATATGTGAGCTACTGTTGGTGGCATTTCATGCAAAAGCTGAATTTACCTACCCCTTTCCTTCGGGGATTGATGATTGGTTTAGAATATGGCCACGATATTCTTCGAGGGCAGTTTTTGGTGATTAATGGTAGATCCTTCCCTCCCTTCTAATTTGGGAACTGTGAAAGGAATGCAATCGGAGAATTTTTCAGGACAAGAACATGGAATATGAAAGACTTTGTCACAAGATTGAAACTCAATTGATTGACCTTGCAACGAAGTAGCTAAATCGAAAACCTTAAAGAAGAATTCATACACTTAGTGGGATAACAAAATGAAGCTAACATTTTCAAATCTTTTGGTTCCTACTTTGTTTGCAAGCGACTACAGTAAGCTTCTGGCCAACTCTAGACCTTTGGTCCAGTGGAGTGATCCTAAACCTAGATGGGTTAAAATTAATTTCGACGGGGCATCGATTGGTAATCTTGGTCCTAGCAACATTGGCTATGTTATCAGAGATGAGCATGGAAATTCTTTGGCAAAGGTGGCAGAGCATATCGGGCTTGCTACAAACAACATGGCAAAATTTTGAGCTACATTACGTGGTCTCTAGGTTGGAGTTGATGGTGGGGTTTGGAGAATCCACTTGGAGGGTGACTCATTAAATGTGATTAATGTAGTTAGGAATAATGAGACCCCTAGTTGGATCCTTAACCAATGGCTTTGTCCAATCAAAACCATTTTGGATAGTTTAGAGGACTTTCTTATAAGCCACATATATAGAGAAGGCAATGAGGTGGCAGATAGGCTGGCACAAGTGGTGGTGATGTCAATCAATGCATAATTCCTTTGTACTATTGGTCACATCATGTGACCACCTAGATGGGATTTGGAGTTGTTTTAATCATGTTTTGATATGGTATTATTCCCCCTATTATTCATGTTAGGCCAGGTGGATTAAAGTATTAGTTTTTTCGTATGCTTCAGCTAGGTGTGATTTGGTATGATTAATTGAGCCGGACCATCAAGCTCATTGAAACTTTAAGGTTTGACTACTTGGAAGTCATGTGGAATGAAGGAATAATTAATGATGAGGGTGATTGGACATCTCACATTATCTTGACCTTCATGATACTACATGGAAAGTGTCTATTTATAGACTTTTCGACTCTTTGAACTCACACCACATTTGGTTGTTGAGAGCTAGTTTGAAGTGGTAGGATTGTTAGATTGAGTGTAGGTAGGGATGGATATGCCTATCATGATGGAGGCTACAAAAATGTCAGATGGCATTTATGGGGGAAATTACTGAGAAGTAGTTGTTAGCTGCAATGACCACTAAACACCCTCTCATTCTGCATGTCGTGAAAAGAGTTTTGGGTGGGGAATTTCTCAAAGCCTATCACCTCTATCGGGTAAATTTGGACATCCCTGCCATGTTTGTAGCTATGTTGATTTATATGAGGGTTAGGAAGCCAAGAGTTAAGAAGATCAATTAGATGATCTTCAAGCATTGTTTTTTGGGGGAGATTGATACTGTCTTGGACAATGTTGATGATATTTGTGCACCCCCTCCCTAAAAAATACTACATATTTATTGGTGTGTGTGCTGAGGTAAAGAAGTTTGTGGCGGTTCAATCCCTCAACCAAGAGAGTCTGGTTGCAGAATGGGAGATGAAGGATCGAAATATTTCCTTCCTGCTAAGGGTTACAAGCATTGTACCCGGTTTTAGCAAATCTTGGAAGAGGCAGTATGCCATTATGGAGGGATTGTATGGGAGACAAGACACTGGAATTCTGGTAAACAATGATGAAGACCCTGAGAATGAGTGGGGATTTGGTTGTGGTGAGGAGTGGAACCCAGATGACAATCATCTCCCTAAGGAAATGGCAGACTCAGAAGCACATGCAAATTGTGATTTGGAGTGCCTAGTGGTCCTGAGAGCTATTATGGTCTAGAAAGAAAAGGTGCTTGATCAAGTCTCGGAGGAGGATGAGGAGGGCAGTCTAGATTCCCTTGAGCCTAAGGATGCGGATGTTGGGGTCATGTGAAGATTATGGATTCTTGTTTTAACTTCTATATATTTGCAGGATAGGAACCTTGTATTTTGGTAGTGCTATGACATTTCTATGTTTCTACTTCCTTCTAGTATCTTGTATAGGTTGGGATATAGTTGGAGGTGGATGTGTAGTAATAGGTAGATTTTGTTGATATTGTCATATGTTATTCATATGTAATTGGCCCATTTTGGAGTCTGTAGGACAGCTTAGTGGTCTGGTGTGGTGTCGAAGTTTAGTCTTTTCATATTAGTCTTCTGACTATGTCTCTATGTAAAAATCCTTTTATATTAATATAAATGGGTGCTGCCCCCTACAACTATTTACTCATAAAAAAAATCATTGACTCTTCAAAAAAAAAATTGAAATTATTTTAATGGAAAAATTATTATAATTAAGGGTTTTTGATTCTCAATTCCATGATGTTTCTCAAATTTAATTACTTAAAAGAAATTAAGATTATGTCAAAAGTATTTTTCTATATTTATAAATATCAATATAATATCAAAATTATTATTTTAAAAATATCTATTTGTTTCCTTTACATTCAATTCTCAATTTAATGATGTTTCTATAATCTAATTATTTAAAATAAATTAAGTTTATATCAAAATTATCTTTTTATATTTATTTATTTTTTATCAATCACAACCGAAGCGGTATTTGCTTTTGATTGGAGCTATGAACCAGTGAGAAACACCTTATCTCTCCACTACCTATGTGTGGAACACATGAGCCTCAAATAGACTTGAACCCAAGACCTCCCATGTAGGAGGCTCGCAGCTAAACACTGCATTGTGGGGTCATCCCCCTATCTTTTTATATTTATAAATATGAAGATATTAAAGTAATAATATTATTATTTAAAAAAAAATGAAAGATTTCTTTTTAAAGTTCTATAAAAAAGTAATGAATGAGAATAAAGATGTTTTTTATATTTTTAATTCTATGATGTTCCTAAAATTTAATTACTTAAATATATTAATTTGAAAATGATGTCAAAGTACTTACTCATGGGTTTTCAAGGGTTCAACCTTTGAATTTGGGGGATAATAAGGAGATGGAGAAATGGACCAGACCGGAGTAGGGATGGATCAAAATAAATTTTGATGGGGCGTCAAGAGGGAATCTGGGCATCTCAAGTGTGGGTTGTGTGGCCCATGATGAGGAAGGGAAGATCCTTTTCAAAGGGGTGCAGAGGCTACGAGATGGTACTAATAATGAAGCGGAGGAGCAGGCTACTTTATTAGCGATACAATTGGCTGAGAACATGAAAACTCCGAGAGTGCATCTAGAAGGAGATTCAAAAGTGGTGATAGATGCAATTGTGAAAGGAGCTTCAATGAGTTTGAGATTGAATAAATGTATCTCCATTATTCGATCAAAACTTAATTTTTTCTAGGATTTTCAAATTTCTCACATTAGAAGAGGGGGAAACGCGATGGCGGATGCTTTATCCAATGTGGTGTGCATGCTAGATAATTGGGTGACGCGTTGGTGGGGAGGTAATGATGACATAGTTCAGTGGCATGCTTAATCAAATTGAATGGCATGTCAGTTAATACGATGTGGGAGAAAAGGACACCTACTTTTCTACCTGAGGACTGGAATTTTTTTTTCTGTCATAACATATGTTGGAAGTTTCTGGACTGAGATAGAGCTTTTCATTGATAGTGATTGCTGGCAGTTCAGAGAAGCAATGGAGGCAAATTTCACCCTCAAAACAACCAAACTTTTGTCTGCTTTCTTAGGGCCGATTTCAGAAAGAAGATTGAGGATAATGTTTCAGTCCAAGGATCCATTGTTAATTCACAGTGTGCAGCTAGTGTTGGGGGAGGAATTGGAAGTAATTGGGCACTGCTACCACACCAAGGCGAACGTTTATTCTATTATCTTGGCGTGGGGTCTCGAGTTAGACTCCTCATGTGACGATGTGAGGAGGGTGATGAAGGCAATTGTGCTAGTGGAATACCTTGACAACCTGAAATCTTTGCTGGAGTGGGTTGTTCTAGGGCAAGGCTTTGACGTCTCAGAGAAAATTCGTGTGTTTCACCAAGAACTAAGGGGCAAATACATCCCCTTTCTTAGACGGCGGGAAGCGGTGAAAGCAAGGTTTAGGGAGACGACAAGGAGAGGGTGGGAAACACTCAAAATGTTTTCTCAAATTATGGAATTAGAGGAAGTGATTACACAGGCTCAAGAGGAAGCAGGAGACATAGAGGTGGGTGGCTGGAGGCTTTGTCTGAGGACAGGGCATAGGAAGATGGAGGTGGAAGATGAGAAAATGGCATTGACAATCCTCTCGGGTAGCATGCAATTTGTTTTAGCTGTGTATTTTGATCGATATTTGTTTCTCATTACTATTTTAGATGTAGGGTTTTTTTTGTCTTGGTATCAATTTACTATTTTTTGCTAATTGATATAGTATGTTTTTGGATGGGGCTATAATTTTGAACATTTGTGGGATGGTTGACTATGTTAGCAGTTTGGGTAGGCGATTTTTGATGGTTTTGGGTGGTTTTGGACAAGTGGTATCCTTCTGAAGATGTACTTTCCTTTATTTATTAATAAAATCTAATATTATTGATAAAAAAATAATGTCAAAGTATCTTTTCATATTTATAAATACTAATATAGTAGCAAAATTGTTATTTTTAAAAAATATCTATTTGTTGCCTTTACATTCAATTCTTAATTCAATAATATTTTTATAATTTAATTACTTGAAATAAATTAAGAATATATTAGAATTATTTTTCCATATCTATAAATATGAATATAGTAAGAAAAAATCTATAAAAGATTTCTTTTAATTATTATATATAATCTCTTATGAGTTCTCTGAAAGTGAACTGTAGTGTCGTAAAGTGTACACACTTGCTAGGGTGGTACAATTTCACACTTAGTTTAGCACCCGCCTTAGTGTGTTTGCATCTTGCATTATTATTTCCCTTTAAGCATTTAATTAATTAATTTAATTAAATCTAAAGTCATGTTTCATCACTTCATACATTATAAAATTGGGCCCTTTACCCTAAGTGTGCCCCTTTTTATTTTATTCCTCCAATAAATCATTTAATCATACACCCTAATTATGTCGTATTTCGACCTTTAAGGCCCAATTTCGCATATCAAAAAACCTCGAAATCGGTTGCAACTTTGGGATTCACTCTCATATCATCATATCTAATGGCCCTGAAAATTTGGTGAAAAGTTGGTCGAACCGTGGTGGGAATGCACATGGTCCTCGGCTTTTTCCCGAAATATCGGGGGCATAATTCTATGATATTATAATGATTAACTCCAAAAGATTGGTAGGAAATTCAATTCCTAGGTCGACCTAAAGGCGAAATTAAGTTGAAATTAAGATCTAGGGTTTCATACATAAGAGCTCTCTTTCTTCATTTGAAGGCAACTAAGATCTATCCAATCTAAGGAGTTTTCAGCAAAGCAAGCATAAGGAGCTTTCTATGTAGTGAAAGAGAAGCCTATGTGGAGTCTTCAACAACATTCCATCAAGCATTCATCATCAATTAGGAGCCTTGAAGACATTGAAGAATAATAGGAGATCTAGTGGCAATATCTCTCCCTTGGGAATTGGTATGGTTTCATGTTATTTTCATGTCTTTGTACGAGCTTCTTTACATCAATTTGCACATTTAAATTCATGCTTTAGATCATTTAGCATATTTGGTTTGAAGCATTGTCATTTACATTCACATTTATACTTAGGGTTTACTCTTATGCGTAGGGTAGCTCTAATTTCTTTCATTTTAGGATCTTGCATACACACAAGGTTCTAGCACACACATTTTCAATACATTATCGGCTATTTGTGGAGGTAGAAATTACCAACACAGGCATTTTACTAAGGCAAAACCCCATATAGCCACTCAAACCTTTCCTTTTCAGTTGCAGGTGCAAAAACAGGCATCCGGAGGCAATTTCAGATCTGGAAAAGGCATAAGAAACACTCAAAAGTCTCAGAAGTGCAAAAATCTATCAAGGACAGAGGCATGGCACCCTAGTCTTACCCAGGATAGGGGCATGGTGCCCTGGTCCTTCCCAGGATAGGGGTGTGGTGCCCTGGTCCCTCTATTTTGTAGTCAAATTTGACAGGTTGCAGACTCAGGACCTTCTAGTTTGTAGTGTCTCAGCTGCAACCTCCTATCTGCAGAAACATGATAGTGGTGTGGCACCCTAGTCTAGGTTATTTTTTTTCAATTTGTAGCATTAGGTACACATCCATAATCCTCCCCCTTTCATGCTTTCAGTATCTCAGTTTCAAATCTGCAAGTTTGTGCAATTCTGAGTTCATTTATGCTTCATTCTTCATCTCCTAGTCTAGTTGATCAATCAAACCCTAGTTTTTCTCATCATTTGCAACAAGAGGAATAGAAACCCTAAGAGGTAATCCTTGGCTCTTTTTTTCTCACAAGAATTAGACAAAGTGATCTATCTCCCTAGGCTCTTTCGTATTCCCAATGTGTTGGCAAAAGTAGGATTAGGTCCTAGTCACCCGATCTCGCCTTTCCCGCCCCCACATTTTGGTGAACCCGGCGTGAATCCAACCTTCTTTGATTATGATTTATGTTCTCAGATCTAAGTGTTTTTTCTATTTCAAATTCAAATTTACATTTACAAGTTTCAATTCCTTGCTAATTTCAAATTTTAGAAGTTAATTTTGTTGAAACCCTAATTTTTCAATTCAAAATTGAACTTGTGGATAGCTTAATTTGGATCATTAATTTCAGATCTGATTTAGGAAAACATTTCACTCATAAAATTATTTTTCTAAATCAACATTTAGAGTGCTTGCATTGGTTAAAATTGAACATTTCCTTCTATTTTGTATGTGTTATCATTTGAAAGAGGAATTTTTTTGTCATGATGCATTCATTTCATAAATGTGATAATGGGTTAGCTTCCCTTGCTTCATTTTCTCCATCTCTTAAAGAACCTCTTCCTATCTATGATAACATTTTAGTTCCTAAAAGAGTTGTTACCAACCTCTTCAAAACTCTCCCATGTTCTAAAGATGAAGATTTGAAGGGTGAGCTTGACAATTCTCCTAAAATGTGCCCTTCTCATCTAGCTATCTTAGAGGAAGAGGATGATATCATAAACACTTTTCTTAATGTTACCTTACCTTACTTACATGATGTCTCTCTAAGCGAAAAGGTATTGATGGACATTGACTTATCTTCTCCTAAATTTGGTCTTACCAATGGGGGCATGTTAGTACAACAAGAGGTTATGAGCACTTCTTCCAAAGAAATCCTTCCTAAGCATGAATCTTTGGAGAAATATTTTCATCTCCTTCCTAAAGAATACTCCCCTCATGAGGTTCATTTTGTGCAAGAAGATGGTATTGTCCCTACTTTTCCTAGTGAGGGTGTTTCCTCTTTTTATTCCAACAAAATTCCCACTATAGATAATGCATTAATGAGAAATGCTTTCCCTTCTCCTAAAGTTTGTCTTACCCCAAAAGATGCCTTAGAGGAAGAATATGAAATCATAATAAATTTCCTTAATGCTCTCTCCCCTAAAGATCCTATTGAATACATTTTGAGGAAAGAGGATGATTTAAATACATGTAGTGATTCTCTCCTTCCTAAGGATGAAGAATTAATGAATGATGTTATCCCTTCTCCCAAAATTGGCAATAGCAATAAGGACGTCTTTGTGCAAGATATTTCTAATACTTTTCCTAATGACCTCACTATCTGGGATGAACCATTAGAAGAAGGTGTTGATTATTCTCTCCCCCATGAGAGAACCTTAGCTAAAGGGGATAAAATCATGATTGATAACTCTCTTGATAGCATCTCACCTTCCATGAATCTCAAAATTTTTTTCTCTAAAGGTAAAGCATCTCCCTCTCCTCAAATTGGTTCTACTCATAAGGATACCCTAGTTCAAGATAAGATGGTTAACATCTTTTTCAAAGAGCTCCCTCTTAAAGGTGAGACTTTGAAGAGTAATGTTGATCCTTCTCCTAGAGAGTTTATTCCCCATGTAGATCCTTTGGTGATAGAGGATGATATGACCTTTCCTAATAATAATTTTCCTCCTAGAACATCAATGCCTACTTCTATTCTCTCTCCTAAAATTGGTCTTATCCATGCTAATATTTTAGTGCAAGAAGATACTATCAACAATTCTTCCAACAATCTTGTTCATTCTTCTTCAAAGGACACCTTTGATATTCCTAAACCATCTTAAATAAATTTGATACATGTGAATGAAACACCTAATAAACCCCTCTTCACAGTTCAAGGTGCTTGTCCTTCTCAAAGTTCTCAATGTAAGCCTATCTTAGTGGTTCAAGGTGGTTATGCTAATGATTATTTTTGCACTCCTAAGAAACTTATTATTACTGTGAAAGGAGGTTATCCTACTAAGAGCCCTTATGAGTATGCTAAGAAAATTACTAGAGAGAGTTAAAATAGGTTTGCTCATACTTACAACACAAGAAACAATAGGCAACCTAGTCCTCCTCCGGTTATCCCAACTTCACTTCCTCCCTCTCAACCTATTCTTCCTCAAGCACCTCATATATCAAATCTTAGCAAGGAGTATGATCTCATTGAACAACTTAAGACCACTCCTGCTAAGATTTCTATTTGGGATTTGGTTTAAACTTCACCTGCTTAACATGGGATGTTACAAGATGCTTTGAAAAACTCAGATGCCCCACCTGTAGTGACACCTAATAACATGTCCACTTTGATTGATCCTACAAACAAATCCAAAGCTCAAATTGTATTCACACAAGATGAGTTACCTTCTTGTGAAATTCAACATCAATATGATCCTCTTATGATTGTGGTTATTATCAATGATAGTTCTATAAGACGAACCCTTGCGAACAATGGATTTGGCCTTAATGTTTGTGGTGTGGACTTATTGGATAATATTAAAGTGGATTGTTCTTTCATCGAATCTTATTCTCTTACTATTCGAGGCTTTGATAATGTTGCTAAACAATGTCTAGGTGTCATAACCTTGCCTGTTAGGATAGGTCATGTTGTGTTACCTACGCCTATTCATGTTATGCCTGGTAATTTGACATATAACCTTCTATAAGGGAGACCTTGGATTCATAGCATGCAAGTTGACCCCTCAACTTTGCATAGTCAAGTCAAATTCATTTATAACAATATGACATACACCTTGTTTGCTACCAAACGTCAAGAACCATTAAAATATGGATCTTCTTGTTTAGCTACTTCCCATTCTTCTTTCAATCCTTCTACTTCTTCAAATACATCTACTTCCTTTAATGATGTTGTTCCTTCTAGTACTCCCGATTCTCCTACTCAATTGGAATCTCCTCCCAAGGATATCTTTTCTCTCTCGAAGTGCTCGCAAATGATGATTGGGGATCTCTAGACTTTAACCCTACATTTGTAGGAGAATCTATAGTATCTTGGAAAGGATCTAAGACTGAGAAGGAGAAATCTAAGGAGGAACCTAAAGAGAAACCTACTTTGTCTAAACAACTAAGTAACAACTTTGTGGCTGCTTCTAATTCAAATAACTCTTCAAATCATTCCTCTAATTCACATAGCACAGAGACCTATGGGGCATCACCATCTCTTTCTGATTTGGCATCCCTATATGGTCCTAGTTTTCACATTTTAGCTAAGAGTGGCTATGATGGCAATGGTTGTGGCGCAAATGAACAAGGAATTAAAGTTCCTTTAGAACATAATACACACGAAGCTTCATTTGGACTTGGATATAATCCTTCTAAGCCCACCAA
The DNA here is from genome assembly GCF_030272615.1 of Cryptomeria japonica. Taxonomy (NCBI): domain Eukaryota; kingdom Viridiplantae; phylum Streptophyta; class Pinopsida; order Cupressales; family Cupressaceae; genus Cryptomeria; species Cryptomeria japonica. The sequence goes on from NC_081411.1 coordinate 681,771,848, forward strand.
AGCATCTAAAATACCATCTCTCAATGTGAATGCTATATTTAGTAGTGATGATAACCTCACCTCAATTAAATCATCTATTACTTCTTTCAAGACTCATCCCCCTCATAAGGAAATCTTGGTGATGAACAAATCTCTTTATGAATCTCCTCAAGAGATTTCTAATCCCACTTATGAGGCTTTATCTTCTACTCATTCTAAAATCCCTTCTTTTAGGAATAAGGCTCTAAGGGATTACACTTATCCCTCCCCTATTCTTCTCCTATAAACTTTTCTCTTTCTAAAGACTTTTTAACATTCATCATCGTATACATGTTTTTAATCTCACTTATAGTAGATAATTTAACATGTCATATTCAAATACCTCATTCAATCTATCATGTCTATAAATAACATTAATGGCTATTATGTTGCTCATCATTATGTGGCATTGGTAGCTCACTTACTGGGGGCTCATTGTCATTCATGATGGTACAATTTCACGTGCAATCATACTTTTGAAAGCAATATAATAGCCTATTTCTATCCCATCTCTTCTCCCTATATATATAGGGGGCAAGAGTGATTTCAAACATCTCTCCTTCTTAAGATTAAAATTTCCCCTTTGTGAAGTAGTGTCTTCTATAAGGATTTCTTATTGATTGTAGAGGTGCATTCATACTTGAATTCCATCTCTCATATTGGAACAAGCATCCCTAATGGGGATCTTAAGTACATATCCTTAATTGGGACCTCCTCCTTGGCGTTGGAAGTCATTGATCATTGATCAATTTATTTTTTTCATTGAGTAGTATCTTTTATAATAAACCCTTCTATTTTGTGCACGTACATATCCCTGATGAGGATCTCTTGCCTTCTTTAAGAAGAGTGTTGTTATAAATAATCTCTTTGATGTCATCTCAATCCTCTGCTCTTTTCAAATCTCTTGCATTCATTCATTCTAGAAGATGTTATATTTATCTAAGACAACTCCTCTTGAAGGTATATGTCTTTTGAACAAAGATCTCTTCTCCTCCAAGGATCTCCTTTACACTTATATAGAAAGATATCTCTTTTCAACTATCTTATCCTTGCTTTAAGAGTATTCCCTCTCTTGCTTGGATTCATGACATTTTTGCATGATGGATATCTTCTTGGTGTTGAAGGTAGGTATCCTTGTTCTACTTGCACACAAATGCACAAGGTTGAGTGGAACTAACAATGTTGTCACTCTCCTCCCCTACATGGATCACCCAAATAGACTCTAGGGGCTAGTTTTCCATGTCCTTCTCTCCATGGATCACCTAGTTTTAGGGGTGAGATGTCCATGGTTCATTTTCTCTTCTCATGGATCACCAAAGTGTGTATTCATGCTTTTCTATCTCTTCTTCCTTCTGTTTGCATTTGTTTCCATTTAAATCTTTCATCTTGTGTTAGAGAGCTCTCAAATCCTCACACTCTTTGCTGTGTTGGAATTGAGGCTTACTTTTCTTTCTTACCAAATGATTCTCCATTAATTTTTGATATCTTCTTGTGAGCATTTGTCATCAATCTTCTTTCAGAATTCGATGTGGTAAACATGATACCCTGTTTCAACTCACTAAAATTAGCAAGCCAAAACAGGGAGGGGGGCATATAGCTGCCCTCGAATTTTCATCACCTTTCTTAGTAAGCATTTAGGTGATTTTGTGATTTTATCTAACACGTGTTTTTGTAGGGTGCAGATCCTAACCGTGTACTGCAGATACCGCTGGGGGCTTCATCTAACAACTTGTGAATATATCCTTTTTCATGAATGTTCACTTTTCTATACTTTATCTTGCATATGCACGTAGTTTCATATGACCGCTAAAGTGGGGGCTAAATATAGTGTCGTAAATTGTAGACCCTTGCTAGGGTGGTACAATTTCACACTTAGTTTAGCACCCACCTTAGTGTGTTTTTATCGTGCATTATTATTTCCCTTTAAGTATTTAATTAATTAATTTAATTAAATCTAAAGTCATGTTTCATCACTTCATACATTATAAAATTGGGCCCTTTACCCTAAGTGTGCCCCTTTTTATTTTATTCCTCCAATAAATCATTTAATCATAAACCCTAATTATGTCGTATTTCAACCTTTAAGGCCCGATTTTGCATATCAAAGCACATTGAAATCAGTTGTAACTTTGGGATTCTCTCTAATATCATCATATCTAACATCCTTGGAAATTTGGTGAAAAGTTGGTGAGATCGTGGCGGGAATGCACATGGTCCTCGACTTTTTCCCAAAATTTCGGGAGCATAATTCTATGATATTATAATGCTTAACCCCAAAGATTGGCATGAAATTCAATTCCTGGTCGGCCTAAAGGCAGAATTGAGTCAAAATTAAGATTTAGGGTTTCATACATAAGAGCTCTCTTTCTTCATTTGAAGGCAACTAAGATCTATCTAATTTAAGGAGTTTTCAATGAAGCAAGCATAAGGAGCCTTCTATGTAGTGAAAGAGAAGCCTATGTGGAGTCTTCAACAACATTCAACAACATTCCATCAAGCATTCATCATCAATTAGGATCCTTGAAGACATTGAAGAATAATAGGAGATCTAGTGGCAATATCTCTCTCTTGGGGATTGGTATGATTTCATGCTATTTTCATGTCTTGTATGAGATTCTTTACATTAGTTTGCACATTTACATTCATGATTTAGATCATTTAGCATATTTGGTTTAAAGCATTATCATTTACATTCACATTTACATTTAGGGTTTACTCTCATGCATAGGGTAGCTCTAGTTTCTTTCATTTTAGGATCTTGCATACACACAAGGTTCTAGCACACACATTTTCAATACATTATCGGCTATTTGTGGAGGTGTAAATCACCAAAATAGGGGTTTGAATAAGGTAAAACCCCTTATAGCCACCCAAACCTTCCCTTTTCAGTTGCAGGTGCAGAAACAGGCATCCAGAGGTAGTTTCAGATCTGGAAAAGGCATCAAAACCACTCAAAAGTCTCAAAAGTGCAAAAATCTATCAAGGACAAGGGTGTGGCACCCTATTCCTACCTAGGACAAGGGCATGGCACCCTGGCCCCTCCATTTTGTAGTCAAATTTGATAGGTTGCAGACTTAGGACCTCTAGTTTGTAGTGTCTCAGTTGCAGCCTCCTGTCTTCAGAAACAAGACAGTGGTGTGGCACCCTAGTCTAGGTCAATTTTTTTCAATTTGTAGCATCAGGTACACATCCAAAATCCTCCCCCTTTCATATTTTTCAGTGTCTCAATTTCAGATCTGCAAGTTTGTGCAATTCCGAGTTCATTTATGCTTCATTCTTCATCTCCTAGTCTAGTTGATCAATCAAACCCTAGGTTTTCTCATCATTTGCAACAAGAGGAATAGAAACCCTAAGAGTTAATCCTTGGCTCTCTCTTTCTCACAAAAAGTAGCCAAAGTGATCTATCTCCCTAGGCTCTTTCGTATTTCCAATGTGTTGGCAAAAGTAAGATTAGGTCCTAGTCACCTGATATTGCCTTTCCTACCCCCGCATGAACCAATATGATTAGCAAAGAAAGTGGGCAAAGATATCTATATCTTTCCATGAACAATTAAAATAATTTAATACTAAGGCTTGGCATGTGATTAAGGATGGTGAAATTTCTTTCTCTTCGCATATACATAATATAGTCTATTAGTAAAAAAAAGCAGATCATGAAAATTCTAGAAATATTAATTTGAATAAACTATCACATAATTATTATAAAATTCTTACAAATTTAATTAGGTGATATTTTTTGAATTAATGTTTTGAATCACACTATAATCTATAAAAAAGAAAGAAAAATAGACCAAGAGATCCTTTGAAATATTATTCTAAACCATATTAAATACAAATCCTAAACTAAAGTGACACCTAACTCTAACACTAAACCAAATCATACCCTAACCCTAAAACAAATTTAATTATAGTCCTAACCTTTAATTGAACTCTAACCCTACTCTTAATTAAATATTAAACCTAATTAAACTTTAAGCCGAACCATGAACCAAAATCTACTATAAACCTAACAACCAAATTGAACCCTAATCTTAAATCTAATTAAATAAGAAATCAAATTTAATCCCAACACTAACTCTAATCCTGATTAGATCTAATTGAACCCTAACACAAAACCACATTGAGATCTTATACCAAATTGAACCCTAACCCTAACACTAAACCAAATTAAACCATAGCACTAAACCGAATGGATCCCTCAGCCAAATTCTATTTGAAATCGAATTCAAACTTAACCTATACCGAATTGAGCCCAAACCCTAAATCAGATTAAACCCAAATCTTTAAGTCATGGAGAATTTTATTGAATATATAGAAACAATCACCTTGAAAACCAGATTAAACATTGAACCCTAACCTTAACCCTAAACCAAATTATACATTAAACAAGGTTGAACCCTAACTTTAACACTCAACCAAATTGAACCTTAAACCTAAACCTTGAATTGTGTCTTATACTGACCCTATTTTAATGATTTTTTCATTAAATGATAACCTTAATTAGAGCCTTATCAAGTGATATCATTCCTAATTAACATGTCCTCATTACATATTTTTAAACTAAGATAATCTAATCCATCATAACTCCAAAACCAAATTAAACTATAACCCGAACACCAAACAAAATCGAACCCTAATACTAAATTAAACTGAAACCTAACTCTAAACCCAAACTTAAATTCCACTCCTACACCTATAAAACCTTAACAAAAATTAAACACTAATCTCAAATCTAATTGAACATTAAATTGAATTACAATGCTAAATCTTAAGGCCATCATCTTCAAATTCATCTACTATAAGGTTTAGAGTATTTGACTTTCCAAAATCTACTGTCGTGTTGGATGAATTTTTAGAGTCATTGCTAGATTTAATCAAGTAATATTAAATAAATATGCAAGCATGTTATAAATGAAATGATATTATATTTAGTTTTGTATTTGATATGATTGAAACATGAATTAAGATTGATTAATTATCATAATCAAATATATAATACCATTAGAATTGTGAAAGGAAAGAGCATAGAGCATAGTGATTAATGGATTAAGATTGTTTAATTATTCATTTGAAAGAAATATTTTATTAGATTTTGTTGCTAAGTTGTAGGTTTTATTACATTCATTTTGTTTTGGTTGGTAATAATTAGATTTTATTAATAAAAGTAGCTAGCTTACATAGAAAACCAAAAAAGCACCCTAATCAACAAAAAACATCCCATACATCCTTTCTATGACAAAAAAAAAACCCCTGAGAGACCCAAACATTCCTCAAAATGAGCCTGAAATTTGCTCAATTATAGTCATATTAACATCTTCTGAGAGAATTCTAAAACTGCCATTGAAACCAAAACACAGACAAAAGTTCAAACATTGCATCCAACATATAAACAAATACAAAATAGAGTTAAAATAAGGCGGAATCACCGCATAACCTGGGTAGTGCACTATCCTTGTTATTCTTCCTCTTTCCAGGCCTTAGCTTACACCCCACCTCCCGCTTGGCTTCCTCCATTGCCTCCTGCAATTCCCCCTCCACTCGCATCAGGTCCATGAAGGTCTTCAATGCCTCCCACCCATGCTTTGCCAGTGCCCTGAACCTCTCCTTCAGTTTGCCTTCCTACCATTGCACAAATGACAAATTATCTACAAGAATTTCTCCATTGGTTCTTTCAACCACATCAAAGCCTTCTCCAGGAACTGCCCATTCAAATATGGTGTCCATACCCAACAAATTTTTTTTAGGATCAAAGCCTTCATCACCATCTTCACAATATCAGTCGAATCTTCAAATTCCAAACCCCATGCAACCATTAACGAATATACATCCATATTTGTTCTATAGCGGTGGCTAATGTAGTTTATCTCCTCCCCCATAACCAATTTCACCACCTTTGTTAGCCTCTCATCCTTGAACCGAAAAAGGCCCTGCAATCTTCTATCTGAGATGTGTCCTACAAAGAGAACCAACCTCTTCTCAATTTTAAATGTAAAACTACCCTCCATTGCTTCCACTTCAATAGTTCCACCACCTTCACAACCTTGCCCAAACCTCTCTGCAACTAGGTTTTGCGAAAAAAAGGAATAACTTGCAAATAAAAATGCAAACACCTACCAAAAAATAACCCCATCTAAAAGGTCGTAGCTGCTATCAATGCACCGCCATTTTAGAGGCATTCTTCTTACACACACCATCAATTAGCTTGCTCATTAATGCAAAATCATTAAAACATTGTCCTTGGCGTGTTACAAACATTTTAATCCTCCTGAAGCAACAATAAATCCACTGTACAACTAGCCATTAAGCCCGTTCACCACCCTCATTCTCCGTACTTGCCAATTTCTAGGATATGCACAATAACTTAAGCGTCTGCCTCCACATTACAGTTTGAAGATTTCAAAAATCTTCAATCTAAGTTGCCTTCTTCATTTCGAATGATGTGGCTCACTTCGACAACACATACACCACATCATTCCCTGTCCTTCGTACATGAGAGACTCTAAAATCACTAAAAAAGTTTAAATCATTTTTGATCTTTTTGACAAAATTATTTAAAATCCATGCCTGTGTGTCCCCTTTTATTATTGCATTGATAATAATTAAAGAATCTCTTTCCAAATGGAGATTTGAGAAATCGAGTTTTATACCCCATTCAACCGCCATAAGAGCTACCTGTGCCTCTGGCTCATTATTCATGCCCCTACCCAGACTCTAAGCTCCCAATACTAAAATGTTCCCTTTCCAATCTCTATATACCATTCCCGCCCCTAAAACTCCCAGATTACCTTTGGAAGCTCCATCAAAATTCGCCTTAATCCATCCTTCATCTGGTGGTTCCCATTGTTACTTATTATGTATAGTAGAAGGGCAAGAAGACATATCATCCCATCTAGGTCCATGAACGAGCCTTATTACATTCAATTTTTTGCATGCATATCTATTTTGTAAATAAGGCTTCAATATCTCATTAATTGATCAATTCAATCGAGTCTTTATATTTGTTTCAGTTATTTTAAATAGTACATCTTGACATTTGTTTATATTTATGAATGCTAATATTTTTTAGTTCCTGCCCATGGCAGGAATACTTATGCATTCACTATGTTTGTAAATAGCTTAAATAGTGATTAAGTATTGTCCTTTCAACCAATCAATTTTTAGAAATTTTCAAACTAAAATAAATTTCTCTTTTTTCAAAAGTTAACTTGCTTATTTTTTAACAAAAAATATTTAAAAAATGATTTCTTTGTAGTGTGATTGATCTCTATGAATTTTTGTAAGCATAAAATTTATTTTTGGTAAACAAAAAATACACAATTTTTATGTACAATTTAAAATTGTCACAATTAAAAACTGTAAAAAATTTAATGCAATAACAATAAAAAATTCAAATTTCTCAAAACAAGATTACATCACATTTCTATGTATAAACTACAAGAACCTTGAATGTCACATCACAAATTTTCATGCATAATTTTGGGACACATTAATCTTCACCCTATGCTCTTGAAAAACTCAATGGCTAGAGAGTTAATAAATGTCACAATATAATTATAGTTTGAATTTATTTATTTTTATTTGTGTATAATTAAAACCTTCTATTTTTATTATTTATTCAATAAATTTGAGCAAGAATGCTATAGTTTAAATTTAATTTTTTAGTTATGTATAATTTTTGTTATATTAATATTATAATTTTTAAATATGATAAAAAAATAAAATATAGTTATTTTATTTCTTTTGTATGTATCATTATAATCCACCTTTTGATACTATTTAATATAATAATATATAAATTTAAACAAACAACCAACATTTCAACAATTTTTTTGGTGTGTCAATATAATACATTCACTTAAAATACACTTATCAAACTAAATTTTGAATAAATATATTTTAAATTTTAAATCTAAATACAATATTTGTAGTTTGAATTTAATTAAATATCCTACTTATCAATTGAATTTAATTTTTACTTGTTTTTGTGGTCCTTTAATTGACATTTTTTCTTTATTCTATTTTAGTTTTTAATTTAGATTTAATTTTAAAATCATTATAATTATTTATGTCATTTTATTTATTTATTTATTTTTTAATTATTTATGTCATTACAAAAATAAATAAATGCTATTACAAGTACTTCAATTTCTATTTGTTTTTGTTCTATTAAAATTTGAATTATTATAAAATAATTATTTTTGTTCTCTCTATCTCTCGATCTCCTTATTACTATCTCTATTTTTATCTCTTCCTCTACCTCTATATATTTCTTGAGTGCTTGAGATGACGTGACCAGTCCCTCAAAATGACAAGACCACCTGATAGCCCTGTCACCAAAAAATCCGATAGACTTCTTAGAACGTAAATTGAACCCAAAACGATGAAAGAACAAACAACCTGTCCAAACCAACCACGCTACTGTTCCTAATTAGATGACCGTTCCTAATACCTAGGCTTTCCTATTTTTATCAATCTAATACTGTATTTTAAGAAAACCTGTTCGTCGATTATTGAGAATTATACCAATCTTGTAAGCTACATAAAGTTGCCACATTGCATAGATAGTTGCCACTCAGCATCAAGAAATTCTTGTAATATCTGCAATCCATTTCATCGGAGAGTCCCACTAAAGTAGCTAACGCGAGATTCGCTTCCAAACTGAACAATTCATGTCATCGGGAAATAAGGCTGTTTTCTGTTTTGCGCATTAAAATGTATGCAACTCTTGACCGCAGTAGCAGCAATGTTGGAATTTATTGAAGCCGTAAATTGGGGTTTTAACAAACTGTGTCGCTAATTATGATTTTCCTTTTTTCATACAATACAGGAGGGCTTCCATTAACAGGCCGCCAACGCCCGACGCAGACGATGACGGTGAAGCAGAACCCACCCTTCAGGAAATCATTAACATCAAGGTAAAGTTGTTTTGATCTTAGGGTTTAATATGTTCCGTGTTTCGAGTAATGAAGAATTCATTTTTTCAGGATATGGGTAAAAGTTATAGATTTAGGGTTTGTCGTATAGAATGTTGCAGGCTCACTTTCGGGAGAATTTAGAGGTGATTATTTTAATAAGCATCGAACAGTATGTGATTATGTTGCAGGCGAGTTATGAATAAAAATATGGAATTTAGTACTGACGGAATGTATATTGTTGTGAATTTAGTAACTTACCTGTGTTTTATGAGAAATTATTTGGCAAATTATTTTGCCCTAAGGATTTGTCTATGAATTAAATCTAATTTGTAGAAGGATTATGAAAAAAATGAAATAAACCACTTGACTAGAAAATGTAGCCCATAACAAAGGCCCCGCTCGTTTGTATTGTTCTGTGTTGGAATGTTTCAGCTGATTGAAAGTGGAGAAAAGGAGAAGCTAAAAGAGTTACTAAGGGAGAGGCTTATTGAATGTGGGTGGAAGGATGAAATGAAGGCTCAATGCAGGTAACAAATAATCCTGGTCTTCGTTCAAGATTTCATGAATTAGGTTATATGCTCGTGACCTCTTTTATGCTGCATATATGTCTTCACCAGCACCCTTCCCCAAACACACACATATAGATCTACATCTACATGTGCTGTATCTATTGATCGTATGTATGAATGGAAAGTGAGAAGTTTGAATCTTGAGGGATTACTGTTGTACGCCTTCTCAAGGTTAAAAGTGATATAATACCACTGTTAGGATGCTACTGATCACCGGTGTAACTTGTTTTACCTGTCAGAAATTCAAACTAGAAACTGGGAGAAAAACTGAAATTCCAATTAACATCTCAATTTGCTGCAATTTTGGAACTTAATTTATTGGCAAAAATGAAACAGTAGAATTTTAGTGAACTTGAAATCTACGTGAAAAATGAAATTTGAGTAGGCATAAAATGTTCATAGGGAAACTTGAACTTTGATGACATGGAGTTTCTGAAAAGCTGCTTTAAAATCTCAAAATAAACTAAGAACCTTTCAATTGTTAGCAATTAAACTCTGAAATTGCAAGAACTTTGATATTGAAAGTTCGGAAACTCAACTTTTGTTTTTTTGAAAATCTGGAAATAGAATGAAACTCTAATGTTATAGTATAGAAGACCATAAACTAATAACGAAAAGCATAAAATGTTCATAGGGAAACTTGAACTTTGATGACATGGAGTTTCTGAAAAGCTGCTTTAAAATCTCAAAATAAACTAAGAACCTTTCAATTGTTAGCAATTAAACTCTGAAATTGCAAGAACTTTGATATTGAAAGTTCGGAAACTCAACTTTTGTTTTTTTGAAAATCTGGAAATAGAATGAAACTCTAATGTTATAGTATAGAAGACCATAAACTAATAACGAAAAGCATAAAATGTTCATAGGGAAACTTGAACTTTGATGACATGGAGTTTCTGAAAAGCTGCTTTAAAATCTCAAAATAAACTAAGAACCTTTCAATTGTTAGTAATTAAACTCTGAAATTGCAAGAACTTTGATATTGAAAGTTCGGAAACTCAACTTTTGTTTTTTTGAAAATCTGGAAATAGAATGAAACTCTAATGTTATAGTATAGAAGACCATAAACTAATAACGAAAAAGATAACTTTTTTTGATAAACCATGGATACTTGCTGAAGCCCATATCATAGGCAGTATAGACACTACCTTTGGACCAAAATATGGTTGCCGCAGACTTGCCTACATTACTACTCTCATTCCAGACACAAGGACCTAATGCCTTGGGGCTTACGTATACTATGTTTTGAATTTATGCGTGTAGAATAATTATCTTTTACACTTTTACCATGTCCAATGAAGTTGATTTGTGAAAATGCATACTTACACCAAGTGTTCATTGCTGTTGGACCCACTACCTAAAACATGAAAGGGTGGGTCGACAGTGGACACACTACGTCCATATTTTTTGTTTAACTTTTTTACATTAAAAGGTAGATTAAGTAAATTTCCTCAAAATTATGTTTAAAATTTAATCATGAAGATTAGTAACATCTATTCTTTCTCTTTCTTTTCCTCGATTGAAACTTGGCTGCATTCTGGCGGCTACAGGTGCTTTCTCTTTCACTTGCGTCTCCTGCTAACTATTATTTCTTTGGCTTGTGCATATGAGGCTTGTTTACGTTTTTATTTCTATAGACTTGTGATGTACCTGATTTTTGCCCAAAAATAACAATTCTAATAATAAAAGTTATTTTTGAAGAGTAGTCTTCAACCAAATTTCGTAAGAGCATTTGAATTTAGAAAAATAAGCAATTAACATCAAACAAAATGATCATAACGATTTCTATGCATTTGGGTCTATACTATAGTTTTTTTTACCAACAGCCAACCATATCAGGTATTTAATGGGAAAGCATGATAGGGTGCCCAAAGGCTGTCCTCCCCAACCAAGCCTAAGGGCACAAAACATCCATCCAAGAGAATTTGACCCCTTGGCCCACAAGCAAACCAACATGGGGTGGTCTACTTAATTGAGGGAACCGGTACAACTACATCTCCCTTCCATGTTTCCTTATTAATCCCATATATGGTTGCTTGTAGGAAAAATCAATTGAATGATTACTGATCCTAACTTTCTTGATGGATTGGCAAGTTGACTAAATAAATTAATCTATTCTTCATCAAATTCACAAATTAATTAAATATTGGAATTGACATGTAGCATACCAAGTACTTCAGAAATACAATAGTCTGTTGTAACTTACTGTCTTCAAATTCAAATCAGATCTGTATTCATTGGTGCCTTCAAATGGATTTGTTTACCCCCTTTTATATCTTCCATGGTGGGATGAATAGTTCCCCGTTTTTTACCATCACAACCCTTAACAAAGGGTGTATCACTTCAATCGCTGTCCCAGATCCTTTCATTGAGTCGCCCCTTTGGTAAAAAGCTCCTTCGGCCATCTGAATATTATTTAGGCTGCCACCTAGGAAGACTAATTCTGAGTTGGCCTAGGAAAATTAATCTTGAGTTGGCCTCTAAATAGCTTTTATGCTTGTCACCTAGGGATTATTATAAAGTGAGTCTACGATTTGTTTTTTTGTGGAATGTTTTATGGCAGGGGCTTGACAGTCCGCCCTTCCTAAGATTGCTTGTCCTCGAGCAATTTTAAATTTCGATGATCAAAGATCTCAGCTCCTTCCCAAGTGGCATCTTCTATAGGTAGACCCTTCCATTTAATCAGATACTCAAGAATAGTTTTATTTGTTAACTTCTATTCCCACATATCAAGGATGGCTTCGGGCTCCAAAATTAACTTGTCTTCAACATCGAGCGGCGGCAATTCTAAACATGGAGTAATATGCTGTCCTAATACCTTCATGAGGCAAGAGGCATGAAAGACATTATGGATTCTGCTATTTGCTAGTAGTTCCAACTCGTAAGCAACCTCTCCTATTCTTTTTAAAATCTTGTATGGCCCATGGAATTTGGGTTCGAGTTTCTTGACTCCATTTAGTTTGATGATTGCTTATAGGGTTAAACCTTAGGAAACTAAGTCCCCAACTTCAAATGTCCTTTCAGTCCTCCTTCGATCAACATATATCTCCTCCTTCAATCAACATATATCGTTTGTTGATTTTGTGTTTGGTGTAGATTATCTTTATGTGCATTCATAATGTCTATTTTTTTCTACATGAAGTCTTTGGCTCTTGGTATGCGATTTCTTGTGAGGATTAAATCTCCAAATGAAGTTGTCTCTTACCATGCAAGGCCTTGAAAGGACTTATTCCTATGGACATATGATGGGTGGTGTTATAACAATATTCCTTAAGGTGTAATCATTTGATCCATGCATTTTGTTGTCCCGTAACATAGTTTTTTAGGTATCCTTCCAACCATTCGTTGACAATTTCTATCTGCCCATCGGTTTGTGGATGGTAACTTGTATTTGGCTGCTAATCTGTAAAGTTCTTGCCAAAACAAGCTAACAAATCTATTGTCCCTGTCGTTGACGATGTTTCTAGGTAGACCATTTAGTTTGAAAATTTCCTTGAAGAAAACATTGGCTACTTGAGGAGCTCTATAGTCTATGGATATTGCAATGAAATGTGGATACTTGGTCAGGTGGTCCACCACAATGTACATACAATCTTTGCCTTGCACTTTGGGAATCCTTCTTATGAAATCCATGGAAGTACTTTCCTATTTTTGGTTAGGTGTAGTAGGGGTTGAAGCAGGCCTGTTGGAAAGGTCTATTCTGCTTTGTTCCTTTGACACGTCATAGATTCTTGAACATGTTTAAGGATGTCTTTCTTGAGACCCTTCCAAGAATATTTGTCTCTTGCTTATAGGGGTTGTCATGGTATTCTCGAATGATTTTTTCTTTTATCTTTGAGCTTGGTACAAGATATATTCTATCTTTGTATAGAATGAGTTCTTCCACTACTTTATATTCTTCATTTTGTAGGTTTTCTTCTAGGATGTCATTTGCTCATATGAATTTTTAATGTATTCAGCAATAATCGAGTTCTTCCAATCTGCTGAAATGTTTGTGATGGAACATAAGTAAGGTTTGTGGGACAAGGCATCAACTACAATGTTGTTTTTCCCTTTCATATACTCTATGTTAAAATCATAAGCTTGCAAATTGCTAACCCATTTTTGTTGTCGGTCATTTAAATCTTTTTTGATTTTGTCATGCCCCCACCTTGAAGAAAGACTTCAAAGGGATGTCATTGCTCAGAAAATCGTCTTATTTATAAGACTAACAATTTTCTGAGATTTCAGATCCAAGAAATTAATGTATTAAGCAAGTAATTCTGCATTAATGCATGTACATAAGTATATACAACAATTCCTATGCAGCGATAAGATACAGGGATATGATTTATTAATGCATGTGTTATTAATTATTGATGGGGTGCAGTTACACCCAAACAACTGCAGGTCATTAGTAAAGAGGCATGAGTGTTAGGAAATGATTTCATTGAGATAACAAACAGTGGTTTAGTCAGCTAGAGGTAATGGTCGCCATAAAAGAGACACCATTTTTTGGAAGGGGGACGTGGCTATAGGAAGGACATGACTCTTCAATACCCATGGAGAGGTATATATTGGAAATCAGCACTCAAGGAGGGGATCATCAAGACAAGACAATCGAAAAGAAAGAATATCTGATACACATACATCTGAGTATAAACAGCAGAACAGATTTAATATAAGGCAAACAACAAACTTGTATACTAACAAGAATTTGGTATGCAATAGGTGATGCTTTCCCTCATACTATTATATACTAACAAACAAGTATTTTAATAGGTGATTTAATATAAGGCAAACAACAAACTTGTATACTAACAAGAATATCTTTGATGGGATGCTTTCCCAAGGTGATGTTTAGTTGTGGTATTTTCTTGGTGCATTGAGCAATGGATCCATTAGCAAGTATTTCAATAGGTGATTTAAGACTATGCCATCGATCCACAAGCATCTCTGCGGATTGGAAGAATTCCATTATTGTCGACTATGCCAAAGATCCACAAGCCAATGACATTGTAGAAGGGAATATACAAAATGAAGAATATAAGGTAGTGGATCCTTTATAATGAAGAATGTAAGGTATTCCTTGTACTGAGCTCAAAGATGAAGGAAAAGATCATTAGAAACTTAATTAATTCTCAAACATGTTAAAAAATGCATAACTTGCAAAAAGGAACAAAGCGGAACAAACCCATCCAATAGGCCTCCTACAACTACTACTCATCCTAATAAAAAATGGGAAAGCATTTCTATAGGCTTAATAAATGGGCTTCCAAAAGTACAAAAGGCAAACATAGCATATACATTGTGGTGGATTACCTTCCCAAATATGCACATTTCATGGCAATGTTCACCAATTATAGGGCCCCTCAAGTAGTCGATGTTTTCTTCAAGGAAATTTGCAGATTACATGGCCTTCCTAAAAACATCGTTAATGATAGAGACAGTCGATTCCTTGGCCTATTTTGGCAAGAGCTCTTTTGACTTGCAGGGACAAAACTCACACCAAGAACAAGCTATCATCCCCAAACTGATGAACAAATGGAGATTGTAAGCAAATGGGTGGGAAGATACCTAAGGAACTATGTAACAGAACAACAAAATGCATGGATCAAGTGGTTACACCTTGGGAATATTGTTATAATATCACCCATCATATGTTGATTGGAATGAGCCCCTTCAAGCCTTCAAGACCTTGTATGGATACAAGGCAGCCTCATTTGGAAGTTTGATCCTCCAAGAAAGTCGTGTACTAGGGGCCCAGGACTCTGTGCATCAAAACCTAGATATTATGAATACACTCAAGGATAATCTACACCATGCACAAAATCAACAAAAGATTTATGCCAATCAAAACAAAATTGAAAGGACATCTGAAGTTGGGGGATTTAGTTTTTCTATGGTTACAACCATACGAACAATCATCAATCAAGGTCAGTGGAGCCGAGAAGCTCAAACCTCGATTCTATGGACCTTACAAAATTTTTAGAAGGATAGATGAGGTAGCATATAAATTGGAATTACCAACAAACAACAAGATCCACAATATATTTCACGTGTCTCAACTTAAACGGGTGCTAGGACAACATGTTACTTCAGGTTTGGAACTACCTCCACTCGATGATGAGGGCAAGTTAATTCTGGAACCTGAAACCGTACTTGATGTGCGAGAGAAGAGGTTGAAGAATAAATCCATTTTCAAATGCTTGGTTAAGTGGAAGGGCCTACCTAAAATCTTCGATCATTCAAATTTGAAATTGCTTGAAGACAAGCAATCTTGGGAAGGGTGGGCTATCATGCCCCCACTATGAAGAAAGACTTAAAAGGGATGTTATTGCTCAAAAAAACATTTTATTTATAAGACTTCACGATTTTCAGAGATTTCAGATCCAAGAAATCAATGTATTAAGCAAGTAATTCTGCATCAATACATATACATAAGCATATACAACAATTCCTATGCAGTGGTAAGATATAGGGGTAGATTTTATTAATGCATGTGTTATTAATTATTGATGGGGTGTGATTACACCGAAACAGCCGTAGGTCATTAGTAAAGAGGCACGGATGTTAGGGAATGATTTCATTGAGATAACAAACAGTGGTTTAGTTTTAAGAGGCAAAGGTCACCATAAAAGAGATGCCACTTTTTAGAAGGGGTACGTGGCTATAGGAAGGTCATGACTCTTCAATACCCATGGAGAGGTATATATTGGAGATTGACATTCAAGAGGGGATCATCAAGACAAGACAATCAAAGAAGAAAGAATATCTGATGCACATATACATTTGAGTATAAACAGCAGATCGGATTTAATATAAGGCAAACACCAGATTTGTACACTAACAAGTATTTGGTATGCAATAGGGATAATGTTGTTATGCATCTAAATTCTTTTTTTTTTGATTGGTAATTGGCCGAAGCTTGAATAGCTTTTGACTGGAGCTATGAACCAGTGGGGACACAGTAGGGGGCCCCATCCCCATTACATATCTTTGAATTATTATTATTATTATTATTATGTTTGATTAGATTGACCCCAAGACCTTCCCCATCCTATGGAAGGCCAAGAGTCACAACTTACAATTCCACTTCAGATGTCCCTATTGGGAATTGAACTTGGGTCTCCACAGTGAGAACCCAGTGTTTTAACCAGTTAAGCTCAACCCCTTGGACTTTTAATAAAAATTCTTTCAAAAGCTTTTGACTGGAGCTATGAACCAGTGGGGACACAGTAGGGGGCCCCATCCCCATTACATATCTTATTATTATTATTATTATTATTTGATTGACCCCAAGACATTCCCCATCCTATGGAAGGCGAAGAGTCACAACTTAGAAATCCACTTTTAGATGTCCCTATTGGGAATTGAACTTGGGTCTCCACAATGAGAACCCAGTGTTTTTAACCAGTTAAGCTCAACCCCTTGGACATGCATCTAAATTTTTTAATATGCCTTAAACCAAGATATTAATACACTTTATAGATTTATTATGTTTCTTTAAATTAATTAAGTTACCTATTCTTTATTCCCACAAGCAATCATATGGGGAATGGAAGGAAATAAGTTAGGGAGAGGCAATAGACTGGTTCCCTCGAATTAAGTAGGCCACCCCAAGTGATGGAATTGTTTTAGTGGGCCAAGGGGTGGGCTGTTATAGTTGGATGTGCTGCACTCTTGGGCTTAATTGGGATGAACAGTCTCCAGGCACCCTTTCGAGGTTTTCCTTGCTGATTCTACTATGGTTGATTATGGGAATAAGCCGGGGTTTAGGTATTAATGGGAGATTCGTTTATCACTTCATTGGATGTTAATTGTTCCTTAATTCTCAAACTCCTGGGATGATGTTTTTTCGTTTCTAATTTGTTGAAGAGGATGGGATAAAGGGTTCCTACATTCCATTTTCTCTCTTTCTTTTCCCCACACCGATGAAGATTCCTTTCTTGTTGCTGGGCCATGATTCTCATTTCTTTTGAAGCTTCTTTGGGGGATATTATTTCAGCCTTGTCTCCTCTTATAGACAAAAAGGGGCTCAGCCTCATTTCGTATTAATGGGGTCCTCCTTGACATAATTCTCAAGCTTAATTATTATAATTTTATTATTTTTTAGATTTGCCCCTCAAGTTGGCAATCTTATGAGATAGATTAGTCAGAGAATATTGAGTAGATTAAGTTGCATCAGACCTACTTCATGGATCCGTTGCCATTTCTTTCAAACACTTTTGCTGTAAAATTGTATTATATCTTTCACTCTTCATAGTTCATATAAAAATCTGGGGTTGAGTCTTGACATCAGTTACTAACATTCTAATTTCTACTCCAATCGCACATGTTTTCAATCAAGGCCATGAATTATCCTTATCTTTTGGAATTATTTTATATGTTCTAAAAATTAAAAAATAGTATATCATGAATTTTCTGACTGCTAAAAAGACTATATCATGAACTTTGTTGTGTAAAAACCTTATGAAAGGATAAAGAGACCCTCATGGCACCTAAGTTCTTGGCTACTGTGATCTCTAGGGCATTTACAAGGAAAAAAGGAAGAAGCAATGTCACTGTGGACGAGCTTGTGCATGCAATTACCCCAAAGGGTCGATGTAAGTAATGTTTTGCCTTTGAGCTTGCATAGTGGCATAAATTTAGATTTATTTTTTCAATTTATCATTCTTTGGTACCAATCTGTAAAATACTAAAATGTCTTCCTCCACCCAAACTGCTAAGCATCATATGATTTAGCATTCATAATTGTCTTGTATGCTGCAATTATTATTATTTCTGTTTCTGCTATTTCTACTTTTCAATATTTAGAACTTCTCACTTACTAAATTTGGCAAACTGCATTAAATATATTAGGGAAATCTTCGGGCCTATATCTTAATTTTTTAGGCCAATTTTGTGACTTCGTAATCTCATTTTGGGATTGAGCTTTGCTCTCCTATATTCTATTACTACATTATGCACTCGTCATTATATTATTAATATATTTTACGCCTAGTGCGTTTTACCCAAAAAAATAAAAAATATTAGGGAAATCTTCCAAATACTATTTCTGGCTTGCAAACGTACTCTAGTAACATGACATAATAGCTTCATATGAAAGTAAAATTGTCTTCAGTTCAAATTTTAGCTAAAATCTTTGCCACTGTTCTTGGTATGCATCTATCTGAGCTCCAAGAGAGGGATGGTTGTAGAGAAACTCTTGAGCAGGTTCTGGAAAGATCATTGGAGGATAAGTCACATTGGCATTCTTTGGGTCATTTTCAAATAAGATTGACAGAAGCTTTTGAAATTTGAAGGTGCATAGCTGCTTGATTCAACTCTAGATTTTTTGTTTGATTCATTCCCCAGACAATCCAATTCAGACTGAATGAGATTGGCTTATCTCTATTTTACCAGGTTTGCCCATTTCCAGGGATGTATTCATACCAAACTGGATAGGGTACAGGTTCTATGTTTGAACCCTCCTGGGTACACCAGTGTTCGTACCTGGGACTGTGTGTTCATGACCAACTAATTGCACTTAAGCTCTGTCAGTTTTCTTCTCAAAGATATTTTTTTTTCAAATCACAGTTGAGCTCTGTAAATTTTATTCTCATAAATGTCCATGTGAGGGTTTTGTCTAGGCACAAACTTGGTTTGAAGTTCTTTGAATGTATGAATTCTGAGCAATATCTATGACACATTTTTTCATCATACACGCTGTATTTGTATCCTATACATTCTGTTTGAATCGATCTTTCACAGTTTGCACATTAGGCTCCAGTTTCTACTATTCATTTGATGATGATGCTACTTGATATGCAGTCAAAGAACATAAAGATATGACAATATACTTGAATAGCAGCTATACTTAAGCCTCTATGCAGGAAATACAGCATCAAACAGAATAGATACTGCTCTACGTATGGTTCTTTAACTTTACTTTGATTCTATTTGTTATGCGTGGATCATATATCTATCTGTATTTTTTTAATTATTCATAACCTCTGGATATGTGGCTGTCTTTGACCATCAAATGTTCATACTTAGCCACCAATGGTTTATTGTAACTTTCGAAGGGTGTAATTTGTAATAGTATATATATATATATATAAAATTTGCGTTTTGTGTTTCTATGTGTATAGCTATACAAATGGATATTATTATGTGTGGATCATATATCTATCTGTATTATTTTAATTATTCATAACCTCTGACTATGTAGCTGTCTTTGACCATCAAATGTTCATACTTAGCCACTAATGGCTTATTATAACTTCTGAAGGCTGTAATTTGTAATAGTATTTATATATAAATATATAATTTGCATTTTGTGTTTCTATGTATAGAGTTATATAAATGGATATTAAAATGTATATTTTATAGCGGGAACCCAGCCATAATGAACCCAGGTAAAAAAAATTGCCAAACCTGAACCCATACTGGCAACACAGGTACCATTCCTTGATACTTCCTGAGACAGAAGTGATGTTCTTTTAGACTTAAGCAGGGATGTATGCATAGGGAGGCTACATATTCAGACAATGGTTTTATCGTGCATGATGTCTTGATCTCTGTGCTTCTTGTTGTAAATATAGTGATCTGTTTAACCTTCCCTGGAAGGCCATCAGGACAGTCTCTTTTTCCTTCCCTTTTGCACTTTTGTGATCCCTGGAAACTTAATGCTTAATTTTATAAAACTAAATATGGTACTCTTAACACTTCCAAAGACACTGTCTAGACCTCCTCACTTCTATCAAGGCAGCCATTGGAGATGGTTCTGCAGGCTTTTCACTCTCCAAGAGATTGAGATCACTATCTTTTTCAGTATGCAAACTGTAATGCTCTGTGATGGAGGTACTCTAAAGACTCTGGCATACCTTTGTTGCCTCGAAGTATGTTAACCTGATCACACAAAACCTGGTCTTTCCATTTTGCAAACTATCTCTGCTAGCAGAAGTGTCTTAAGGGGTACTTAGTTGCATTTAGTTTACAGATAAGAACCAGTACATTAAGTTTGACTAAGTTGCTAGCAATTCTAATCTAGTTTAGTTAGTATTTTGAAAAGATAGTTTTGAAGTAATATATTGTTATAGATTGCTCTTGTTTGCATGTACAGTTGATTGTGAATTGCTGTTGTATTCTGTTTTTCATTTCTGCTGTCATATTGCTATTGTACTTTCCCAACAAAGCTGTCATATTGTTGACATAACATTATCTGCATGAAGCATCTTGCAGTATCCATTGGCATCAACATTGGTCTAGAAGACCAACTGGGCGATGCACCTCTACCTGCAATATTGCATGAACAGCTCGCACTATTTAACCTATTTATCTGATACGGTGACCATTTCAATCCCTGTGCTTGGTCCAGATTTCATGTCTATACCCATATAGCCAGTGTTGTGACCTTCAGAAGATCATTAACATTGCATGTTAGAACACAAGTTTGCCCATTCCACCATTCTGGTGTCCCTAGCTCTAGCTTCTTTAGCGATGAGTTCTTTCTCTTGGATATTTGTACTATTTATAGACTATTTGCAGTCATCTTGATGGGATCTTTCCCTTCTGACAGGCTACGGTTTCCCCACTTTGTTTAATTCCAATTTTTGTTTTGCTTTTAGTTATCTTTAGTTTGTAGCTTCTATGGAGCTTCTTTTTGGCTCCTCATTGCTATTGTCTTAGGTTGTATTTCGGAGTTCCAATGACTTATTTTGGTCTTTTGTAGACATTAAAATACTTTCTTCTTTCTGTTGCCTTTTAGGATAGCTTGACCTGCTTCTCTCAGCCTGGCCTCTCTCCAAAGGACATTATTTGTCTCTTTATTGGCGATTTCATGGTGTTTGATAGCTTTGTTTATCCCACCCCTTGCTCAGATGATAAACTTATTTAAGGGCTTCAAGGCTTCAAGTTTATAATTTATTGTCTTTTGTAGTGTGGACTATTTTATATGCAGCCATGTACTACTGTATCAACTTAGTGTTTTTTGAGTTCAAATTTTATTGGTACATAGGTTTATGTGGATATTCGAGAGCTTTCTTGTAGGAGTGCTTTATGCTCTCCTGTTGCTTGATATTCATATATTGTTTATGTGCTATTTAAGTGCTCTGTTTTATACTGATGGGTCACTTATGCAATACGGTGCATACCCTAAAATATAATATTTATATTTATAATAAGAAGCACATGTTGATAATAACAATAATGTGACCAGCTTAAGCATGATCATTATTGTTATTGAACTTGTGGAGCAAAAACATAAATAATGTTATATTTAGAAATTATTTCTAAATTAATAACCCCTTTAGAGTTTCTTCTACATGATGTAAGCTTGTTTGATCATTCACAAATAAGGGTAGTTTGATACATGAAGATTGATGGTGTCGTTTATTAACATGGATTAAAGAGATCAATAGAAATTGAATATTGTTCCTTTTCGTTGTATAGTTCCATTCTTGTTTAGATAGACTGTCAACAGACTATGTCTAAATGTTGGTTCACAAGATATGAGAGGATTCTAATGTAGCTATGCGCAATTAACACCTTTGTAGACTAGTACTTTTGGAGTTACGCAAATCAAGAGGCATTAGTTTTGCATGATATTTTGTTAGATTAATTACTCCTTGTACGTTAAAATTATTATTGTAAGACTTCCAACAAAATCTAAGTGTTAATGAAAAACAATTGGATATGTAACCCTTGGATGTATGCCATTTTACTAATGCAAACTGTTGGTCTAATATTTTCAACCTGCTTCTAGTTGGCTTCTAATATATTATATCTTTTGTTATGTATCTCTCAAATCTGAAAGATGACTAATTTGACTTAAATGTGTGTTTACAGCCTCAGTTCCTGATAGTGTAAAGGCTGAACTCTTGCAACGAATTCACTCGTTCCTTATGTCTGCTGCACTGTAAAGCTACTGATTTACTCTCCAGCATTTATGAGAAGCAGCCATGGATACCAAACAGATCTGTTTTATGTAGTTACATTTGATGACCCAAACAAGAAGTGTATCGTTGGGTGTCTTTAGCCCTGCATCAATTATTCACTGACAGTTTAAAATGCCTCATTTGGTTATTACATACACAATGTGTTCCAAACATTTCAGATTACGTGTAAAGACATTTGTACCTATTTATATCTGCTACTAGGATTTTCAGAGTGTGCTGTTCACGGTGGAGAGTCTTCAATGTCTGGATGAGACAAATGTATCAATATGCTTGTGTAAATATAGGAAAACAAATGCCCATTCCTTGCTCAGAGTGGGTTAATTGAATTGTTTGGTACACAAATGCCCATTCCTTGCTCAGAGTGGGTTAATTGAATTGTTTGGTACCGAAAGAACCAAAGTGTTCACTCTAAAATGGTATTCAGACAATTATGAATGTAAAGACATTGTACATTAGTTAGTATCTGTTGCTTTGTAACATTTTGTTTTGCTGGTTCATGTTCATTATATGTTCATTTTTACACAGTAAATAATTCATTATATCTCTTCCCCCAAGTAACTCTTATCTGTCATAAAAACCTAAGAATACTGTAGAGCAAGAGATCTGTCATAAAACCTAAAGATTTGAAATCAATGCATCTTTATATATTTTTACTGCTTAATTTGGGTACTAAATATTGAGTTCACTAACGAAAATAAGGCAACTCTATTTTCATACTACTAGACCTTGTGAAGAGTACAAATCTCCTTTGGTTTCTTGAGACTTATTTGATGAGCCGCTTGCATGTTGCTCAAATGAAAATATTAAATGGTCGTGTTAGTCATCAACAATGTGATTTAGTGGCCAAACTGCTGTACATTTCATAATTGGGAATAACAATTGAGTTCTTTGCAGTATCTGTAACAATCTAATAGAATAGAAAACCAAAAGCATCACATTCTACATGCCACGTGCACAATATTTTTGTCATCACTTTCTACATATCACGTGCACAATATTATTTTGAATCACATTCTACATATCACGTGCACAATATTATTTTTGGTTGTATGGAGGCTAAGCCCATGAGCATTAAGCAAGGGAGATATTGAAGCAGGTGTTTTTATTATCAAGGAAGATGTTAACAATAATATGTGCAACTCCAAATTGATAATGATTATGTTAGATTTTGAATCTGTGATTATGTTTGGTTTTGAATCTATATTTTTATTCTGTAAGATACGAATTAAGGTTAAAAATTAAGATAAAAATTTTCACAATCATATCCAGAAGCAACTACATGATTATGTTTATGTTTGGTTTTGAATCTGTATATTTTTATTCTGTAAGATACAAATTAAGGTTAAAAATTAAGATTATGTTGTGTAGTTCTATTTTAAAAGTACAACGGTGCAACTTAAGAAGACGTCTTTAGATTAAAGATGCTCAGGAAAAAGATTGAAACGCTGAAAAAATGAATAAATGGGAAGGTGAAGACAGTTGAGGACTATGGATTCAAATAATGAAAAAGCTCGAAATGTGGTTCTCCCGAGAGGGATCTTCGGTAACCGCTATTAATGGGATTTACAAGTGAAATGAAATAAAAACTATTTAAACAATTTAGATGTAAAGCAATTAAATTCAAAATTAAGGAGTTGAGATCATCTATAAGCATGTTTTTCAAATGGACAAAAAAAAAAAAAAACTTAATTAATTTTTTGTGCGGATCTGCAACTTTCATTTTTGATTGGACTCGTAATTTAAAATTGTGCTCTGAAATTAGATGATACTCGTAATTTTTTTTAAGTCTGTTCTTTTTTAAGTTCAAATTTATGCTATGAAATTAATCTTTATTATCCAAGTTCAAATTTATGGCTAGGGAATTGAATGAGTGCTTTTAATAACATTCACGAGGTCAAACAGTCTATGGGATGCACAGATGGGTCAGCAAAAAAGAGTATGCAAAGACCAAAAAGTTGTCTGCTGATCCTCTTTTTCCTTTTCCTTCCGCATCTTGGATCTTAAATTGTGTAACTTGATCAAGACATTTGCGACTCTCTTTATCTTTTCTTCTTCAAACAGATTGCTCAAGGTGTTTACATTTAGTGTATCAATGTAGTGGATCCGGATATCCTTGTAAGCTGGGCACTGAATGATGTAGTGCCATTTTGTCTCCACTACTCTTTGGGTGCAATATCTACATTTTCTATTTGCCCACTCTTCTTTAGCTATCATCCATCTTCTGGTTTCACATCTAAGTTGATGTGTGCTGGTTCTAATTTGAGCAATTAACATTTTAGCTTTCTATTTTATATCCATTCCTATGTAATTCTTTTGTTTATGGTCATGTGTGGGATTGAAATGTTTGATATAATATTCATTTTTTCTTCCAAATTGTCTTGTACACATGTTTTTTCATGTGCTTGTTTTATTTCTTTTTTGTTATTTGGGCAGTCTTTTAGTTGTTGTTTTTGACTAGTGATGTATCTCCATATTTTTACTCTTCAGATAACTTAATCTTATTTATCTAAATTCAAATTTATAAATTTCTTAGAATTTTGATAAATATTAATTTGATTTCAATATTTTGTATAAATTTTTTGTTTGATTTCAATTACTGAGGAAATATATAGTTAAACTTTGTTGCAATCACAAATGATATTAATTCTAAAATCATTATTATTAGGATAAATGTACCATTGTTCATGGTTGAGGTTTAATGTTACAATAAAATTATAAGATTAATGTTGGACATAAAATCAAGATGTTGAGTTAAATTTTAAGGTTACAAATGTATTTTAATGAGAATTATAATATGAATTAATTTTTTTTAATACTATAGATTTAACCTTAATATTTTAATTATTAAATATATTATTAATAATATATAATCTATATATTTGAGTAGGTTAAATATATTTTCTAGTAGATTGTCATAGTATATATATATATATATATATATATATATATTGATCGGTAATAGTTTTTGTATTATATTAATGCAAAATTTTAAGCATACAGAAATGCAGTCTCCCATAGTCCATTTACATACTGTAGGCAACAAACCCCCATACTACCCACAACCATACAATATTTTCTAAAAAGCCATACAACCTATGCAAGTCCAAAAAAGACCAGTTCAATGCTGCTCCCACCAAACCCAAATATTACAGAAATAGTTTAGTTTTAACAGGAAACTATTAACAGAAAATTTGTAAAAGCATATAAAAACAATGGCCAAATGGCCATTCACTCACTGTCGCCCTGGCTCTCCTTCTCCCCTCCCTCCTTGGTGGCCGGAGCTTTACCTTTTGCCGCTTCACATTTCATCTTTGGGATGCAATCCAAACATCCGAAATCGGGGTCACCTTCTAAGCTCACCAGCAACTGAACAGTCAGTCCTTCCTCAAACCTGTCTCTCAGGTCTCTACCGGCTTCCATTCGTGCTACCACCTGTAATGCCTTCAGGACTTCTTCCGCCCTAATTAGTTTCACACATAGCTTCATAGCTTCCCATCCAATATGAGCACGTTCACAACATTGTTCTTTTATATCATCCTCCGCCCAACGGACAAAAGGCAACAACTCCTCATAGTCATCTCCCTCCTTAATACGAATGCCTACTCGAGGCACAACCCACTCCAGAAGTGAGTCGAGATTGGGCAAGTACTACCCATCAATCAGTTTGGTCAATGTGAGTAATCTTCTCCACCTCCGGCTCAAACTCGCATGCCCATGCCAAAATCAAGGAGTACACCTCCATATTCGTCCGGTGTCGATTATGGATATACACCACCTCTTCTACAAGCATGAGGCGAGCCGCACTCCACAACTTCTCCTCCTTGTAACGAAAGAGTCCCTGCATCCTCTTCTCCGTCACCTTGCCCATGAATGACACCAACTTCTTATTTGTGCACAGGGTGAAGTTTGCTTCCATAGTCACTTGCAAATTGAAACTGCACTAGCTTCTGCAATGACAATGTCATAAAAGTCACAAAGTAGTGCAATCAATTAAAAAACACACAAACACTAGCTTGCAAACCAAAGGGAAATAATTTCCTCCGTCGTCGTTTAGGATGGGCAATGAGTACAGAAGTGATGGCATAAATGTCATGAGATTGCACTGAAGATTTGCTGCCATCCTCCACTCGCACCAAACGTGCGACCTGCCAAAGATTACCACATTCAAGGAGCAAGCGTCAACTCGCATGGTGTACTTGCCAAAAACTTCCCTCGCTTACGTATTGCAGGCAACAAATTCCTAAAAGACTGAGTGTAAGACCACCTCCACAGTCTTCCATCTCCTTTCCACCAATTGGCCATAAAACTATCCATATCACATCCAATATTAGATAGCAAATCTACCACTGCATTTGCTCCTCGCTTGACATGGGAGACACGAAATTCCACAAATGATTTGAGCTTCTCTCGGATCGTAGACACCCAGTGGTTTATTTTCCAGCATGGAGTGTTGCCTTTAGCAATTGCGTTAATAACTACCTAAGAATCTCCTTCCAAATGTAGCCATTGAATTTTCATATTTAAAGCCAACTCAGTTGCCAAAAGTGCCGCTTGGACCTCCGCTTCATTATTCGTACCATCCTGCAAACGTTGTGCTCCTTTGAAGAGGATAGACCCGTTATCATCCCTCGCCACCACCCCAACACCTGAGATTCCCGGATTTCCTCTTGAAGCACTGTCAAAATTGACTTTTATCCACTCTTTACTAGGTGGCTCCCATTTAACATCCCCTATATCAGAAAAAGGATCAACCCTCGAGGACCCATTAACGGGTATGATTTTCACTGAACTATTTCTAAGGATAAAACTTTTTTAATTTTAATTTTTATTATTTGTTGATAAGTAATATAAATTGTATCCTTTTTAATCTTTTTAAAATTTTCCTAAACATAAAATGCACACCAAAATCAAAGACGAAAAATAAAAAAATTTCAAAGCTGCATAAATTATATCCTTTTTAAAAAAATCATCCCATAAATTTTAATTAACTAAAAACCGCTATCAAAATCCTATGATTTCTGATGTGGGATTGTTGACCGGTTTTATATCTCCTGTCTGGTGCTTTTGTTCGAGTTTTATTTATCGGTTTTATATCTTTTGCCGGATGATTTTGTTTCTCGATGCTGGAATGTGTGCTTTGAGTAGACAATAGGCTAGTCGCTCATCGCAAAATTTTCTCACATCCTGTTTTTACTATCGTATTTTCCTTCTCATGTTGGATTTAAATCTTATAAGAATTCCGATTTTAAATCCTACAAAAACATGTGAAAAATATTTTAAAAATATGGCTACAAATGTTCAATTCGCCAACATGGATTCATCTTCCTTCCAAGATTTTCAATGAGTATAAAAGTAATCCCATTGCCACCATAATGGTTTTCTTCATGGATCTAAATTTGGAAGCATGAAGCTTTGAACATTCCTTATTGTTCCCCATATGATTGCTGCCGTCCACGGATTTTGACAATGTCTGTAATAATTGTGTTATTTGTTCTTGTGTACTGGCATTGCTCCTCCAGGAATGGATTAATCTTGGTATTGAATTCTTTCATGTCATTCTTTCCACAAGCTGGCAAGACCGCTTGCTCCGATTCTACTTGTAATGTGCCCTTATAGGCTAATTAGTAATGGTCAGACAATTACTCCAATTTCTTACAACTTACAATATGTGATTTTTATATTAATTCTCTAAATATGTGCAAATGACAATAAACAGTGTTACTTTAAAATAATCTGCAATACTTAGATATTGCTATGTCTGAGTAAAAGACTGTATATGCATGCAAAGAGAGACCAGCTACTCATGAATTATAGATGACAGCGTCTTACTCTTTCTGTTATGCTGAGAATGAGCAATGGGCCTCCTTGAACTACTACTACGTCTGATTCCCTAAGGATATGCAGATATAGATGATAGCATCAATTCTGTGGTGATAGGTTGCTGTGTTTGATGTATAGGTTTATGCATTCCAAGCTCTGTTTCCATCTGCCTCTTTCTTTTCCACAATTTGCTCAACAGTATTCTTTGCATTTTCCTCTTTAGACATCTTTGCTCTTTATTCTTTTGATGCATTTTGATGCATATATTAACACCTGTCAAAGCTTTTTGCTATTAGGGGAAATGGGGAAATGGGGAAATGATCCAGTAGTTGTGCACCCTAACTTCGCACTTCTCAAAATTCTACTTGGAAATTTCAAATCACTCCGATTTTTTTACAACAGCTTACTTGGCAAGTCCCCTGCTTATAACTAAGGTTTCGGGGTCACATCATCAAATATGATGCATGCTTTTTGCCAAGGTGTCCAAAACAGCCCCCAAAAAAATGAGACCAATAGGCGTGCAAAAAAGACCCCAATAGTTGTGCAGCTGATATGGCATCACCTGATTGGTTACTTTTTACAATATTGGTACATTTCCTAACAACTATTGGTACTTTTCCTAACAACCGTTGGTACATTTCCTAACAAAAATTGATATTTTTTGTTCAAACAATAGGTTTTATTTGTTCAATTTTTGGAAGAAAAGGTATCAACAATCCTCACAACAATTGATACATGCTCAACTACTGAGTCCTTTCCCCTATATCTTTTGTGATTCTTTTGTACATCATTATTTATAATTTTTTTTTTTTAACTTTATTCTACCTACAAAACGAGACTTGTCAATAGGGAATGCAAAAACGATAAGAAGCAGAAAAACAACAGCAAAGAAATGAAGGTAAATTAACTGATGAGGGTCTCGGCGTGAAACTTCCGTGACGTTTTAATAGCCTATCGGCTAATTACACCTAAATAAACGTGTGCCCTTTTTTCACTTGTACTTATATTTAAAGAGAAGGTGGAGTTGATAAATCCCTTTGGGACGTTATTAGGTAAGGTTGTTTTTTCAAATTAATTTAATGATGTTCGTCTAGTGAGGCTGGAAGATAATAAGCGAAAGGCCAGAGTGTGCAAGCAGCAGGGAGACATGGTGAACGACAGGATACAGGAGGGCGCGAGGAAGGCTAGGAATGATTTTACAGCAGAGCGAAGCCATGTGCAGGGCGACTCAGGTAAGGGGAAGCCTGTTCTGGGCGCGGCGCGGGCAGGATCCTCTGCTAGGGCGGAATCCGGGAGTCGGGGATTTGATCTCCTCGCACTGGGCAATGCTGGATGCGATGGTTTCTCTGGTCAGGGTCGCCAGTCTCCTTTATCGCCTCCAATGAAGACGGTGGAGCAAGTAATATAAGATTTCAAACTTTGCAAGAATGCTTCCAATCCCTTTTCACTCTAGCAAAAATTTCTGCAAGGAGCAGATCCTGAAGGCGACTCCTCTGCAGACTTGGGGTTCGTTGGTCAGGGGACGGCTTCCAACATTTCCTTTGTACCTGATCCACCGCCCCCTCCGGTGCCACCTGCTCCATGCGCACCCATGCTTTTGGGCGAAACTGGGGTTGATCTGGCTTCTGAACCTGTGGACTTACACATTTTTAATGAACGCATCTCGGAGATCTCTTCACATATTGGTTCATAGGAGTAGGTTTTCAGAGCTATGTGGGAAGGAGGCCCTCAGCAGACGATTTCGTAGCCTAGTGCAAGAGTATAGGGCGTCGACAATGGCTTCTTTCTTGTTACATTTCTTAATTCAGAGGGCTGCAGGTTTGGTTTGGACAATGGACCCTGATTTTATGGTAGATCTGGTTTATTTATGACCTCTTAGGCTGGGTTTCTTAGGCTCTATTTTTATGGAAAAAGCTGGTTTATGGAAATTTTAGTTTTGGGCTACATGATCATTTGAAATCTTCTCTTAAAAAATAGAAGCTCTTATGTTTTAGATTTTTATTTTTGAGCGGGTGAAAATGGGGTGGGCCCCTACAGCATAGGGATAATTTATGCCACTTGTCAATTATAATTTGTTTCTTACAAAAAAATATTTAATGAATCCCGCCATAAAAAAATTTAGAGGGAAATCAGAATTTATGTTTATATTTTTAAGCTGAATTACATTGTTTATGGGACCACCAGCGTCCTTCAATTTAGGAGCTTAAATTTTTAAGCAGAAGTACACTACAAATTTCATGGGACCAACCCTTTTAAAAAATCCCTAAAAATTCTCTACAGCATCCGCTCTATTTTTTAGGAAGCCCCCCTCCATGGGACCCTAGCCTTAATCTCCTTTTTTATTTTGCAAATGTTCGCATTTCTTCCATTCTGGTTTATATATGACCTCTTAATCTACTTCTTTTATCTTTCGAATGTTCGCATTTCTTCCATTTTGGTTGCGCCTCTACAATTTACCTCTGGTTATGCGAAACATGAGACTTATTGAATCTTTGATCAATCTTGTCGACACTTTCTTCAAAATTGAGGATGACTCCTCTTATTATGCGAAATGTGGTGCTCATTAAATCCCTGATCAATCAAATCAACACTATCATCAAAATTGAGGATGGCTCCTCTTATGCTTGGAGACGGTTCTCTAGAGTTTGTGCTATGGTTGATATTTCCAGACCTCTGTCTATATGGTCCAGATCAGTTCATCTCTAGGCTCTTGGCTGCAATATTCAAATTATGAGGGGCTTCCATAACATTGTTTTAGGTGTAACCAACTAGGGAACAAGGTTGTTGGCTATCAAGCAACATCTGTTAATGGCCGCCGCGGCCTTAATCTCAAGAGATGGGTATGCAAAAAGGGCAATCCATATGCTGATTTCATATGGAGGAATTATGAAGTGTTCATGGATCATTGTTCCTCAGATCCGCTAGATGGTGGGGCTGCCGGTTAAGGCTTTAAGAGCCCACCCCCTTGCGTTGTTGTGGTCGCAGATGCTCTCGATCAACGGGATCATTTTGATACATACCAACATGATAACATTTTGGCCATGAGGAGCTTTGGAGGGCTGTTTCAGAAGATCATGATTATCTTCTGGATCATGTGGATGTCTTGGCTTGTTCAGATATTCGTTCCATTTTCGAGAGAACAAGTAAGATTTCAAAGCCAAATTTTGGCAAGAGTGGCCAGTGTAGGGGAAGAAAATCTGAGACAGAAAGATAGAGGTTGGAAGCTTTAGATACGATAGATGATGGCACACAATGTACTATGGAAGCGCTCCTTATGGGGAACAAACAAAAATAGAAAGGTTGACTTCTTGTGTTTTTGCATAAGTTTGTTTTCTGAGGATCTCTTTAGTGTTCTGAGTTGTTTTTCTGGAGGTGATTCTTTGTGTATTTCTCTTTGTTTTTTTCCCTCCCATTTTGGGGTCTGAAGCAACATTCGTTTTTGGTTTCCATGCTATATGGGAGTGGGCCCACATCTCACAAGTTACGATAGAAAACGATTGAAGATAATAAGCAATTAGGGGAGGAGCACTAATAGCCGTCATAGTTCCAATACTCGCACAATTATTGTCACATTGACCCGCACAAAAATACAAATATTTTTGTAAGTATATAATTATAAAAGTACCAATAAATATTTAATTGAACACCAATACATGTTCACAACTGAATGTGTAGTTGACCACAAAAAAGTTTTAAAAAACAAAACAACTACTAGTACATTTCCAATTTTAATACAAATCAACTTGCACAAAAATATATACAAATTTATTTTTTTAAAACTTTATGTTTACATTTACCACTCTATGCGAGCTAAAAAGTACAAATGTACTTAAATTAACATTTACATGTGCACAGTTATTGGTGCATTACATGACATAAAAACAATCAAATATTGGCTTCACAAACTCAAGTGCACATTCTTCCAAACATCACGTGACAACTTCATAGATTAAATAGATTTGTATTTGGTACTTGCATTTGCAACAACTGGTGTAAGACTCCCCAGTAGCCAAGAATTTACATAAAATGAATAAAAAAATTCAAATTTCATTCAAGCCAGCATAGAAAATAGAAGGGAATGAAACATTGAAGGACTGCATATTTAATATGAGATGATTGATTGTTTCCCACAAAAATTCAAATTTGAAAATCAACTACCACAAACGAATGCATTCATATTCCACATTCGAATTATTTTATAAGACAAAATTATTCGTGTCACTTTCACTACAATCCAATTCTTTGCATATTCTTGAGCTCTGCAAATTCCCTCTCCACATTCCTTATTCAAGGGTGCTCATTCAGGTTGGTACACACAAAATAACTAAATTCCCTTTGTAGTCAATGTTTACTGTTATAAATCTTTTAATTTAAATTATACTATTTTCAGTAAACTAGCATTTCTTTCAATATCTCAGAATTGTATTTCATTCCAAGTTTTGCATTCAATTTAGTCACTGTAAATAATATTAACAGGCATATTGGATGTCAAATGATGGTTTATGCTCATTGGTAGTTGCGTTATGCTTTGTATATTGATGATTTCTTTGTATGTGGTTTAGAGTTTCATTTCAATGCTCTCTTATAGTTTACTAATGCCGAAATCCTCACAAAGAATGGTAAAAAAATTGATTATCTCTTGGTTTTCTTCGAAACTCCTAATTTGTAATCATTTTATTTAATGGGTGTACTGTTAGTCTCTCCATTGTTTGATGGCGTCAAACAATTTCATTACAAAAATGGCAAAAAAAAAAAAAGATCGTTGTTTACTTTTACTGGAAACCCTGATTTTGTTTCATAAAATTTCTTTTAAATGGTGTCTCTCTGTTTATAATGCCAAAATCATTATAGAGAATGCAAAAAAAAATGATTCTTGTTAATTATTATTTGAAACCCCTTCATTATTTATCATTTCATTTAATGTGTGTGCTGCTAATTAGTAATATTTTTATTTCAATAATACGTATGCCTGCTAGTATTATTTACAGTGAGTATATATTGGCTTTAAGCAATAACAAAATCCACATTTATATACAACAACATCATTCATTTATTAATCATATGAGAAAGGAATCTGCATCTAATAGAATATCAACAATATCCAATTTTTAATCACATCACAGTTACATCTATAAGTCTTGCATCTCGTGCTTTTATTTTGTGTCTTTGTTATATAAAGTTTCAAGTTTTGTGGCTATATGGTTATTGTCCCCCCCCCCCCCCACCCACACACACACACACACACAAAGAGAGAGAGAGAGAGAGAGAGAGAGAGAGAGAGAGAGAGAGAGAGAGAGAGAGAGAGAGGCATATGTTTAAAACATATTTTTTAATATTATAAAGTTTAAAATGGGTGGTCAAAATATTTGTTGAACACCCATAACTGCCTTCCCACTTACACATTATGGGCCCACTTGGCACAAATTATCGCCAACTACGTTACCCTAAAACATTTGGGAAATGAAGATTTTTGAAGGCATTTTCATTGTTTGCTCTGCAAAAAACCTTGTTCTCCGCCATTTCTCCTTCAATTTGTTAATATTTTTATTTCAATAATATGTATGCCTTGTTGCAAGGTGTGCGCTCTTGGTCTCCTTGTGCTGTGCAACACAATGCTTAGGTTTGTGACATGGATTAACCACCTCATGTAGATTCTATAAGTCTAATGGTTGTATCGGGCATTAACAGGTCGATCTTTTGGTGCAACGACAACAACACTTGTAACAAGTGGTATTAGAGCTTGGTCATAGGTTCAAACCCTTCACTTGTGTTGGGGGGAATTGTTGCAAGGTGTGCGCTCTTGGTCTCCTTGTG
Source organism: Cryptomeria japonica (assembly GCF_030272615.1). NCBI lineage: Eukaryota > Viridiplantae > Streptophyta > Pinopsida > Cupressales > Cupressaceae > Cryptomeria > Cryptomeria japonica. Next base: position 681,805,904 of record NC_081411.1, read on the forward strand.
TTGTGCAGCGCAATGCTTGGGTTTGTGACATGGCTTAATCGCCTCCTGTGGATTCTATAAGTCTAGTGGTTGTATTAGAAATTAACAGGTCAACCTTTTGGTGCAGTGACAACCACACTTGTAACATGCCTGATAATATTATTTACAGTGAGTATATACTCATTGTAAATAATATTATCATGCATACATATTATACTGATTTCAGACTTTATAATATTATCGGGCATACATATTATACTATTTTCAGGCAACTTTAATCTTTTCTGTTTATTACTTCCAATAAATTTCATAGGAGAAATACAACATCATTTATATACAACATCATTAAGTTATTAATCATATGAGAAATGAATATGCATCTACTAGATATTGTTATCTAGTTTTTAATCACATCATAGTTACATCTTTAACTCCTGCATCTCGTGCTTTTATTTTTGTCCTTTTTTTTTCATCGGTTTTCTCAATGGCATTGAGGGTTTCATTTCAATGACCTATCTCTGTTTTTAATGCCAAAATCAATACAGAGAATACCAAAAAAATAGATTATTATTTACTTTTGTTCGAAACTGTTATTGTCTCCATTGCATTTTTTTATCACTATTGTTTACTAGTATGGTTGCAGGTTAAGTGAACATAATGGCACAAGGTAGAGAGGGAAATAGATTTGTTAGACGTCGATCAATTAGAGTCACTCGTGGGGTGCACTTCACTGACGAAGATAGTATGGTCCACAATGAAGACACAGTGAGTCTTGATTTGGCCCATGCAACGAACAATGCAACTGATGTGGAACCTACTGCTGTAGATTAACCTTCTAGTGCAAGTTGTAATCCTATTCCTGAAACACTGAATGTACAACTGCCCTCAAAGGTGCCAAAAAAAAATGGAGCATATATGACATGAAAGCAACAATAGCATGTGTAGAAGACAAAAATGTCTATTAGACAAGCATCAATCAAGTATGGTATCCCCATTACCTATGTGAGGGCATGGATGATGGGAGTTACGAGCACAATTGTGAGGGGTCCACACACCATTTTATCAAGAGAGGAGGAGATTGAAGTTGTCCAATGGTGCAAGGACATGGTTGAAATTGGTCACGGTCTGCAAATTAATCAACTACAATCAACCATTGCCCAAATTAGTGGGAATAGGCCCAATCCATTCAGAAATGGGATTCTAGTGAGGTCACGGTGGGCAAGTTTTAGATGGAGGCACCTGAATTTGACAATGAGAACAACATAAGGAGTGGACTCCGATAGAGCCATTATGCTTTGACCTTGTATTGTTGCCTCTTTCTATGACAACTTGGAGAAGATGTACAAATTGAATCACTATGGATCCAGTCGAATTTGGAACTATGATGAGACTAGTGTGCAAGCTGGGAGGAATTATGAAATGAGAGTGATAGCCAAATTGGGGCAAGGGTGTGTACCGCACCTTATTTCAAAAATTAGATAGTGGATTACTGTTTTGGCATGTATTAGTGCATGTGAGTTTAGTATTTTTGGCTTTTACTTGTTCAAATCTAAGAGGCATATCAGAAACTACATTACAAATTGTGAGCTGGGAGCATGCATGACAGTCCAAGAACATGCATGGATGACAAAGGAGCTATTCTTGAATTGGTTGGAACATTTTGTGGGTTCAATCCCTGGTGGGGTTTCACCCTCGAATATGGCCCTTCTGATCTTTGACGATCATGGCAGCCATGTGGCCTTCAAGACAATTGAAGAAGCAAGGCAGATAGGTATAAACTTGGTAACCTTGCCTACTCATACGGGCCACAAACTGCAACCACTTGATGTCTCTGTATTTTCTCCATTCAAGAATTATTTCAAACAACAAAGGACTATATGGATGTCAAAGCACCCACAAATTGAAATTGGAAGGGAAGAGTTGGTAACTCTTGTGAGAAAGGCATTTGCCCAAGCATTGACACCAACTAATATAATGAGTAGCTTCCGTAGGACTGGAATTTGGCCACTTAATCGGTCTGCATTGCAGAATGATATGAGGCCAAGTGAGACATTTGATGTTGAAGTGGATATACAAACTGCTAGAACAAGACATGATGCCACTACAATGGAAGAAGAACTAGAGCACATTGTAGCGGAGGCTTGCTTGCGGTTGTATGGTGATAGTGATGAACAAATTCAAACAACAATTGATGGTATAAGTTTGCCACCACAAACTAGCGAACCTAGTCTGCTCCCACAAATCAGCTAGCCAAATGAGGGTGTTGAAAGTACATTAGTAGGCATGCCTTTTCCAACACAAGCTATCATACCAGAGTGGCTTCAAGAAGCAACCAACTTTGATGATGTAACCCTTTCCATGCCAACTCTACCATAAATTGATCCAATATATGTAATCCATTACTTCACTAATGCAACCAACTAGGAGCAACAAGATGGTGCTAACTGTGAAGAAGAAATTCACATAAGTGAAGAAGAACCTAACTTTGTGCCATGCACCCAAGAGGATGGGTAGCAAGTGCCAAACAAATCAACACATTCTTGAGACTTCCAGTGTAGAGAATGAATCAATCTTCGCGGGGAGGTAGGAGAGGGGTGCTATGTCTTAGTAGCCAATCACAAATCTTGACATTTGATGACTACATTCAAATGCTAAATGAGAAAGAGGCTCAAAGGAAAAGAAATTAGGAATTGGCAGAACAAAAGAAAGAACAAATGAAGCAGAGGAAGAAAGAATGTGAAGTAGATGCGGTAGAAAGGGAGGCTATGAGGGAAGAAAAAGAAGCAAAAAAATTGCAGGAATCCCAAGAAAGGTTTATTCGAAGACAAGAGAAGGGTAAAAGCACAATGTTGTGTCACACTTTTATAAAATAAGCGGCCAACACAACTAAAAATGTTTAACTTCGACTGCATAAAAGTGACATTTCTAAATTGAATTTCAAAATTATGTAAACTGATCAAATATAGAAATATTAATGAAATTTATGTCTGTTATTTTTCAAAATTTTCTAAAAAAAAATTGACATTTATTTTATATATTCAAAAACAAATTTTTTATTGCTGAAAAATGTTGAAAATCAAGGGTTTTAGTTGACGTCAGCAAACAAAATGAAAATGATTTTTTTTTTTTGATTTTAATTCTCCAAATAGAGGACATATATATGTAGTGTTAAAAAAATAAAATAAAATTTTTATCTATATTTTTCTTGTAATAAAATTTTAAAGTCCAACATAGTTGAATTTGGCAGTTTTCATTTGTCGTCACCTTTTGTCTACTAAATTTATGATTATTGTTACCTGTAAATTTTTAAACTTTTGATAAGTCGTTTTCCTCTGATATTTTTCCATTCGCTCTTGTCGCAACCTTTCTGAATTTCCTAACTTTTGTCAGGAGGTTCCAAACTTATAGAATCGTCTGATCTCCCGACAAGCTTAGGGAAGTCTGCATGAAATCGTCGTCATTAGAAAGTCGAACTTGTGGTTTCCTTCAAAAGAGTTTGATGGTTGCGAACTTGTTTGATCTTCCAACTTTCCGACATCCTTTGTATAGTGATTAAGGCCGAGCTTCCTCGAGACTTTAAGGGACATCTCTGATTCCAAGTAAGGACATTTTGGTGATGTAATTTCAAATTATTTCTGTAACTTGTTTGGGTGGCCACATGAGTAGGAAAGGGATAAAATCATACTCGAACACTACTGAAGTTAAATGAGCCTATCAGTCTGGGAGAATAACTGCTTCTTGTCGTTCCTTTTTCTGCCTCATCAACTGGCACATCATACACTACTTCCAAGGAACAAATCAAGGGAAGATTTACAAAGTACAGTCATTAATGGCAATTAAGCAACTAAGGACATGAAAAAGGTGGTGGCATGCGTTACTACATTTAATGCTGCCATTTTTGCAGAAAACATTAAAGATAGCTAAAAAGAGAAAATTGTCATGATTTGCCCGTATCAGAATGGTTTAGCCTTATGACGGTGAGCTACCATTTCATAACCCAGATTTGAATTGGCCAGAGAAGAAGCAAGAGGATATAGTCCGACAGTTACAGTCTTTTGCATGGAAAGCACGAACTAATTTCAACGAATATAGGAAGGTCATCACCATATTAGATAAGATTGCAGAGAAAGTTGAACATCATGAACAACGCTCGCAGGACGAGCTCGTGGCAAGAAGAAACTTGAATAATCACGTTCAACAAGATGGTGCCTAAAGCTAAGAAAGGCCATGTGGCGCAGCCGAACCTTGAGGAATTGCAGGGGTATATCCTTTTGAATCTGTCTGACTTTTTCTGAGCTACTGTATTCAATGAGGAAGAGTTTACAAATATCCTTCTGACACTGATTGAAGAAGAGGAAATAGCAGATGAGATTGATAAACAGATTGCAGAACAACACTCGACACCCAATGCTAGAGCTTGAGTCTGTGACTTTATAGCCTTGTGGTCTTGCGATGTGTTTTGGATTTTGTTGCTTAGTAGGTCTTTTTTTTATTTTGAGAATGATCATGTTCAAGACTGCTATCTTTAAAGAAACCGTTTCTTGAAAACGGAAAGACTGGGAGTAATAGTTATAAATAAATAGATTAGTAGATATTTATGGATCTTTTGGGCAAACTTTAATTTACTCTTAACAACAAAAACTTCCTTAAGCATTTTTTGTTGATTGTTTCGAATATAGAAAATTTGCTGGTGGCTTCAGATATTCGTAATCTTTGAATTATGATGTGTGGATGCTTTCTATTCTTTTGAACTATTATCAGTGAATGAATTTATATTTGAGATGGTGAATGGTTTTAGTTTTCTGTTGCTGCAAAAATATTATCTGTGAATAAATTTTTTGTAGTAATCTTGTTGATTCAAAATCTTGAAAAATCTTAAAAAAAGTATTTGTATTTTATGCATGCTTTTTCAAAGATTTTTAGTTAAAAGATCTTTCCTCATTTTATTTTTGGTTAAAAGCATTTCAGTTAATTCATATTCATTGAATATCATCTGAAGGTAGTTGCCACCTTGTAAAATAAGCAGAGAATCAATCAGTAGATAGTTTGTTCAAACTGCTTCAACTGTGGTTACATTTGTCACCTTTGTGAGCGTGAGAATATAGAGTTAGATGATAAATCTATTAACCAACAATTAGCAAAAAAAAAATTATACCCTTTTGGAGAAGATTCTCTCATCTAGTGAAAAATATATTTTTAAAATTTTTTTAATATCATTTAATATTTAAAAAAAAATTTCTAATCAGTTTTTTTTTTAAACTTAAAAAACCTACTCAGATTGTTTAATTAATAAAAAATATTAAAATTAATCAAAATACTAAAAAAATTTTATGTTTAGATTCCTGACTTCGAGCTCTGCAAAAGGGTATTTTTTAATTTTTGTAAAAAAATATTCTGCTTAAAAAAAAATTGAGCAAAAGTGAAAAGTTTCAGAAATATAGACAAAATAGGTGATTTGGCTACCACATCACATGCCACATAGGTGAGTCTGGCCGAACTCAGTCCGACCAAACTATTTTGATTTTTTTTGAAAAATCTAAGCTTAAGCGCTCATAAAAAATGGATAATATAGCCAATACTTTGGCTGAATTGAGTTCGACTGAAATCTTGGTGCCATTTAGGCGCCACGCTAGCGACATGAGGTGCCATGTGGCTGGGTGGTAGTTCGGTTTGACTGAGTCCTGCTAGACTACCCCCAGTTAGCCCCAAGTGCAAATGCTTTTGCCTATAAGGCAAAAAAAGATGAGGAAGGCAACTGAAAAGAAAGGTAAACAACCATAGAAAAGAAAAAATATGGCCACAACCGTAGATCCTCTACCCCTCCAACACCTAGTTTTGATCGATATGATGAACCTCTTCTCCCCATCGTTTGTAGCTATTAGTAATATTTAAGTTGGTACTGCACCTGGATGCTCAAACGTCATGCAAATTATTCCTAGTGTAAACCAAGCGTTGCTTGCTTGTATTGCAAGTTGCTTACAAGCCCCTCCAAACCAAGAAAACACCTCTGTTGGGCCACAACCTACCGGGCTTGGATATGTGACACCTCCTCCATTTAATACCCATATGGATAATTGATCCAGTATGTGATCAATTATATTTTTTGAGCACTTTGAAGAGAAGATTTTGCATTTAGATATAACTGTGATATGATTATAAAATGACATACTGCCATATTTTGTAATGTTTTTAGTTTTTCGTTGTTGTTTTTCAGATATCTCATATGATTATACCAATGAATTGATGTTGTTGTTATAAATCTCATTATTATTTTTTGATGTCAATTAAGTGTGTTGCTTGCACACACACACATATCTACGTGTGTGTGTGTGTATACCTATATGTATATGTATATGTATGTGTGTATATATACACATATACACACATACACACATACACATACATATACATATACATATACATATACATATACATATACATATACATATACATATACATATACATATATACACACATACATATACATATACATATATGTATATATATGCATACATATACATATAGGTACACACACACACATACATATCTTTGTGTGTGTGATATATACATATATAGATATATCAGATATACATACATACATACATATATATCTGATATATACATATATCAGATATATGAATATATGCATTGATGGTGTTATAAAAATTCAGCTATAATCTCATATGATTTTTGTCTAATGTTAACTAACTGTGTTGTTTTTCAGAAATCTCATATGATTATACCAATGAATTGATGATGCTATAAATCTCATCTTATTTTTTTCTAATGTCAACTAACTGTGTTGCTTGCAACCATATGATTTTTGACTAATGATTATACCAATGAATTCATGCTGTTGTTGTTATAAATCTCATTTTTTTTTTTCTAATGTCAACTAAGTGCGTTGCTCACTATCAAAAGATATGACATAACAAGAACATAAGAATATAAGAAGAACAATAAAACAAGATATGCATATAAGTGTTGAAAATGCAAACATTATATATAAACAATCCACAAAGAGAAGATTGAAACATAAAAAATTAAAGAAGACAACAATTCACAAATTGTAGTGTCCATTAGGTCATTGCCAAAGTAAAGTAAAGGCTTTTTATATATGTCTCTGTGTGTGTCTTTATATATATATATATATATATATCGAAATGATAAAAGGAAGTGTCCTATTTGAAAAAGGCAGCAAAGGAAGAATTATTTTCTAGTTCCTTACAAGATATTTTGTTAGTTTCCCTTTGTTTTGTTTTTTTGTAAATGAGACACTTCCTTTTGATCTTCTGTATATATATATATATATATATATATATATATATATATATATATAAAAGAAGATAACAAGAACAACAAAACAATATATGCATATAAGTGTTGAAATTGCAGGCATTATATATAAACAATCCACAATGAGAAGATTGAAACATAAACAATTCACAAATTGAAGTGTCTACTACGTCATTGCCAAAGTAAAGTCATTAAGAATTTACCTGAGAGGAAGGCTTGTTTTGTTCTATACAACTACTTATGACGTCTCTACATGCCTGCCAAAACAAGCACAACAAAATGCAATACAACTCATTTCTATATAACATACAATAATACACAAATTAATAAAAAATTTAAGCATAAAGATCGTAATCTCTCAAAGAATTATAGTGTGTTAAGAAACACATGTACATTGATATAATGATCTTCCACAAGTATGATTCTTCCCTCGATGCTCTAGCATGCTTGCAATTTTTTTGAATAATCGAGGGTAGTAACGTTGTCACAACAAATCATCCATACAATATTGCATGCACAACAACATTTTGACCGTCTTCAACATTTCACAACATGCATACAATCCTTACATGCATTCATACATACATATTCAAATGCATAAGTACATACATATACATATCCATCTGCATACATATGCACATATACATAGAATTTCACAAATGCACATATACATACATATGCATATATATAAAATACATACAAAATGCATATAAATAGTTACATATGAAGTGTAGGAATGTGAAAAATAATCTTGATTTATGAAAACCTGAATTAAGTTATTCAATGTGTACAAACATTAATTAACACGCTTTAATCAGGTATGATCTTTATGATCTAGTAATGAAAGTAGGAAACATATTTAGATATTTTGTGTGTACCACCCTGAATGACCACCTTGAAATAAGGAATGTGCAGAGGGAATTTGTAGAGCTCAGGAATATGCAATGAATTGGGTTGTAGTATATCTATATATATGTATATATATACATATGTACATATATATATAGATAGATACATATGTATATATAGATACATATATACATATATATACATATATGTACATATATACATATGTATACATACATACATGTATATACATATATATGTACATGTATATGTATATACATATATGTATGTATACATGTGTATATATGTATATACATATATATGTACATCTATATACATGTACATATATACATATATACATATATGATATATGTACATATATATGTATGTGTATATATGTATATATATTTACATATTTATATACATATATAAATATATACATATATACACACACACATACACACACACACATGTTATATATATATATATATATATATATATATATATATATATATATATATATATATATATATATATATATATATATATATATATATATATATGGACCAAAAACATATAGGCATCGAAATGACAATAACCATATAGGCATTATAAACAGAGAGAGATCACTAAAATGAAAACATTTGTATGCTTGTTAATATTTTTTACAGTGCAGAAAATATGTTATGTTCAGTGCAGAGCATGATTATGTAATCCATGAATTTTTCATATAATTGCAGGTTGTTCGTAAGTTGAATGAAGCAAAGAAACTGGAGTCAAGTTCACACTATAATGCAAAATTTGACTGCAATTTTTTGTCCATACAAGGGCATTATAAACAAGAAAGATCAGTGAAATGAAAACCTCAATGCCATTGATAGAACTGATGAAAAAAAAATCAATTTATGCAAGTACCAATGAGTACAAATCCATCATTGAACACCTTTGACCAAAATAAAATGCTATTGTGTATGTGTCTACACACACACACACACACACACACACACACACATGCGGGTGAAACCACGTTAATGGTTCCTACTTTAACTCGCGAAGGAAATTCGCGGGTGTGGGAATTTTTTTTTTACACAAGTTCGTACGAACTACCCATGTTCGCTCGAACTACCCCTATGGGTCTTAGCAAACCTGTTGATGGGGGTATGGTTCGAGCGAACCCTAATTCAAAAATGGTTTTTCTCAAACCCAATAAAATATTATTATTTAAAGGGTTCACTCGAACCTCCCCTCCCTCCCCTTTGAGCGAACCCCTAACGTCCGACTTTTTTTTAATTGTTGATATAAACCAAAAATGATAGTTGAACTGTAATTTTCAACTTGTCATCTAGATTCTACTGAGGTAGTTTGAGCAAACCCTACATGGAGATTTCATCAGCGTGTCTCATCAGCACTATTCAGCGCTCCCCAACAGTCGTCATTCAACCTGCATTGTTCCAGGTGCACAAAATTACCCTTTTTCTTGTTTAATAATGTTATTTTTTTTGTATTTTGTATTTTTTTGTTAAATTTATTTTAAAAATAGTAAATAAAATAGTTTTCATTTGTTAATTTATTTTTTAATTAAATAATTGTATATTTATTGGGTAAGAGTTGAAAGTTAGGTCCCAATCCCGCGGAAGTCCGCGGATTGGGAAAATTACTCATTAGAAACGAGCGCCCATTTCGCTTCGGGGGCCTGAGCCATGAATAAAGCGGGCACATGTTTTCAGAAACATGCGCTTGTTTTGGTTCGGGCCCCTGAAGAAAAATAGGCACATGATTTGTAAAAAAACGGGGGCCCGTTTTGTAAATGTATTTAATTTTTTTAAGGCATTTTTTCCTCATTTTCACTGTTCAGAAAACGGGTAAGCGATTTTAGGAAGCACAGGTGCTCGTTTCAGCTTGCCAGTCGACCCCTCAAGACCATTTTTTCCCTCATTCCAGGTACGCACCTTTGTTTTTTTTTCTTTTTTTTTTAAATTATTTTTCTAAAAACATGTTAATTTATTGTTATTTTTTAATTGTAGCGAGTAGGTTAAAATTTTAAAGTTTGAAAAACGTTTTTGTTTAATAGTTAAAAAAAATTATTTAATTTTATGTTTAAAATAGTTGTTTTTAGTTTTCAAATATTGTAGAAAACATAAAAAATAAAAAATAGTTAAAACTTAAAACCCTAGGTAGAAAACAAAAACAAAAACGTAAATGAACAATAAACCCTAGATAGGAAACAAATGAACAATAAACCCTAGACAAAAAACAAATGAACAATAAACCCTAGAAAAAAAACAAACAATAAATCCTAGACAAAAAACAAACAATGAACTATAGATAGAAAACGAACAATAACCCTCTCTCTCTCTCCCTTTCTCCCTCTCCCCCTCCCTCCCTCCCTCTCTCAATCTCTCTCATTACCTACTCTCTCTCTCTCTCACACACACACACATTACACTTTCTCTCTCTCTAGGACCTCGTAGTACATCCTAGGACTTCTTAAGACATTATAGGATGTTTAATACATCCTAGGACATCTTTTGACCCTGTAAGAAACCGAGAACCCTTTAATACATCCTACTACATCCTTAGACCCATTTTCACCCCAATACTACATATATTTAAATGTTGCACATGTATAGTTATATGTTTAAATGTTTAAATTTCTTTTTGATATGTTGAAATGTTACGTTCTATATGTTTCCAATGTTATGTATAAATATTAAACATGTATAGTTATAAGTTAAAATGATATCCTAGGACCCCTTAGTATAACCTAGGACCTTTTAAGATACCTAGGACCCCTTAGTAGGACCTTTTATGACATACGATTCCTTAGATCCATTTTCACCCCAATGCTACATATATTTAAATGTTATACATGTCTATAGTTAGATGTTTAAATGTTTAAATTTCTCTCTCTCTCTCTCTCTATATATATATATATATATGTCTCACTCACACTCTCTCTATCTCGCTCACTCTCTCTCATTACCTACTCTCTCTCTCTCTCATTAGGTTCTCTCTCCATCTCTCTCTGTCTCTCTTTGTCTCCCTCTCTCTGTCTCTCTCTCTCTAGAACCCCTTAGTACATCCTAGGACCTCTTAAAATATTATAGGTTTCCTTAATACATCCTAGGACATCTTTTGACCCTGTAAGAAACTGAGAACCCTTTAATACATCCTACTACATCCTTAGATCCATTTTCACCCCAATGCTACATATATTTAAATGTTATACATGTATAGTTAGATGTTTAAATGTTTAAATTTCTTTTTGATATGTTGAAATGTTACATTCTATATGTTTCCAATGTTATGTATAAATGTTAAACATGTATAGTTAGAAGTTAAAATGATATCCTAGGACCCCTTAGTATAACCTAGGACCTTTTAAGATACCTAGGACCCCTTAGCAGGACCTTTTATGACATAAGATTCCTTAGATCCATTTTCACCCCAATGCTACTTATATTTAAATGTTATACATGTATAGTTAGATATTTAAATATTTAAATTTCTCTCTCCCTCTCTCTCTCCTATATATATATATATCTCACTCGCACTCTCTATCTCGCTCACTCTCTCTCATTACCTACTCTCTCTCTCTCACTCACTCTCTCTCTCTCTCATGTGTACATCCTAGGACCTCTTAAGACATTATAGGATGCCTTAATACATCCTAGGACATCTAGGACATCTTTATGAACTCTCTCTCTCTCTCTCTCTCTCTCTCTCTCTCTCTCTCTCTCTCTCTCTCTCTCTTTATGAACTCTTTATTTTAATTGTGCATATAAGTTTGAATGTTTAAATTTATATTTATAAATATTGTATTTAATTATGTTTTTTTTTGGAAGGTGAAATTTAAATTAAACAGTAATTGTAAATTTTCATGTTTGTATATATATGCAGACTATATTCTCATCATGGATGAGTTTGACATGGATGATCTGTTAGGTTAGATGCCACCTCCACCCCCTCCACCTCCACCTCCACCTACTCCCAAGCAGTTGAGGGAGAGCATGAGGAGGAATATTGCTTCCCTCATAAGGGATATTCACACCATTAGACATTATCCTCATCCTTCTCCATAACTACTACACCTTGCAGATAGTATGCAAGGCGTTGTCCATTCTGTACAGACATTGGATGGTGAGTTGGATAGTTATCTCACGTGGAGGGAGTCCTTGCATACTTATTATTCTGATGGCCTCTCTCATAAATAGGTCAGTGAGTTAAAAATAACAAAAAATGATTCGAAACGTTATTTTGTGAACCCAAAAATGGGTGAGGAGATAGATCCCAAGAAGCCACACATATCTATTAGATGGTGCAGGCACCCATAGATAGTTGCACGCTTTTGGGATCGTTGGTGGATGGTATTGTTGGCATTACAATAGAAAGGAGATTGTTGGTATTTCATTAAGGATATTGAGAAGGTTGTTGGAGATTATTGATATAACTGAAGAAGGATGATTACTGTCTTTATAATATTATTTTGTCATTGATGTCAAGAAATTGATTTTCTAATTTAGTATGATGTTGCCATATCTTGAGAAGATTGATTTGAAGAGAATTAAGATGTCGGTAAAAGACACAGAAAGGATGTGATGAATAAGGAGAGAAATAAGTTATTCAATGGGCAACTATTACCGAGTTAGACAATGATGAGATCATGATTTTAGATTGTTTTGATATCCTACATATGTTGTTGATTGTAAGGTTAATATTATACTATGTCACCGATCAAAGAACTGAGTCGGTAAACCCTAAGGTTATCAATATTGGTTAATGAAGGCAGAATGTCTACTGAGTAAAGTTTAGTATTTACTGAGTTGCAACCGAGTTATGACATACCGCATTGGATGGATAAAAGTATTATTTAATGAAGGATGTTGATGAGTTGGAGATGAATAAATTATTGGTATCCTGTGCATGAAGTTTGTTAAAGATCTACGGCAATGGAAAATCAAGAGGAAGATTTACAGCACAGATTGAACCGCAATAACCTAGCACAAGTTCCAAGGTGAGGTAAAACGTTTTCAGATCGAAGGATACATTAAACCTAGTCAAGATTGAAGATCTGATGGCTATGATTGATCATGGGAAATGTGATCAAGGAGATTCATCGGTTAGCAAATTGTTTATAAATAAGAAATTATTGATGAACAATGGATGCGGGCAAGTGTAAGCATAGGGATGCTACATAGTGATTATCGAGCACAGAAGCTTGAAGACCTGTTTGAATAACAGAGTAGGGAGCCCAACAGAGGGACAAGATAAGTCCTATAACAATATTGTTTTGAGCAAATAGAATCTACTTTAGCATTTCAGATGTGAAGTTGCAGATATAGTTTATTACTATTATTTATTTTGTAAGTGATAGAAAATCTTTTAACCGAGTGGACTTAACAGTCTTATTTGTAAACCCTCTAGCAAGGTAACATTATAAATGAGTGTTTGAAATCCTTTGACAAGGTCACTTCTAACAAAGTGAAGATCCTAATAGATTTGAGGGAAATCCCTTAACCGGGTCACATCTAGCAATGCGTTTGTAATCTTTAACATGATTTGCTTTTAACCGAGCATACTCTAGAAGAGTATATTTCTTAGTGGGTCCGAAATCCCACAGTGGTTTTTCCCTATTCAGGTTTCCATGTTAAATCTAGTGTTATATGTGTTTATGAGTTAGCATGTTTAGCAGTTTTTGGTTATATTGCTGAAGTATAAGTTACCGAGGTTGAATCTATTGATTTTATGGAAGATTAAGTTTGTATGATTCACCCCCCCTCTCATCTTGTTAGCTATTGGCATCAGAACTTTATAATTGGTATCTGAGCTATGGAATCCAGAAGAAAAGTTTAAAGGTACTTGAGGCAAAGATCTGAAGATGTATAAAAGGGATGCACCAAAGTTGAAGAAGTCAAGTTTCTCCACATGGCAGAAAAGGATGAAGCTGCATTTATTAGGAATTGGAGAATATGCAACATATTATTTGGAGAATGATTACATACCACCTAGCACCAACCCGATGACCTTGGAAGAGATAAAGGCAAAGCAAGAACATATTCAAGCTATGATTGAAATAACATCAGCATTGGCCGACTTAGAGTTTAATGATCTAAAGGCTGTAATGATGCGAAAGCAATGTGGACCAAGCTCATATCTGTGTATGGCGGTGATGAACATGTTCAAAGAGCAAAAGTAGATAGTCTAAGAGGCCAACTTGAATCCATGAGAATGAATGAAGGTGAGAACATAGCCCAATATAGTACAAGGTTAAAGGAGATTGTCAATCAAATTAAAGGAGTAGGAGGAACTATTGAGGAAAATGATGTAACAAGTAAGTTGTTAAGAACCCTTCTACCTGCTTATGCCATTCGAGTCTCTGCAATCAATGAACTAAGGTCTGTACCAAATATGCCAGTTTCTTTGGATGCTACTATTGGCAAGCTACATGCATTTGAGTTAAGTAATTTTGATAACAGTGGATCTTCGGTAAATAAATTAGAATCTGCATTCAGTTCTTTTCATATTGGTGAATCTGATGATTACAATGATAGAATGAGTAAGTACTCTGAAAGGAATCACAGTGGAGCAAGTGAAAGATTTCGTAAGAACATGGAAGAGGTACACAAACTGTATGAGGAAATAAAAAAGCAAGAAGAGTTTGAAGCATTATTAGCCAGAAAGTTACCAAGAGGAAAAAGTAAGTATAGAGGAAAACTACCTTTAAAATGTTTTAACTATGATAAAATAGGACATATGACTTCTAACTGCCCTGACAAAGAATCTAGTGAAAAGAGAGAATATCGAGATAACAGGTAGAAAGACAACCAATACAGAGGACACTGAGACTTAAGAAGGAGAGACAGAAAGACATGCCTAGTAGCTGATGAGGAATCCAACGATGATAAATTTGATGAAACTGATATAGAGAAAGTTGTTTATGTGGCTATTAAAGATGGATCAGATGAAGAAAGATATGAAGAAAAAGCCCTAATATCTCACATAAATAATAATGATTCTTGGATCATAGACAATAGATGCTCACATCACATGACAGGTGATAAACACAAGTTTGTTAAATTAGAAGACTATGATGGAGGTTATGTAAGATTTGGTAACGATGCAAGATGTTCGGTGAAAGGTAAAGGCTCTATAACACTTCTTGACAATGCTAAATGTGATGATGTATACTGGGTTGAAGGTTTGAAATACAATTTGTTGAGTGTAGCACAGCTAAACAATATAGGATACCGAATAGAATTCCAGAGGGGATGTGTCAAAGTTCATGACAAGCATGGAAAGTTAGCTGCTAACGGGACACAAACAAAAGGTAATACATTTCATCTTGACTCAACTCGGAACAAGTGTCTTTATGCAAAAATAGATGATACCTGGTTATGGCATAAAAGGTTTTGGCATGTAAATTTTGATAATCTGATCAAAATAAGTAAGAAGCACCGAGTAAGAGGTCTACTGAGCTTAGAAAAACCTGAGAATGCTATGTGCCGAGGATGCCAGATGGGTAAGATGACAAGATCAAGCTTTACAAGTAAGTCCTACACTTTAAAGGAATTTTAGATCTAGTACACACTGATCTTTGTGGTCCCATGAAATTTCAAAGTTATTATGGTGATAAATATTTCATATTATTTGTGGATGATTACTCAAGGATGATGTCAGTTATGTTTTTAGAAGAAAAATCAGAAGCTTTTAAAATGTTTAAATGGTATGAGGCAAGAGTTGAAAATGAAACAGGAAGACAACTGAAATGTCTTAGATCTGATAGAGGAGGAGACTTCACTTCTGATGAATTCAACTTATTCTGTAATGATCATGGTATAAAAAGGCAAGTGTCTACACCAAGAACACCTTAGCAAAATGGGATAGCTAAGAGAAGAAACAGATCAATTGTAGATTGTGCCAGAACCCTGATGATAGAAAAGAGGGTACCTCAAACATTTTGGAGAGAAGCAATCAACACTGCAGTTTACACCCTGAACCGAGTACAACTGAAGAAAGGAACTATGAAGACACTATATGAGATCTGGTATGACAAGAAACCTAATGTAAGCTATTTTAAAATCTTTGGAAGTAGATGTTATGTTCACAAAGATGACAGAAATGGAAAGTTTGATCAGAAAAGCGAGGAAGGAACATTTCTTGGTTATTCTTCTAGAAGTAAAGCATTTAAATGTCTGATCAAATCATCTAACAAAATAGTAGAAAGTGCAAATGTGAAAATTGATGAATTTGTAGAAAGAAATGATGAAGGAAATTCCAAAGAACCAGAAAATTATGAAGAATTTGTTTATGTTCAACTGAGAAATCCTACCAAGAGAGTTACTGAAGAAAATGAAGAGAATGTCCAGTTACCGAGTGATGAAGAAGATCATATAGAGCCTACCGAGCCTATATTAGCCAAATATGCCAAAAGACATCATGCATCAAGTCAGATTATAGGAGATACAGATGATCCAGTGATGACAAGGAACAAACTGAGACAGAACACATGTCTGATATCTGAATTTGAACCAAGAATAGTAAAAGAGGCATTTAACAATGAGGATTGGGTACATGCTATGACAAAAGAGATTGATCAAATCAAGAAGAATGAAACATGGACATTGGTCCCAAGACTGAAGGACAAAAATGTAATCGGTACAAAGTGGATTTTCAGAAACAAGCTAAATGAAAAAGGTGAGGTCATTCGTAACAAAGCAAGACTAGTTTGCAAAGGTTATGCTCAAGAAGAAGGAATAGGTTATGGTGAGACTTTTGCACCTGTGGCTAGACTTGAGGGAGTAAGAACATTGTTGGCATATGCCGCTTTCAAAAATTTCAAGGTATATAAAATGGATGTTAAATTTGCATTTTTGAATGGTATACTAGAAGAAGAAGTTTATATTGAACAACTTGAAGGATTTGTTGAAGACAAGAGTAAAGATCAGGCATGCAAATTAAACAAAGCTTTACATGGTCTAAAACAAGCACCTAGAGCATGGTATGAAAGACTGCACTCTTATTTGATCAAGATTGGTTTTATAAGGACAAGTGAAAACAACAATATGTACATGAGGAATGATGAGGACAATGGAATACTGATCTCAGCCATATTTGTTGATGATATTATTTTTTGTGGTAATGACTCCTTATGCAAGAACTTTGGAAATGAAATGCGCAAAGAATTTGAGATGTCATTAATCGTTGAGATAAAGTATTTTATAGGTTTACAGATGCTACAAATGAAAGATGAGATTTTCATTACTTAATCCAAGTACATAAAGGAAATCTTGAAGAAATTTGGAATGGAGGATTCTAAACCTATAAGTACTCCTATGACTATCAACTGTAAACTATCAAAGAATGATGAATCTGCATCTGTTGATGAGACACTTTACCGATATATGATTGGGAAGTTGCAATATGTTGTGCATAGTAGACCAGATATAGCACATGCAGTAGATATTGTTGCAAGATTCTCTGCAGATCCCAAAGAAACCCATATGACATCAATTAAGAGAATTTTCAGATACCTGAGAGGCACTGAAGATTATGGCTTAGTATATGAAAAGAGGAATTATTTTGATTTAAAAGTTTATACTGATGCTAATTGGGCAGGAAACATTGATGACAGGAAAAGCACAAGTGGTGGAGCTTTCTTTCTGGGTGATAGACTAGTAAGTTGGCTTAGCAAGAAATAAGGATGCATTTCACAGTCAACAGTTGAAGTTGAATATGTCACTGCAACATTGAATTGAACTAATATAGCATGGATCAAGCAACTGTTGGAAGGTATAAATGAGAAAGTTACTGAGCCAGTAACTATATTATGTGATAATACTAGTGCCATTAACATTTCAAAGAATCCGGTAATGCACTCTAAGACAAAACATATCTCTATAAAGTATCATTATCTCAGAGAAGAAGTTTAAGAGAAGAAATTTGTGCTGGAATATATCAGTTCAAAGGAGTAAATAGAAAACATCTTCACAAAGCCACTGCCATGGGACACTTTTGAGTATCTTAGAAGCAAGTTAGGGGTCCTACCCCTATCTTCTACTCATTGACAGAGTTCGGTGAAAGCATCAATTCGATGAATCTACAGAATATTATGTGTGGATTGATGCTGATTTATGCACTTTAGAAGGTTTTCTAAAGGTGTGCAAGAAATAGTGAATAGAGACAAGTTGCTCTGACCGAGACTGAGATGATACATGTGTAACACAGCAAGGCAAATCACTTTACAGGGGAAGAAATCATGATTTAGTTCTTTTTACTTTTTAGCATTGTTGACAAAGGGGGAGAAGACTAAATGGTAGACTAAATGGTAAAGCCCTAAATGAAGAAAATAATAGAAGACTAATGACAGGGGGAGAAGATTACTGAAAAAGGGAGAAGACTTCAGAAAATTTTAACATCTCAAGGATAACAGGAGAAGTCTAACAACAATCTAAATCCGAATCAATTGGAATAAATCAAGTTGGTATTGCCATTTAATTGTTGGTTTTGCCATCAATGCCAAAGTGGGAGATTGCTGGCATTACAATAGAAAGGAGATTGTTGGTATTTAATTAAGGATATTGAGAAGGTTGTTGGAGATTATTGATATAACTGAAGAAGGATGATTACTATCTTTATAATATTATTTTGTCATTGATGTCAAGAAATTGATTTTCTGATTCAGTATGATGTTGCCATATCTTGAGAAGATTGATTTGAAGAGAATTAAGATGTCAGTAAAAGACACAGAAAGGATGTGATGAATAAGGGGAGAAATAAGTTATTCAATGGGCAACTATTACCGAGTTAGACAATGATGAGACCATGATGTTTAGATTGTTTTGATATCCTACATATGTTGTTGATTGTAAGGTTAATACTATACTATGTCACCGAGCAAAGAACCTAGTCGGTAAACCCTAAGGAACCTAGTCAGTAAACCCTAAGGTTATCGATATTGGTTAATGAAGGCGGAATGTCTACTGAGTAAAGTTTAGTATTTACCGAGTTGCAACCGAGTTATGAAAGATCGCATTGGATGGATAAAAGCATTATTTAATGAAGGATGCTGATGAGCTGGAGATGAATAAATGATTGGTATGCCGCGCATGAAGTTTGTTAAAGATCTACGACAATGGAAAATCAAGAGGAAGATCTATAACACAAATTGAACTGCAATAACCTAGCACAAGTTCCAAGGATGGAATGCAAGTTCCAAGGCGAGGTAAAACATTTTTCAGATCGAAGGATACATTGAACCTAGTCAAGATTGAAGATCTGATGGCTATGATTGATCATGGGAAATGTGATCAAGGAGATTCAACGGTTAGAAAATTGTTTATAAATAAGAAATTATTGATGAACAATGGATGCGGGCAAGTGTAAGCATAGGGATGCTACATAGTGATTACCGAGCATAGAAGCTTGAAGACCTGTTTGAATAAAAAAGTAGGGAGCCCAACAGAGGGACAAGATAAGTCCTATAACAAGATTGTTTTGAGCAAATAGAATCTGCTTTAGCATTTCAAATGTGAAGTTGCAGATATAGTTTATTACTGTTATTTATTTTGTAAGTGACAGAAAATCTCTTAACCGAGTGGACTTAATAGTCTTATTTGTAAACTCTCTAGCAAGGTAACATTCTAAATGAGTGTTTGAAATCCTTTGACAAGGTCACTTCTAACAAAGTGAAGATCCTAATAGATCTGAGAGAAATCCCTTAACCGGGTCACATCTAGCAATGTGTTTGTAATCTTTAACATGATTTGCTTTTAACTGAGCATACTCTAGAAGAGTATATTTCTTAGTGGGTCCGAAATCCTACAGTGGTTTTTCCCTATTTGGGTTTCCACGTTAAATCTGGTGTTAGATGTGTTATGATGATTATGTGTTTATGAGTTAGCATGTTTAGTAGTTTTTGGTTATATTCCTGAAGTATAAGTTACCGAGGTTGAATCTATTGATTTTATGGAAGATTAAGTTTGTATGATTCACCCCCCCTCTCATCTTGTTAGTTATTGGCATCAGAACTTTACAGGTATTTGACCATCCACCACACTTTATTCATGAGGTGCCGATGTAGTTTTTTTTAAAAATATCGGCTAAATTTGAATTGGGTAAAAAACCCAATTACTTTGACATCAGATCAGTCCAGGGGGTTGGCGAAGGCATGCCATAGGACATGCCAGGGGCCAAATTGAGCGATAGAGTTAGAAAATGTGTGCGTGATGATTCCCTTGTTCCTCTTCCTGCACTAGTTGTTTCTACACCCGTTCATCATCGAGCAGTTGAATCTTCTCTTGGTTCATTGAGTGCCCTTTTGGGCAATTTGTTAGAGTAGTTGCACAAGGTGAGGGCTTTCCCCAGCATGGCACATATTTGCATGATTTGCGAGGGTATATGTACGAGTCCCCAAAGTGATGCATCCCATGGAGGAGATGGTGATCCTATTGATGTTGATATAGCGCATGGTGGATATGATGATGCTGGTGAGGGTGTACATGATAATGTCATCTCTTCATATATTAATCTCATGTGCGCAGACGATGATCATCCTACAAAGGTACAAATTTATTTATATAATTTACAATGCAATATTAAATTCAATATATATACACATATGAACCATAACATGAGTCAATTTTTCTGAACAGAGGAGGGTTCATACCATGTCATCGAGGGACCCCCATCATCTAACCTTGAGATATCGGTGCCCCGTTTACGGTATGCACTTTTATCTAGATACATTGAAGTACATTTAAAATAAACAATTAAAACTTGAATTTAATAATGGGTATGATATTTGTTTTTCAATTTTGTAGGGTGTTTCATGGAACACTGAGGTTGGTAGTTCTTCGCCCCCCAACCCATCGATCACTGAGGCTCAGCCTCATATACCCCTAGTATGTTTTTCATCCATTAATTTGAAGTGTTTATATGCTTACTAATTTATGTACGACTCTGATTCATGCCTATTTTTTGCAATTGTAGGCTTATGGTTTGTCTGATGATGCATCACGTGTACGTCCTCACCCATCAGTGACTTTGGCTGCACATCAGACACCATATGCATGCTTTTCTTCCATAAACTTGTAGTCTTTATATACTTTATAATTTATGTATATACAAATTTGATTCATGCTTTATATATTTTGTTCAGGTCGACACCACTATCAGTAGTATGGCTATGGGATTAAGCCAAATGTAACCATCGACATTGTCATTTGAGGTCACAATTAAAAATAGCGATGGGAAATAATTAGCCTAAATCTTAAATGCTATATCTATATTGGTTTAGCATAAATAGTGATGGAAAACAATTAGCCTTTAAAATTTACATTTTTGGGAGCAATAAAATTAGAATATGAAAAGATAGGATGAAGTTGTTGAATAGTTCACAAAATGATGTAATTTAAAAAAAAAATATATCCTAAATAATTGAATGGGTCATTTTTACAATTGAAATAATAATATTCAAAATGAGTACTATGGTGCACTTATAACATAGGCTTGTTATCATTCATTATTATGTACTTATTTGTTCTTGTAATTGACAAGATGAATTGATTTTAGGAGAACTAGATTAGAGTAGGACATATACATACATATACATAAGCAAACATCAACTTATTTATATTGAATGAAAAATCAATTGACATGAAAAAATAACTATCAACATCAAAAACTATCATCATCAATTAGTGAACATAGGGACAATGTACATAGTTTATTTATTTAACAAAAGTAGACGAATACAATGTTGCTTATGAAGCCAAAATTATATCAATGCACTTGTGCATACATAATTCATGTGCACATATGTTCTTCTAGGGGTCCTGCAAAAAAAAAAAAGAATGTTCAAATGTCATTAAAAATATATATTTAAAAGTAAAGTTCAATTTACAATACAAAAAGTTAAATGTATTTTATTCAGTCTAATTTACTCACCAATTTGTATCTATGTCATCCATGTCGTCAAGTTGTACTTGACATCTCAATACCCAAATTTCATTTTACCTATATATATAACAACAATATATATGTTAAAGGTACAAAGACAAAAATTTATCATAATTAAATTGAATTCTAGGACCTCATCTTGTATTACCATATAACAACAATAAAAAAATTGCACTCACCTAGTATTACAACTTTGATTAGCCAAAAGTTGTAAAATGCACAAGTTCAGTGTCATCCATGTTACATAAAGTTGTACTTGACACCTGAACACCAAATTAATTAGCTATATATAAGAATACAGAAGACATATATACATATAGAAAGTTACATATAAAAAGTTAACACAATTAACACAAACTTGCATAAATTTTGTTCAACCTAATGTACCATTTGCATCCTCTCTCTTCTAAAATGCATATATCATTGCCTCATGCTCTTCCATTGAAAGTGTCCATAATACCTTATTATAAGGTCTCCTTTTGTATCTTTCTAATTTGATGTTTGTTGCCACCACCAAATGAGAATAGTGTATAATCTTCTTTTTTAATTGGTAGTCTTCATAAGATGGCAAGCCATTCCTTCTTGTTAGGTATTTGTGTAGCCATGTGCCAACTACCACAACAGACCAAACTGGGTATGGAAAGCCATCATCATCTACTTGATGACATATCAAATTTTTCTTAGGTTCTACACATCTAGCTAGCCAATACTTAGTCTGCACATCATTATCCTTAGGTGCAACAACAACATACACATGTCCTGGAAAACAAAATTAAGTACATGTAGAAATAAAACTTGATAGAATTTATAATTCAAATACAATCATAAATTATATGAAAATACATAAATAATATAATTTAAAGTTATAAACAAGAAATTGAATTAAATTACTAGGTTGTATGAGGTCTGAAACACGATCATAATCTTCTGATGCAAATGCATGATCCGGGTCTTCATTTCTTCTATCATCTTGATATTGTATCTCACTAGGTGTTAAGGATTTTTGTTGCCATTCTTCAACCCATTCCATATTCTCACATTATTCCCATTCACCTGCAACACAAAATTGACAAAAACATGCAAGCTCCCTAGTCCATATAGTCCAAGTGTTAGAATTAGAACTCTTAAATGAATGCCATCTAGATGACCCATTGATTATATCGCAATCATATCTTGGAAGGATATTTTCCTATTCAACTAGCTAGAAGAAACGTCTAATTGTAGAGTTCTGACTTGATCTTGTGGATAAAGTTGTACTACACCAATCCACAATTGCGCTTACATTTTTAAATTTAGCTTTTTCCTCCAATTTGAGTTGCTCTCTGCAAAGGTCTCTCTTATCACATGCAATGACACCATCATGTTCTCCTTTCATGTGTCCAGCCTAAAACAAACTCCACATGTGTTCGATATTAGTTTGCTTATGTATCCTACTCAACCAATAAAACATTCTATCATTCTTGAATTGCCCTGTACAATAATCTGACCATATTAGATGTCGTTTCATCTGAATTTTTCTCTCCCTCAGATTCTCATAAAAGGTGTTGAAGCAATACTGGACAAACTTTGATGAGTGTAATTTATTATCACTCATATAGAAATGGTACTCTCAAAATTTTACGACCCTCTTCTGTACTATCAGGTGCATGCCTATAGACAACATGAACAAAAATTGCTACTTGCACCAAATTGTAATATTGTGATTGGACCTCATCTTGTGGTGCAAGTGTGTAGTTCTCTGCAAAGTCAATGACCGAAAGTATACTACCAACATGAAATGTATTCTTACATATTCGAAACGGACCATCGATCCATCTAGCATTTTGAGAGTGTTTAACATATTTAGGTATGATCTTACTCTTAATTTCATTCATAAATGCATTAACACTAACTTTTTTAGTAATTAGATCGCACCGTCTTCCAACATTTAAATCCTTAATTGGATACTCAACAATTTTAAATATTTTTACATCAACTAATTGTTGTCCAAAATCAATTGAAAGATTTTCATGTAAACATTCATCCAACAATGCAAGATTGCCACATATATCACATACTCCAAATACACATGCACTGAAAAGAAAATATTGCTCATTAGGTGGGTTGCAAAACAAACTTGATATAAACTCCTTTATAGTTTTAGGCACTGTTTATTTATACCACATTCTTGTAGCATTCCATTACTATGCATGGTAACACGTATATATTGAAATACATCATAATGGTAATGAAATTGAACACGAGTTTTGCAATAACATGTGACTCTTTCCTTGTTAATCCGAACATACCAAGGTTTACACTTTTCAAAAGACCTTTGACTAATGCTAATAGTTAACACCTTATCATCCATTTTTTTGTTTGTATAATTTAGTTTGAGTCATGTCCAAAAGGTGTTTTGGATGCGGATCACAAATTTTTGACCCAAATCTTAATTTAAGAACATCTTTAGCATTCGGTGATACTCTCGTATTATCATGCTAGAATTTTTCGATCAAAGTTTTGACTTCACCAGTAAATTTCATATCAGACCTTGGTAGTCTACCACTAAAAGTCCACAAATTGTTTTCCGGATCACTTTCAAAGTTAACTCTTCTCTTTACAGCTCTTGACAAATTTTTATGATGAATATTAAGATATCCACTTATGTTAGCCATCATTCTTTTATCATAAGTTGTTTTGCTTACTAAAGCTATTGTTATTGCTCATCGTGCCACATTCCTATGTTTAGAATGACTTTTCTTTCCAATTGCATCAAAGGCGCTAGCAACAGTCGATACAACTTGTTTTAAAGAATCATCCTTCATCTTGGGTTTGACATAAAAGCCTAACTTCTTCATCACTTTTCGCATTTTAGTCATTTTAATTAGTTGTAACATTAATTGACATTGAAACCCAAATATCTTATTATAAAAAAATTGTCTAAACAATCTATTTGCATGTGTCCTAATCTGTCTCCATGAAACCAAGCCAGGAAGATTATCTAGCACATCACTATTAATTTGAAAATATTCATTCATTTCATTATCATTTAAACATGTTTCTTTTTGAATTGGTGTTTCCATGTCTACATCCACATTATTGATTTCAATTGCCAATTGATTTTCAATTTCAATTGGGGTTTCAATTATAGTTTCAATTTTAGTTTTACTTTCATTTGGGGTTGATTTTCAATTGGGGTTTGATTTAATGAGTAACCTGCTTCTACTAAATCACCAATTTGTTCATGAGAATAAGCATGGGGCTATGAAGACATACCTGTGTCCTCGATGTTCTCATCTAATGAAACAATTGTTGAGCTTGAAGTTCCAACATTGTTCAATTGTTTAATTCTTTCTCTTCTTTCTTGTTGACATTTTGCCTCCTTCTCTCTATTTGCTGCAATGTCTTCAGCTGTCAGAGCCTACCTTTTCCTCTTTATACATTGATTTGATCCCATGGCTACACCAAATTTTGAATTCAGATGGATCTCCTTGTCAAATCGATAACAAGACAAGAAAAGAGAATTATTTAACAAAATATTCTCTTTGCAAATCAAACCTGTTGGATAATGATTGAATAATCATCATTGAAATTTGTCCTTGTGGGCTAATTTTTTGCCCAACGGATCTTTTAAGAAACAGGCACCCATTATTTGAATGAAACGAGTGCTCGTTTCACTTTCAATGGTACAAAGCAAAATGAGCACCCGTTTTTTGAATTTCAAATAACGGGCACCTGTTTCATAAAAAGTTAGAGTGGGAAACAACCCTCTTCCTTGGTTTTGGCTTCGGGTTAGGCTTGGTGGGATCAAGCCTATGGTTGGACCTCCAAAAAATGGCTAAGGCAAAAGAATATCAGATTTCTGCCTTGGCCTAATTTTTTGAGGGCCTTCCTGATCAAATTTTTTGATGAAATGAAAACCCATTAGAGTTCCAAGTGTCTTGATTTAAAAAATGTACATTTCATAGTGATAAGATTATTTTAACTATTTTTACATTATTTATTAACCAAGAGTGGTACCTAAACCTAAAATATTGAGATTCAGTAAAACTTTAATAACTTTTTTGTTTTTTAAGTTTTTAGAAAAATAAATTATATGAAATAAATCTACATATAATTATTTTGAAGATTAAAAAAAGAGTTTTAAAAATATGAAATTTTCATCAAATTATGGTGGCCGTACACCCAATGTTTTGAAAATGTACTTTATTGTCAATTAAAAATTAATAAAAAAATATATTCAATAAAAAAAAAGCAAAAATATTATCATCAATATTTAGTGTCTTAGGTGTCATTTCCAAGAAGGATTTGCAAAAAATCATTTATTTGCGTCAAAAAATGGTGGTCGTACACGTGTGGTAAGGTCATGAAATAGACATTTTGAAAAAGTGGGTTTTAAACATTCCTACTAAAATATTATTTCTACCACGTGGGTATTGAAATAAATTACATATTTGAAAAGTATACTTTGAGCACTACATTTTCTATTACTGAAGCTTTTTGAGATTCAATCTCTAAGTGCCTCAAATTTGACATCAATCGATAGAAAATTTGAACAACAGAGAAACACTTCTACCTTTTTCCCAAAAGTGGGACTCAACTTCTTGCATCCACCCTATTATTTTTCTTAGCATTTTAGAAAAATGTTAGGAAAAACTTAGAAAAATGTTAGAATTTTTTTAGAAAATGGTTAGCAAAATTAAAACTTAGAAAAATGTTAGAAAACTTGGATAATAAATTAAAACGTTGAACTTAGCACTGAACAAATGATAATGGATGGCGGCGCTGCGTGCGATGGAGGCCGAGCTTGGGCTAGGGCATCGCAACCCTAGTGCATAGGTGGACCTGCTGGCTGGTGTGACGACGTGCGATTGGAGACTGTGGACGGGGTGTTGCTGTGGGAAGGTTGGCGTCGAGGCTGCGGGGGAAGGTGGAGTGGTGGCTGCGGGGAGAGGGAGATAGGTGCTGCAGGGGGTAGGGGCTCGAGGTCCCTGCAAATCTGCAGCCTGTGCGTGGGGTTGAGCTAGGGGAGGCTCAAGCTTCACGGGGGCTGGGGGGGGGTGAGGGTGCGTGCTGCATGTAGGGTTTGGAGACTTTGACCAGCTCCATTCGGAGGGTGAGCTCTCTGAGCGGTGAGATGATTAGATTTGGTGGTGAGGCCTCGAAGACGCCTCATGTTTTGGAGGTTCGGGCTGCAGGGGGTTTGAAACCCCCATCACATAATTTAAAAACCTATGATAATAACCTTTTTGCCTCAGAGTTCGAGGTTGGAAACTTTAGAGGTTCACGGATTTCAAAGATTAATGGCTGCCTGGAGAAGTGTAGCGAGAGACCTAGGGCGAGTATTCCTCCGAAGATGATAGCGGAAGATGTGGAGTATTTTTCCAAACATTCATTATACTGAAAGTTTTTGGGGATGAGGGTCTCTCTGTAGTTTTTGGAAAACTGGGCCCAGAGAACTTGGGCTCCGGAAGGGGAGATGGAGATCATGTTACTGGCGAACAATTATTTCATGGTTACCTTCAATTGAATGGAGGATCAGAGTAGGGCTTTTGAAGGAGGGCCGTATTTTTACAATCAAGTGGGATTGTTTATCAAACCCTGGCATGCAAGGTTCAACCCTTCGGAGGAACTCCTAAATAGGGTCCCAGTGTGGGTCCGCTTACCACGACTTCTGGTGGAATGTTGTCAGGAGGATGTGCTTCAGATGCTCGCTTCAATGCTTGTGAGGCCAGTTGGAGCATCCTTGCAAACCCTAGGGAGAAGGGTAATGACCTTCGCTCACATTTGTATTGAGATTGATCTTAGTAAGCCTTTGCCAGATGCTATTTATATGTGTGTGGGTTCTTATTCCTGGGTGCAACAATTGGATTATGAGACTTTACCTTTCCGGTGTCGACTATGTCATGAGTACGGTCACTTGCAGTGCAAGTGCCCTAGGTATAAACCAATGGCACAACAATCTCAATAGCTGAACCATAACACAGATGGGGTTGATAAAGGAAAATCCGCTATGACTGGGGAAGTTGTGGGTACTAATGGTTTTGTCCCAATTAAGACAAAGAATAGGAATCACGGACAAAAGAGGACCCTATAGGTGAGACAGGAGGAGGATACTTTCAACAGGTTTGAAGCCCTAGACTACCTCACCCAACATGAGGTAAACCTTGGGCTGACTCCATTGGATCAGGGTGCTCCAGGGTTGGTAGATGATAGTGTATTTAGGGACTTGACCCAGGCTTTGCAAATTGTGGGGAGCCAGCAAATGGAGATGGATCAGCCAGGTGTAGCCCAATTGGGATCCATACCTAGTGCTATAGTGGAGTTAGTTGGGGGGGAGGTTTATCCTTCTGCTCAAAAAATGGAACCTTCTGGGGCCAAAAGTAACAAGATGGGTGTACACTTGGGTCTCCACCAGAAGGACATTAAGAAAGGATCATCGGGGAAGAGTTCTAAGGCTAGAAGAAAAAAGGACTCAGAGAAGATCAAATTGATGGGGGATAATTTGGTTTAGTCAGGGTCAGTAAAGACTCTAGATTTGCACTTTTCCAATCCCCCTAAATGATTGTTTTATCATGGAATGTAAGGGGCTTGAATAGTGGCCCTAGACAAAAAGCTGTTCGGGAGTTGATAAGGAGCCAAGCTCCTGATATCCTTTTTTTGCAGGAGACAAAACTTTGTGTGGAAAGTATGATGGATCTGGTGGCAAAAATTTGGGGGAGAAGTCAGTGTCAGTGTATTGGTGCTGTGGGCTCCTCGGGAGGGGTGGCCTGTCTCTGGAACCCTCTAAGGATTCATCCTGACTGGTGGGTGGCCTCCAGATCTTTGTTATCCCGGGTTGTCTCTAGTCTTGAAACTGGGGAATATATCTTGGTTACTAACATCTATGGCCCCACTGATCTTCAGAGAAAGAAAAATTTATGGGCCCATATCTCAGGTATGCAAAGGTTGGCCCCTTTGCATCCTTGGATTATGGTGGGCGATTTCAATGCCATCCTTGAGTTGAGTGAGAAGAAGGGGGGTGTTATGTGGCTAGAACCTTTGTCTCTCCTTTTTCAAGATAATATAGCTTCATTGCATCTTGTTGACATTAAGCCTGGTAATGGTCTGTTCACCTGGAACAATAGGAGGTTAGGGGAGTATTGGATTGCAGAAAGGTTGGATCATTTTCTGGTTTCTAGTTTTTGGATTTGTGGGGAGTGGTCTACTAGCTCGAAGATTCTTGATTGGAGAGGATCCGATCACTAGCCCATTAAGTTGGTTTCTTCTTCTGCTAGGGCTCCTCACTCTCCTTCTTTCAAATTCCAACTTATGTGGCTTCGAGATCCTACTTTGCAAACTCTTGTTGCAGATTGGTGGAGACAAGGGAGGCCAGCCTTCGACACTGCTATGTATACTTTTGCCAAGCAATTGCAATTTGTTAAGTTTTAGCTTAAAAAGTGGAACCACCAGGGTTTCAGAAATATTTTCTATGCTAAGAAAGTTGCTTAGATTGAGTTAAATGCAATCACCAGTGACATCAGAGAGCATGGTCTGTCGGAAGCTCTGCTTAGGGAGGAAGACAGGGCTATCAAGGCTCTAGAGGAATGGGAGCTTAGGGAGGAAATTTTATGGAAATAGAGAGCTCGTATTGATTGGCTGTAAGAGGGTGATAAGAACACAATGTTCTTCTTCAACTTAGTGAAAGCTAGAAGACATGGAAATGCCATTCCAGTTCTAGTTAATGATAGAGGTGAGTAGCTTTTATCTCTTCAGGAGATTTCTGGAGAGTCATTACTTTATTTCCAGGCCCTCTTCAGGGTGGAGGCTTAGGGGGAACCAGTGGAGGAGAATCAAGTTCTTTATTGCATCCTCTCTCTAGTTACTAGGGAGATGAATGAGCAACTTATGGGCCCCATTTTGTTGGAGGAACTTGAGAGGATTGTTTTTCACATGAGAAAGGGAAAGGCCCCTAGTCCAGATGGGTTCCCGGTAGAATTCTTTCAAGAGTTATGGGATATTATCAAATTGGACTTATGGGAAGTTGTTCAGGAGTCCTAGAGGAATAAACAAATGTTTTAGGCGTTGAATGCAACCTTCATCGCTCTCATCCCCAAGTGTGATGGGGCTGACAGGTTAGGTCAATTCTGACCCATCTCCCTCTGCAATGTGATTTACAAGATTATCTCTAAGCTCATAGCAGATAGGCTAAAAAAGTGTCCGGGGGATGTTATCTCTGAAGAGCAGAGTGGGTTTGTGGAAGGGCGCCAAATTTTGGATGGGGTGGTTATTGCTACGAAGACTATTCACTCTATGGTAAACTCTAAGGAAAAAGCTATGTTCATTAAGTTGGATATGGCTAAGGCTTACAATAGAGTTCATTGGTCCTTCCTTCAGAAGATTCTCAGGGCGTTTGGCTTTGCTGATGAATGGATCCAATAGGTAATGAGCTATGTGACATCTACATCATTCTTGGTGCTAATGAATGGTGACCATACTGAGCTGTTTGGTGCGTTTAGGGGTCTTCACCAAGGGGACCCCCTATCGCCATACCTATTCATTCTTCTAGCTGAGGGCCTAGGGAGGTTGATTAAACATAATGTGGGTTAGGGAATTATTCAGGGATGGAGCTGGGGTAATGACTTGCAACCGTAGTCTCACTTGCAATTTGTGGATGACACGACCCTAATGGGTCTTGCTCGGATTAGAGAGGCCACTAATCTGAGAAAGGTTTTGGATGTTTATCTTGCAGCTTCGGGCCAGATGATTAATGAGGATAAATATTCTATCCTCTTTTTCAATACTCTAGGTCCTATTCAAAGGAGGATTGCTCTTATCCTGGAGATTCCAAGTTGGCTCTTTGCCCTTGACTTATTTGGGTATTCCTATTTGTCCTGGTAACCCTCCTAAGGACTCCTAGCAGGGCATCTTGGATAAATTTCGCATGAAGGTTGATCACTAGACTAATAGATGGTTATCCTTTGCTGGGAGGGTTCAGCTGATCCAGTCGGTGGTTCAAGCTCTTCCAACTTTTTGATGTAAGCTTAAAGTGGTGCCAAAGTGGTTCTTGAAAGGATTGGACTCTTTGGCTAGGCAATTCTTATGGGTAGGTAGCCTCTCCTCCTCCAAATGGAGTCTTGTCAATTGGGAGTTGGTGTGTAGCCCGAAGCAGTTGGGGGGGCTTGGGTTAAGGTAGTCTATCTTATTTGGGGAGGCTCTGGTGGCTAAATTGTACTAGAGGTGGTGTGTGGAGCAGGATCGTGGCTAGGCTAGGATTTTGGCCTACAAATATATGCACAGGTTATCAATGGAGCAAATTCCAAGATATCCGCTAGAGGGTAACGACTCAACAATTTGGAGTACTCTTAAGAAAGGGGCCTCCCTTATTAAGGAAGGTCTCTTTTGGATTTGCATGAGGGGGGAAGAGGTCCTATTCTGGAACGACTCTTGGGATGGTTACCCCCCCATCTTGGATCAGTTTCCCAACCTTGGGACTCTTTGCTAGTGGTTTTTGGAGGTGGGGTGGTCTAGGGTGAGTGACTTCAAGGCTGTGTATATGTGTGAGAAGTTGGAGATGGAGTGGTGGAATGAGTGGCCGGTTGCTGGGATGGAGGAAGAGTGTGCAGAGTTGTATGGCATTTTGGCGAATATACACTATAGCTCTCTCAAGGGTAGGGATAGACTTGCTTGGCTCCCTAATCCTAAGGGCATCTTTACTATTGCCACTGGATATTGGGTACTATTGAACCAGAGACTTGAGGGAAGAGAGGTGCCTTGGTGGAAATAGGTGTGGAATGGTCTTTCTTGGCCAAAGTGTAATTGCTTCGCCTAGACTTTGGCCTTGAACAGATGCCTAACCTGGGACAATATCTGTAAGAGAGGATTTTTGGGGCCTTCCATTTGTGCCTTGTGTGGTAATGGGGAGGAAGACTCCTCACACCTATTTTTCAGATGCCCCTTCTCTATGCTTATCTGACACTATTGGTGGGGGGTGTGGAAGCATCCTTGTGTTCACGTGGATTCACTAGTGGAGTTTTGGAGTAGCTTGGGAAGACCTCCTATCTTCTCCTCCTTCCTCCAGAATATCTGGTTCATTGGGCCCATCTTCATTTTGTGGCAAATCTAGCTCAAAAGGAACAGGAGGATCTTTCGGGAGGTTAGACTGATGATTTAGCAAGTGTGGAATAGAATCATGGTTATGATCATGGAGACAATGGAAGCAAAATGTGAGGTACATTTTCCTCTTAATAAAGATGAGGTAGATATTGTGAGAAGGTTGGGATTGTAAGGTTTGTCCCCTGCCTCAGCTTGTGTCAGGAGAGGTAGACATTCTTTGAAGAAGGTTCAAAGGATTGAAAGATGGATTCCTCCTTAGGATGAGATTATCAAAATTAATATCGATGATTCCTCTAGGGGTAACCTAGGCCCTACCGGGATTGGTGGTGTGGGTAGGAATAGTATGGGGGAGGTGGTCCTCTTATTTTGTAGGAATAGTATGGGGGAGGTGGTCCTCTTATTTTCAGTTCATAAAGGGTGGCATTCTAATAATTTAATGGAGGGCTTTTCTATTCTCTATGCCTTGGAGTGTGCCTGGGAGTTGGGTTGCAGAAAGGTTATCTGTGAATCGGACTCTCAAGTTGTGGTGAACTTGTTGACAAAGCAGAAGGTGAGTGGAGTGCATTGGCAGTTGGCAGAGATTGTTCATTAGATTATTCATATCAGCTCAACTATGGAGCAAGTATCTTTCATCCATACTCCCCATGAGTGGAATAGAGCTGAAGATTGTTTGGCCAAGTGGGCCTCAGAACATGGTAGTGACTAGAAAGTTGAAGGGTGGGATCATCTTTCCCCGGATTATTGTTAGGACCTGCAGAAGATTCTGGCTGAGGACTGGGATGGGTATGAGATTGGATGGTTTTGGTTTGGGCTTGTGGTTCTTTTCTAGGGCCTTAAGGCCTTGGGTCTCTATGTAATTCTTGTGTCTGATTTTCAATAAAAATTTTACCCCCTTTTTTCTAAAAAAAAAAATTAAAACATTGGAAAAATTAAATAATAAATTAAAACTTAGAAAACCATTAGAAAACTTAGATAATAAATTAAAACATTAAAAAAATTAGAACCTCTATAACCCCTTTTAACATCCTAGTACACACTGCCTGTTAAGGGGCTTAGTTGGGTTCAAACTAGTAGTGGTTGTTCTTCTAATGAGGCGTGGGAGAGATCTTTGGAGGGATGGTGGAAAGTTAGTTTTGATGGTGCTTCTAAAGGCAATTTGGGACCTTTTTAGGTAGGGGTTATTGTAAGGGACTAGAAAGGTGATATTGTAGCTTTAGGTGCTCAAAAGATTGATGAAGGAATGAATAATATGGCAGTTCTAGTGGCAACAACATTGTTAGCAGTTAGGTTAAGTAAGAAGTTGGGAGCTAACAAATTACATCTTGAGGGAGATTCACTAATTGTTATTCAGGCAATAATGAAGGGGGAGATAGAGGCATGGCATTTGCAAAGTTAGATTTATTATATTATTGAAGAACTTAAATATTTTGATGACTACCATATAAGTCATATAAGGCGAGTAGGGAATGTAGAGGCCGATATCCTTTCCAAATAAGCATTATCGTTTGTTTCGGTTGGTGAATTAAGAGTGGAAGACTTTCGAAAAGTGTTATTTGAAGAGGAGGTGTGAATTTGTCATTAATGACATTCAATTTGAGTTAAGTACAAAGGACATAGGGGAGATGGCAAAGGGTGGTGGTCATTTAAAGCTTGAAGAGGATGTAATGATGGCAGTTGAGTTGAATGTTTTAGCATTAAAAGTACACACACTGCCTTCGAGGCTTCATTGTGAAGGAAGCCTAGTTTAGCAGGGAGTTAGTTAAGGAGGTGATACGATCTAGAGTAGGGCGGGTGGTTAAGCGGGGAAGGGTATTGAAATGGAGGAAAATTTTACATTGCGGAGTAAGAAGGAGTTGTATCCATTTTATGGGGATGTTACCATCAAAAGATTGAGGGGAATGTTCAGTTCCTTGGATGAATTACTGACACAGAGTGTGGCTATCATTATGGGTGGATCTATCAACCTGATAAAACATAGGTATAAAAAAAGGATGGATATTTATTCACTTATAATGACATGGAATTTTGATGCAGGAGCATCCCCAGATGATGAGCAATCCTGCATCATCCAAAAATATTTCCTTTAAGTTTTGTTCTTGTCTAGTTCTTTATGCAGTTTTCTGTGTTCTTACTAGTTGGCATCGGTAGTTGCTTGTTCATCATGGAAGATCTTATTTTTGATTTCCAAGCTGGTTCATGTGCTTAATTCCACATTTTTAGTTCATTTGGGTTCTTTTTGAGTTAATTATTGCTTCTAGTTGACTGTTTCTAGGTTCCAGAACAGTTCTTGTGCTTACCGGTTGGTTTTCCTTCTTTACCGACATGATTCTTGGCTTGTGGATCTATCTTGGGTTTTGTTTGATGTTCTTTGGCATGTGTCTGACCTTCCTTCTAAACCATATCTCTTGGTTGTTATTATCCGAAAATATTTCCTTAATTCTTAGGACCGACTTAATTACATGTTTCATTTTCCTGCATTGGTAAATGTAATCTTATGAAGCCGACCCAGATATGTTTTGGTGTGTATAAATATGGTATTATGTAATCATTTGTAGGGGTAGAGGAAGTAGAATGAATAATAAGGATTGAGATTCACATTTTGTGATTTGGTTGATTCTTAGAGTCCCAGATTGGATTGTATTTGGCTGATAGCCTGCATGTAACCAGCTAATTGTTGGATGTTCTTTGATGATTATATGTTGATAGCCAGATGATTGCCAAAAGTTCTAAATCAATAATATGATCTATTTATGTAGTCTTGTTATGCCAAAAGTTCTAAATCAATAATATGATCTATTTATGTAGTCTTGTTATGTTTTCTTGATCCTTTCATTGTGTTACTCTTGCTACATAAGCCAATTGATTCTCTTTGAGGGTTTTACCGGTTATGGCTGCATTAAGTGGTATCAGAGCTGGTTATGGACTGGCTGGTGGAAGAATCATTTGCAAACATTGAGGCATTCCTTTGGGTGGACAGATCGCTGATTCAAGGTAGGCTACATGTGTGTTCAATAGATCACCAAGGAGAGGCAATTGAAACCAATAGTCAGATCTTCGAGTTCACCGGAGTGGAAGAGGAGATGCCGCCTAGAAGGACAAACCCTCAGAGGGTAGAGTAGATGATGAAAGACTTCAAAAATGAAGTGAGGAATAAAATTTGAAATGCTTTGGCTAGTCTATGGAGGAACCTAAATTCTGAGGATGAGTATGAGGAAGCCGATGAAGAGCTTGAGGAAGTTGAAGGATTGGAAGATGAAAGAGAGGAAAGATTCCCGAGAGCAATAGCGCAAGCAAGTAAAATTCATAAAGTTGAAGTTTCCAACTTTTTTGGAATGTTGAACCTGGAGGATCTGATCGATTGGATCAAAGATTTAGAGAAGATATTTATGACTGTAGAAGAAACCTAGTCACTATTGAGAAGGATGGGTAGAAGTTCAAATTGATTTATTTGAAGGAGAAAGAGAAGGAGGTGAAGAATTTGAGTCCTGATAAAAGTTGCAGTACTAAGAAACCGGTGGTAGAGGTTATGTTGGAAGGTTTGTAGAAAGATCTGATAGAATCAGTTGCAGAGGTTATACCAGAGGGTTTGAAGAAAGATCAGATAGATTCAATTGCAGAGGTTATACCAGAGGGTGACATGAGTTTGCAGAAGGATTTGACAGTTGAGCCTAATGGACAGATGGAATCGGTTGACAAAGAGCTTATGGTGACAAACCAAATGAAGTCTTGTGGTAGAAGCAAATTAGAATTTCAAAAGAAAGAGAACAGTAAATAGAGACAATATGCAAATCAGAAGCAAAGGAAGAGAAACAAAGAGAGTTAGAGGTTAGAGAAGCCAGTTGAGGCACCGAAGGAGCTAAAGTAGAGGTTGGCAGATAAAGAAGATGTTTGGATCAGAAATGAGCATGGGGTCTTTATTTTGAATCCTTTTATATGTTCATGAGTTGCCTCTCATGGAACATCTTTATCTACCTAGGTTGTTTGATGCAAGAGCATCCTCGGTCAATGAGCAATCTCGCATCATCCAAAAATATTTCCTTTCAGTTTTGTTCTTGTCTAGTTCTTTATGCAGTTTTTTGTGTTCTTACCGGTTGGCATCGGTAGTTGCTTGTTCTTCGTGGAAGATCTTATTTTTGATTTTCAGGCTGGTTCATGTGCTTAATTCCATATTTTTAGTTCATTTGGGTTCTTTTCCGGTCAGCTATCACTTCCGGTTGTCTATGGGTTTCGGGACAGTTCTTGTGCTTACCAGTTGGTTTTCCTTCTTTACTGGTGCGATTCTTGGCATGTGTATCTATCTTGGGTCTTGTTCGATGTTCTTTGGCATGTGGCCGACCTTCCTTCTAAACCGCATCTCTTGGTTGTTATTTTCTGAAAAGATTTCCTTAATTTTTAGGGCCGACTCAATTACACGTTTCATTTTCCTGCATTGGTAAATGTAATCTTATGAGGCTGACCCGGATTTGTTCCGGTGGGTATAAATATGATATTATTTAATCATTTGTAGGGGCAGAGGAAGTAGAATAGAGAATAAGGATTGAGATTCACAAATTTGTGTTGGCATTATAATAGACAAGGAGAGATTGTTGGCATTTCAATAAGGATATTGAGAAGGTTGTTGATGATTATGGATATAACTGATCAAGGATGTTTACTGTCTTAATATTATTATTTTGTCATTGATGTCAAGAAATTGATTTTCTAATTCAGTATGATGTTGCCATATCTTGAGAAGTATGATTTGATGAGTATAAAGATGTTGGTAAAAGACATAGAAAGAATATGATGAATAAGGGGAGAAATAAGCTATTCAATGGGCAACTATTATCGAGTTAGACAATGATGAGATCACGATGTTTAGATTGTTTTGATATCATACATATGTTATTAATTGTAAGGTTAATACTATACTATGTTACCGAGCAAAGAACCTAGTCGGTAAACCCTAAGGGACCTAGTCGGTAAACCCTAAAGTTATCGCTATCGGTTAATGAAGGTAGAATGTCTACCGAGTGAAGTTTAGTATTTACCGAGTTGCAACCAAGTAATAACAGAATGCATTGAATGAATAAAAGCATTATTTAATGAAGGAAGCTGATGAGCTGGCTATGATTAAATGATTGGTATGCCGTGAATGAAGTTTGTTAAAGAATCTATGGCAAAGGAAAATCGACAGGAAGATCTACAACTCAGATTGAACTGGAATACCCTAGCACAAGTTCCAAGAAATGTATGCAAGTTCCAAGGACGGGTAAAACATTTTTAGATCGAAGGATACATTGAACCTGGTCAAAGTTTGAAGATCTGATGGCTATGATTGGTCATGGGAAATGTGATCAAGGAGATTAAGTGGTTGGCTAATTGTTTATAAATAAGGAACTATTGATAAACAATGTATGCGGGCAAGTGTATGCACAAGGATGCTACATAGTGATTACCGAGCACAGAAGCTTGAAGAGCTATTTGAATAAGAGAGTATAGAGCCCAACAAATGGACAAGATAAGTCCTATATTGTATTGAGCAAATAAGAATCTACTTTAGCATTTTAGATATGAAGTTGCAGATAGATTTTTATTACTGTTATTTTGTAAAGTGACGAAAAATCTCTTAACCGAGTGGACTTAATAGTCTTATTTGTAAAACCCTCTAGCAAGGCGACATTCTGATTGAGTGTTTGAAATCCTTTAACAAGGTCACTTCTAACAAGGTGAAGATCTTAATAGATTTGAGGGAAATCCCTTAACCGGGTCACATCTAGCAATGTGTTTGTAATCTTTAACAGGATTTGCTTTTAACCGAGCATACTCTAGAAGAGTATATTTCTTAGTGAGTCTGAAATCCCATAGCGGTTTTTCCCTATTTGGGTTTCCATGTTAAATCTGGTGTTATGAGTGTTATGATGTTTATATGCTTTTGAGTTTGCATGTTTAGCAGTTTTGGTTATATTACTGAAGTATATGTTACTGAGGTTGAATCTGTTGTTTTTATGGAAGATTAAGTTTGTATGATTCACCCCCCCACTCTCATCTTATTAGTTTGGTATCTGTACTTAACATTAGTATCAAAACTATCATTTTGTGATTTGGTTGATTCTTAGAGGCCCAGATTGGATTGTATTTGGCTGATAGCCTGCATGTAACTGGTTAATTGCTAGATGTTCTTTGATGATTATATGTTGATAACCAGATGATTGCTGGAAGTTCTAAATCAATAATATGATTTGTTTATGTTTTCTTGTTGCTTTCATTGTGTTACTCTTGCTGCATAAGCCGGTTGATTCTCTTTGAGGGTTTTACCAATTATGGCTACTAAAAGTTTGGAATTGGGGGAGCCCACAATGACAGTGAGGTGGTTAATGGAGATGATAGTCCATGAGGACTTCCTGGTAGGAATGGATTCGTTCTTGGAATGGGAAGATTTGGGTGTTGGGTTTGAGGTGCGAGAGGGCATGGAGGCAGATGCGAGTAGAAGACATGCAAACTTATTTCCTTTCCTAAGATGGATGAGAGAAATGTGCAAGGTACATCGCAGAGAGCAAGTGAGGTGTGACTAGGACATGCTTAAATTAGTGGTGGAGATTAAAGAGCTCGACATAGATATTGCAATTTCCAAGGAAGAAGCAGAGGGGACTGCTAGGAGGGTGCTGCATCCAAGGAAGCCAAAGGTGGCAAAGGAAATATTTACAAGGGTGGTTTTGGGCAGGCAATGAAGGCAAAAACAGTGAGTTGATGTACTTGTAGTTAATTGGGTAGTTTTTGTCTATAGTAGTTATCTAGTCCACTATAACTTGCTAGTTAGTTTGTTTAGAGGTGCATTTGGGTAGGTAGTTCTTTTGATGAAATTGTAGATGGTGATGGTGGTTGGGAGTTTTTGCATTGACGTGTACTAGTGATGGGGGTGCCTTTTCAAAAAATCCGTGACTTTTTTGGTAGAAGTTATTATAGTTTGTAATACTATATTTTTTGGTTATCACTAAAATAAATTATATTATTGAGCAAAAATAAAACATCCTAGTACACAACATGACCCCTTAGGACACCCTATGAACCCTTAGGACAATATGATGTCATAAGGGGTCATACGGTGTTCTAACACCATGTGTGACCCCTTAGGACCACATATGACCACTGACGACACCATATGACCCCTTAGGACACTATATGAACCATTAGGACCATATGATGTCATAATGGTTCATATGGTGTCCTAAGGGGTCATATAGTGTTCTAACACCACGTGTGACCCCTTAGGACCCCAATATGATCCCTAATGACACCATATGACCCCTTAGGACACTATAAGAAATGTAGACACTGAAAAATGTCCTTTTCATCACATACTAATTTATCGTCTTATTAATTAAATAATATTTAATTATTTATTTAAGCTAATTTATTCTTCTACTTAATTCAAATCATTATTAACTACCCAATTTCACCTTCTAAACCATTTTAATCAATTAACCCTATCTCAAATATTAATTATTTAATTAATTGCGACATTTTTCTTAGTTAAATATTCTTTATTATTTAATTAATTCAATTTCCTATGATTAAATAATATCTTTTGAATTATTCATTTAATTAATTTAATTCATCTGAATCCCCAAATTCTAATTTCTAATTAATT
Source organism: Cryptomeria japonica (assembly GCF_030272615.1). NCBI lineage: Eukaryota > Viridiplantae > Streptophyta > Pinopsida > Cupressales > Cupressaceae > Cryptomeria > Cryptomeria japonica. The sequence continues at coordinate 681,845,685 of NC_081411.1, forward strand.
TCACATTTTCAAATTCAAATTCCCCAAATGTGAATATTATTTAATTTCAACAATTTGCATTTCATCATTTGAAAATCCAAATTAAAAATGAATGTCAAATTTAATTTCAAAATCATGAAAATCCCCATTAAGCAATGAAATCAGTTAACTCAGTTAAATAATCAATACCCCTTTTAACTCTCAATCACCTTTTTCTGACTGATCCATCAATCCACTTATCTCTCCAATCTATTTAGTCATCTCACTCATCTATTCAGTTCACTAATAAATCAATTGAGTCAACTGCCTAGTCAATCTGAGTTAACTATGCAATCTATTTTGTTGATAGGCCAATCAATCTCAGTTCATAGATCAATCAAAATTAGTTCACTGTCCATTAGCCTTCAGTTCTTTTTGTCACCCAATTTTGATTGAAAATCCATATAAACCAGCTCAATTTATCATTTCAAACTAGAATCACAATCTTCGAAATAGTTGCTAATCTATGCAGAAAATTAGTGCAATACTAGAGAGCCAATTCAACAAAAACTAAGGAGAAGAGCAATGGAAGCTTTGTCAAATCGATTGAGGGAGTCTTAATTAAATTTATTTTCTCAATTCAATTGATTTTATATTATTCAATTGTTATTTAGGATTAATTCTAACTAGATTAGAGTTTGTGATTCACTCTTATAATATGATTAATTATGATGATTTTAACCCTAATACAAATGGTGAAGCCGACGTGAACAAACAGATCTGACATTCATTCTCTGATTTCTTTGATTTTGCAGGTCTGTACAAACCAATAAATTGCAGGTTCGCAATTGCATATATCAATTCACAATTGATGTCATATTAATTTGCAATTTCTTTCATAATGTCTCACAATTGCTAAAACTGCTTCGCAATTTCCAGAAGGGGTCAAAATTGAATTTTTTTTTGTCGTTTCTCAGTTAATTAATTTTGTGCACCTAACCCATAAATATTTTCTAGTTCTAGAAAGTTCTTTTTTTTGCATGAGATGTGTCTAATCCGATGACAACAAGGGTTACATTCAATCAAAGAGTTTTTTAGTGGCGAATCTTCACCAATTGGTGAATTCCACGATTTCATTTTTCTGGAAATGGTGAATAGTCTGGGGCAACACAGTGGTCAAATCACCCAGAATTTTGGGGTTAACGGTCCATTGTATTCTTGCTTCACCATTGACCACATACCATTCCACGTGTGCCCGTAATATTCACCTGGAATCACTCAGATGTGGGTATTAGATCACCTTCGTTATTCACCAAAAATAGTAAAATGACCCTGTACCTAGGACCTATTTCACCAATGGTAAATTAAATCTTTATTGCACGCGTCAGTCCATTTCGCCTATTGTTTGTTAGAGTAATTGGGTCTTTACTTGATTAATTAAACATTATTTGTTTAATTCTTTAAGTTTCCAATTATCTTTTTACACTTAAGCTAACATTAGGTGCATATAATTAATTATTTTAATTAATTATTATGTGCAAACCTAGGGTTTTTCCCTTTTTAGGGTTTCTTGACCTATTAGAGGTTATTTTTCTTTTCATTGTATCATCTTTTCAATATACATTTTTTTTGGTGAATTGGAGCTCTCTTTTTTGGAGAATATTTTTCTTGTGTTTTTCTTGTTCTTCAGATTTTGCTTCATTCCTTCTCCTTGTAACAGGTTATTCGGCTTGCAGAAGATCTTCAGGCTACTGTGGGGTTGTATTTCTCAACTCCTATATGGTATCAGAGCTCAGATCTGTAGCTACTTGTTCCTGTTTTTTGAGAATTTTGCATTTGAAGCAGATCTGGGGTTTCAGGCATTTTTTTGTGTGCTTAGGGTTAAGGTTTTTTTTTTTCTGAGCACTTTGGGCCTAAACGGACCTCACCATCGTGCTTAGAAGACCCAAAAACCCCTATAGTCATATAAAATTTGTCCTTCTTTGACCCCTGAGCATCTGGGTGATTTTTTTCTCTCCAAACCACGCCATACGACCCTGGCACACAAATCGAAAAAAAAAATTTGAAGGAAAAAAAAATTGCCTTTTTACTGCATGCAGGCCGAATTGTTTTGATTTTTCAAAAAAAATTTCAAAAAAAAATCAAAACAAATAAAAAAAAACGCATTAAAAAAGGGGAGTTTTTTTTTATAAACCCAAATTGTTGGGTACCGGACCTGATAGTCTGGTGCCATATGGAGCTGTCAGGCCGGCCCCACCCGGCACTCCGGCACAGCTCTCCCGCTGGCATGTCTCTTCGGTGCAGCTCCTAGCGCTCCGACATAGCTCTCCCGCCAGCGTGTCTCTCCGGCGCTGCTCCCAGCACTCCGATTGCAGCTCTCCCACCGGCGTGTCTCTCCGGCGCTGCTCCCAGTGCTCCGATCGCAGCTCTCCCATCGGCGTGTCTCTCCGGCGCCGCTCCCGCCCCTCTGATCACCGCTCTCGCACCACCGGCGAGCCACCACCGCCTGGGCTGCGCCACTTCCACCGCACCGCTCTGCCTCTGCACCACCTGCGCCCCACCTGAGCGCCGCTCCGCCTCTACGCCACCTGCGTCTGGCCCGAGCGCCACCTCTGCCCGGCCCGAGCCCCACCTCCACCCGGAGCACAACCAGTCCCTCCTCTCTAGTCTTTTTGAGAGGGGGTTGGTTTTTTGGGCCTAGATCGTGCATCCAGAGTCGGATTTTGGTGAACGAATAGGCGTTGGAAAGGTGATTCTGAGCCGGACCTCGTGGTGGTGGAATTTTTTCTTGGATCTGCTATTTGACTACGTTTTTTACTAGTCAAAGTTAGGCTTCTTTTTTGCACTTTCGGGGCCATAGAATGGGCAAACAGACTCCGTTTTTCAAAAACGAATAGGCGTTGGAAAGCTCTCAGCATGCTCTATTCAGATTTGTGATCTATTTTTTCAGAATTTTCACCAGGTACATGAGATATCAGTTTGAATTTTTTTTCTTATGCACTACTTCCTTCTCAGTACTATATACTAGGGTTTGGGTTTCTCCATTGTGGGGGGGTGTTTTTTTTTCTTGCTTTCTGTCATTTATCTCAAAAATCAGGAACACCTAAACTCTCAAAATAAACAAACCCTTCTGTATCTTCTGTCTATCCTGAAAGATCACATAATAAAAACAACCAACAAGTAGGTGCAGGTGCAGAGTTTTTTTCTTTGTGCTCATGGCAGATCCTTCAGTTGAGTTGTTGACTTCACACAACTATCACACCTGGAAGCCCCGCATCACAAGGCTTCTCAGGTCACGAGGGTTATGGGCTACATTGGATGAGGTTCAGCCAGACCTTCACCATCCTTATGAGGTTCTTATGTACCAGAACAAGCTGGATGAGGCCATGGGTTTGATCGCTTTGCATGTCTCCGACAGTCTTTTGTTTCACCTTGATGAGTTACTTACTCCTCGGGATATGTGGTTGAAGTTTGATTCTCTCTTCGGGAGGGTCAATGAGATTTGGGCATTACAGATTGAGGCAGAGTTGACTTCATTGTTACCGGATACCTTTCCCACTATTGAGGATTTTTTGAACAAATTCAAGACTACCAGATCTGTTCTTCAGGGATGTGGAAAGAACAAGACTGATACAGAGTGCATTCATTTGATTCTTTCGAAGCTTCGGGGTCCCTTTCAGTTTTTTGCCTCTGCTTTCTACTCCACCATGGATGGTTTGGGTACTAATTTCACCATGCCTAGCTTTGATGTCTTTTGTGAGCGCTTGTCTCATGAGCAGTCTCATCTTTTTCAGTTGGATATGCTCTCAGGCTCCAAGAACAAAGCATTGGTTGCTCAGTCCTCTAAGGAAAAGGACAAACAGAAGTAGAAACCGAAACAAAAAAAGCCTTCTGCAAGTAGTGAGAATTCCTCCAAGCCTGCTCCTAAGTCTGATTCAAAACCTGTTCCTCCCAAACAAGGAAAATCTTCATAGTCCAGTGAGTCTTCCTCTAAGACTAAGAAGAAATCATTAGACACTTGCAGTTTTTGTGGAAAGGACAGACATCCAGTTTCTAGGTGTTGGAAATGATTAGAGTCTTTAGAGGAAGCCATGTAGCAGCATCACATTTCCTCACCTCAAGCGTCTTTTCCTTCCAAAGGGAAAGGTCATGCTCTCACTACTAGAGCTTCGACCTCTGGGTCCACTTGGATTCTAGATTCTGGTGCTTCTCACCATATGACACACACTCAGCAGTTGGTTACTTCTCTTGCCTCTTATGGTATTTCACAGATTGTAGTGGGTGACTCCGTTTAGCTTTCCGTCTTGGGTTCAGGTTCTATCTCTTTAGATGGGGGTACTCTACAGGATGTTCTGGTTGTCCCTGACATCTTGACAAACCTCCTATCCATTTATCAGATTTGCCACTCTGGCTCTGGTAAGACAGTGGAGTTCTCACCACATGATGTGGTTATTAGGGACCTCCATGACCCTGATTTGGTTGTGGCTTCTGGTAGTGTGGATTCTGCATCTCGTCTCTATAGATTTGATGAATTTGAGCCCTCTTCGGGTATAGGTTCATCTCTCATAGCATATGCAGATTCAGTGAGTAAGCTTTGGCATGAGCAATTAGGCCATGTCAATTACAGATATCTTTAGCAGATGAGTACACAGGCACTTGTTCTTGGGCTCACACAGATTTCCTGCACTAATGGTGTTTGTCGTGGTTGTGTTCTTGGCAAGCATCACAAAGATCCCTTTCCAAAAGGGAGAGCCTCTCATGCTTTGGCACCCTTGGAGTTGATTCACAGTGATCTCATGTCATTTCCCACTCCTTTTTTAGGGGCCAAGTATGTACTCACATTTATTGATGACTTCTCCAAACGCACATGGGTGTACTTTCTTAAGTATAAGTCTGATGTCTTTGATTCATTTCGAATCTTCAAGACATTTGTCGAGAAGTAGTCTGGCTATTCTATTAGGTAGATACATATAGATAATGGGGGGGAGTATGTGAATCAGGCTTTCAGAGATTTTTGCACTAAGCATGGTTTGCAGCATCAGTTCACTGTTCCCTACAGCCCTCAGCAAAATGGTGTCGCTGAACGCAAGAACAAAACTTTACGGGAGATGGCGAATTGTATGATTCAGTCCAAGTCCATGGATTCGTCTTTTTGGGCTGAGGCAATCAATTGTGCCAACTATATTCAGAATCGGATGCCTCACAAGGCTATTCGACATATAACTCCTGAGGAGGCTTGGTCTCATAACAAACCTGATGTTTCCTTTTTTCGGGTATTTGGTAGTGAGGCATGGGCCTTTATTCCTAATGCTCAGAAAAAAGCCATGGAGCGGAAGAGCTGACCACTCATTTTTGTTGGCTACTGTGAGGATGTTAAGGCATATAGGTTGTTTGATCCTGATTCCAGAGAGGTCCTGTTTCGACGAGATGTTCAGTTTGATGAGTGTCTTCCCATAGTGGATACCCTGACTCCAGTGTCTACTCCTATGCTTACTCTGACCACTGCACCACTTCAGGATCTTTTTGAGGATGATTCAGATGATGGTGCTGATGATCCACCATCCCCACCTCCACCTACTCCACCTCAGATGCCCAAGTGGGCTCACCTTACTATTGCAGCGGTAGGTCCTCTGGCTGGTGACGCTTCACATACTCGTCGCACTCGTTCTCACACAGTGGGTTCTAGTCTTTTGAGTCATGCTATTTCAGATGATCCTTAGAAGTTTTCAGAGGTGACAGGTCACCCTGAGTGGGATTGTGCTATGGAGGAGGAGTATTCTTCTTTGATGAGGAATCATACATGGGATCTTTGTCCTCTTCCTAAGGGCAGAAAGATGGTTCAGTGTCACTGGTTGTATCGCACTAAATATGCTGCTGATGGTTCCATTGATAAGTACAAGGCACGTATTGTTGCGAAAGGTTTTTCATAGGTTGAGGGTATTGATTACTCTGAGACATTTGCCCCTGTCGCCAAGATGAATTCCATTCGCTTTGTACTTTCTCTTGCAGCTTCTCAGCGTTGGCTTGTTTTTTAGATGGATGTGAAGAGTGCCTTCTTGCATGGGGATCTACAGGAGGAAATCTACATGGAACAACCTCAGGGATTTGTGTAGGATAGTTCTTTGGTTTGCAGACTTCGACGTTCATTGTATGGTCTCAAACAGGCCCCTCGGGCTTGGTATGAGAAGATGGACTCTTTCTTGCTCTCCATTGGGTTCTCCCGTAGTCATTCTGATCACACTGTCTACATTCAACTTCTTGAGGGTGACATTTTTATTCTTGTGCTATATGTTGATGATCTTCTCATCACGGGTAGCTCATCCTCTATGATTCAACATATTTAGCGTGCCTTGATGGATCAGTTTGAGATGACAAATCTCGGTCTATTGCACTATTTCCTTGGTAGGTGATTCAATCTTCTGATGGGATCTCTCTCTACCAGCAGAAGTATGCTCTTGACATGCTTCAGTGCTTTGGCATGCTTGATTGCAAGCCTGCTCCCACACCATTTCAGTCAAGGGTTGTTTTGACCACAACTTGTCCCACTCCTTCAGTCGATTCTACACTTTACAGGCAGTTGGTAGGTAGTTTGTTGTACCTGACTCACACCCATCCTGATATTTCCTTTGCGGTTGGTCTTGTCTCTCGATTCTCCCATGATCCTCATGAGAGTCATTGGCAAGCTGCCAAACATATTTTGAGGTACATTCAGGGCACTAGTTCTCATGGCATTCATTATACATAAGGGGAACCACACATTGTTGGCTACACTGACTCAGATTGGGCTGGTGATGTCACTGATTGGAAGTCTACTTCCGGCTTTGTTTTTTGTCTTGGCTCTAGTCCTATCACATGGTCTTGCAAGAAGCAGACTGCTCATGCATTATCATCTACAGAGGCTGAGTACCGCTCTGCTGTGCTTGCTAGTCAGGGGATCTTATGGCTTTGACAGTTGATGACTGAGTTTGGTTTTCCTCCTGATAGTCCCACTGTTCTTTGGTGTGACAATCAGAGTGCTATTCATATTTCCTGCAACCCGGTAGATCATCAGCGGACGAAGCACATTGAGCTTCACATGCATTTCATCTGTCAGTTGATTCAAGATGGTGTTCTCATTCTGGAGTACATTCCCACTTCTCAGCAAGTTGCAGACATCTTCACGAAACCTTTTGCATCACCGTGCTATCTTCAGTTGCGCTCTATGCTTGGGGTGAAGGAAGTTGTCCTTGGGGGGTCTTTATGAGGCCTTCCTTCCTTCTTGTTCTTTTAGCATGTTCTTTTATCTCTTTTTGGAGAGGAGTTTTTTCCCACTGGGTTTTCTCCTTTGTCTCCATTTCATAGAGATTTTATTGTATTTGGGTACCTGATCAGGCCTTGTTGCCGGGACCCATCTTTCATGCTTTCAGTAGTTGTTCTAGGTTTTAGCTTCTCCCTAAGTCTAGCTTAAGGGGGGGTGTTAGAGTAATTGGATCTTTACTTGATTAATTAAACATTATTTGTTTAATTCTTTAAGTTTCCAATTATCTTTTTACACTTAAGCTAACATTAGGTGCATATAATTAATTATTTTAATTAATTATTATGTGCAAACCTAGGGTTTTTCCCTTTTTAGGGTTTCTTGACCTATTAGAGGTTATTTTTCTTTTCATTGTATCGTCTTTTCAATATACATTTTTTTTGGTGAATTGGAGCTCTCTTTTTTGGAGAATATTTTTCCTGTGTTTTTCTTGTTCTTCAGATTTTGCTTCATTGCTTCTCCTTGTAACAGGTTATTTGGCTTGCAGAAGATCTTCAGGCTACTGTGGGGTTGTATTTCTCAACTCCTATATTGTTAAATTTTATGTTAAGCATAATGAGGCCCAATTCACCAATGTCAAATAAAATATTATAAGCATTCGAGGACTCATTTCGCACTGCTTAAATCAAGATGCATTTTGAAACGCTTGCGAAATTCACCAAAAACGCAATCATGGATTGATATAAATATAATTGAAATTTTGGAACACTCTTTCTTATAATTTGTTCGTGTCAAATTAGTAAATTTGGGAGCTATCGATTCACATTCCACAATTGCAATGTTGAAGTTAATTGTAGGGCGGAGGGCCAGAGTTACAATCCTGCAACACAAGCCCAAACATTCCTGATTCCTGATTTAGAGAATTGAAAAGGAATAAAGGTGAGTAACCATTTCTTCATACTTGATGTGATGCTAAAAATGTGGTATATAAGAAAGGCATACACATATAATGAGACAACAAAAATTAAAAATGAAAATCTTAATTGAAAACTAAATTTAAAGATGCAAACCATAAGCCTTCTTTGAAATGTCCCATTTTCCTCTATTCTTGAGGACCTTGAAGGTGTTGGATTGATTGGCTCTCAGGGAAGCAATGAACTCCAAAGTGGAAACTCAAGAGTTGAGTAGCTACTTGATCATGATTGATTATGCAAATGATATGAAATGCATGATCTAAGAAACTAGATTAACATGCGATGATTAATCCAAAATGCTAATTACTTGATAATTGAAATGAAAATGCCTATAGTAATGATGCTAAAATTATGAATGCAAGGGATCCTTATTGCTCCAAAATGGGGGATATTTATAGGAATTCCAAGGCCAAAGCTGAGGTGGCAGGAATCAATGGTCCAGATCTGATATGAAGATATCAAGGGCCAAGATTGAGGAAGTTGGAGAAGAGGTTGGAAGAGGGGGGTGGGGGGGAATTTGTCATCTCTGTGGTGACAAGTGTCAAGGAGAATTTCTCATGAGAGGGCAAGTGTCCAAGGGAGGAGACATGTGGAAAAAGTGCCATGTGTCTCAAGGGGAGAATATCCAACCCATAGGAGGTTAGGATGTGCAAGATAGGATAGGGTTAGTTAAACCTAGGGTTAGATGGAATGGGTTAGGTGGTTAAAAGTTAGGAGCCATGTACTCATTTGAATTTAAAAATTTAAATAATTTGGAAAATGATAATTAATCTCAACAAACTTGAGTTTGATAATTTTAATTAGGGATTAGAAGAATTGATTTATATGGGGGGAATTAATTAATTTAGAATTAATTAATCAAAGGGGGATATGAAATGAACTATGTAAATAAATCATGTAGATTTATTTACTAGTAGATGAATAGAGAAATTAATCAAATTGATTGTGAATTCAATTAATTGGGAAGGGGGATTAATCAAATAACTACGTATTTAATTAATTATCTTCAGACCATTTTAGGTGTATATATTTTGCCCCTCTTTGAAGCGAGGTGTGATGACGCGTTGATTCAAAGAATAATCTTATTTTGATGATGATATTGGTTCGATAGGATGCCCCAAACATTGATTGATAAATTGTGATATGATGATGCCCCATCAGGAGATCAATTGAGATAATTGACCTTTGGAGTTTTTGGATCTTTGTGAAATTGATTTCTCGATAGATTATTGGATGATTCCTGCAACCATGGTTGTTGAAAGTGCGAGTTCTTCAATCAATTTGATGTGGTTCTTGATGTGATGATTGATAGAGTTTGATTGAATTGATAAGATTGATTAGATTAATAAGATCGAGATTTAGTCTAGTTTCGGAAATGACACCTCCTGTATAAGACAAAGATGATCAAAGTGTCTGGTTTCAGGAATGATATATCCTATATAAGACTTGATCAAAACGTATGGTTCAAGGAAAGGTACATCCTATATAAGATATGATAGAATAGATCAGATGAGATCAATTGATATAATTGATAAGATTGATTGGATAAAGAACAAACAATTTGTTGATATCATGTTGCAGGAAGATTCAGATATGCTGATGTGGGTTCATTTGAGGGGGTAGCATAAGATTTGCGCTGGGTCGACAATATCTGGAGAGAGATGAGTCATCGTTCTGATTGTGTATACACCTATGATGATACATTGATGATTCCTGTGATAGATTTGGCCTTGGATAAGATGAGATTTTGTGATCCTATGCAAGAATGAAATGCAAGCTAAATGCAAATGCAAATGCGAATGAAATGCAATGCGGCGATCAGACCGATCATGTGGTCATTGCTTTGTTTCATCATTGAGCCTTTAAAATGTGGGAAGTGAGTGCAAACATCAATGGTATAATTGAACCATGATGACCTGAGCACTACTTTCCTGGGTTTTAATATTGCAAGTTAGCACAAGCATCGAGGTATAATTGAACCAAGATGACCCGAGTGTTGCTTGTGTAGAACAACTAGTATTAACCATTTCTATATGCAAGTCCAAAATGTCTTCTATGATACTCTGATGATCATGTCCCGAGACAACTTTGCACATATGAACGATTAATTTATAGACAATAGACAAAAAAATATCATGTTCCTTCCTTATTCCTCTAGTCAAAGACATCCTGGAGTCACTCAAAAATCATGATAGCAAAAATCAAGATAAAATAGTTGAACCATTATTGTCAAAGTGTTAAAATGACGAGTCAAGATATATCATCCATTGATATGTGTTTGTCATGTTTAGACCGATATGTGATAGCTGATGGTTGACAGTGTGATCTTATGTTCAACATTGGATGTGTCTTAGTTTTTTTCTTGACAACTGTTGGCTAACTATTGCTCTACCTGTTTGATTAAGCTCAAAATGATGATAATTTTGCCCCCAACTATGTTCAAGATTTTGCCCCCAGTCTAGAAACAAACTTTATTATGATATATACAATGATTCAAACCATGACGAGAAATCACCTAGGATGCCTGCGTATGTAGAAAGGCTTTATGATGGATATGAACATCGCTAATGGAAAACGAATGCAAGTGGAAAGATGCATGAACCAATAGATGGAAGAGCTAGCTGACAGATAACACCTGTTTGCCAGGTTTTCACCATCTGTTTTTATTGCACTTTTTCTCATATTTGATTTTTTAATATTTTTTTATTGTTTTTGGATTTTCTGCTTTTTTCACTATTTTTGGATTTTTCTGCTTTTTCACTGTTTTTGGATTTTTTTGCTTTTTTAGATATAAAACTTCTTCAGATGCATGCTATTGATGGGTTCCTCGAGTTGATCCTTGCCCTGTGTTGATAGATGATATGCTCCTGACCCAAATACTATTGTGACCACAAACGGACCTAACCAGTTTGGTTCAAACTTTCCTTTATTTTCTCGATTTGATTGGTTTCTTGGATTTCCCTTTAGTACTAGTTCTCCAACTTGAAAGACTCATGGTTTGACCTTGTGATTATAACTTCGACACATTCTTTGCTGATATACCTTCAAATGATCAAAGGCATTTTGTCTTCGTTCATGGATCAATTCTAGCTCTTGCAATCTAGATACTCATTGTTCTTCATATGGGATAAGACCTTTTAATGATACTCGTAGAGAAGGTATCTCTACTTCTATTGACATTATTGCTTCTGATCCATAAACAAGAGAGAAAGGTGTGGCACTTGTGGGTGTGCGGATACTAGTACGGTAGGCCCAAAGAGCAGGGTTCAATTGAATATGCCAATCTCTACCAACATCATTCATTGTCTTTTTGAGGATTTTCAAACTAGTTTTGTTTGATGCTTCTGTTTGCCCATTTCCTTGTGGATAGTAGGGTGTGGAAAATTTGTGTTGGATCTTGAATTTCTCACATAGTTCTTGGACATCCTGATTCTTGAATGGTTGTCCATTATCAATGATAATGGTCATGGGTATTCCATAACGACAGATGATGTAGTTCAAGATAAATGCAACAATTTATTTTCCTATGATATTTGTGAGAGGTACTGCCTCAATCCATTTTGTGAAATATTCTGTAGCTACAAGGATGAATTTGTGACCATTAGATGAAGAAGATTTATCATTCCTACTAGATCAAGATCCCATTGGCAGAAAGGCCAAGATGTTGCCAAAGCATGAAGTTCTTGTGCTAGAGCATGAATCAAATTCCCATGGATCTAACATTGTTTGCATGTTTTAGCTATCTGAAAAGAATCCCATTCCATAGTTGGCCAATAATAGCCCAAGCGTATGAGTTTTTTCGAAAGGGTAAGACCACTTGAATGAGTGCCACAAATGCCATTATGGACTTCATGTAAGGCCTTCTTAGATTCTTCTTGTTCGAGACATCTTAAAAGAGTACCATCTAGACCTTGTTTAAACAAGGTATCCACGACAAGAGTATAATGGGAGGATTGGCAAATAAATTTTCTCTTTTGGTTCTTTGATAAATCAAGAGGTAGGGTGTTATCTTTCAGGTATATGTAAGTTTGGCCGTAGCGGGAGGAATCATGCCTAACAAGGTGACATATAGTTTGGGAATCAAGACAATTATGAGTAGGGTAAAATAACTCTTCTATCAAGAATTCATAACGCTCTTGATTTTCCTGTGTCTAAAGTAGAGAAGCAAGTGTTGCCATGGCATCCGCTACTTTGTTGTCATTCCTTGGAATTTGCTCAAAAGTTATTTTTACAAAATACTTCTTGAAATCATCTACCATGTTTTTATAAGGTATGAGTTTGTCATGCTTTGTTTGGTAATCGTTATTAATTTGATTGATGACAAGCTGAGAGTTTCCAAAGACTTGGAGTTATGTAATGTTCCATTCTATAGCCATTTTGATACCTGTGACCAAAGCTTCATATTCTACTGTATTGTTGGTGCATGGAAAGCTTAATTTGTATGCTTTCAGAAATTTATGACCTTGTGGTGTGATGAATAGAACACCTGCACCTGATCCATGCTGTGTATATGAACCATCAAAGTATAATTGCCATGTTTTTGTGGTGACTGTTAGGATATCAGCATCGGGAAACTCAATGTGTAAAGGATGATCATCTTGAAGTGGTTCCTTGGCTAGTTGGTCTATAATGACTTTCCCCTTGATAGCTTTTCTATCTACATACTCAATATCAAACTCACTCAGGATCATGATCCATTTTGCTAATCGTCCTGTCAATGTTGCCTTGTTGAGCAAATACTTCAATGGATCAATTTTAGCTATCAACTTGATGGAGTGAGATAGTAGATAGTGTCTTAATTTTTGAGAAGCAAAAACTACCGCCAAGCATGCTTTTTCTATTGGGGAATAATTGAGCTCGTATCCCACTAGTGTTCTGCTGATGTAGTAGATGGCCCATTCTTTTCCTTCATTATCTTGTTGTGCGAGCATAACTCCTAATGATACTTCAGTGGTCGATACATAGAGTAACAACGACTTTCCTGGAATTGGCAACATTAGGATAGGTGGTTGTATGAGATATGCCTTGATCTTGTTGAAGGCATCCTCAAATTGATGGTCCCACTTGAAATGAACATTTTTGTGCAATAGATGAGTAAATGGTTGACATTTATTTGCTAGTTGAGCAACAAATCTTCTAATTGAATGGAGTCTTCCTTGGAGTGATCTGAGTTGACTGATATTCTTGGGAGATTCCATTTCCATGATTGCTTTGACCTTAGTTGGATCTACTTTGATACCTCTAGCTAAAACAATGTATCCCAATAACTTGCTTGAAGTGACACCAAAGGCATATTTCTTAGGATTTAGCCGTAGCTTGTACTGTTCTAACCGGTCAAAGATCTTTTCCACTATCCCTATATGTTCTTCTCTTTTGTATGATTTGGCCAAGATGTCATCCACATAGTCTTCCATGAATGTATGCATCATGTCATGGAATATTGTTGTCATAGCTCTCTGATATGTGGCACCAACATTCTTTAGTCCAAAAGGCATGACGTTCTAGCAGAAAGTACCCCACGGACATGTGAAAGCTATCTTTTCTTGATCTTCAGGTGCTATTTTAATCTGATTGTATTCAGAGAAACCATCCATTAAAGAAAACATGGAGTGTCCAACTGTTAAATCTACAATGATGTCAATATTAGGCAAAGGAAAGTCATCCTTTGGACATGCATTATTAAGATCTCTGAAGTCTTTGCATACTTTGATACTTTTGTTTGGTTTTGAAATAGGAATGATGTTTGATACCCATTGAGGATATGCTATAGGTCTAATGAATCCTACATCCAGTAATTTCTTTAGTTCTGCTTTGACTAGGAGAGCGATATGTGGATGCATCTTTCTTAATTTCTATTTAACTGGTTTGGCTCCTGGAATGACATTTAAGTGGTGCATAATAAGCTCTAGATCCAATCCTAACATGTCTACATATGACCAGGTGAAACTAATTTGTCATCGTTTGAAGAATTCAATATATTGTTGCATTTCTTCTTCTGATAGAGAAGGTACTAGATATAGGATCTTTGGTTGCTCTGTTGTCCCAATGTTAACTGCCTTTATTGGTTCGATCAAAATTGATGACCTTTCTTGATAGTACTCAGGTAAAGTGTCAAATCTCCCATCTTCCAGTGCCTCAAGGAGGTTTTCACCATTAGATGCATCCTTTCTTTTTACTTTTTCCTGATCTAATGTTGCCAAGAAATGGTTTTCAGCATTAGAGCTGATATTGTTTTCTTTATTTTCCTTTTTGCGACTAGGAGATTTTGGCACCCACTTGACTAGAAGATGCGTTGCTGAAATTCCTTGTGAAAGTTGTTGCGGGTTCAATTGCATTAAGATATATGGATATGGCATGGTCATTCCGAAAGGTATCAATGGCAGTATGTCCTTCATTTTCCCAATCAATAAGTTTAGGGTGGATTAGAGGTAAGGGGTCCTTAGGTTGAGATGTTTCGAGGGTATCAAGGGTCATGATAGATATGTCAAAGTTTTCGATATGTATGTCAATGTCTAGAACTATACTCTCATCAGAATGACCTTGCACAAGGAGCTCTTGATCATGCTCGATTAAGTCCAAGTCAACTGAATGTGATTCTAATTCGAGTGGGCTAGTTCCTAATGTTTGCCCTGCATATGTGTGAACTACATCAATTCCTACATCTTCTTCAAAGAAATTTTCTTCACCTGATTCTTCAGAATGATAGGAATCCCATTCCCATTCATCAGAATCTATGTCACTTGTAGCTTACAATCTACAAATTTGTTCATTTAGCTTTTGATGTGTTTCCTCTATTTTTCTTGCTATATCTTTTCTTCTTTCATATTCAATTTCTTCTGGACTGAGATTGAGTTCTGTCAACTTTTCTATCAGATCTCCTTGACTTGTATTAGCTTCTTTCTTGTTTTGATTAAGAGTTAATGTTGTTTGGGAGGTATCATTGGTTTGTTTCTCTTGTTGATTAGGAGATTTCTTATTTTTCCATTTCATGTTTGTTTGTGCTTGTTGCTTGGTAGCTGCTTCTTCTCTTTCAATTGCAAGTTCTTGTCTGTTTTCATATTCTTCTTGTTGTTGGTTAGAAAATGTGTTTTTTTAGTAAAGTAACCTATCCATACTCTAAGCTTGCTTTGTTTGTAGCCTACCAAGTATGAGGTTGGATAGGCTCTGAGATACCTTCTTTTCTTTTTCCTATAGGACCTGTTCCAGTGTATCCCATTTTTTGAAGAATGTTAAATCCTTTTCCATACTTTCAGTGGGTATTCTGACATTGTTAATCTTTTGTTGGACTTCTTCATCTTTGTATAGCCACTATAGCACATCTTTGTCTTCTATTTCCTTTGATAAGGTTCTAGCACTAACAAATGCTCCATCAAATTTTGGAAGATGTTTCACCATTGGTTGTTGTTTAGAGTTTGATGGTTTTCCATAGGATTTAGGAGAAAGTGGTAATTGGGATATTGAATATTCTCTGTTCCCTTGATCTCTTAGCTACATTTGTTTTTCCATACTTGAAAAAATTGAGGCAAATGATTTTTCTTTGGTTTGTGTGTTTGAAGATGATGCCTCCCTATTATGAGGAATAATGACCTCTTGAGCTAGTTTTAGATTACTGCAGTATTGAAATGGATTTGAATCTGTCGAGATCGAGATTTCTTGCCCATTGTAGGGAAAATTTAGGCACTGATGATATGTTGATGGAACAACTTGTATGTCATGTATCCAGGGTCTTCCCAAGAGTATGTTGTATGATAAGTCCAAGTCTAGAACTTGGCATGTTGTGTCTTTCTGCAAAGACCCCACTCAGATGGGTAATATCACAATTCCTTTAGAGGAATGTTCTTCTTCATCATATGCTTTGATGGTGATCTTTTTCTGTGGATCAACTACATCTTTTGAATAACCTAGAGCATGGAAAAGATTCAATGAGCAAATATTTAAGCCAGCTCCACCATCTATTAGGACACGTTTAACACATGTCTTGTGAATGAGGACTTCAATATGCAAGGGAGCGTTATGGGGATGTTGCAAGGACATGTCATCTTTGTCGGTAAATGATAAGCAGTGAGGGGTTGTGAGGTATCTCACCATGGTTTGGAATTGATCTGTATCAAGATCTTTGGACATTATTGTATCGACTAATGCTCTTTCTAGAATTTCTTTGTGTGTAGGTGAAAGCTTTAAAAGTTCTAAGATGGATATTTGTTCAGGTGTTTTCTGTAATTGATCCACTAGACTGTATTGTTTGGTAGTGGATGATATGTTTGTTGTAGGACCCAACAAAACCAATTTGGCTTTACTTCATGTGATAACATGAGTGGGTTCTCGATGTTGTTTCTCTTTAACCATGACCACATTCACTACATTGTCATATGCATGAGCATAGTTTAGCTTTGCTTTACCTTTACCATTCTACCCTGTTGATGATTCACCCTTCTCATAGTTAGGAAGTGGAATTTTGAAAGCCGTGTGAGATTTTCTTGTTGTATGTCCATCCACAGTTATCACTCCATTATCAATCAAATATTGGATGACATGTTTTAATTGTTGACAAGCATCTGTTTGGTGTCCTTTGTTTCGATGAAAAACACAATAATGGTTGTCATTCCACCAAGAAGGTTTTACCTTGGGTTCAAAGTTTCTTGCTTCTAGTAAAGTAATCAATTTTTTTGTGAGAAGCATTTTTAATGCAGATCCAAGGGGTTCACCAATGTTTGTAAATTACCTTCGAAAGAAATTTTTGATAGTTGCTTTTTGGTGATTGTTGTTTTGCTGAGCCGCTGCTGAGTGATTGGATAAATAAAAACTGGTTGTTTTGGTTTCACATTATTGTTATCCACTGTCCCATCATTGACGACATTATGATTTCTATTCCAAAAAATTGGCTTATCATTATTGTTGTTGTTAGTGTTGTTAGGAGGATGAACTCCTTCTTTGTATATTTTCAACTCACCCTTCTTTATCACAACTTCCTCCATTCTAATTCCATTATCAATCATCTTTCCAAAACTTTGACATCCTTTCATTTTTAGATGATAACTCATTTGATCATTTCGGTTGTTGATGAACATGTCCATTTTTTCATAGTCTGGCACTGTACGAGGATATCGTGAAGCTAACCATCTCCATCTCTGTAAAAATGTCATTAAAGGTTCTCCACTCTTTTGTTTGGCATTACATAGGTCTAGCATTGTTACTTCATGTTGTATGTTGTAAGAGTATTGTGAAACAAACTTAACCACCAATTTTGAGAATGATCTGATTCTAGGTGGAAGTTTGGAGAACCATTCCATAGCTAGTCTAGTTAAGCTTTTTGGAAATAATCTCCTCAAGTAGGTATCCTCATGTCCAAAATCCATACTCATTGTGCAAAATTCTCATATATGATCTTGGGGGTTAGTTCTTCCATCGTATTTTTCATATCTAGGAGTTTCACAACCTATAGGAAATGGTATTGTGTTTAGATTTTTGTCAAATGGATAAAGATAGATTTATTGAAGTGAGTATCTTCTAACATTTCCTCTCTGCATATCTTGAATTTGTGTTTGTATTTGTTGTGTGAGAGTTGTGATAGGAATATCAACATGATTTGTTCTTGTATAACTATGATTTTGCATTCTAGGAGGATCTTGATCTCTTCTTGTATGATCTCTACCCCTTCTTGTATCATCATTGGATTTAACGTTATTTAGAATTTCTATGCCATCCCTTTTAGGAATGTAAGTTTCCTCACTGGTTTTGGTGTTACTAGAAATTGACATGTCATTAATTTTGAGACCAAAAATATCCTCATATTGCTCATTATTAAGGGAGGGGTCACTTCTCTTTTGTGTCAATTTGTTCACATCAAAATCTTGGGGGAGTGTAGCACCAAATTTTGCTAACATTAGGAAATATTTTTCTTTTTCTCCCTCCAATATTTTCTCCATAAATTTATCAAATTGAGGATCTTTTTTGATGTCTCTAACATGTTGTTCTATTATTTCCTCTTCAACTTGTATTTCATCTTTGTGTTCCATGTTTCTATAATCTTTAGTTATTTCAAACGTTTCTATTTCTATTTCTGCAATCTTTCATCTTTGAGCCCTAGTTAAAATGAGCATACACGTGTTTTGAATGTTTTGTGAGATTTAAATCTTGAATAATGTGTCACAACTAAGTGATCAATTGTTTAAGTAAATAGTCTAGATGGATAGACATGAAATGATCTTTTCAAGTATTTGTTTGTTTGCAAGTTTTTCGATCTTAGTTTTGTAGTGCGAATTTTATGATTTTTGATATGACCAAGTTCAATAGGAATGATATATCCTATGATAAAGAATGAGGTTATTCCGATCAAGCATTGTAGTTTCATGATTAAAGGATGAGAGATCCTGATGAGAAACTATGTTTGAATGATCAGTTTATTAAAGACAAAGTCATATTGCACTTTAAGGTGTTAGATCTTAAAATTGTTGAAGATGAATACTTGAGAACCTTAGTGTGTCTAGCTCTTGAATCTATTTTGACAGAAGATAACCAGATTGAATGACCCAAGAAGATGACCTAGTCTCTATGCTTGACTGTCTGAGAAATGGGTTGTGTTTGTTTTCTGATTTTGGTGCAGTTTACCAGAAACACTAACAAAATGACTAGGAACTCTGTTATACTGACTAGAAATGTTGAGAAATAGACCAGAAATGTTGTTCTGCAATGCAATGACTCTAAAGTTCAAAATAATGATTTGTAGACTCAACAAATTAAGTGTTTAAACTTAGGAGATTGCAATTTTGACCCAACTTTGTGATTTTCAGACTCAGAGAACTAATATTTAGACCTAACAAGTACAAACTAGGAGATCTAATGTTGCAACATGAGCAATTTGACATTCAACTCAAAAGAGTTGTTGATTAGACCAAGGGAGCCGATATTTAGACCAAGAGAGCTACTGTTTAGACTAAGAAATTTGCTATTTAGACTAAGAACTCTGCTGTTTAGACTAGGAACTCTGCTGTTTAGACCAGAAACTCTGATGTGCTCAAACTTGGAGAGTTAACATTGAAATATAAGAAAGTTAACATTCATACCAAGAGAGCCGATGTTTGGACTGAAAGTGTGACTATTTGGACCATAGGTATGACTGTTTGGACCGAAAGTGCTACTGTTTGGACCGTAGGTGTGACTGTTTGGACTGAAAGTGTGACTGTTTGGACCAACATAGATACTTTTTGGATTGAAAGAGCTAATGGTTGGACCGTAGGTGCGACTGTTTGGACCAAAAGAGATAATGTTTGGACTGAAAGAGCTAATGCTTGGACTGTGACTGTTTAGAATAAAAGAGCTAATGTTTGGACTGAAAGAGCTAACATTTGGACTGTGAATGAAACTGTTTGGACCATAGGTGTGACTGTTCAGACCGAAAGAGCTATGTTTGGACCGAAAGAGCTAATCTACTGTGAAACTTGTAAATTTGACAATTTGAAGTTTGAGTTTTCATTGTTTGTTGTATTTTAGTGGATGATATCTTTACTTGACATACAAACATAGAAATCAGATTGTATTTTTGTCCCAAAGGACACATAAAGTGTAAGCTCAAGAAGCTTTATAGAAAGCCCAAGTTTTCACTGGTTTTGAACAATTGAAAACACATCAATCAGTTTATCCTAAGGAGATTGGCTTCGTTATTAGTTCTTAGCCCACAACTTGGTACCCTGTCAGCTCACACAACCTTGTCACCCCCTAAAGGGCGCCTATGTTTTTGCCTTTGCG
The DNA here is from genome assembly GCF_030272615.1 of Cryptomeria japonica. Classification (NCBI taxonomy): domain Eukaryota; kingdom Viridiplantae; phylum Streptophyta; class Pinopsida; order Cupressales; family Cupressaceae; genus Cryptomeria; species Cryptomeria japonica. The sequence continues at coordinate 681,865,599 of NC_081411.1, forward strand.
AGAGCTAGTGGAGTCCCATTATGAGCCTAGCAATAAGGTCTCAAAAGGGGAGTTCACACATACACTCAACAGGGACATATGGTGAGTATCTTAAGGAGAGATTCTTCCCCCTCCATGCACTAAGAATTTAATAATGTTTGGAGGTAAACCAGGTAGATTCTTATTTGAATTGGAACTAGTAAGGGATCCATTCAACACGTCGGGATATAAAATCAATTAGGAGGTCTCCTAGCCTTGAAAACCAAGGTTTGATATACCTGAAGGTATGAAGGAGAGCTATTCCCGAGCATTGTTGTTGACTTGATTTTCATCAAATCACATTTATTTTATAGTGGGTTGGAGTACTTGTTGTTAGCCATTCCCACTTGGGTTGTTCCCCTCTTGCCGACCTTAAAGGCTCCTCGGGAGGGCAGGGCCGCTAAAGATATGCACTATTGAAAGAAAAGATGAGTCTAGCTTTTTGATCACCTAAGAAAGGTGAGAGCATACTCGCCTATCATCAAAACACATAAGAAATGTTTGTTCATTTTCATTGTAATTAGTCTATGTGCCTAATTTAACAACTATAAGTGCAAAATCCTGCGGCTACAAAAAAAGTTAGTAGTTTATATTGCATTCTTTGACGATGAAATGGTTTATGACTCTGATCTTTCACAATGAAATAAGTACCTACAAAACCAACAATCTACAAATTATGTTCAGGAAAATGATAGTCCAGAAGTAGAAATAAGGAATGCAACATAGAACATTTGCAAAATCAATAAAAAACTGAAAACGCCATCGTATGTGCCAAGAGCGCTGCCAAATGGACCCAAAATACTACTTTGCACACCAGAAATGCTACTCTGCACACCAAAAATGCTATTTTGCACACCAAAAACGCTATCAAATAAACTAAAAACACTGACAAATGTACCAGAAACACTACAAAACATACCAAAAATGCTAAGGTACAGACTGAAAAATGCTAAAATAGAGAAAAACATAAAAACATAGTTGAGAAATCTCCCAAAAATGCCATTTGAGGCCGCAAAATGCTACAAAAGAGGCCAAGAACGTGATTTGAGAGCCCAAGAGAGCTAATGTGCACTTCGAAAGAGCTAATCAACTCATTAATGAAATTTCCTGCAAGAAAACTTGTTAAAGATCAAAGGGGCCAAGCCCCACGGTGGGCGCCAATTAATGTGATGCTAGAAATGTGGTATATAAGAAAGGCATACACATATAATGAGACAATATAAACATAATGAAAAGCTTAATTGATAACTAAATTTAAAGATGCAAACCATAAGCCTTCTTTGAAATGTCCCATTTTCCTCTATTCTCAAGGACCTTGAAGGTGTTGGATTGATTGGCTCTTAGTGGATGACCTCCAAAGTGGCAACTCAAGAGTTGAGTAGCTACTTGATTATGATTGATTATACTAATGATATGAAATTCATGATCTAAGAAACTAGATTAACATGCTATGATTAATCCAAAATGCTAATTACTAGATAATTGAAATGAAAAAGCCTATAGTAATGATGCTAAAAAAATGAATGCAAGGGATCCTTATTGCTCCAAAATGGGGGATATTTATAGGAATTCCAAGGCCAAAGCTGAGGTGGCATGAATAAATGGTCCATATCTGATCTGAAGATATCAAGGGCCAAGATTGAGGAAGTTGGAGAAGAGGTTGGAATTGGGGGGGGGCATTTGTCATCTTTGTGGTGACAAGTGTCAAGGAGCCTTGCTCATGAGAGGGTAAGTGTCAAGGGAGGAGACATGTGGCAAAAGTTCCAGGTGTCTCAAGGGGAGAATATCCAACCTATAGGAGGTTATGATAAGAAGGTTGGGATGTGCAAGATAGGATAGGGTTAGGTGGTTAAAAGTTAGGAGCCATGTGCTGATTTGAATTTAGAAATTCAAATAATTTGGAAAATTATAATTAATCTCAACAAACTTGAGTTTGTTAATTTTAATTAGGGATTAGAAGAATTGATTTATATGGGGGGAATTAATTAATTTAGAATTAAATAATCAGAGGGGCATATGAAATGAACTATGTAAATAAGTCATGTAGATTTATTTACTAGTAGACGAATAGAGAAATTAATCAAATTGCTTGTGAATTCAATTAATTGGGAAGGGGGATTAATCAAATAATTGCGTATTTAATTAACTATCTTCAGACCATTTTTAGGTGTATACACTTGATAGTATTAGTTTTAACTCGTAGTGAGAGGTCAAGATGTCAGACAAGGGTGAGACGGAGACTCCTTAGGTTGGTGAAGGGATTGGGATGTCAGACAAGGGTAAGAATCCTTAGGGCAGTAAAATTGAAGGGATTAGGAGGCCATCAAAACACCCAAAACTTAGAGATACTACCATAAAGTCTTACTTTGGAATTGGCAAAGTTTCTGGTCCATCAACTTCTGTAGTTGTAGAAGCCATTCATAGTAGTTCACCACCACCACAAGGTGGGAATTTCAATGAGTTAAATGCATCAAATGAGGATGACAATACCGACATGATAGAAGATGTTCTAAGAGATACACACAATGAGATAATTCACTTGGATAAAAATACTAGTACTAAAGATGATGTTGGTAGGAAGAAAAGAAAAAGGAAAGTAAAAATGGGGCAAGAGTGGGAAATGACAAGGAGTTTTAAGATTGATTGCATAGAAAAGTACTCATTCATTGAACCAGTCCCAAACAATGATGAACAACCAACATAATGCAGGTGTAAGATTTGTAGCTGGAAAACTAAAAGAGAGAAGAAGATGCAGCTAAAGCTTGACACCATAGAAAAGCATATTGGTAAGGTTTATGAAAAATAGATCATAGATGGAAAGGAAACACCAGTAGTAAGATGTAAAACAAAGGAAGAATGTCTTCATGTTAAGTATGCTGCGGAATATGAAGAGAATAACCACACAATGACACTGATTGGTAATAGTAGAAAGACAATCAAGGCTAGGCTTGAACATGCAGTGAAAGATGCAAACCTGGCAAAGATTGTTCAGATGAGTTATTTTTCATATTTTGTCGAGAGGGTGTCCTATGAAAGATTTCCCAGAATATAGTAATTTATTATCTTTTTTAAATGTTCCTCACTATCCTATGTCACATTGGTCAATAAACACTAGATGGGAAATGGAAAACTATCTCTCTGAGGTGGAAAATAAAAATTTATAGGAGAGTGTAAAAGAGTCAAAATTCATTTCATTATCCATAGATGAAGTTACTGCGGTAGATAACACTGCTTGGGTCTATATGCTTGTGTATACCGTAAAAGAACACGTCCGTCGAGCTCATCTACTTTGTGTTCATAAAATGAGGGGCAATTCAACAACATAAATTTATATTTGGAAGTTAATAAAGCTTTGAATGAAATTGCTTGTATGGATGACTTGAGAATCGCCAAGAAGTTGGTATGTGCTGGAGCCGATGGAGCTACACTAATGCAAGGTCAAAGGACCGGTCTTTGCACAAGATTACAAACTAGTATTGCGCCATACATGCTTGGCATTGACTGCATGGCCCATCGAATGAATTAAGCATATATAATTGTAAGAAATTTCCCTATAATATTGAAAATTGAAGATCCTATCCATGAGCTCCACTCATACTTCTGCCGAAGTCCTAAACGTTTTGTATAATTTCAGATTTTAGGTGAGGGAGTAACATCAAGAAACAAGCTTCTCATGGATGTTGAGACTAGATGGATCTCCTTGCATGGACCAGTGGAATGAGTTCTAATAGAATATCAATCCTTGATCAGACTAATGTACGAGCAACGCCTAACACTAGACAAAGCTCCTAATCTCTTACATAAGTTAAGTGATATAGAGACTCTGTTAACTTTAGCTAGTCTTCTCCCCATGCTAGATTCAATGAAAAAACTTGTTAAGAAAGCCCAAGATAGAACTATGTATATCAATGAGTATAGCACTCTATGTAAAATGACATGCTTGGCCCTAGATGGTCTATATTCAGATCTAACAAGGTGAAGCCCAAATTGTTTTAGGTGGCAGATAGTTTTGATTAATTAAAAATAGGTTTTTGAAAGGAAGCTAAAACCTTGTTACATGGAAGGAGAAAGATAAAGCATAAAAGAGGCATAAAACAACAGTGCCTGATCACCCACTCATAAAACAGTTCCCAATCAAAACAAAAAGGGAACACAAGACAAAGGAAACAACACTAGACAACCAAAGGAAAGTACAAAGACAACATAGAGACAACACAAGGACAACTAAATGTTTCTCATGAGTTCTTTAACATGAACCACCACCTGCTTCATATTGATCACAAAATTTTTCTTTTCTTCCAGCTCTTTTTCCTTGATATCAACCTATTTCCGAGTGTTGGCCCTTGTTCTTTTTTCATGACCCTTCTTCTCCATCTAATCCTTGTCATTCTCCTTGCCTTTAATCTATTCAAATTTGTTAATCAGGATGCTAACATGGTCAACAATGGCCTTAAGGATCTATAATTTTTGCTCATCAATCCTCTTCACAGTAAGCTCCATCCTATCCACTCTGTTGACCAGATTATTTAGGTTATTATTCAAACCCTTATCATCTTTGATCCCTTCCAAATCCTTCACCTTCTTTTCCATTTCTAGAATTTTACTAACCATAGCCTCAATTGCTCGTGCCTTGTTAATAGAAACCATTAATTCTTTAACATTTTTAGAGAGAGGCTTCTCACCCATAGTAGCCTTTTTGATCATATTGAGGTGGCAGATAGTTACAGATTTGAATCATGTTGAATTTTTTTTACATTTTAATGCAAGAAATGAGTTATGTGTCTTTGTAAAAGGATTTCAGATACCAATGCACCAATCTAAGATGGGAAAGTGAGGTAGAGCACTACCAATTAAAAAATGAAGATTTTGACAAGATTGTTAAATCTGTTAGTGATAATTTGAAGTCGATTGCATACAAAATTTCAATTGAGATTCGTGAAAGATTCCCTCGAGAAGAAATATCTGAAGCCATGGGTTGTGTGAATCCTCAATTTTGGCATTCAATTGGAGATAATCCAAATGACGCAAAGGTGTTTCATAAAAAACTAGAGGAATTGATATTGTTATTTTCAAAAGATGCATATTGCAATGGAAATCCAATAGAATGAATTTTAAATTCAGATCATTGTAAAAAATAATGTAAACGCTTTGCATTGTGTATGAAAAAACAATTGGAAAACATCGAGAATCCATTTGAATTTGGATCAATCACAAGGCTTTGGAAAAGGATAGACCAGAGTGAAGTATTGCATAATGCAATACCAAAATATTTCAAAGTTGTTGATTTATGTCAAACAATGATATTGGGGTTGGTGGAAGATGAGAGAGTTTTTAGTGCATTAGGACTTTTGAAATCAAAGATCAAAAACAAATTAGACAAAAATTTGGAAACTTTCTTGAGGTTGTTTGTAACTTAGTATAATGTTAGAAATTTTCCATATGATAGGGCACTGGCAATTTGGAATTCCATGTGTGAAAGATGAGGGTTGTGCAAAACTTTAAAAGCTGGTGGTGCTACTGCTAGTGCTGAGACAAATGATGGATCTCAGACTCAGAGTCAACATGAAGACAAAGAAATTTTTGAATACCTGATTCAGAATGAAGGTGAACCTGTTAGTACTAGTCAGGTTCAAGATCTTGAGTCCATTTGGGATATAGAAGCCTTAGACCGAGTCACTGAAGTGAATTAGCAATTAGATTATAGGTATTTATACTACAGTTCTTGAGTCATGTTACAATTTGCAATACTATAGTTGTCATTGATTATTTTTGATATTGTATTCCTTGAATTTGTCAATCAGAACAGATACTTATTTCATATTTTTAATTGTGAATTTAAATTATTAGTAAACAATTAGAATTTAGTTTCTGAATTATTAGTAAATAATTGAATTATTAGTAAATTGGTTCCACATTATGTTGAACATGAAATGCAAAAATTTGTGTCACAAGATCCATAAAATTATTTATATTGCATAACTGTTAGAACCTTTCTACTGTTCTACATTAAATTCTTAACATGATGTTAGAACAACATTTTTTCCATTTTTCCAAAATGCGAACTCTTGTTAGGACTACAGTTTTTTTGGCTAAGTCATGCCAAGCTTCGATTCATGTCATGGGTTTATCCTCTGGTTTTATGGAAGTATCTTTTTATGATTTTTGGTCATGTTCATGGCGAGTAGGGTTTTGTGTTTGTTTTTTGCCTTAGTTGGCTAGTAAACCAAAGTTGTCATGCATTGAAAATCTGAGTTGTCCTCTCTTTATTTGTCCATGTCAACGCCAAGTATGGTCAAACAGTTGGTCATACATGTTTAATGTTTCATCTCTAACTCGTAGATCAATTTCATGTTTAACAATTTAAGTGGCAAGTTAGTGAGTGTTGGTTTGGGTTTAAATCATGAGGTCTATAGCTTTTTGGGTGTTAGCATTTGATGTTAGCAAGCTGGAGATTGTTAATGAAATTTATTTGGTCGCAAGGTCTCAAGTTGTTCTGATGTCATGCATTATAGCCACATGATTTAGAGAGTAAGTCATTTCATATAGTTGTCACCGACTCTCATGTTTGTTTAATGCTAGCATCTTTAGGTCGCGAGCTAGTGACTTGACAATTTGTGGTTAAGTTTTATGGTTATCGCCAGCTCGCGAGGTTAAATGTCTTTAGACATGATCAAACCGTGAGCTAGTGAGTGAGGTACTAGCGACAAAAAAACTGCCTTGTTGCCAACTCGCGATGTCAAGAATTGCTAAGTGCTGTCAGAACAAGAAATGGAGATGCTGTGCCACTGCCACATGTCTCATCTTTTTTTAATGGACATGTTGTGCCACTGCTTGTGCCTGTTTATGAAGGTAACATAAAACATTGGAGAGTGAGCGACTATCAAATTTTGTTGGTACTCACTGGGTCGCTGTGGTTAAGAGATAAATAGTTTGAGATTTTATGGTTATCGCTAGCTCCCAGGTCCTTTGTCATCAAGTCAGTTTAAGTTGCGAGCTTGTGAGTATTGGGAGATTTTAGTTGTCACTACCTTGCAAGATGTTTTGCACTTGACCATTTTATGTTGCGAGGTTGCAAATGGGTGTGATTTTATGTTATCACAAGGTTGTGAGGTGTTCACAGTTAAGTCATTTTAATTTGCAATCATGCAATGTGGTTGGTATCACAGCTTAGTTGGTTTGGTCACTTGCTCGCAAGTTTTGAAGTTGTTTAGCATTTTATGTTGTGATCTGGCGATAGGTAAGTTTTGGTCTGATTTTATGGTCATCACATGCTTGCGGGTTTGTAAGTCTTAAGTCAAAAAGTGTTGTGAGCATGCAATAGCGGTTAAGTGTCTTGTTGTTGCAGGTTCGCAAGGGTTTAAGTCAAGTTAAGTTTTGAGTTGCAAGCTTGCGATGAAATAATCTGTTTGTTAGATTTGTAGTGGTCGCCAACTCGCATATAAAGAAAGAATATTCCAAATTCTATTGCAAGGTTGCAACTAAAGGGATTGATGAAGATAAAAGATTGTCGCTCACTCACAAGATTCTTTGAGGATTTGTAAAAGGGGTTGTGAGCTTGCGATTAAGAGGATTTGGTAGCATTGTTGCTAACTTACTGGTTACTTTCCAAATTGTTATAACAGGTTGCGAGTGTGCGATTAAAGATGGGGAATGGCTTGGTCACTAGCTCATGAAGGAGATTTAATTAAGTGCAGTTCATCATACGAGATTGTGAGTTGTTGCCATGTGCCTGAGTGACACTCTAAAAATTAACTAAGATAGAAAAGAGAAAAAGAGGTGCTAAGCAATCAGGGATTGACACATGGACTTGTTTGCCGAGTTTTGTAAAATTTTTGAATGACAATCAAATAGAAGGGCATGAATTCAAATTTTGCTCCAGTACTTTAGCTTTGAATTAATGCCATAGTAGCTAGTTCATGCAAGTGTGCCAATTAATGAGAGAAGTGACAACACCCAAATACCATAAATTGCATGATCAAGCTGAGATTTTGTATAATTACATTCTATGTTCGAGGTAATCTAGTGAATTGAGCTCTGCAGCAACGTTGGAGAATTCAAAGTGTTCGGTGTGGGAAAATTTCATAAAATTGGTTTAGTTTTTCTCCTGCAGCTAAAATGAGCAAGGCGACAACAAGTGGAGGTTCCAAGCCCAAGGCCATTGAGGAAAAGAAGGATAAGAAATACAAAGAAGAATTTGTAGATTTGCTGCCAAGGACTTCCATTGCTTTGAATACAAATCAAATGGCATGGAAATATTTATGGAGCCCATGTAGAAACCCAACCATGCTTTATATGTCTGGTACTGCTCTATTTCATTATGTATGGAATAATAGGATCAAGGGTGTGCCAATGTCAAACATTTGGGATTTAAATATGGCAAAGTTAATTGTGCCAGATGTGTATGTTGATGTGGATTTGATCAAAGAGTTGGCCAAACGCTATTGCTCAGTATCTAGGGTAATCAAAAGAAAGAACCAGTTTGCCCTAGATTCAATTAACAGAGCTAGCTTCATTGAAGCTTTCTAGATTACTGGTGCTGCATGTAAATATATAGATTTAGAGTGGATTGCAGAGGATTATGACAAATACAAAGGTGTTATCAAGAATCATTCAATGCCCAGATATATGCCTAGGGTGGATGGGAAACCAATTAGAATTACAAATAGTATTGAGCCACCATTTGACATCACACCTTTCCACCATTATATGCATTGTAAAATCTATGGATTATATAGAGTGTTGGGTTTTGGTGGAGATTCAACACTATTAGCTGAATTATTGGTGATGGCTATGGACATTCAACACCAAGATGTTAACAAAGATTATGATTATGTGGGCTATGTGGTTGTACACATTCATAATGCTCTTGTTGAAATTCAGAGTGGTGCATCCAACCCTACATTTAAGCATTATTCATTGTTGGTGCATTTAATCTTGTTCTATAATGTTGAGTTCATGGATAAAGAATTGGAGTTGTTCAAAGAAGAATTTGGTGTCTTAATGCCAATACAAAGATGGACCTAGGTTTGGGATAGTAGTTCTCCCCATTCTTCTTTCCTTTACTTTGAAAATTCGATTGTTTTTCCAATTATGGAAATGCTAGGAATAAATAGGGAAAGATTGTCAATTAATGTTAGGAGAGTTTTGAGACTTTACCAGTATGTTCCAAACTGGTCTATTTTACATAGCTGGGGGGAATTTTTCTTTTTTGATAACTTTACTATGATAAGAGTCTATGGGTGTCCTCAACCTCCCAATATTTTACTAAAATTTGTTCTAGTTAGGATTACTTTTATGGAGTTTATTTGGCAATTGACCCTAGTTGAAAAATAATACCTTGAGAAACACAAGAAGGGTTCTTTTCTTCCTAGGCTTTGGGTTGTGTCTGAATTTACCATTGGTAGGATTTCCTTTGATGAAGTAAACAATTTCCTTAAATAGTATAGGTTGGTTAATGCTGTGTCTAGATTCTGTGATCCTAAATAATTTATTAAATGTGCATTGCCAAAAATGACACCTTGGGCCACAATAAAGGACCATGAACCTTTGGATGATGAATATGTGGTTAGAAAGTTGTTGAGAAAAGAGGAAGTACAAGAAAGGAGAAGAAAATGGAAAAAAATGATGAGAGTTGAAGCAGAATTGAAGGATGCTGACCCTAGTTTCTTAGGTTTTTGCCCTGATAACCCGTACCTGGAGAGGATCAACATAATGCTGATTTTATATGAAACTCTGATGGAACAAATGCCTCAAATTCTAGAAGTGGTTACTCAGCAACAAGACCCCCAAGATGGAAAATCTTCAAATGGCAAGAGGCCACTTATTGTGTTTGCTGATGATGTAGAGAGTGGGGATGAAGTTCAATCTGCTTGAGTGCCACCTGCAAAGAAACAAAAAACCAAAGAGGTGGGTGCAATTGTGAGGAGAGACCCTGCTAGAGAAATTGTTAAAAAACAAGGACGCTACTTTCATCAAATAAGGACACATCTCAATGAAGCAGGACAAAATGAAGAACAAGGAGAAACAAACGAAGCCCTTGCTCAAGGCTTTGATGAGTGTGTGATGTTGTCAAATGAGTTCATGAAAGATGATGACTTTATTAAGTCAGATGAATTTAAAAGTTTTAAAGTTTTTTGAGAAGGTTGAAACAAAATCAATTAAGACAAAATTTGATCATAGAGGAAGGAAATGTAGAAAAGAATGAGGAGATTGTCAAGGCACTGCAAGAATATGATCATGACATGGAGAAAATAACTGTGGATCAGACGAGATAATTGGTTAAGAGTACTGGTATGATTGTGATGCCTGGTTGGGATATCCAGTCTATTTTTATTATTGATTAGATTAGGAAGCAAGAGGACCCATTGTTTAAAACTAAATTTGAAATTGGAGATGTAATAAGAGGATCAAGATTTAATCCTAAGTCAAAGACACTTACTGCTTGGTCTTTGGCCCCTTCCACTCAAAAGCCCCACCTTCTAAATATCTAAGTAGAAAAGAAAGTTGACAGAATGATCTAGAATTTGTAGAACACAAATGACAAGGAGATTGCCTCATTTTTGACTCAAGTTTCTTTCCTGAATTTATCAAAAATAGAGGATTTGTCAAGAAGATACATAGAAACATATAAGCAATTGATTGCATTAGCTAAAAAATATGAAGAGATACTAATGAAGAAGGCCACTCTAGAGGAAGAGTTGGTGGAGTTGAAAGAAAAAATTACAAATGAGCCCCCTCCAATACAGATTATAGAACAAGTACAAGAAATACCAGTTGATGTGACAACAAAAATAGAGGAATACATAGAGAAAATTGAAAATCTTGAAAAGGAACAAAATGTCAAGGCTATCTCTATTGTGTCAGAAATTTTAAAACACAAGATTAATGTATTGAAAGGAAAATTGATGGTAGTGCATGATTTACAAATTTCTTTGAAAGAGGCAAGTAAAAAATCCTCTGAGGCTGTCGCTTTTATTGGACCTTTGTTCAATGTTTGGTTAGGAAGAAGTAGATTAATGGATAAGATGGATAGTAAAATGTTTTATAGTGACAAGTTCCCTCCCAAGATTAGTGACACTAAAGACATGGTGGAGGTAATCAATGCAACTTATGCATTTTTCACAGGAAAGGATGTGCTTATAAATGAAAAATTGTAGACATTTGGGGAAGGTTATAGTACATTAGTGCCTTCAATTTATGGTAGTAATGGAGAATTGAAATCAATTTCTGATTGGACTAGTGAATTTAATTTGATTCTGGAGGGAGAAGAAATAATCAAGCATATAGATGATCAGGTTGATGTCGATTTCCTTAATGGTATGCTTGATTCGCTGTTCAAGGTTGAGGTTGACCATACAAAGTTTATTGTTGAGGCCAGGGTAGTTATAGATGCCAGATGGAAAAATTTAGTTGCAAAGTTGGAAGAGGTAAAGGCATTCATTTGGCCAACAAACAAAGAGGTGAACAGGTGGCAAGCCATGCTAAAGAAAAAGAAGACATATCAAGTTGTTACCCAAGATTCCTCAAAGTAATCCGAAGCTTGTTGCATCCTCATCTTATAAAAGGATTCCAAGATTAATTTGAGAGGGATGACCACCTTTTTTTTGATCAGTAGAGAGGGATGGCCAGTTGGCCACTTTTATTGATGTTAAAAACTCTGATACAGTTATAATAGCTCAACTATTCAAGAATTTGATAAGTGCATAGCTGAATCGCATTTTGAATTTACTTTTTGATATCAATATGAATATAATATCATTTGCAGTTTGAGATCTTCACCTAATTGTCTTTGTGTTGAATTTATGTTTTCACTGTGAATTGAATGGTCAAGGGTTTTTCAATTTACGTGTCTGCAAGGTAGATTATGGAATTGTTCTAGGATTTCTTTCAAGGAAAGAACTAAAGTTCTTGGGGCAGTTTCAGTGAAATCATTTTTTTAATACAAATCTGATGATTATATCATTTGTATGAATCCGGGTTGTGTATGTAATGACATATTCATTCCTGTTTATCTGGAAATGAATCTTATTGAAGTTTATTATCAGGTTGTCTTTGAATTGTAAGTGACTCTATGTCCTAGGATAAGGCATTGGTCTATTGTCTTGATGTTGTCTTGATGAAGTGACCTTCCAATTATAATAGTTGATTCATTGTGGGTGAATATGTTTTCTTGTTTGCCTTTGATTATGAAAGTGTGATTTTTTTGAGATCTGATTTTATGATTGCATTATTTTTATATTAGATTTGATTAGATTTTGGATCTACCCTCATTTGTGTTTCATTATTACATCTTGTTTAGGGTTTGTGCTTTCATTGTGTTGTATATATTTGATCACACCTATCCAACCTTAGACTATGTTCTTACTTCTTTGTCTATAAAATCTATCATGGAATTGGATCCTACAAAAATATTCCCTTTAATTGAGTTGCATGCATGTTTTACTAATTATATTGTATTCCTATCTATTATACTGTTTGATCCTTTCATTCTTAATACTCTTATGATTTTATATGCTATGGATGTTTATGTAATATATATGGAGGTGTTCTATCATGTACATGTTTTCCCACCTTCATAAAGTTGGCATTTCCTCGTACCTATAATCAACATGTATCTCGACCTTTGTATCCTTGCCATTATATGTGTATATATATATATATATATATATATATATATGAACATTCAAGATTTCCTATATCTTATCTATCAGTATGTTCGACAAGTTTTATGGGACCTCAAAACCCTCTTCCCTTAAGTAATCCGCCCACCAATTACAATGAGGTGCATCCTTAATGTGATTCTAGACTAACAAAAAATCCGCATTCCTGGGCATAATAGGAAGCATTAAATGAAAAATTACATACACCATAACAATGCAACAAATGAAAAAAATCTTGATTCTATTCATTTGAAAGATGATAGAATTATGCACTGGAGAGAAATAGTTAATAATTTAATTTCTATTGAATAAAATTACTACTTCTATCACAAAATAAATTTACATATAACTCCTTCAAGAACCTGCACAAATCTTGACACTAAATGCTTTTCATTTTCTTTGTAAATGACTATACAACTTGCTCCCTTCACCTAGACTCACTACTGGAACTAGAAAAGGAACCCCAAAGGCACTAGAATTTTGGAACCCTCAAGAGACCCCCCCAAAAGGAATCCTTCTAATAGCCTTGGTTTCCCTTTTTATAGAAGAAAAGGAAGTAACAAGCTTCAGGCCAAGAGACACATGTCAACAGAACATTTACTCTCAGTAATTAAGCCTAAAAGTCCATATGTAATTCTGTTCCAAAAATATTCTTTATCCATGCATTGGACGTGAATCAAAATTTTCAACTGAAAATTGGTAGAAGAAAAATGGCTTGAGCCATGCCATTATCACCCTGATGCCTTCAAATGAAGTGTGAGATGTTACGTTCTGTCCAATAGATCGTTTCCCTTCTCAAAAGAGATATTGGGTCCTAGCAAGAAGTAAAGTCACCCCTAAAATAGAGGAGGAGCTTCAACCTTCATGCCCAAGATCAGAGAAAATGGAAAGAGGAGCTCGAGCCTTATGCCCAAGATCAGAGAAAGTGGAAATAGGATATTTAAGGTAAACATAATATGCTGGGGAGGCATCACAACTTCCATGTCATCACAAAGATGACTATCTGCCACTCCCCACCCAAACAAATCCTTCTTTCATTCCTCTGCGGGCTCTTTCTTCGAACCCCCTGCCATCTAGTGGCAGAGTAGAAGAAGATGATGTACAAAAGGATTTCACACCCCCTCTGGATATCCTTCTCACTTTCACAACCCCTCTGACAATAAACAAATTCACATAGGAGAAAAAAAACACCCATCCGGTATCACAGAGCACACATCAACTCCATGCACGATCCTGCTCAAACATCATCTTCCTTTTTGAGGAACAAACCACTCTTAGAAAATTAAAAAGGTTTATTTTCTCTTCTACCAATAAATTCACCACCCCATTGTATTTATAAATTTTTGACACTTCATCTGGTGATGCTCATTCATGTGAAAAATCATCATTTTGGTGCTTTTCAACTCACCCTACTAGCTATGGACTCTAGAAGTCATGCCTATTAAATCTACTGCATCCTTCTAAGGCTCATCTTATGTGAATGATTTTTATTTTATTTTATTCCTCCTTGATTGTACAAATTCTACTTTAGAATCACTGACAATAAGCAACCTTTGATTTCTCAGAGGAATCTGTGATCTCCGATCTCTAACTCAGAAGCTATCCAATCCTTTTATGCCTTAGAAATTGTCATCCTTTCTTGTCTAATCAACCTTGACTCAGGAGAAACCTTCAAACTAGTCCCTCAAGAATGAGTCGGCATCCAAGGATCAAGCCTTAAAGATTTCTCGTACATATTAGTTTGCCACCACAGTTGTCGCTAGCTCTAATGTTTGTTTAATGTTAGCATTTTTAGTTCACGAGCTAGTGACTAGACAATTTATGGTTAACTTTTATGGCTATCACCAACTCGCGAGGTTAAATGTCTGAAGATGTGATCAAGCCGCGAGCTGATGACAAGTTGGTTTGGGTTCGAATTGTGAGGTCTCTATCTTTTTGAGTGTTAGTGTTTTATGTTGGCGAGCTGGATATTGTTAATAAAATCGCTTTGGTCGTGAGGTCTCAAGTTGGTCTGATGTCATGCATTATAGCTACGAGAGTTAGTGAGTAAGTCATTTCATATAGTTGTCGCTAGCTCTCATGTTTTTTTAATGTTATTCTTTTTAGGTTGCGAGCTAGCGACTAGATAGTTTGTGGTTATCGCCAACTTGTGAGGTTAAATGTTTAAAGAGGTGATCAAGCCGCGAGATGGCAACAAGTTGGTTTGGCTTTAAATTGCGAGGTCTCTAGCTTTCAGGGTGTTAGTGTTTTATGTTAGCGAGCTGGAGATGGTTAATTAAATTGCTTTGGTCATGAGGTCTCAAGTTGGTCTGATGTCATGCATTATAGCTGCAAGAGTTAGCGAGTAACTCATTTCATACAGATGTCGCTAGCTCTCATGCTTGTTTAATGTTAGCATTTTTAGGTCGTGAACTAGCGACTAGACAGTTTGTGGTTATGTTTTATGGTTATCGCCAGCTTGCGAGGTTAAATGTATGAAGACGTGATCAAACCACAAGCTTGTGAGTGAACTGCTAGCAGTTAAGAGATAAACAATTTTATGTTGGTGAGTATGCGATAAGGGTTAAAGTTTCCACTATCTCCAGGTCATTGCAGTGACGAGGACTTAATTTTGGGTCAAGAATTGGCAATTGGTGGTTCAGTTGCCCTCAGTTGCTAGCTCTTAAGGTTATGAAGGCTTAGCATTTTCAGCTTGCGAGCTGAAGATAGAGTCATAAGGGCTTGTCGCTAGGTCATGAGATTTTCTAATGGGCAGAGGACTGACGACTGTGTGCCACGTGTTTTAATGACTTTATGGGGTCTGCTAAGGTGCCAATATATTTTTTTTACATTTTGGAAAAAGGTTGAAGTCACCAATATATTTTTTTTATGGTTTGAAAATAGGTTGAAATCACCAATATTCTTTTTATGATTTGAAAATAGGTTGAAATCACCAATTTTTTTTTTTATGGTTTGAAAATAGGTTGAAATTGCTAATGCAAATATTTTTCTGGTTTTAAAAACATTTCAATTAGGCCATGCAAATTTTTTTTTTGGTTTTAAAAACATTACAATTCGCCAGGATTTTTCACAAACTTTGAGCGATCATGAATGATTCACCAATGGAGATTATTATTCTTTCTTCATAAACCGCAAAATATTTCTAGTAAAATTAATATTTTCCTTGGCAATTATACACCTTTCATTGGGTTTTTACACCTTGTTCGAGGGGGGGGGGTTTCTTAAAGTTTTCCCTGCATTCAATATTTCAGGTGCAAGAGGGAGGAGACAACATAAGAAGCATCTTAAAAAACACCAAATGCTTCTAAAGGTAGAGAGGAAACTTCGTGAATTTGAAGAGGAAGAGGCAATTGCTCAATACCACATAAACCTTCATGGATTACTTGCCAAATTTGATTTCTACGATGACATTGAAGTGATGGCTCATGTAATTTGGAGTGATATCATCGCATAATAACTTCTCTCTTCTGTCTTTTCATTCTTTTTAATTTTCTAATTTTTTCCAGTTTAACTAGTGCGCAATTGATCTGTCATTAATTCGCAATTGCTCAGTAGGTAGCTTGCATTTTCAATTAGAATAGTTTGCAATTTCTCAGTAGGTAGTTCACATTTATAAGATTAGGGTAAAATTTTTCTGCTCAATCTTCTTCCTGTTCTCTGTCATTAATTACCCTTGTTTCTGCAAATAGAGAGGTCAAAAGTTGTAATTGAAAAAAGAAAAAAAAGAAAAATTAGGCTGGGTAGCTCACCATTTATCAACTAGTATTTTCTGATTTTCTTGCAGGGGTAGCTTAGAAACACTTCAATTTGGTGCAAGTAAAATAAACCACAAACAACATTCTTTTTTTTTCTTCACAATTGCTATGAAAGATAAAATGAACACCATGTTTTCATGGAGCAACGTCTCCATTTAGACTAGAAAACTTTGCAATTTGGAGTTAAAAAGAATCTTGTTTTTTGTGTTTATGAGGTGATAGGTATATGCTCTCCCCTTCAAATGGGTGATGAAAAATCCAGACCCACCTCTTTATGCTTAATTTTATTTTCTACATTAGGATAAAACCTTTAGAAGGTCTGCCTCCCAAGTATCCCATAAGGCCAAGTGAGAGGGAACGACCTAAGTGGTAACGACTAAAGCCAAGTATTCTAAACCACTATAAAATAAATATGTTTCCAATGAAAATTGTAAGCGACAGGTGATACATGCTATCATAACTGCGTTATGCCTCCCTCAGTGTCTTTGGCATGTAAAAACTTGAAGAGTGCAACCTCTTCAGACTGGGAGACCTCCTTAATGGAGCATAACATGCTACTGATTAGGACCACCTGAACATAAGCTTGATTAAAAACTTTAGGATTTAGAGGCCAAACCGAGTTAGTGACCAAACACTTGAATTATCACAGTGCAAGGGTGGGGAAGATTCCATCCCCAAGACACTCACCATATATCTTCCAGGATAATAGACCAATTGAGGAGCAATCTTCTTTGGTATAATTTCCAGAAAAAGGCAAAAAAATAGGCACACCCTAGGGCGTGACAGGGCTGTTTGAGCTGACGAAGTATCAAGTTATGGGCTGTGATAATACTTGTGACCTTTTGACCTTAGGATATTTTGCTTGATGGGCTATCAAATTGCCAAAATACTATCAAAAACAAAATGGGGTCTTCAAAAAGATCTCAACATTTTTAAGGATATGAAAAAGTCCTTTTAAACATGTGCTCTCTTTGTTTAAGATTATTTTCTTTGCTTGCTACTGTGTCTTTGCAATACCAAAGTTCAACAAGATCAACACATCAACAAAGTCAAGTTTAAACATCAACATCAACATTAAACCAAAACTTTTGCAAAATTCAAAGATGGAAAACATGGCATTTTCAAGTGATCTTAAGTCCTAGGAATTTAGTTCATGCATAATCCTTTAGTGTTGTCATATTACATAAAGTCCTTGCACAATTCCTCACATAAAAAAAGAGTAGTTTTCAATCAAGTTTTCATCCACATATATAGAATTTAGTATTGCATTAGAGTCTTAGAAGCATACCTAAGTACATGGGCCTAAAAGGAAATGACGGATTTCCATTTGAGCAACCCGATCTTGGGCCAAACAATGACCAATTAGCAATAATTTATAGTTTGGACAACCTTGCTTGGAAATTGAAAGTTAATCGTGCCCAATAAGACATAGTTTATGATTAAGGAAAATCAGGTTTTAAGGGATCTGAAACCCGCTTACAATACGAAAGATGAGCAAGAAAGAAACAAGAGAAGATAAGACCAAGACAAAACAACTGTAAAAGACCAGCACATAAACTAGTAGCTAGGACAAAAGGATAGCAAGGAGCCAACAAGAAATTGGCATCCAAAACCCAACATTACATTTCAAATGAAAAATTTTATACCAATATGACACTGTTGAAGCTATCATAGACAATGAGATCCGGAAATTTGTCCGTCTTGATGAAAAACCAAGGAAAAAGATTAAAAAGACAACTCAAAAGGAAGTCATCAAACAATTGGTCGAAAAGACCATAGAAGAGTTTATAAATCCTCATTAGAGTTCTTAAAGAAAAGTATCAATCATTCCTAAGTTCTACATAGTCTACATTGTAGTCTTTAGCATATGAGTTTGAAAGGAGATGGTGAATTCCCATTTGAGAAACCCAATCTTGGGCTAGACAATGTTCAATTAGAAATAATTGATGGTTTGAATATTCTTGCTGAGGAGTTGATAGTTGATCAAGACCAATACAACATAGTTCAAGTTGTCATAGATGATGAAGTTCGGAAGTCAACACAAACTGACATAGACCTCAAAAATCAAATAAAAGAAGAGGCAGAACTAGAAACATTTCGGTAATACGCTGAAAACCTTATGTTTGAATTCCAAAATCCTCAACAGCAAGTCTTCATTCATAGATTGCATTGTTTGCATTTTAGTATTTAGAGAGTCTTAGAAGCATACCTAGCTACATGGGTTTGAAAGGAGATAGTTAGTTTCCATTCGAACAACCCAACCTTTGACCAAGAAAAAGTCAATTAGAAATAGTTGATAGCTTAGACAATTTTGCCTAGGCTTTAAGAACCGATCTTCCATCATACAGAGAAATTGAAGCTGTCCTAAACAGAGAAATCAGAAGATCAATGCATCTAGAGGTTTACCTTGCTATCAAAATTAAGGAACAAAGAAGACAAGAAGACATTCAGAAAATGCTCGAGAAGCATACAATACAAGAACAAGCTCCTCCTCAACAACCTCAATAGTGTGTCTTTATAGGAGCTTGCATTCACATTTTAGAGAGTCTTAAAGAGTCAAGATCACTTTGGAATAACATTTAACACATGCTTAAAAGGAAAAACATTAGATGGATCCTAACAACGATCCTTTCATTAACCCCACATGAAATATGGATCTGTCCACAAATCAACAAACATAGGGTTGGAGACCCGCAACCTTACCAACAAACACAAACATGCTGCCTTCCATTGATGAGATACAACATAATCTAAAAAAAGAAGAATTAGAGGCAGCTCAACAAGATCCAAAAACACTTATGGTCCTCAACACCCTCATCAACAATGATAGGGACAAATATCTTGCACTTTTAGTCCAAAATAGAGCCAAGTTACCTCTAGGGGTGGACATTTTGGTAATATTGCAGTCAAGAATGACATTGAATCAAAATGTTAGTCAAGTGCCTATGGTTACACAAACTCAAGAAGCATTTGCTACACCAAACCAGGGTGTATCTCAAAATACTCAAGTGACTACAACATCAGTATAGTCAACAGTGGCATCAACAAGTACTAATGGTTCATCCCTGACAACGCCCAACTTTACAATGCAAGCTACAATAGCTCAAAACACTGCTTCAACAAGTATAACTCAACCTTCAATTTCAGTTCCTATTGGATCCACCTACAGTGGCCAAAATGTGAATCAAGGGATAACTAGCTTAGCTCAACCGAAAGTCAGTATACAATTTACATACTGTACACCACCCAGTGGGACTTATGGTGCACAATTACATGGTTAGTCCATATTTCAGAAAGCTCCAAGATACTCCAGCAGTATCCCTTTTGTGGGAAACACTTATCAAGTCAGTTCACCATTGACCCAAACATAGATCCTAGCTCAACAAACAGAGAATCTTCAGAAGTAGATGACCAATATGCAAACAATTAATGACTAAAAGAGCTATACAATGGAAGACCTCCGTCCGTATCCTTTTGACATAAATTTGTACATGCCACCATTTCCCCTGCATTTTGAAACTCCAAGGCTCAACAAGTATAGAGGGAAAGGTGATCCTCAATATCATGTCAAGGAATTCTTCACAACATGTATTGAGGTAGCCCACAAAGATACATACTTAATGAGGCTATTTTCAAAAAGTCTGGGAGGGACATCATTGGAATGGTTTTTACACCTTCCACCCAAAATTGCTTCATGGGGTGAACTGGCTGAGTTATTCATATCAAAATTTGCATTCAATATAGATAATCTAGTTACCTTGATGGATTTATGTGCAACAAAGAAAAAGGAAGGAGAAACCTTCGTTACATTCTTACAAATATGGAGGGGCCTATACCACAAATGTCTTAGTCATATCCCTGAAGCTGAGCAAGTAAACATTTTAAATGAAAACCTTGTGCCTAAAATTAAGTATCCATTACAAATGCAGTGCTTAAGCACTTTTAAGGATATCACAAAGAAAGGCATAAAGTGTGAAAGAAGCTTACTAGAGAAGGGATTATTGAATCACCACAAAGATAATGGACCAACTGCAACTACAAACAATGAAATGCCAAATTTTTTTCCTAGGAACAAAAGTGTCACAAGTGACGAAGTTATTGATGCTCGTGTTGTAAATAGAGTTCAACCAATAGTATCTCTACAAGGACCAGTTGATTCTGCCAATAAGAATCAAACTCGGATAAACAATGCCAATGCAATTCAATCAAGCAATCCAAGACCACCAAGGGTAGGTGCACCTAGAAGAAACTTTACACCCCTTGGTGAACCTATTGAATCAACGCTTGAAATATTAATACAAAGTAATGCCATGACTCTACTAGAAGCTAGGCCATATGAATCGGGTCCATTCAAGCCCACTTGGTGGAATGACAATGATTTATGTGAATACCACCACAATAAAGGTCACAAGACAACAAGTTGCTACAAGGTGAAGAACCTCATACAAGATCTCATTGATGAAGGTGACATTACTATGGATGCCAATAAAACACCAAACATAGATCATACCATCTTCAAGGATCCTTTTGTCAAGCATGACAAATGAAAGGCTTCTAGTTCCAATGCACAAAACAACACTGCCAACTATACCAATGTTGCATTTGATTATGCCATAAACACACTTAGTGCAGGAGATGAAATAGTGGCTACAATTACAGAAAATCCTAGAAGAAAAGATTATGTTGTCATTAGTAGAAGATCAAAGGTTACATCACAATGGGTGCCATCAAATCCCCCTCCACCAACTAGTAATTACAATATGTGGATCAGTTGAAATGAACTCGAGCTCAAATTTCATTATTTGAGTTACTGCACATCTGTCTAGCTCATAAGGCAGTCCTTGACAAGGCATTACAAGATTCAGTTGTTGCTAGAGATATTGATGAGAACACATACTAGTCCATGGTTGGAAACTTGGCAGCTTCAAAGGTCGCATTCACTGAATAGGATATACACACAGACGGACCCAAGCATTATGATCCCTTACACTTGGAAGCTTTGATTCACTGAAAGAAGGTTCCAAGAGTACTTATAGATGGTGGAGTTGGCCTTAACATATGCACATTGTATCCGATTAAAGTTTTAGGATATTCTTAACATCATATTGATCCTACCAAGAGAATCAATATCAAAGCTTATAATGATGAGGAACGGCCTTCTAAGAGTGTAGTGTCTTTTCTAGTACAAGTGAGACTAGTTACAACAGATATCACCTTTTAGGTCCTAGACAAATAATTGGGATACAACATGCTATTAGGCTGCCCATGGATACATACCATGCAGGCAGTACCATCAAATTTTCACCAATGTGTTAAGTTCCCATACAATGGCATTAAGATCACCATTCATGGAGATCAAAACCATTTTCAACACTGCAATTATTTAAGGGCGAGCAAAAATAATCAAGTACCAAACAATCATGCAGCTCCACTCCACTTACAAATGAAATCCTTAAAGGTTGGAGAAACACCATCATCAACACCTTGCACACCCACAACACCTCCTCTTCAAATCAAGGATGAAGGGTGTGGCGAGTACTCATATTCTGGGACATTACCGGTAGGGAAGCTATCTCCTAGATCCTTTGGGAGAACATTACCACAATCAACAGGCAAAGACAAAGGAAAAAAATCCTTAGAACAAGATATAAATGGATGGTTGTACAAAGAAGAAATTTATACTCCAAATGTCCAACTCCCCTTAGAACAATATGGTCATGGTTTCAAAATGTTAAAATGCCATGGTTATGATGGAACCACAGGCTTGGGTGCACATGCACAAGGCATCATTGAGCCCATATTGCCTAAACAAAATCCTAAGAATTGGGGTTTGATATGCACTAGATTAACAAGGAGAAAAATATCTTGACTAGATTCCCCAACAATTCAAAGTTTGACAACAACAAGAGGAAATTAGAATCCTGAATCATCTAGAAACACATTGAAAACAATTTTTCAACTGGCTTCCCATGTAAATATAGTGATGGAAATGGGGATTGCACCGACATCAAATATATCTACATCATCATCAGTATCAACAAGAGCCTTAATAGAAACAAATATAGTACCAACAAGAGATGGTAATTCCATATTGCCCCCATCTCTCATTCAAGCACTTAATGAGGTCTCTATCATGGAAGAGGAAGATACAAATCAAACTACTCTCCCATATATCATCAACACAAATGAAACTCCTCTATCTCCAATTGAGGAAATTGATGAAGAGGAATTCGACAGAGAAACCTATGCAGAAAGTGTAACTACTGATTCACATGATTATGAATTCCTATCTAGCCAAAGTTGTAGCACATATTCAGTTTTCCGAGCTTATGATAACCAACCAGACAAAGATGATGGCATTGCATATGAAGATATACCAATCTATCCACCATCCATCAAATATGTCTATGACCATAATAAAATTTTTATGCTCTCAAAAACATCTCCAGCAACAGAAGAACAAGATATTTGCCTCATGTATCCTCACTTAATAGATTAGGGGCAAAAAGAAAAACCGCAATTGGACTTGTTTCAAAATGATGAAGCCATAGCTGAATTCTTGGGTGCAAGGGATGGAGTCCCTTATGATGATCACAAGGCTGGCTTTGCCATAGATTTGGATAGAACTGCATATTTTGGAGAAGCAAGCTCCTCTTCTAATCAAGACAATGATAATGAAGAAGAACACATTACTCATAAAAAAATGTACACTCTTCTTATTGAAAAAAAACAATCAACATTATTGGTAGAAGAAACCAAAGAAATCAACATCGGTGATGCTGAAAATGTTTGTAATATACACCTAGTAAAGTCCCTGAATCTAATAGAAAAAAACAAGTTTATCCAATTCTTTAAACCAAGACCAATCAATTTTGCATGGTCTTATGCAGATATGCTAGGGTTAGATCCTGAATTGGTCTTACATCATTTTCGATTACTTCCAGGAGTAAAACCATATAAGCAGAAACTCAGGAAGATGGACCCTCACATAGTGTTGTTGGTCAAAATCAAGCTACAAAAATTGTTGGATGTGGGTTTCATTAGACCCATAGACTATGCTGAGCGGATTTCAAATCTAGTCCCAGTAACCAAGCATACTGGAGGTATTAGGATTTGCACCAACTTTAAAGATCTCAACAAGGCTTGCCCAAAGGATGATTTTCCACTCCCTAATGTAGACATGATAGTGTACATGACAACTAGAAATGAAATGCTATCCTTCATGGATGGTTTTTCTGGTTATAATCAAATCAAAATTGCACTAGAGGACCAATCTAAGACAACATTCACTTGTCTCTGGGGAGCATATTGCTAGAATGTGATGTCGTTCGATCTTAAAAATGCAGGTGCTACTTATCAAAGGGAAATGACCACCTTATTCCATGACATGATACACACAATCATGGAAGGCTACGTAGATGATTTGCTAGAAAAATACAACACAAGGGATGATCATCTAGACATATTGGCTAAGATCTTTGATAGACTTGAGCAATACAATGTATGACTCAATCCAAAAAAGTGTGTTTTTGGAGTAACATCCGACAAACTCTTGGCATTTATTGTATCCAATCATGGTATTGAAATAGTTCTAGAGAAATTAAAAGCCATTCTAGACATGTCGTTGCCCACTACACTCGAGCAACTCAGTTTTCTGCAGCGCAGATTACAATCCAGAAGGCATTTCATCGCCCAATTGGTAGAAAAATGCCAACTATTTCAACATCTTGTAAAGAAATGTGTCACAATCAAATGGACAAAATAATGCCAAGAGGCATTCCAAACACTAAAAGAATATCTTTTATCCACACCAGTCTTGATTCCACCCCTACATGAGAAACCATTAGTCATGTATATAGATGCAACAAATTCCTCCTTAGGTTCTCTTCTAGCACAACATGACGAGTAAGGAAAAGAGAGAGTTGTCTACTGCATCAGTAGAACACTCATTGGATATGAACTCAATTACATACCAATAGAAAGAGCATGTCTTGCAGTAGTTTTTGCATCACAAAAACTGAGACACTATATGTTGATTAGTCATAAAGTCTAGCTCGTTTCTCATTTCAATCCACTCAAGTACTTGATGAACATAGCAACATTAACCAGAAGGGATGCCAAGTGGGTCATGATACTTAGTGAATTTGACATTGAATATGTTGACAGAAAAGCCATCAAGGGGCAAACCATAGTAGATCAACTTGCAGAGGCACCCCTACAGGACAATCATTTGATGGTGGTAGATTTTCTAGATGAATCAGTATTTGCACTGTCAGCACAAACAAACTGGAAACTGTACTTTTATAGATCTCACACTAATCATGGAGCAAGAGCAGGAATTCTATTCGCAACTCCTGAAGGAGATTCCATTCCCAAATCATTTAAGATCATCTTCCCTTGCACCAATACCATTGCTGAATATAAAGCCCTAGTGATAGGACTCCGTATTGCACTACAGTGAAAAATCATGGAACTACAAGTCTTTGGAGACTCACAACATATTATTAACCAAGTCAATAATGATTACAATACAAAAGATGATAAGCTAACACCCTACAAACAACACTTCACCAATGTAACATTACAACAAATACCAAGAGCACAAAACAAGGAAGCTAATGAAATGGTAACAATAGGCTCTCTCTTGGATATCCCTAACAATGGGACTCACTTTGAATTTCAAGTGGAACAACTCACTGTGCTAGCTTATGCAGTACCATCCACTGAATATGTATGTATGATAGTAGGACTTGAGTCCCCATGGTACATAGATATATATGCATACCTTCATGATCATTATATGTCTCCTAATCTTTCATAAAATCAAAGAAAGGCACTCATTTGACAATCATCAAGACATTCAATCATTGCTAACACTTTGTACAGAAAGAGTTTAGATGACACTTTTCTCATATGCCTCAATGTTGAGGAGACACAAATCACCCTAAAAGAAGTCCATGATGGAATGTGTGGGGCACATTCTTCTGGACCTGTTCTAGCAAAAACACTATTGCGAATAGGTTATTATTGGCCTACAATGGAAAATGACACTTACAAGTATGTCCAAAGATGCAAGTAGTGCCAAATACATGGAAACCTAATCCATATGCTTGCTCAAGATCTTCAACCAATAACATCACCATGGCCATTTTCACAATGGGGATTGGATCTTGTGGGGAAAATAAACCCCACCTCCTCCAATGGACATAAGTTTATACTCACAGCTACTAAGTACTTACCAAATGGGTTGAAGCAATCCCGATGACCTTTACAACATGAAAGAAAATAGCTAAGTTTATTTTGAATTACATCATTTGTAGATATGGAGTCCCCATGTGCATTGTAACTAACAACGGGTGACCCTTCAAAAATCAAGAAGTGAGTGAACTTTGCAACCAATTTCAAATCCAATAACGTTTTGTGATGCCCTACTATACCCAAAGCAACGATCAAGCTAAGGTAACAAATAAGACTATTTTAATTTTTTTAAAGAAAGTTGTCAACGATACTAGATGAGATTGGCATCTTCATCTTAATCCAACTCTCTGGGCCTATTGAACTAGTGTCCGCATAGCCATTGGTACCACACCTTACTCTTTGGTTTATGACTCAAAATCTATTTTGCTTATCGAGGTAGAATTGCCATCACTAAGAGTCTCTTTGAAATACATTATATCAGAAGAAGACTACAGAGTACCACATTTGCAAGAACTGGAACTCCTAGATGAAAAATAACAAAGCACTCTGAATCATTTACAAGGATATCAAAACAAAATGAGAAGAAGCTATAAAAAAAGAGTAAACCCACATTGCTTCGAAGTAGGAGATATCGTTCTTAAAGAAAATCAAAGGAATCTCACTGAATGCAAAAAACCAAGAAAGTTGAAGCCTAACTGGTTAGGTTGTTTTGTCATAACCAAAGTAGTTGGAAATGACGCTTATCATTTGCAAACGATGGAGGGGGATCCACTCCCAAATCCCATTAACAACATGCATCTAAAAAGATATTACATCTAAAGGGCTGAGTTTTAATTAGAATTTACTTCCTGTACTTGCATATCATTTTGAAAGTATTGCATCTCATATAGTTTCCTTTATAAATGCATCATATTGATAACATACCAGTTTTGCTTGCACATATTGTTGCATCAATAACAAAGGATGATTGTTTGAATTATTCACCTATCTGCACCGAAAGGAAAGAAGATGGTCTCTTTTCCTAGATATTTGATCATAAAGTCCTTAGAGGCCTTTAGTCATGCATCTTCAATGTCGCCTTGTCATTCATATTTATCTATGGTTGTGTAGAGGTTTTGTTATTGAACCTTGATTACCCAAAATCTATCAATTGGTATATCTCACACGTTAATCAATAAGCTCTAAATCATTACAGATACCTAGTTGGTCATATGGCTAGTGACAAATCCTAAATTCTACTTCAGCGTCGTTGTGGTTGTCATACCTAAGTAAGTTTTATTAATTACAAGTCAAGGTAAGAAAATGAAGAAAAGAAAAGAAAAATACTATGCCAATATCCTTCTAATGGAAAAATAAGCAATGATATATAACTAAAATATCATGTGCAATAAAAGATTGACTATGAGAACATGCAAGTAACTCCATCAGGGCTATGGATGCCTATTGGCAATGGAGCAATATTTGAGAGATTACAATGCATAACCTCGTCGAAGACCTAAAAGCTTACTGGCAGCAAGGCTCTATCCAGGATACTTTTGAAGTTAGGATATCTCATGTAGCTAGCCACATAGGATTCCAAGGGTCTTTGATGGTTATAAGAGTCAGAAAAAATTCAAATGCACACACATTGGTAAAAGAAGATCAAAGTTTCAAGAATTAATGGAGAAGTTTTCCATCTCTCCATTCATAAATCTTGGTTACACAGTATGTTAGATAGGATAGTCTAAAGTCTTCTAAGAATGGATTGAACTCCTATCTCTGAAATGTTTCACACCTTCAATTCAATCAGTTCATTTCAGAATGAAGAGCACACACATTCATCCTTGTTTGAATAGGAACTACATCTTTATACTGCATTAGCATAATTTGCATTTAAAAATTCATTGTCTCCACCACATTCTGGAAATCATCATGTCATCATAAGTCTGCATACTAGGGGCATAGCTCAAAAAAACCTAAAAAATCATAAAAAAGTCATGAAAAAACCTAAAAATCATAAAATGTCCTGAAAAAAACCTAAAAATCATAAAAAGTCATGAAAAAAACTTAAAAAATCATAAAAAGTCATGGAAAAACCTAAAAAATCATAAAAAGTCCTAAAATAATTGTAAAAACATCAAAAATTTCAAAATCCAAGAAATATCAAAAAATCAAACACAATACCAATTATATCAAAAATAAAAAACATTGGAAAAAACATCAAAAATACAAAAACATTGAAAAATCAATTGAAAACTTGCAATAAGTTGTCTCGCAGGAATCAAACACCCTAGAAGATATCCAACAAACACTTTGCACAAAGTTAAACAAAGGATACAACTATCTTGTCAAAACATCTGCAATCAAGCTGATCAACTGTCTAATCTATCGAACCACTATCAAACTATCAACATGATTAACATCTTGTCTTATACAAAATTGGTACATTCAAAACCGGACAGGTCAGTCTTATATGGGGTCTAAAACTTTTGAAACCAAATATTATCAAAATCACATCAGCATATCAAAGCAAAGACACAGTTAGCCCAATTGTAAGTTTTGTCTATCTTGGTTGAATCTTTTTATCAAATTGGTGAAGATCATCGCTTTTAGCTACTCAAGGATGTCCAAAAAGTGACTAGA
Organism: Cryptomeria japonica; assembly: GCF_030272615.1. Taxonomy (NCBI): domain Eukaryota; kingdom Viridiplantae; phylum Streptophyta; class Pinopsida; order Cupressales; family Cupressaceae; genus Cryptomeria; species Cryptomeria japonica. The sequence continues at coordinate 681,893,851 of NC_081411.1, forward strand.
GGAGCCGTGATGGGCATGATCCTTTTCTTTGTTTGTTATTTATGGTTTGAACCAATGAAGTTTCAACACAATTGTGTTAAGGTTGTCTGTGATAAGTACATTCTCTCTGTGAATACCACACATACCTCAACTCCCAACATAATTTCTGAAATGGAAGGTTCGTTCCTTGTTTTCTACGTGTTTTTTTTTTGCAAGGAGATATCTATACATCTTGATTCCTCATACTCTGGTGTAATAAGCTCCATTGTTACATAATAAGGCTCAATGATGATAATGTATTACACCATGAATAAAGCAACGAAGACTTTGTCATTAAAGTTTTATCAATCAAGTTGTTCTTATCAAATCTACTTCTGGAATAAATAAAGGTTGGTTCAATTGATTTATCATTTCATATCACAACTTCTTATGTATTTTCCATCTAACAACTTACAATTCTTTCAAAATTCGCGAATTTCAACACCTATTTTGACACAACAAAACATCACATTGCATTTTCATATAAATACTTTCACATTTGCATATAATGTTACCTTAGGTCATTTTTTCACATTCACATTTACATTTTTTAATTGAGTAATAGTTGCAAGCATTTCACTTAGTCAATTTTATATCATTATCACACATATATTCATACATCATAAAATAAAGGCACATCACACAGACTGCATCATATCATAGTCACATTAGTTGCATCATCAAGTAAGCATAAAATAAAAGAAAATACATTAGATCATAGAATGCAACATCAAATAAGGCATATCTCATCCCCAAAAATGCATGTCATATATCTCATCAATGTGTCAAAATACAACGTATCTATGACACATCATCAATAACAAAGCATCTCAACTAATGTTGCCTCTATCAGTAGGTGTATCTCACCTAGTTGGTGATCTAACTCCAGTATGTCCCAACGGTGCCCTAGGTGGACCCATCACTCCACTCCTAGTCTATCAAGAGGTAGACCGACTCGATCTCCTCCCCATGAAAGTGCTAAAACTAGGCTCTCTCTGGACCTCAAGAATGGTTCTCTCATAATCCTACCTATAGTATATGGCCTCTTGTGCAACAAAAAAGTATCTATTTGATTGTCTCCATGCCTCCGTCACTAGCTCGAATAACTGATCATATGCATCCATGGTGATCTGAGCCCGCCAGACTACATCATCCCTCTCTGTCTATAGATGATATCTCTCAACAACTATCTGATCCCTCTTTGTAGTCAGATCCCCCATCGCCCACCAATACTGATCTCTATCCTCCATTCACCATTGCCACAAAGTAGTAACTAAGTCCTCTAGACTCATAACGTGAGCCCTCAATATCTCCTTATCATCTCCCCCCTCATCACCTCCCTCCAAACCTCCTATCTCCATGGTCTGGGGCATATTGATATCATATCCACCATCCCCACCCTCATCTCCATCGCTGATCGATGAGCCTAATACCAACTCATCGCTCTCACTATCACTCCCATCAGAATTGCTCGTAGATCCAGTGTATCCATCGCTATCCACATCCTCCTCTCCATTCCCATATGCTCTGCAATTGCTGCTATCAGATCTATAACCCCTATCCCATCCTCCTCGACCTCCATCTCTCCCTCTTCCTCTCCCTCTCCCTCTGGGACCCCTGTTGTACCTAATCTACTGAGTTGCAATCAGAATTGTCAAAAGTGTCAAAGGTATGGGCCTAAGATGTAACAACCATGCATCATACTATGGTGTGGTCCCTGGATCTGCAACACCAACTAACCAACCCCACTGAATAGGAGGAAAAGAATCAAACTCTGCAATGGAAACATGAGGCTGCACACATGCACCCCAATCACCGATCTCATGAGTAGTACAAGCAAAATAGGCTGTAACATCTGGAACACCCTGTATCTCCCCAAACTATCAGAGTACATGGTCAGGAAGATGCATATCAATAACTTTGTGACCACCAAAATCTCGCCCAATAAGGTATCTCTGCTGTAGGCAAAAAGGAAGGTGTTGGGCATCATGAACCCAACCAGGGCAAGTAAGATAAGGTCTCCATGAGAAGTACTATAAGGTATCAATCTGATGATGCCAATACAAAGTGTTACTTGACCCCCTATGTCTCACCCCAACCGTGTATCTATAAGCATATGGCTGCTCTGGCTGTAAATCTACATGTATCTATTATATCATAAAATTATGACCCTTGCAATTTTAGACCACATTGGGGTCCTCACATTGGTGAATCAAAACCCCAAGATTGATCGAAGACTCGAGACTTTCTCAATCCCCAAAAATTGCCCTTTTCAGCCCTCCGCACTACCCAGAACTTTCTTTTTTTCCTAGACAAGGGCAAGACAGGGGTGTGCCGTCCCTATCCCTACCCTATCTTGGGGCCCCTTCTTTCAAAGTGTGCATTGAAATTTTCATTTCCAGTGGGAAAACTTTCCCTATGTCATCCTATGATGAAAAATCAATCTATTAACCCTAATTGATGAATATATATGTTGCATTTGCCCTCCCATTTGCATAAGTTGGATAAGGTGAGGTGCATAAGTTCGAATACATGATATCATGCATTTAAGCATTCAAGCATTCCCTTCAAGAATTTAGAATTCTCAAGTCTCCCTTCAAGGCTAGGTGTTGCATTCAAGTCAAGGATTCAACGATTGAAGAGGAGATCCCTTTCAAAATTCAATTCCATACAAGAAAATCTGCCTACATTTCTATCACAACTCCCTTGAGGTGAATTACATTTCAATCTTTCATTTAAATTTAATAGCAAGTACTTTCTTTCATCATTTGGTTAATTCCAAAACTAGGGTTTGACCTGAAGGTAAACATCCAATCCCAACCCCTTTTCCTCTCTTTTCTATGTGGTGGTTGTAGATGCATAGCTATATTTGTAGATTTGGACTCCATTTGTAGAGGCGGAAAAACCCTTTTTGTTTCATAGATTTTTCAAAGGATTGTGTGTACTTTTAACATGGTCCCGCCAACTTTTACTCAAATTCGTAGGGCGACTTCGTCTCGACATATTATAACCAGATCTAGGTGCACAACTTCATCCCACACTTCTATCTCGAGTTATAATCAATTCTTTGCTACTTTTACACTTAGTCCCAAAATACATAATTCAACCATTACTCATTCTAAAAGAGTGGTAAACTTGTCATTTCACACCATTATCAATTCATTTAGTATTCAATCTCTCTCCTCAGAGATTAGATCTAGTGAATTATCCCCCCTCTTTTAAATGTAATGTCTATGAGGTGATTCAAGGGAAATCCATAGTGAAACTTTCATCTCTCCTTGGAGGGAAGAAAAGCTTCCATCTTGATCTCTCCATCATCCACTTTTCACCCCATTACATTTTGGTGAACCCAATGTCTTGTATGATCTATTCTGAAAATCATTGCATATTTTTCATTTACAAGTTTAATTTTTTTGCAAACTTAGTGGTTAATTCATTCAAAACCCTAGTTTTTAAAAATTGAAATTGAACTTGTGCTTTGTAAAAATTGCTTGTTATTGTCTTAGATATGAAAATTGAATATTTTGTCAAATTCAATTTATTCATTGTCTTGTTTAATTTGCAAATCAAATTCATAAAATTAAGTGGTTAATGGTCAAAACCCTAATTTTCAAAAATCATATTGAACTTGTGCAAAAATTGAATTTCCATTGAATTTTCAGATTTGTGACAGTTTTTAGAATTATCCTCTTTCTTAAAATTCAAATTTTCAATTTCCTCCCTTTTCAAAATTCAAAATTTCAAAAATTAAGTGGTTAGGTCCTAAAACCCCAATTTTCAAATTTAATTGGATTTTGTGTAAATCTCAATCAGTTTCAATCCATTTCAGTTTTCTAAGCATTTTTCAAGGTGTCCCTATCCATTAGGTTTGACCCTTTTCAAATTTGCAATTCAATTCCTCATTTTTTTTCAAAACCATAATAAGGTCCTATTTTCACATTCAAACCTTAATTTTGTCTATCTAGAGATCGTAAAATCCACCAATTTTTTGGGGTTAGCTTTAAATCAACATAGCTTTCATCCCTGAAATTTCAAAAAAGTTGGTCGGACCTTGTGCACTTTCAACATGGTCCTCAACTTTTTTCCTGAAATTTTGAGAGATTGTTATGACTATATTTAATAGCTTATAAATCCATAAGATTGGCTGATTTTGTCAATTTTTTATCTCTCTAACAATAAAAATACCTTCCAAATTCAACATTTCAAATTTCAAGAAAACTTTTAAAATTAAGTGGTTAGTTATACTTTGCCCTGATTTTAAAAATTTTGATTTTGTCAGTTTTAAGATTAAGTGGTATCCCCTTGGCTCTAATTTTGAAATTTCAATTCCTTTCATTTATTATTTTCAGAAATTGTGTCATATTCCCCTTTCAACAAAGTTCAAAATTGTCTAATCATTATTTTCTCAAATTTTGCATTATTCAATTTTGTAAACTTTATTCCCATTGTATACACATAAAAATTGGCCATGAGCAATTAAATAAATATTTTATATTTATTTAATAATTATTCTTCTATTAAATAGTTAATTTGAAAAGATTAATTTATTTAATTCATTTTCGTGTCTTTCTATTAATTAATATTTTATTAGTTAATTCATCTATTTTATTCCTCTATAATTAAATATCTAATATTTAATTATCTCCTCCAAACAATTAAATATCCAATATTCAATAGTTATTCTCCTATCCTATAGTCTTAAATATTAAATAATTTCTAAATTATTTAATCCCTTTTCCAACTCATTCTTCCATCTCCACTTCATCTCCCCTTTGCAAACTCATCAAACATGTGGCTAAGGAAATTAATATTTCTTAAATATTAATTCATCATTTATCTCCAACTTCCAAAATTCAATGAATATTGTGTATGTACACATATTTCATAACCATTTCCTATATTTTCTCCAACACCCTCTACATCTTAGGAAGGAATTGAGTCCACTTGTCCTCTCATGCCTAAATTTCCTCCAACCATCCCTAGATTCTCTCAGTCAGCAACCTAGTTAAGGTGAGATGAGTGACACTTGTCTTCTCCTTCTCCCTTTCTCTCAACCTTCACCTTTGCTCACAACCATCCAAATCTACAGATCTGATTACGACTGTTGATCTAAGCCACATCATCTTATCCTCTCAAAGTCTCTAAAATCAAGAGCTTCAGTTGAGAGAGTTAATCTTCAAGAATCTTCAAGTTAGACTTCAAGAGACTTCAAGTGCATTTTGCAAGCTAATCATACGCATCCATGAGATTTAGTTTTGAAGCAAATAGCAATTATCATATAATATCATTTAGCATAATCATGTAGTATTTTCATATCATAGTGTTAGTTAACTACAAGTTATTAGTCCATTCTTCATATGCCATCTTGGAAGCCAATAGTGCATTGTTTAAGAGCACACCATCTACAACCAATAATAGTGGAGTTAGGACACAATGAGACATAATCCATGAAGGTAAAATAATGTTTTATTTTAGTATGTATTTCATGTAGTTTCATTGGTGGATTTTGGATTTCCTGTATGCATTTCCATTGTATTTTGTGAAACTAACTTATTACAGGTAACATTATGAGGATGAAATTCAAGCTCACACATTTTGGCGCCCACTGTGGGGTAGGACCTAGCATATACTTACAAAAAAAAAAAATATCGCAAAAAGTTAAATCAACGCATTTGTAATACAGATTCACGTATGTGTGAATTCTGACAGCGCTTTTGTTCAATAGGTTAGTGCATTTGCATCATAGGTTAGCGCATATGTCATGAAGGCTAGCGCTTTTGTCTAAAAAACTGTGCATTGGTATCATAGGTTAGCGCATATGTCATATAAGTTAGCGCTTTTGTCTTAAATTTTGCGCATTCGCATCACAAGTTCATGCATTTGCATCATAGGTTAGCGCATATGTCAAAGAGATCATACTTTTGTATCCATAGAGCAATGCTTTTGTAGTTTAAGTTAGCGCTTTTGATCTGCAGGTTAGCGTTTTTGAACAGAAAGATAACGCATATGTTAGGTTAGCACTTTTGTTTATAAAACTGACAAAAAATTCTTGCAGGTCCAAATGTCCAAGAAATCAGATTTGTCAGATTACTAACATGCATGTGCAGGATGGCATTTAAGGCAAATTTTATGCATTTAATCATCTAGCTAATTAAAAGTCTTCATTTGGGAAGTAATATATCATATCTTGTTCACCTAGTTTAACTAAGAGGATGAATTGACAACATGCAACTTGCATTTTTGGTATTTTCTCTAAAATAGTTGCACATAGACTTTTAAAAGGGCTAAAATAAACACCATGCTTGTTGGAGCAACATCTCCAAATAGGACTTAGCCAATAATTGCTTTGAAAAGGATAAAAAGGACACTTGTATTCCGTGTCTCGAAAGTGGTAGGTATATGCTCTTCCCTAAATTGGGTGACCAAAAAGCCAAACCCACTCTTTTACGCTTTCTTTACTTTCAAGCAATTAAATGCTTTTAGAGGGCCTACCTTCTCGAACTACCTTGAGGGGGCCAGTGAGAGCGGAATGACCTAAAGTGGAAATGGGCTAATACCGAGTCCTTCCAATCCACTATAAATAAATCATGTTTGTGACGAAAGTCCCAAACAACATGTGCTGATAAGTTCATACCGACATTATGTTTCCCCATAAACCCTATGGAACGTAACCTCTATAGGCTGGGAACCTTCTGTATTTACAGAGCTGAAAGTGCCACATGTATGGCCACATGACCAGAAGCCTTTACTAAAAACCACTTGTACTAGTTGCCAAAATCCTTCTAGTTGTTGGTGCAGGAGGTCGGACCTCTGAAGCAGCTCACATACATACGGTTCCTAGTAGAGATATAAAGTTTTCCATGGGGAGATTTCATGGAAACTGGTGCTTGGCTGCCCTGAAGAAGTGAGTGTCGAGGGTGGAGCCAGTGGGGTCAAGCATCTAAATATCTGCTTTGAATAGCGTAGCCTCGGGGGAAACTCCACGTGAGATTCAACAACTATTGTCTCAGCCTGCCATAGGGATTGTACTTGCTTGTGCATTTTGTTTATTAAACACTATGTCTTCTATGTCTATAACATGTTCCAAATGGTCAAAAATTGAAGAAAAATTATCATCTACAAGAGAGCAATCCAACAAATTTCTGAAAAAGTTTGATCAAAAGGGTAATACAAAAGCTTTTCAACACTTGAAACACCAGACCCAAAATCAAAGTGTCAAAACATCAATGTCAAAATAATTCTAGAAGTAGGTTTGTCTCTAAACCATCACATACTTTTCAAACTAGCTCAAACAACTAGGTTACTAATCCAACAAGTTATACTCAAAAGGTTCTATAAACATCAACATTTAACAAGCTATCGATTCAACTATCTTAAGTGCAAAAATCAACATCTTTGTCAAGTTTCTCATCAGGATATTCAAGTCCTCTATCACGAAGTTTGATCAAATCTATACTAGGTTCTTAATCTTGGATGCATCTTTCCTATTTTGATCCTAGGTTATATCAAAACCAAAATTGCACCAACTTTGGAATCAAACAAACTTGTGAATTGTCAAATGCTTATATGACTTTTAAGTATCACCTTAAGAAAAGAAAACCCAGTTATAAAGCTACTCAGAAAAGGATAAGATTCTTGTATATCAATCGCAAGATCTTATTGAAACATAGGACATTCTTACATTGTTTTCCTCACTACTTACGTGGCTGCAGTACAAAATTTAACAGTGAAACTCTACAAAGACATGCCTTTCAAAAAAGAGACGCTTTATCCCAATGAAAAAACAATTGTGGTAAGATAAACAAAGGATATCTTCCTAAACCAATAATCACCTATTGACTTTGTCCTTTGGGAATTTCAACAACATTGAAATAATCACATGCTAGTTTGGACTAGAGCCCAACACGAGCAGCTTAGAAAACAACAACAAATGGAGGAAGAAGATACTCCTATATTCCACACTTTTGGATTTACCGTTGTTGACGAACTAGCACTCAAAAGCACCATTAGAGACCTTTCGTATGCTTGGCTAGTAGCTAGGTAGCATCCCTATGCCTGATTGGGATACCGACATCATAGTACGTTATTTTCGTGTGCGATAGAGGCACAGAGTGGTTTAAGTGTTTCAATCAATTCCTGGGAATGACTAACTATCCTGGGGTGCCTTTTCATACTAGCTTCCAATGACATATAGCTCTGGGGGTGAGGATAGGTTGAGTAGAGAAGGTGGTTGGCTCGCCAAGAGGGACTTTCCCTTTGATTGTTCCCTGTAGTTCACAGTAGTTAGATCCCGGTAGGAGAGATGTGTTGGTTCGGGTCCAACACTAGGCCATTAGTTTCGAATCTATTCAATGAATCTATTGATTGGAGTGACTTATATAAAACATGGTTTGACTGCGACCCATATAATAGTAGCGGCCCTCCCCTCCTCTCCCATCCATCCAATGCACCCCAGTAAAGCTTATTCCCCTGCTCTTCGTAGGGGGTAGGGGGCAATTCTATACGTAACATGCCAACGACTCATCCACCTGCCTTAGAATAGTAGGGGCCCACCCCTTATTCCTACCAGCCACCCCCTGTAGGGAGGTATATTATTGTAGGGGTGGGTGCTTCATTATAGTTCCTATTGCGGAACTAGAATTGGATTTCAAATTTGATAGGCTAATGGAAAAATTGTTGGCAAAACAAAAAGAAAAATATCTCTTGATGTTGGCAAAATCTGGAGCTAAACTAGCACAAGACTTTAACATGGAATGCTTGAAACAAGATGCAGAGACAAGTAACACCCAAAACATAGATGATCCAAATAACGAGAACATAAACAAAGAAAGTAACAAAGAAACAAGGAAAGAAAGGGATGATAAAAGAAAAGAGTGTAGTGACAAAAAGATTCATGAAGAAACAAGAAGAAACTATGAAGATAATCCCTTATCAAACCTTACTCAACAAATACAAACTCTTCAACAACAAATACAAGACATGCAAAATGGGACAAGCTCCAAGAAATATTCTTTAGAAGATATATGCCCATATCTTTTTGATAAAAATCTGAATATGATACCATTTCCGCAACATTGCGAGATTCCTAAATATGACAAATACGATGGAAGATCTGATCCTCAAGATCACATTAGGGAGTTTTGTACTATGAGCATGGAATTTTCTCATGATGAAACTTACCTTATGCATCTTTTTCCTGGGAGTTTAAATGGACAATCAATGGAGTGGTTTTCAAGATTACCATCTAGAATCAAATCCTTTGAAGAAATTGTGAATAGGTTTATTTCACAATATTCCTATAATATAAGGAATGAAATAACAATGCTAGATCTTTGCAATGTTAAACAAAAGAATTGTGAATCCTTTATGATTTTATTACAACGATGGAAACACATATTTAATAGGTATCCCCGAGATGTACTTGATCAAGAAAAAATGGACATATTCATTGATAATCTTATCAGTGAAATGAGTTATCGACTAAGGATGCAATGTCCTCCCTCTTTTGCCAAAATGATCGAGAATTGACTAAAAATAGAGAACGCAATGGTAAAGAAAGGAGAACTAAAAATTTACAATAATTAATACAACAACAACAACAACAACAACAAAAACAACAACAACAACAATAACAACACCAACAACAATGACAAACCCAAGTTCTGGTCAAAGAATTGGAATGTCAACAATGAAGGGAATGACAATAATAGCAATACAAAACAACAACAACCAATTTTCAATCTATCTAGTCAAAACCCAAGCAATAGCAATCCAAAAAAAAACAAAGCTAAGTCCTTTTTCTCCAATCCTCGAATAAAATTCACAAACATTGGAGAATCTTTAGAATCAGCTCTAAAAACTTTACTTGCTAATAAATTGATTGTTTTGCCAGAAACAAGAAATTATGAACTACCAGTCAAGCCCAATTGGTGGAATGACAATCATTTTTGCAACTATCATCAAAATATAGGACACCTAACAAATGATTGTTAGAGATTGAAACACCTTATCCAAGATCTAATCGATAATGGAACCATTACAATGGATAGCCATAAGACGAACGAATCACACTTGGCTTTCAAAACTCCACTCCCAAATTATGACAAAGGTGAATCGTCCCAATTAAAAAATGACAAAGGAAAAACCAAGGTGAATTACACTTATACATACGATGATGTAGTGAATGTGATTATTGTTAACAAAAATTCATCTTTAGAACCAATCAATGTTATCACGAGAAGCAAAGCAAAGGTTACCTTTCTAGGTGTAACAAAAGATCCAACACCCAATCCACAACAATACAATTGAGTAGAGCAATTACAATGAATACCCGCTCAAATATCAATTTTGGGACTTCTCAAGATTTCAACTATGCATAAGGACATTTTGGAGAAAGCTTTAGTGGAGACAACAGTTTCAAAAGATATGCATATAGATCAGTTCCAAAATATGGTAGGACACCTCATAGCTCCTCATTGCTTATCATTTTCTAAAAATGATGATGCATCCTTGCAACATCCTCATAATGCTCCCTTACATGTTGAAGTCTCCATAAATAAAACTCATGTCAAACGTGTGCTTATAGATGGAGGAGTTGGATTAAACATTTGTGCATTAAGTTTGATAAAAGCTTTGGGATATTCAGAGAATGCAGTACACCTGAAAAAGAAAATAACCATCAAGGCTTATGATGAAGCACAACATTCTTCTAAAGGGACTGTTGTGCTACCAATAAAAATAGGATCTGTGGAAAAGGATACATTGTGTCAAGTTTTAGATTTGAACCTCTCCTACAATATTCTTCTAGGAAGACCATGGATTCACAAGATGCAAGCAGTTCCTTCTACATATCATCAATGCGTAAAATTTCCTCGTAAAGGAAAAGAAATCACTATAATTGCCGATTCCAGTCAATATTGCAATAATTTCAAGCCAACACAAGATACAAGAGTTCCACATAATAGAGAATCAGTATATCCTACCAAAGAAATTCAAGCAAAGTTATGGGAAACTTTTGAAAGAAAGCTCAAGTAATATGATGAAGGAATGGGAAAGTATTCTTTACAAAATTTTCCACTTTCCCCTAAGTCATATGGAAAGCCTACATATATTCAATCAAAGGCATCAGGAAAATCAAAACATATGTTTAAAGGAACCTTTGTTAGTGCTGGAACTCTTGAAGAGGAAAATGAAGACAAAGACATTCTTGGTTGGTTATACAAAGATGAAGATAAAACTATAGCAACAGCAACAAAAGTCAATATTCCCATAAAACAATATGGAAAAGGATATGAAATCATGCAAAAGATGGGATATGAAGGAAAAGGACCAATTGGTAAGCAACATGAAGGTATTTCAGAACCCATTTGTCCACACTCATAATCCACACAAGATAAATCCGAGCTAGGATATTTGAAGTCTGATCAAAAGCAACATAATCATCAACAACAAAAATGGAGAAATAAATCAATTTCTAAAGAAGAAAATTGGCAAGAAAAGCTACATCTAGCAGCCAGAACAGTTACCAATAAACAAAAGAAGCAAGAAGAACATGAAAAGAAAGAGGAGGAGATCATCATCCAAGGTGAAGAAAAATCTTGTCAACAAGTTTTGAAAATACAAACAAAGGTAAAATCTTTACAAGATATTCCAGAAGCAGTAAAAATAGAGATGGCAGAAATCAGAGAACTCTTTGCACCATACAACATTCTAGTATGGTATAGTGGAGCAATCTTGGATCAGGATACAGAAATAGACTCCAATGAGTATGAATGGAGTCTAGATGTCTTATCCACTACATCAAGTAAATAACATAATCAAAATCAAGTAGCTATCACGAAAGAAGACTTGTTTATAGCAGAACACAAGATGAAGTTAGAAAGAAGGTAAGAAAAACTCAGAATCTAGAGAAAAGAGGCGTATGCAAAAAGGAAAAAAAATGACAAAGACAGAGAAGCAATGCCATAGGAAGTGCAAACACGGATCAGATATGGAAGAACCATGGAAGAGCTAAGGGATAGTCAAGTTGGACTAACTATTAGTCCAGAAGAAGTTTAGTTTGAAAAGAAACAAAATCTATTAAAAGAATCTACTTCATCATGTGCACAAATATGTCAACTCCAAAATGCAAATGAGGTCAATCAAGAAGGAATTTGCAGTATCAAAGATGTATGCGTGGATATAATTCATTCATTTAAGGGACAAACATTAGTTGAAGGACCAGTTGAGTGTGAACTACCAAATGCTAATATTAATCTTGTTAAGACTAATTCGGAAACGCTTGAGAAAGACAATTCTCAAAAACATTTAATCTGTCACAATACCTATTCTACGCCAAGCTATGATCATTATGTCATGAACATTGAAACACCTAATGACGATAGTGATTATGATTTACCCCTTCTATCCCCAAACTACATGTCTTTTCCAATGATCATGACTTAGCCTTGTACCTTAACATTGTTGAACCTATCCATCCTAAGATATCTTCCATTGCAAAACCAAGTGATGTTTCTCATAGCTAGGAGAATGCCAAACTTTCTAGTCACAAAAGCGAAATAAAACAAGGGAAGAGACCTATTGATGAAAACCATTTCATGGCAACATTAGATCAATCCAAAGAGAAAACAAAGGGCGTATCTGATGGTGAAAACCTCCTAGAGGCACCAGAAGATGGAAAGTTTGACATTTTTCCTGCATATTTTCAAGAGAGATCTGCTATCCTGATAGAACCAATAGAAGCAGTAAACATTGATACATCAAAAGATCCTAAAATACTTCATTTCACTGCCTCATTATTAGAAAGAGAGAGGAAAGAGTACATGGAATTCTTTAAGCAAAGACAAATAAATTTTACTTGGTCTTATGCAGATTGTTGGTATTATAATAGACAAGGAGAGATTGTTGGCATTTCAATAAGGATATTGAGAAGGTTGTTGATGATTATGGATATAACTGATCAAGGATGTTTACTGTCTTAATATTATTATTTTGTCATTGATGTCGAGAAATTGATTTTCTAATTCAGTATGACGTTGCCATAACTTAAGAAGTATGATTCGATGAGTATAAAGATGTCGGTAAAAGACACAGAAAGAATGTGATGAATAAGGGGAGGAATAAGTTATTCAATGGGCAACTATTACCGAGTTAGACAATGATGAGATCATGATGTTTAGATTGTTTGATATCCTACATATGTTATTGATTGTAAGGTTAATACTATACTATGTTACCGAGCAAAGAACCTAGTCGGTAAACCCTAAGGAACCTAGTCAGTAAACCCTAAGGAGCCTAGTCGGTAAACCCTAAGGTTATTGCTATCGGTTAATGAAGGTAGAATGTCTATCGAGTAAAGTTTAGTATTTACCGAGTTGCAACCGAGTAGTAATAGAATGCATTGAATGAATATAAGAATTATTTAATGAAGGAAGCTGATGAGGTGGAACTAATTAAATGATTGGTATGTCGTGCATGAAGTTTGTTAAAGAATCTATGGTAAAGGAAAATCAGCAGGAAGATCTATAGCTCAGATTGAACTGCAATACCCTAGCACAAGTTCCAAGAAATGTATGCAAGTTCCAAGGTGGGGTAAAACATTTTTCAGATCGAAGGATACATTGAACCTAGTCAAGTTTGAAGATTTGATGGCTATGATTGATCATGGGATATGTGATCAAGGAGATTAAGCAGTTGGCAAATTTTTTATAAATAAGGAACTGTTGATAAACAATGTATGCAGGCAAGTGTATGCACAGGGATTCTACACAGTGATTACCGAGCACAAAAGCTTAAATACCCGTTTGAATAATAGAGTATAGAGCCCAGTAGATGGACAAGATAAGCCCTAGATTGTATTGAGCAAATAAGAATCTGCTTTAGTATTTTAGATGTGAAGTTGCAGATAGATTTTTATTACTGTTATTTTGTAAAGTGACAAAAAATCTCTTAACTGAGTGGACTTAATAATCTTATTTGTAAAACCCACTAGCAAGGTGACATTTTGATTGAGTGTTTGAAATCTTTTGACGAGGTCACTTCTAACAAGGTGAAGATCCTAACAGATCTGAGGGAAATCCCTTAACTAGGTCACATCTAGCAATGTGTTTGTAATATTTAACATGATTTTCTTTTAACCGAGCATACTCTAGAAGAGTATATTTGTTAGTGGGTCCGAAATCCCATAATGGTTTTTCCCTATTTGGGTTTCCACGTTAAATTTGGTGTTATGAGTTTTATGATGTTTATATGCTTTTGAGTTTGCATGTTTATCAGTTTTGATTATATTACCGAAGTATATGTTACCAAGGTTGAATCTGTTGTTTTGATGGAAGTTTAAGGTTGTATGATTCACCCCCCCCCCTCTCATCTTATTATCTTGGCATCTATACTTAACATTAAGTATCATAACTATCAATTGTATCAGAGCTTTAGACTCCGAAAGAAAAGTTTAAAGGTACTTGAGGCAAAGATCCAAAGATGTATAAGAGGGATGCACTGAAGCTGAACAAGTCAAGTTTCTCTACATGGTAGAAAAAGATGAAGCTGCACCTATCAGGAGTTGGAGAATATGTTGTATATTATCTAGAGAATGATTTCATTACACCGAGCACCTATCCATTAACAATGGAAGAGATAAAGGAAAAGCAAGAAGATATCCAAGCAATGATTCAAATAACATCTGCATTGACCAATTCAAAATTTAATGATCTAGAAGGATGTAATGATGCAAAGGCAATGTGGGACAAGCTCATATCTGTGTATGGTGGAGATGAACATGTTCAAAGAGAAAAAGTGGACAGTCTAAGAGGACAACTTGAATCCATGAGGATAAATGAAGGTGAGAACATAACCCAGTACAGTACAAGACTAAAGGAGATTGTCAATCAAATCAAAGGAGCAGGTGGAACTATTGAAGAAAATGATATAACAAGTAAGTTCTTAAGAACCCTTCTACCAGCTTATGCAATCCAAGTCTCTGCAATCAATGAATTGAGGTCTATACCCAATATGCCAGTTTATTTAGATGCTACTATTGGTAAGCTACATGCATTTGCGTTAAGTAACTTTGATAATAGTGGGTCATCCGTAAATAAAGTTGAATCTGTATTTAGTTCTTTTCATATTGGTGAATTTGATGATTAGAGTGATAGAATGAGTAAGTACACTAAAGGGGAACATAGTGGAGCAAGTGAAAGATTTCGCAAGAACATGGAGGAAGTACACAAACTGTATGAGGAAATCAGAAAGCAAGAAGAGTTTGAAGCACTATTAGCTAGAAGGTTACCGAGAGGCAAAGGTAAGTATAAAGGAAAACTAACTTTGAAATGTTTCAATTGTGATAAGATAGGACACATGGCTTCTAACTATCCTGACAAAGATTCTACTGAAAAGAGAGATTACCGAGATGATAGACAGAAAGATAATCATTACAGAGGACACCGAGACTTCAGAAGAAGAGATAGAAAGTCATGCTTAATAGCTGATGAGGAATCCAATGATGATAAATCAGATGAAACTAATACAGAGGAAGCAGTTTATGTGGCTATCAAAGATGGATCAGATGAAGAAAGGTATGAAGAAAAAACCCTAATATCTCACATAAATACTAATGATTCCTGGATCATAGATAGTGGATGCTCACATCACATGACAGGTGATAAACACAAGTTTGTTATGTTAGAAGATTATGATGGAGGCTATGTAAGATTTGGTAATGATGCACCATGTCCGGTAAAAGGTAAAGGATCCATAACACTTATTGACAATGCAAGATACAATGATGTTTATTGGGTTGAAGGATTGAAATAAAATTTGTTGAGTGTAGCACAGCTAAACAATACAGGTTACCGAATAGAATTTCAGAAAGGAATTGTCAAAGTTCATGACAAGCATGGAAAGTTAGCTGCTACTGGGACACAAGCAAAAGGTAATACATTTCACCTTGACTTAACTCGAAATAAGTGTCTGTATGCAAAGATAGATGATACCTGGTTATGGCGTAAAAGGTTTTGCCATGTAAATTTTGATAATCTGATCAAAATAAGCAAGAAGCACCGAGTAAGAGGTCTACTGAGTCTTGAAAAACCTAAGAATGCTATGTGCCAAGGATGCCAGATGGGTAAAATGACAAGATCAAGCTTTACAAGTAAGTCCTACACTTCTAAAGGAATTTTAGATCTTGTGCACACTGATCTTTGTGGTCCTATGAAAGTTCAAATTTATTATGGTGATAAATATTTCGTATTATTTGTGGATAACTATTCAAGGATGATGTCAGTTATGTTTTTAAAAGAAAAATCAGAAGCTTTTCAAATGTTTAAATGGTACAAGGCAAGAGTTGAAAATGAAACAGGAAAACTGAAATGTCTTAGATCAGATAGAGGAGGAGAGTTTGCATCTGATGAGTTCACCTTATTCTGCAATGATCATGGTATAAAAAGACAAGTCTCTACACCGAGAACTCCACAACAAAATGGAATTGCTGAGAGGAGAAATAGATCTATTGTGGTTTGTGCCAGAACCCTGATGATTGAAAAGAAAGTGCCACAAACATTTTGGAGAGAAGCAATAAGAACAACAGTTTACACCCTGAATCAAGTACAACTGAAGAAGGGAACTTTGAAGACACCATATGAAATCTAGTATGACAAGAAACCTAATGTAAGTTACTTCAAAATATTAGGAAGTAGATGCTATGTACACAAAGATGATAGAAATGGAAAGTTTGATTAGAAAAGTGAAGAAGGAACATTTCTAGGTTATTCTTCTAGAAGTAAATCATTTAAAGTTCTGATCAAATCATATAACAAAATAGTAGAAAGTGAAAATGTGAAAATTGATGAATTTGTAGAAAGAAATGATGAAGGAAACTCCAAAGAACCAGAAGATTATGATGAATTTGTCTATGTTCAACCGACAAGTCTTACCGAGAGAACTGTTGAAGAAAATGAAGATAATATCTAGTTACCGAGTGATGAAGATCATACAAAGCCTATCGAGCCTATATTAGCAAAGTATGTCAGAAGACATCACACATCAAGTCAGATTATAGGAGATAAGGATGATCCAGTGATGACAAGGAACAAATTGAGACAGAACACATGTCTGATATCTGAATTTGAACCGAGGATAGTGAAAGAGGCATTTAACAGTGAAGATTGGATAAATGCTATGATAGAAGAGATTAATCAAATTAAGAAAAATGACACATGGACACTGGTCCCAAGACTAAAGGACAAAAATGTAATCAGTACAAAGTGGATTTTTAGAAACAAGCTGAATGAAAAAGGTGAGGTCATTCAAAATAAAGCAAGACTAGTTTGCAAAGGTTATGCTCAAGAAGAAGGAATTGATTTTGGTGAGACTTTTGCACCTATGGCTAGACTTGAAGGAGTAAGAACAATGTTGGCATATGCTGCTTTCAATAATTTCAAGGTATATCAAATGGATGTCAAATCTGCATTTCTGAATGGTATATTAGAAGAAGAAGTTTTTATTGAACAACCTGAAGGATTTGTTGAAGACAAGAATAAAGATCAGGTATGTAAATTGAACAAAGATTTATATGGTCTGAAACAAGCACCTAGAGCATGGTATGAAAGATTACACTCTTATTTAATTAAGATTGGTTCTATAAGAACAAGTGAAAACAACAATATGTACATGAAGAATGATGAAAATGAAATACTGATCTCAGTCATATTTTGTGGAAATGACTCTCTATGCAAGAACTTTGGAAATGAAATGAGCAAAGAATTTGAGATGTCATTAATCAGTGAGATAAAGTATTTTATAGGTTTATAGATGCTGCAAATGAAAAATGAGATTTTCATTACTCAATCCAAGTACATAAAGGAAATCTTGAAGAAATTTGGAATGGAGGATTCAAAACTAGTAAGTACTCCTATGACTACCAATTGTAAATTAACAAAGAATGATGAATCTGCATCTGTTGATGAGACACTTTACCAATCCATGATTGGAAAGCTACAATATGTTATTCACAGTAGGCCAGACATAGCACATGCAGTAGGTATAGTTGCAAGATTCTCTGTAGATCCTAAGGAAACACACATGATAGCAAACAAGAGAATTTTTAGATACTTAAAAGGCACTGAGGATTATGGCTTTGTATATCAGAAAGGAAATGACTTTGATTTAAAAGTTTATACTGATGCTGATTGGGCAAGCAACATTGATGATAGAAAAAGCACAAGTGGAGGAACTTTCTTTTTAGGAGAAAGACTAGTGAGTTGGCTTGGCAAGAAACAAGGATGTGTTTCACAGTCAACAGTAGAAGTTGAATATGTTGCTGCAACATTGAATTGTACCAACATAGCATGGATCAAACAACTGTTGGAAGGTATAAATGAGAAAGTTACCGAGCTAGTAACTATATTCTGTGACAATACTAGTGCCATTAACATTTCAAAGAATGTTGTTATGCACTCTAAGAGAAAGCACATCTCTATCAAATATCATTATCTTAGAGAAGAAGCTCAAGAGAAGAAAGTGGTGTTGGAGTATGTTAGCACAAAGGAACAAATAGCATATATCTTCACCAAGCCACTACCAAGGGACACTTTTGAGTATCTCATAAGTAAGTTAGGGGTCCTACCCCTATCTTCCATTCACTAACCGAGTTCAGTGAAAGCATCAATTCGATGACTCTACAAAATATCTTTTAGGAGTTGATGCTGATTTACACACTTTAGGATGTTTTCTAAAGGTGTGCAGGAAACAATAATAGGGAACAGGAATTGAAGACAAAATGCTCTGATCGAGACTAAGTTGACACATAATAGCAGGAAATCACTTCATACAGGAAGAAATTATGTTTTAGTTCTTTACTTTTTGGCATTATTGTCAAAGGGGGAGAAGACTGAAGAAAAGGGGAGAAGACTAATGCATGGGGGAGAAGACTGATGATAGAGGGAGAGCATTTCAACATTTCAGAATCTCACAGCAATCTGAATCAGTTAGGTCAAATCAATTGGTTTTGCCATCAATGCCCAAGGGGGAGATTGTTGGCATTATAACAGACAAGGAGAGATTGTTGGCATTTCAATAAGGATATTGAGAAGGTTGTTGATGATTATGGATATAACTGATCAAGGATGTTTACTATCTTAATATTATTATTTTGTCATTGATGTCAAGAAATTGATTTTCTAATTCAGTATGATGTTGCCATATCTGAAGAAGTATGATTTGATGAGTATAAAGATGTTGGTAAAAGATACAGAAAGAATGTGATGAATAAAGGGAGGAATAAGTTTTTCAATGGGCAACTATTACCGAGTTAGACAATGATGAGATCATGATGCTTAGATTGTTTTGATATCCTACATATGTTATTGATTGTAAGGTTAATACTATACTATGTTACCGAGCAAAGAACCTAGTTGGTAAATCCTAAGGTTATTGCTATCAGTTAATGAAGGCAAAATGTCTATCGAGTGAAGTTTAGTATTTACTAAGTTGCAACTGAGTAGTAACAGAATGCATTGAATGAATATAAGTATTATTTAATGAAGGAAGCTGATGAGCTGGAATTGATTAAATGATTGGTATGTTGTGCATGAAGTTTGTTAAAGAATCTATGGTAAAGGAAAATCGACAGGAAGATCTACAACTCAGATTGAACCATAATACCCTAGCACAAGTTCTAAGAAATGTATGCAAGTTCCAAGGTGGGGTAAAACATTTTTCAGATCAAAGGATACATTGAACCTAGTCAAGTTTGAAGATCTGATGGCTATGATTGATCATGGCGTATGTGATCAAGGAGATTAAGCGGTTGGCAAATTGTTTATAAATAAGGAACTATTGATAAACAATGTATGCAGGCAAGTGTATGCACAGGGATGCTACATAGTGATTACCAAGCATAGAAGCTTGAAGACCTATTTGAATAACAGAGTATAGAGCCCAGCAGATGGATAAGATAAGTCCTAGATTGTATTGACCAAATAAGAATCTGCTTTAGCATTTTAGATGTGAAGTTGTAGATAGAGTTTTATTATTGTTATTTTGTAAAGTGACAAAAAATCTCTTAATCAAGTGGACTTAACAGTCTTATTTGTAAAATCCTCTAGCAAGGTGACATTCTGATTGAGTGTTTGAAATCCTGTGACAAGGTCACTTCTAACAAGGTGAAGATCCTAACAGATCTGAGGGAAATCCCTTAACCGGGTTACATCTAGCAATGTGTTTGTAATATTTAACAGGATTTGCTTTTAACCGAGCATACTCTAGAAGAGTATATTTCTTAGTGGGTCTAAAATCCCACAGTGGTTTTTCCCTATTTGGGTTTCCACGTTAAATTTGGTGTTATGAGTTTTATGATGTGTATATGCTTTTCAGTTTGCATGTTTAGCAGTTTTGGTTATATTACTAAAGTATGTTTTACTAAGGTTGAATCTATTGTTTTGATGCAAGATTAAGGTTGTATGATTCACCCCCCCTCTCATCTTATTAGCTTAGCATATGTACTTAACATTAAGTATCAGAACTATCACAGATATGCCAGGACTTAACCCAGATCTTATCATGCATCATCTTAATGTGGATTTAAAAGCAAAACTTGTTAAGAAGAAGCTAAGAAAGATGCATCCACATATTTCTCTCCTTGTCAAAACCAAGCTCAAGAAACTATTAGAAGTGGGTTTCATAAGACCAGTTGCTCATGCAGAATGGGTCTCAAGTATCGTACTAGTATCAAAACTAGATAAGAGCATAAGAGTCTGCAAAGATTTCAGAGATATAAATAAAGCATGTCCAAAAGATGATTTCCCCTTACCAAACATTGATATCATAGTGGACTTATCAGTAGGCCATGAGATGTTTTCACTAATGGATGGCTTCTTAGGATATAATTTAATAAGAATCGCACCTGAAGATCAAGAGAAGGGAAACGTATTGTTGGAATGTTATGCCATTTGGGCTTAAGAATGCAGGAGCAACTTATCAAAGGGCTATGCCGATAATTTTTCATGACATGATGCATACATTCAGGGAAGATTATGTTGATGACATACTTGCAAAATCTTACACAAGAAAAGAACATTTGAACATTTTAAGCAAGATTTTTGACAGGCTAGAAAGATATTAATTGAGATTCAATCCAAAGAAATGTGCATTTGGAGTAACCTTTGGAAAACTCCTTAGATACATTATATCAGCTTGTGGCATTGAAGTAGATCCTGGAAAAGTTAAAACTATCATGGAGATGGAGTCACCCAAGAACATAAGTCAATTGCGATCTTTACAAGGAAGGTTGCAATCAATCAGGAGATTTGTTTCTCAATTGGCCGATAGATGTCTTCCATTTACCCATCTTCTACATAAAAATGTTCCATTCAAATGGGATATAAAATGTGAAGAAGCTTTCTTGCAAATAAAAGAATATCTTATGAGTCCTCCAATACTGATATCACTAACCAAGGGGAAATGATTGTTACTCTATGTCTCAGCAAAAAGTGTATCATTAGGTGCTCTCCTAGCTCAACATGATGATGAAGGAAAAGAAAGAGTAGTTTATTATATTAGCAGAACGCTTGTAGGCTATGAGTTAAATTATTCCTCAATTGAAAAGATATGTCTAGTAGTTGTATTTGCAACCCACAAGCTACAACATTATATGTTGATTCATTCTGTAATACTAATAGCAAAGATAGATCCTCTCAAATATCTATTGAGCAAGTCAACATTGACAGGGAGACTAGCCAAATGGGTTATGATATTGAGTGAATTTGACATAGAATATGTTGACAAAAAAGCTATCAAGTCACAAGTCATCGCTGATCAATTGGCTGATGCACTTCTACACAATAACATGCCTTTGCACATCGAATTTCCTAATGCAGATAGGTTGATAGTAAGTACAAACTTTTGGGAATTATACTTTGATGGTTCTTATACTCATTATGGATCAGGTGTAGGAATATTTTTCATCACACCTCAAAGACACACAATTCTGAAATCATATAGATAATGATTTCCATGCACCAATAATACTGCAGAGTATGAAGCATTGGCTATAGGGCTTAAAATGGCCATTGAATGGAATATTAAAGAATTACATGTCTATGGTGATTCACAAATTTTCATAAATCAAATAAATGATGAATATCAAACAAAGGATGATAAGCTTATGCCATACAAACAACTGATAAAGGAATTTAAAAGAACTTTAAAGAAATCACATTCACGCAGATTCCCAGAAATGAGAATAAAGCAACAGATGCGATGGCTACAATAGCTTCTCTCTTGCAAAATAAAGAGAATCAATAGCATTATGAATTTCTCATGGAAGATATCTTAACCCCTACCATCCAATCCCAACATACCTATCAAATTTTCCATATATCAGGAACCAGTGAATCCTTATATGGTCAAACCTACCAATATTTGAAAGATCATATGCTTCCTCTGGAATTATCTCGTAATCAATAAAGAAAATTTATCCGTCAATCCTCTCGCTATACCATTATTGCTAATATCCTATATAGGCGTGGTCTAGATGGTACATTGTTGAGATGTCTTGAAAAAGATGAATATGAGAGAGTTCTTAATGACATTCATGTGGGTATTTGTGGTACACACTCAAGTGGTTTAACATTGGCTAAGAAACTTATTCGTATGGGTTACTTTTGGCCTACTATGGAAAGAGATTCATTCACCTATGCTAGAAAATGTAAACAGTGTCAGATCCATGGAAATCTAATCCATGCACCAACACAAGAGTTATATCCTATGACAGGATCATAGCCATTTTCATAATGGGGCCTTGATTTGGTAGAAAAGATCAATCCTTCATCTTCTAATGGACATAAGTTCATTCTGATTGCTACTGAATATTATACTAAGTGGATTGAAGCAGTGCCTTTAACAACAGTGATAGGAAAACAAATATCATCATTCATCTTGAATTACATAATCTATCGCTATGGCGTTCCTATGACCATTATCATTGATAATGGGAGACCATTCAAAAATCAAGATGTGAAAGAACTATGTGAACAGTTTCATATCCAACATAGGTTCTCTACTCCATATTATCCACAAGGAAATGGTCAAGCTGAGGCATCAAACAAAACTATCTTGAAAATCTTGAAGAAAATAGTAAATGAAGCTGGAAAAGACTGGCACATTCAGCTAAATCCTGCTCTTTGGGCATACCAAACTAGTGTCTGCACTGCAACAGGGGCAAATCCATATTGTTTGGTCTATGGATTAGAAGCTATATTACCTATAGAAGTAGAGATACCTTCTCTATGTGTATCCTTACATGGTCTTATACCAGAAGAAGAACAATGAGTTTCTCGACTCCAAGAACTAGAACTGATTCAGGAACATCGCCAAAATGCAATAGAACATTTGAAAGTATACCAACAAAGAATGGCAAGAAGCTATAACCACGGATTCAAGCCACACATTTTCCAAATTGGAGATATAGTTCTAAGGGAGAATCCGAGAAATCAGCAAGACCGAGAAAAGAAGGGAAAATTTGAACCAAATTGGCTAGGACCTTTTGTCATAGTAGCAACATATGGATCAGGAACATACAAGTTATCTACTCCTAAAGGTGATTGGTTTGATGAACCTATCAATTCTATCCATCTCAATAAATTCTATGCTTGAGATATAAAGTCCTGAAAAAATCAATAAAAAGCATATAAAGTCCTGAAAAAATCAATAAAAAGCATATAAAATCCAAAAAATGCAATAAATTAGATGGTGAAAACTTGGTAAACAGGCGCTATCTAAAAACGTGAGTTCCTCCATCTATGAGATCACTTTGCGCACCTATCCACTCCATCCTATCGCATCTATCATTGCTATCTATTGCTAGCTTATCCAAAACGTCTTTTCGCATCCATTGCTTTGAACCATTTAGCAAGAAATATGCAGCTTACCAACAGTTAACCAATATTTGACATACTTGTTGTAGTCACTTTCTTAGATTTTATCAACATCAATCAATCTGCATTTGTATCTTGCCATGATTTGGATCTTGATCAATTCATATGTCCATAATAATTTTTGTTTCCACTGGGGGTAAAATCCAAATTCCTTTTGCTAAGGTGATCTTTTGAACCTTTGAAAAATCCAAAACATTCGAAAAAACTTAGAAAAACCAAAAACATGTAGGGTTTTGAACCAGATAAAAAGTAACAAAGCAACAAAAATCAAGCCATTAAATAACAACTGAATCGTCAAACTTAGAAAATGAAGAATCAACCAACAAGCTATAAAGGATTATCAAAGATCATTCATTAAGATGATTATATCAGTTAATGACCATTAGAACATGTGAATGACATACAAGGTTTAGTGTTTATATCTTGATTTTATTGCTAATCATGTACTCTATGCAACTCAAGGATGTCCATGACTAGAGAAGCTATGATGGGGCATGATTATTTTCTTTGATTGTTGTTTGTGGTTTATCTCTTACTATGGTATGAACTTGTCTCAGGATATGATCGACAAAAGATCAAGGAGGATGTTCCAAGTCATGCATGAAAGGAGATAATCCTTGTCTGTTCTACAAGCAATACTCAGGTCAACTTGATCCATTATATCAAGCTGCTTGTATTAACTTGCTATATCAAAATTTATGTAAGGAATACTCAAGTCATCTTGAATCATTATGTCAAGTTGCTTGTATTTTCTTACAACATTTTAAAGCTCAATGATGAAATCAAGCACTGTTACAAGATCACATATGAAGAATGGCAGTGCAATTTTTAGTTAGATCATTTCATTAGCTCATTATTCGTTTGCATTATAGGCATTCATTTGTCAGTTGCATTATAAGCATATCATTTCATTAAATAGATCAACGGTCATAAATAAAGATTGAGTATACATGGACAAACAAAAATAATTTGCATTTAATCATTATAGGTGCATTTTAATCATCATTCATTTCATTTAGTTGCATTTTATCATTGCATTAGTTTGCATTTAATTGAGTGCATCTCATTTATCATATAGTGTATCATCATTGTTACTTGCATTATCATTTTTATAACGATCATTTATTTACATCTTTGCACTTAGATTCATAATCATCATAAATATTACATAAAAATACAAAAATATTTCATATAGATCATTTGCATTTACATAATCAAAAGAAAATGAATCATTCATTTACATTCGATATAGATCAGTACATTTGCATCATTTAAGATAGAAATAATTTTCATTTGCATCCAAGATCATCAAAAATCAAAACAAAAACATATAATCACTACATCCATATAATCAAAGCATATAGATCATCAAAGCATAAAGCATCATCGTCAAATAGAGTAACATGCATATAAAGCATCATCATCACATAGAATCCATGTCTGCATATAGATCATCATAAAATAATAAAAGTCCAAGTATACAATGATATCAAATAAACAATACAAATGCCTCATCAAATACAAATCAAGTCATGACTGTCCTGTACCACTACCACCTAACTTTGTTCGTCTTTGTGGCTGTGGGTGAGAAGATCCTCCAGATGCCTATCTCCCATGCTCACCACTCCTCTGAGGAGGTCCCATGACCCCACCACTACTGGTATCCATCAGCATGGTGGTATGATAAGTACCTGCTCTCTGGCTCTCTGCAATGGCCTCCTCATATCATCGTCGCTAGTGGGAAGTTTCCTTCCCGACCCAAACTAGTGCTCTAACAGTATCTGCCAAGGGAGTACCTGATCCAACCTACTGAATATGATCAAGAAGACCCTGAGTATCATGTTGTCTCCTAATAGCTCTATCTTGCTCAGTAATAAGAGTCTATACCTATGCTCGAAGCTGATTAATCTCTGCTCTCAGACTGTCAATAGTATCCTGCCCTGGCACATCATGCTCTAGTATAACCACATCTGGCACATCATACACTAGTGCAACCTGCTCTTGTACATCCTACTATGGTGCATGAATCCCAATCCCCTCACCATCAACTTGTCCAACTGCTAGAATCTTGGCCTGAGTAACTCTCTGCACTCGTCATCTAATGAGGGGAACATGATCCTTAGGATCCTCATCATCTCCACCATGCACTGCAATAACTCAAGGATCTGGCTGAATATGTCCTAAATCAATGCCTCTCCTGCAACCCCCATCCAGTCCAGTCACCCTACCTCCTATCAATGGCAACCCTCTCAATGATCTCATACCAATCCTGCCATGCTCTCTCCCACCCATAGGATGTGGTCTCTCAATCTTGCCAGCTGGTCCAAATGGTCTTCCATGGACTCTCAATCGACCTCCCCTCTGTCCAGCTCTCCCACCACCACCTCCTCCATCCCCACCATCATCTCCACCTCCCCCAGCCTCATGAGTAACTCTAAGCTCTCATCTCCATCTACATCTCCTAAAAACTGGATCATCTGAGTCATCCTCATCATCCCCTGAACTAGGAGGAGGATCTACTGGATCAGTAATGCGAGGAAATGGATGAGCTAGTATATACTGAGCATACTCTGCAGTAACCCCAAGAACAAGAATGTGTAATCTCATATCATAAGCCACTCTCTGAGTAGCAACAAACTCTGCACGAGCAATCTCAAATGACAATGAAGGTCCCCAATCTCATCTATCTCTATACCGCCAAGCATATATTGTCACACCAATAGGTATAGGCTAGATGATACCAAACTGTCTAAAAATTTGACCAATCAACTATCACTCAACAATAAATGGTGTCCGACCAATGAGATATCTACTATGCATAATACATGGTAATGTCAATGCATCATCCATCCATGGCTCACAATCAAGATATGGTCTCCAAGTGATGTTGTCCAATGAATCAAGCACCCAACACCAATACTCCATCTTACCCAGCTTATGCTGAGTAAGGATACCTCCATAAAAATACATATATGGCTGTCTCTCTTCATGTACTTTGTGATGGATAGGCTGATTAACAACAATGTGCTCCCAGCACTAGATCTGCAATAAAGTGCATCTAGTAGATAAACTTGCACTCTCATCATACACTACCTGATGAAGATCATGATATAAATGTGTCATCTTGCAAACACCCCATGCATATCGAGTACGATGCTGAATCATACTAAGGAGAATCTCACCCCATCCAATGGAAAAACCTCATGATCTCTTATCAGGACATATACATCTTCCAATCAAACAAGCAAGAATAATAGAAAGAGCCTTGTAATACATCACCATATCAACCCATCGGATCTCTCCTCTACCAATGATCTCATTAGAAAACACAACTCTACAAGCCTCTGTCCCAACCCGATCCTGATAATCATACTGCACAAGCTCGCCAGTCACTAGGATATGCAGAATCCTATAGACATCCTCCAGAGTCACATTAATCTCACTCGTAGGCAGGTGGAAAGTGTTATGCTCGGTGTGCCATCTCTTGGCCAATGTTGTCAACAAACCTTTTTATGCGTAATCTTAGGCATATATAACAAATGGCGTAAACCACAGGCATCTATGTGTCTAATCTCAGCCTGGGTCAACTCTAGAACTAAATGACGCACTGCAAGTAATTTCTCTCGACACTCGAGAACATCAAGTTTCTCCTATTTTGTTAAGAGAAATCAATCACATCAAACTGAATAATCAAATCTATCTATCAAATCAAACTGAATCATCAAATCTATCTATCAAATCAAATTGAATCATCAAATCCATCTATCAAATCAAATTGAAGCAACTGACACTGTCAAAATATTTTAAAACCTATCAATCATGGTTTTTTATCAAACACTGAGTTTACTCAAAAACTCTGCTAAGCTCTTACATCAGAAACTAAATCGGTTTCTTAGAGCTACTCAATCAATCAATCAAGCTAATCAATCTTATCAATCAATCAAGCTAATCAAAGCTATCAATCAAATCAAGCTAATCAATCCTATCAATCAATCAAGCTAATCAAAGCTATCTATCAATCAAGCTAATCAATCGCATCAATCAATCCAGCAATCAAAGCTATCTATCAATCACACAATCACGCAATTGCTAAATCAAGACCCTATTTCATCATCAATGCATATTAAACATGTTAAATCTACTTATCAAAGTGATTTTTAGCTTTTGTGCTTATCAAAAATATCAATTTAAGCAAAATCACTATCCTATTGAGCATTTGCACCAAACTACAACAAATGCACTAACTTAGTGCATATGTGCTATCCTTTTTTTAAAAAACACTAAAACTATAGGCATAAACGCTAATCCATGCACAAGTGCTAACTTTCTGGGCATATGTGCTAACAAACAATGCATTTGCACTACCCTATGCATATGCGCTAACATCTTGAACATAAGCACTAACATACCGAGCATATGCGCTAATCTAAGCATTTGCGGACTCATAAGAACTCATGTTTGTTGACTCTTGAGCCTCTTTAGTTTCTCTCCTAGATTTTTGAAGACGAGTTTCAACCATGAACTAGGTATTGACCAAGATGTGTGAGACTAGATGAAAAATGGAAAGAATATGGAAGACCAAGAGTTGGATGAAATATAAATGAGTCTGAAGTGTACTTGTAATGTCCAAAGTGTAAGACCAAGTATGTATGTAGTAGAGTAGGTGTGACTTCCAAAGAGAGGATAGCTTCTCTTGATGAGGTAAGTTGACCTTGACTCTAAGTAAAACCAAATGAGACCCAAAGGTAAGAAACCTTGATGAGGGACCACTTAGCAAAGTGTTGTTGTATGTAGTGTGTTGACAAAGTATGATGAGGACAAGCAAGTGACCTTTCGACTCAAGTTTAGACAAATGTGAATGTAATGAGAGACGTAAAGCAATGATGAATTTTGTGAGACCCAAAGACAAGTTGAATGCTAGATGAAAACCTAGAGAAAAAACCTAGGAAGCTCAAGAATTCCGAAACTGATTGTTCTTGTTTGCTTGACTGTAAAAATTTTCCAATTTGTGAAGTTGTGACCAAATCTGAATGTTTGACTGTTTTTCGTGACAAGAGGACACAATGTTGATGAGGACTCAATGTTTGCAAGTGTTTAGACTCTCCAAGAAAAGTGTGTTGTTTGATGTAAAAATGTTTTGCATACACTTGAAAACA
Source organism: Cryptomeria japonica (assembly GCF_030272615.1). NCBI lineage: Eukaryota > Viridiplantae > Streptophyta > Pinopsida > Cupressales > Cupressaceae > Cryptomeria > Cryptomeria japonica. The sequence goes on from NC_081411.1 coordinate 681,922,952, forward strand.
AAAAAGACACAATGTTTTGCTGTTTGGTTTTTGAATGTTTTGAATTTTTAAAATAAGTCAAGCACAATTCTTATGGCTGGCCAAGACAATAGTTGTTGATTCCACATGAGGTTTTACCCCCGAGGCTACGCTAATCAAAGTGGATATTTAGATGCTTGACCTCACTGGATCCACCCTCGGCACTCACTTCTCAGGTCAGCCAAGTATCAGTCCCCACGAAAACTCCCCGTGGTGAACTTTGTATCTCTACTAAGAACCGAATGTGTGTGGGCCGCTACCAGAGGTCCGACCTCCTGCCCCAACAACTAGAAGGATTTGGGATTCTAAAACAAAAAGGTGCTAGTAAGGGCATCCGCTTGTGTGGCCATACATGTGGCACTTTCAACTCTGTAAATACAGAAGGCTCCCAACCGGTAGGGATTATGCCCTACAAATGATCAAATAAATTTGATCAAACGGGTTTATGGGGAGACATAGTGTCAGTATGAACTAATCAGCACACGTTATTCATAGTTTTCACCATGAATACATTTGATTATAGTGGTTTGGATGAGGTCGGTTTTCCTCACTACCACTTGGGTCGTTCTCTTCTCACTAGTAGTCCTAATGACCACATGGGAAGACAGACCCTCTAAAGATTAAACAAAAAGAGCCTATTGCTCAAGACACAAAAGACAATGATTCAATTTTAGTGCACCAATTGAAGTGTTTGCTAGTCTATGAAAACAAGGCACACAATAAAAATCCAAAAACCCTTGCCAAGGATCTGCAACAAAGATTTATTAGTAGTTTGGATTGTTTGAAATAATCACCCCTTCCTGCAAGCACACAAGTTAGGTAAATTTTAGATCCAAAAGACTTTGTGAAATAGGGGCCTTCAATAATGCGTTTTGTTGACCAATTCAAAGATCTGATTCATCATAAAAAAAAGACCACCTATAAAATTTCAAGAGATTTCCAGAAATGTAAGAAAATCCAAAAAATTTGCTAATTTGCTCCAAAAATTAATTTTTTATAAAAAATCATAAAAAATTCATATAAAATGCAAAATCGATCCAAAAAATCTGAAATTTTTACTAGAGAGTCTCGATGGTCTTGCAAACTTGCACAAAAACTTTTCTGCAACATATCCAAGCAGTTTGTGAGATATGAGTAAAATAATGCAAAACCCTAATTTTCAAAGATCTAATTTTTGAAGAATTATTTTGCATCAAATTTAAAATCACAAACAACAGATCCTGTGTATAATTTTGAGAGATTTCCAAAAATGTAAGAAAATCCAAAAAATTCGCTAATTTTCTCTCAAAATTAATTTTTTATGAAAAATCATAAAACATTCATACAAAATGCAAAATTGATCCAAAAAATCTGAAATTTTTACTAAATCTTTCTGATACTTTTCTTGACTTGCACAAAAAAATTTATGTCAAAATTCAAATCGGTTTGTGAGATCTGATCAAAATAAGGAAAAACCCTAATTTTTAAAAATCCAATTTTTAGGGAAATATTTGGTATCAAAATTAAAATCACAAAGAACAGATCCTATGTATAATTATGAGAGATTTCCAAAAATATAAGAAAATCCGAAAAATTCTCTCATTTACTCTCAAAATTAATTTTTTATGAAAAATCATAAACAATTAATAGAAAATAAAAATGTACTTCTAAAAATTCTGAATTTTGGATTGAGAGCTCCTGATACTTTCTTCAACCTGCAAAAAAATTTTGGTGCAAAATTTCTAAGCCGTTTATGAGATATGATCTAATCTCTCCAAGATCTTGATTTTGTGTCCAAAACCCTAGCTGCACAAGGTTATTCTCCAAATTGTTTTACAAAATAACAATATAGGGTTAGAAAAATCTGCAAAAAAACATAGATCTAAGAAAAATCCATGTCCCATGGGGCGTGCCAAAATGTATATGGTGAAAATGGATAACAATAATAACAATATTGAAAGGCTAAATGAATTCAACCACAAAATCCTAGCCTAACAATCAACAAAGATCCACTATAACATATGAAGATTACCTAAGACAATGCAAATCAAATGAAATCACAAAGATTATACTATTACATGTCCAATAGGGTTTTGATCTCCATTCTTCCTATCTCCATTGATCTTGCTTGATATATTTGCTCTCAGATTTTATGTGCACAAGAGCTCAACAAAGAACGAAATGTGGTTGCAAGTAGGATCATAGTATAGTCAAGTCCTTAAGATCAGTGATTAGGATGATTGATTAGAATGCATAGAATGATTAGGGTTTGATAATGAAGAAAACATCTCCTTAAATAGAAGACACTATATGAAATGGAGGGATAAGATTGAGAGGTGTAAAAGGAGGTCGGCTATGATTAGAGGGTAGGTAAAAGAAATAATAAAATAATGAAAGGGGTAGGTAGTGTATGAATTAAGAGATGAATGACATGTGTCATGGGTAGAAAGGTTAATGAATTAATTAAATAAATAAAGATTTATTTAATTAATAGAAGAAGTGGGATCAATTAAATAAATAAGATATTTATTTAATTTAGGAAAAGGATAATTTAAATAAATAAATGTATTTATTTAAATGAGAAATAAGGCTAGAAGAGGATAAATGAATTAATTAAATAAATAAATATTTATTTAATTAATAGAAGAATTAAGCTTAGATAATTAAATAAATAAAATATTTATTTAATTAGACATGACAATTTTAGGTGTCGACATTTTGCCTCTCTTTGAGACAATGCGGCTTGTCGCGTTGTTTCAAAGAAGATAAGATGAACTGATATAGAGTTGCCCCAGAATGGGAATGATATGCCCCCTCGAGAGATTGGATGAAAATGTCTGAAAAGATTGCAGACAATCTCTCGATAAGAAAGACAAGATAGAATGGATTGACCGGACTCGGGAAATGAAAGCGAGGGCTAGGGGTAGGCTATAAGATAGACCACGGGGGAAAATACATCCTCATTGTCATCTACACATCCACGAGAGCACATTGCAGAGCAAAAATAGAACAGGAGCAGTCAGCAGTGATGGCATTCACTCACAGATTCGACCGCGTTCGCCGATTTTAGAGGCCAGCAGAGGCAGGAGAGCCGGTAAGTACCAAGATAGAGTACTTTGTGATGAACAGGGAGTACTGAAATATGAGCAGCACTTTGTGATGAACAGGGAGTGCAAAAGTGAGTAGCACTTTTTGATGAACAGGGAGTGTCACACACGTAGTACTTTGTGATGAACAGGGAGTACCACTAGGATAAATAGCAACACTTTGTGATGAACAGTGAGTGTCACTAGGGTAGATAGCCATATGCATTTAGATAGCGAGTAGCATTTTGTGATGAACAGTGAATGCCACTATGACTGACATGATTGAGTTGTTTGACTGCAGGAGTATTTGGTGATGCTAGAGTCATGGGAGAGATTCCCGTCGACGCAGAGGTTGCGACCTGAGTTGTCACTCGAGAATAGAGCTGCCATCGAGGAGATGGGTTTGAGACATGTGCTTTATGTGCCTGAGTTTCGGGCAAACATGGGTTTGCTGACTGCGCTTGCTGAGAGATGGCACCCTGAGACGTGCACGTTCCATTTACCGATGGGTGAGATGACAGTCACCCTGGAGGATGTTTACAGGATTCTGCGGGTGCCGATCGATGGGGAGTTGATTCCATACGATCGAGACAGAGACAGGGATGCCCTTAGATCAGTGTTCTAGGATCCAAGACTGGAGATGAGGGTGGGGCACGTGGCATGGGATACCATGACATGGATAGGATTAGCACTACCAATAGTGTTGGCAGGAGTGATCAGTGAGTTCCTCTGTATCATTTTTGTACCATTTTGTATAATGATGTAGACACCTGCGGGTGATTGTAGCCATATGATTTTGACATCATTGTATCATGACACTTTATATATATATGAGATGATTCATCTTTGCGGCAGCTATATACATGTGTACCTATGTGATGAGATGTTCTTATGTGATGCTTATGATATGGATGCAAATATGTATATGATGCAATGTAGTATTTTTGTTCTTTTATGTTTTATATGTGTATGCATTATGCAAATGTGATTGTAAGTAATGCAGATGAATATGATAATGCAAATGTAAATTGTGCTAACAGGTGTTGTGTATAGGATGTGATGCAGTTGTGATATCTATATGTATGTATGAAAAGTTTATATGTGGTAATGTAGGTGCAGCTACATGAAATGCAAATTTTTTTGGTGTGTCATTATACTCAGTCATGTGATAGCAGGCTACGCGGACTCGAGAAGGATGATGGAAGTCAATCAAGAAAGGGAAACTGACTCAAGTGGTTCTCCCAATGGAGTGTACTTCCTTCATGATCTGGAAGTTGTTTGAGTATTTACTTGATTGTTTGTAGAACTTGATCCTGAAAAGATGAATTTAGGTCGCACTGTGTTGGCATCAACAACACCATCATTGACTGTGTTCTTGTTTTTATTCCAAATTCTTGGCTTGTCTTTTCCTTTAAAGTCATCTTTGTTTTCCTTAAATATCTTAATGACTCCTTGTTCAATTAGGACCTTTTCTGTTGCTAAGCCTTTTTCGATAACGTCCTTGAAGGTAGACAAACAAGCTTTCCTTAAGTCATAACCAATCTCTTTGTTAACATTTTGGGTGAACATCTCTACCATTTGTTTTTGTGGAATCTCACAAGAGCATCTGCTGGCTAGATTTCTCCATCTTTGTAAAAATGATGCAAAAGATTCTCCCTCTTTTTGCTTGGTGTTGAACAAAGTAGTGACTGATATGTCTGTCTCTATATTGTAGGAGAAATGTTGAATAAATGCTTCTGCTAGGTCACCCCATGACTTAATACCAGGTGGAAGTTGGGAGAACCATTCCATAGTTTGATCACCTAAGCTTTGTGGGAATAATCTCATCAAATATGTCTCTTCTACTGCTACCTCAATGCAAGCTGTGAAAAATTGTCTTATGTGTGCCTTAGGATCCCCTTTTCCTCTATACTTGTCAAATTTAGGTGTCACAAAATGTGTAGGAAATGGAGGCATTGGAATGCTCTTGTCAAATGGATAAGGACATATGTCTCTCATTGTGTATGTTGGCTTCAGTGCATTTATGTCCTCCATTTTCTTTTGTAAGTCTCTGATTTGTTGCTCCAAATTGCTCTTAGGTGGAGATCGACTTCTTGGACCATATCCTATGTTTGAGGTACCCATTGGAGGAGGTGCATGTTGCATATATGGATGATATTGATCATACACATGTTCATATGGAGGAGGTCTGTAATGATGTTGCATATATGGACCACTTGGTATAGATTCATGTTGAGGAACACCATATCTATTTTGTGCATGTATACCATACTCTACAGGCATGTCATGTTCTATTGTATTGCCCCCAAATTTGACATGAGGTTTCCTTGTGTCCAAATTTTGAGCATGCCTTGGAATATCCCATTTCTTTGGTGGTTGATCCTTAGCATTGATATGTGATTGAGCATATTTTTCTCCATAAGACTTCCATAATGGTCTGCGAAGGTGAGTATCATATGTTTGACCATGTGTATGTGGGACCTCTGGTTTTTTGAAGCAAAGCTGATGGTGATTCAGGTACCATGTGTGGTCCTCTATTTCCTCCACTATTAGGTCTCCTTTGATCCATATTGGAGTGAGGTTGTTGCAAAGGTCTATGTTCCATTATTTGAGACATGGCAAAATCATGAGGTATCTTGGCTCCACTTTGTGCCATCATGTGTAAGAAGTATTGTCTATCTCTCCTCATTATTTCCTCAACCAATCGATTGAAATGAGGATTCATAATGGATTCTTCCACATCTGCTGAATGTACTGAAAAGTTGTCCACATTGTCATTTTGTGTAGCATTGTTGTTTATAGTGTCCATGTTCTCAACATTTGGATTGTTTCTATAGGCATCCATGTCAGGTAATGTAGTATGATCAGAATTGAAAAAGATCTCATTGTCATACTCATAAGAACTCATGTTTGTGGACTCTTGAGCCTCTTTAGTTTCTCTCCTAGATTTTTGAAGACGAGTTTCAACCATGAACTAGGTATTGACCAAGATGTGTGAGACTAGATGAAAAATGGAAAGAATATGGAAGACCAAGAGTTGGATGAAATGTAAATGAGTCTGAAGTGTACTTGTAATGTCCAAAGTGTAAGACCAAGTATGTATGTAGTAGAGTAGGTGTGACTTCCAAAGAGAGGATAGTTTATCTTGATGAGGTAAGTTGACCTTGACTCTAAGTAAAACCAAATGAGACCCAAAGGTAAGAAACCTTGATGAGAGACCACTTAGCAAAGTGTTGTTGTATGTAGTGTGTTGACAAAGTATGATGAGGACAAGCAAGTGACCTTTTGACTCAAGTTTAGACAAATGTGAATGTAATGAGAGACGTAAAGCAATGATGGATTTTGTGAGACCCAAAGACAAGTTGAATGCTAGATGAAAACCTGGAGAAACAACCTAGGAAGCTCAAGAATTTCGAAACTAATTGTTCTTGTTTGCTTGACTATAAAATTTTTCCAATTTGTGAAGTTGTGACCAAATCTGAATGTTTGACTGTTTTTCGTGACAAGAGGACACAATGTTGATGAGGACTCAATGTTTGCAAGTGTTTAGACTCTCCAAGAAAAGTGTGTTGTTTGATGTAAAAATGTTTTGCATACACTTGAAAACACAAAAGACACAATGTTTTGCTGTTTGGTTTTTGAATGTTTTGAATTTTTAAAATAAGTCAAGCACAATTCTTATGGCTGGCCAAGACAATAGTTGTTGATCCCACATGAGGTTTTACCCCCGAGGCTACGCTATTCAAAGCGGATATTTAGATGCTTGACCTCACTGGCTCCACCCTCGGCACTCACTTCTCGGGTCAGCCAAGCATCAGTCCCCACGAAAACTCCCCGTGGCGAACTTTGTATCTTTACTAAGAACCGTATGTGTGTGGGCCGCTACCAGAGGTCCGACCTCCTGCCCCAACAACTAGAAGGATTTGGGATTCTAAAACAAAAAGGTGCTAGTAAGGGAATCCACTCGTGTGGCCATACATGCGGCACTTTCAACTCTGTAAATACAGAAGGCTCCCAGCCAGTAGGGGTTACGCCCTACAAATGATCAAATAAATTTGATCAAACGGGTTTATGGGGAGACATAGTGTCGGTATGAACTAATCAGCACACGTTATTCATAGTTTTCACCATGAATACATTTGATTATAGTGGTTTGGATGAGGTGGGTTTTCCTCGCTACCACTTGGGTCATTCTCCTCTCACTAGTAGTCCTAATGACCACACGGGAAGACAGACCCTCTAAAGATTAAACAAAAAGAGTCTATTGCTAAAGACACAAAAGACAATGATTCAATTTTAGTGCACCAATTGAAGTGTTTGCTAGTCTATGAAAATAAGGCACACAATAAAAATCCAAAAACCCTTGCCAAGGATATACAACAAAGATTTATTAGTAGTTTGGATTGTTTGAAATAATCACCCCTTCCTGCAAGCACACAAGTTAGGTAAGTTTTAGATCCAAAAGACTTTGTGAAATAAGGGCCTTCAATAATGCGTTTTGTTGACCAATTCAAAGATCTGATTCATCATAAAAAAAAGACCACCTATTAAATTTCAAAAGATTTCCAGAAATATAAGAAAATCCAAAAAATTTGCTAATTTGCTCCAAAAATTAATTTTTTATGAAAAATCATAAAAAATTCATATAAAATGCAAAATCGATCCAAAAAATCTGAAATTTTTACTAGAGAGTCTTGATGGTCTTCCAAACTTGCACATAAAATTTTCTGCAACAAATCCAAGCAGTTTGTGAGATATGAGTAAAATAATGCAAAACCCTAATTTTCAAAGATCTAATTTTTGAGAAATTATTTTGCATCAAATTTAAAATCACAAAGAACAGATCCTGTGCATAATTCTGAGAGATTTCCAAAAATTTAAGAAAATCCAAAAAATTCGCTAATTTTCTCTCAAAATTAATTTTTTATGAAAAATCATAAAACATTCATACAAAATGCAAAATTGATCCAAAAAATCTGAAATTTTTTAAAAATCTTTCTGATACTTTTCTTGACCTGCACAAAGAAAATTTATGTCAAAATTTGAATCGGTTTGTGAGATCTGATCAAAAATAAGGAAAAACCCTAATTTTTAAAAATCCAATTTTTAGGGAAATATTTGGCATCAAAATTAAAATCACAAAGAACAGATCCTATGTATAATTATGAGAGATTTCCAAAAATATAAGAAAATCCGAAAAATTCTCTCATTTTCTCTCAAAATTAATTTTTTATGAAAAATCATAAACAATTAATAGAAAATGAAAATGTACTTCTAAAAATTCTGAATTTTGGATTAAGAGCTCCTGATACTTTCTTCAACCTGCAAAAAAATTTTGGTGCAAAATTTCTAAGCCGTTTATAAGATATGATCGAATCTCTCTAAGATCTTGATTTTGTGTCCAAAACCCTAGCTGCACAAGGTTATTCTCCAAATTGTTTTACAAAATAGCAATATAGGGTTAGAAAAATCTGCAAAAAAACATAGATCTAAGAAAAATCCATGTCCCACGGGGCGTGCCAAAATGTATATGGTGAAAATGGATAACAATAATAACAATATTGAAAGGCTAAATGAATTCAACCACAAAATCCTAGCCTAACAATCAACAAAGATCCACCATAACATATGAAGATTACCTAAGACAATGCAAATCAAATGAAATCACAAAGATTATACCATTACATGTCCAATAGGGTTTTGATCTCCATTCTTCCTATCTCCATTGATCTTGCTTGATATATTTGCTCTCAGATTTTATGTGCACAAGAGCTCAACAAAGAACGAAATGTTGTTGCAAGTAGGATCGTAGTATAGTCAAGTCCTTAAGATCAGTGATTAGGATGATTGATTAGAATGCATAGAATGATTAGGGTTTGATAATGAAGAAAACATCTCCTTAAATAGAAGACACTATATGAAATGGAGGGATAAGATTGAGAGGTGTAAAAGGAGGTCGGCTATGATTAGAGGGTAGGTAAAAGAAATAATAAAATAATGAAAGGGGTAGGTAGTGTATGAATTAAGAGATGAATGACATGTGTCATGGGTAGAAAGGTTAATGAATTAATTAAATAAATAAAGATTTATTTAATTAATAGAAGAAGTGGGATCAATTAAATAAATAAGATATTTATTTAATTTAGGAAAAGGATAATTTAAATAAATAAATGTATTTATTTAAATGAGAAATAAGGCTAGAAGAGGATAAATGAATTAATTAAATAAATAAATATTTATTTAATTAATAGAAGAATTAAGCTTAGATAATTAAATAAATAAAATATTTATTTAATTAGACATGACAATTTTAGGTGTCTACAATTACAAGTAACATTCTGAGGATGAAATTCAAGCTCACACACCCATAATTCAAAATTCAAATTCAAATTTAAATTTTCCCTCTAGTGCATGTGTTTTACCATTATTATTCCTACCTATACTATCCCCATTAGACAAAGCATTAGAATTAAGGCTTCCCGAGGTTTAATTACCGAGGAGATAAAGCTTAATTTGGGTAACTTCTTTAATGAGGATAATGCCAATTCTTCCCATCCTAATCATGTCCCTATCTATCCCATTGAAGAATCCCATGATGGAGAAGAAGTTTTGACTAGAGTTTCCATAGATTAACTTTCAAATTTGGATAATCAATTTGATAACTTTAAACAATGGATGTCCCAAGAATACCCTAATAGTGAAGCTCTTCCATTAATTGAAGGCATTAAATGCATGATTCAAAGTGATAAGAATGGAATTGATATATTGCATGGCATTGCTCATATTGTTGATTCCAGTGTAATTCCTATAAAGAGTTGTGTTGAAACCCTAGGTTATTCACAACCTCCTACACTGTTAGGTCCCAGAGACAACTGAGAGGTGAGGGGGGCGGTGAATCAGTTGTCAAATAAATTTAAACCAAAAACAATTTAACCAACTTCATGCTTAATACCGGTGAACAAGTTAAGTATGCTAGTAGATAGTTTTAACAGTTAATTGCTATATCGGTAAGTATTAGTGCATGAAACATAAACACAAAGCCATCCACAACACATAACACCAATATTTGTACGTGGAAACCCTATAAGGGGAAAAACCACGGTGGGAAAGCTTACCCACAATTAGATGATACTACTGTAGATAAAAAGTGTACATAAATGGGGTCTGCACATGTAGAAAGGCCAACAGCCTAGAGCTCACTACTCAATCACAAAATGAGAGTCACACTGACTACAATTGGATGGTTAAATCCAATAAGAATGTACTGCACAAAATAGCATCTTCATATGTTGGATTCAGTACCGGTGTAATGCTGATATACTTTCACAAAAACCTAGCTTCACCTTCAAATGATGTCTTCATGTATAGCTCTTCTTAAACTCACTTATACCTTCAGACAATCCTTTTTCGCCTTCCACATTTGATCTTACAAATAAGATCTTACATTTATACCATAACCTAAGACCAATTTTAGTAGGTCGGCTCTACAAGATATTACAATAAAAATATTTTACAATATAATATCCGATGCAATAACCGATTGAACATGTCAGCCTAATGCATTTACAACAATAATAAATTATCTCCATAGCGTGCCATGTTAATCTGGAAAAGATAAATCTGTCGGTGTAACCCTAGACCTATTTACTGGTAACAACAAATATGCAACTATGAATATACCAATGATGAAAACTCCAAGACAAGATGTCCAAATGATGTCTTCGACATAACCATGTGTCTTCCATGCCATTCCAAGTGTTGGTGATCATTATATATTGTCGGTGTGCCATATACCAATAACTATGCAATAGTTACTTGCTTGCCAGTGAATGTTGTTGGATCTCCAAAGTGCTAGTGTTTTAGTAGGTGTTGACATCAATGCCAAAACCATACCAAAATACCAACAATCTCCCCCTTTGGCATTGATGGCAACACAAGATGGAAAAACCATCAAAGTGCCAAAATAGAAATGCCAAGTATCAAAAACCAACAATCTCCAAAAAGATCATATCCAGAAATCAGAGAGTAATAATCTCTCCTAAACAACAATCTCTCCCCTTGGGAGCAACATGTGTTTTCCATACCAATCTCTCCAAAAGAACATGTATTTTTCCATAGATATCTCTCCCCCTTTGACATCAAATGCCAAAGTTATAATAAAACCAAGTTCATATACAAAATACCAACCAATTTAATATACCAACTACTCCCCTGAGAAGTAGCTTCCTCATCAAAGACCGAAATAAAAGATTTCTCTGTTAATTTTGCTGGTTGATGACAAACATCAACTATCTAAGTCTCTACCGGTGGTGGTATGACTCCAAGCTGATCTCTAAGATATTCAAAAGTCTCCTTAGGCAAAGCTTTAGTGGAAATATCTGCAATCTGCTCTTTAGTATTCACATAAACTAGTTTTATCTCCTTAGCTTCAACTTTCTCCCTTAGAAAATTTAGTTTGATAGAAACATGTTTGGTTTTAGAATGTAATACCGGATTCTTAGATATATCAATTGCTGCAGTATTATCACAATAAATAGTAATAGGTTCCTTGCATTTTACCTTTATATCTTTTAACATGTGCTTAAGCCATAGTACCTATGTACAGTTAGTTGCTGCTGCAACATATTCTAACTCTGTTGTTGATAAAGATGTACGACTTTGTTTCTTACTTAACCAAGAAACTAGTCTGTTTCCAAGAAAGAATGCTCCGTCGGTGGTGCTTTTCCTATCATCCACATCTTCTACCCAATTTGCATCTGTGTATGCACATAATTCAAAGTTTTCATCTCTAGGATACCATAATCCAAGATTTATAGTGCCTTGTAAGTACTGGAAAATTCTTTTTACTGCTGATTCATGATTTTCTCTAGGATTACTTTGAAATCTTGAAACAATACATACTGCATTCATAATACCAGGTCTGGTTTGTGTCAAATACAATAAACCTCCTATCATGGATTTGTATCTAGCTGGATTAATAGGTGTAGATTCATCCCTTTATGATAATTTGTCATTTGTTGTCATAGGCGTGCTTACCGGTTTAGAGTTCTCCATCCCAAATTTCTTTAGTAACTCTTTTAAGTATTTGGATTGACTCAAGAATATACCTTTATCAGTCTGTGAAATCTGCAATCCTAAAAAGAATTTTATTTCTCCAATCATAGACATTTCAAATTCTTGCTGCATTTTAATAGAAAATTCCTTACATAATCCATCTTCTCCTTCAAAGATTATATCATCAACAAATACTTCTATAATCACGATGTCATCATTAGTTACTTTATAATATAAATTGCTATTTGTATTTCCTTTAGTAAAACCAATCTTTAAAAGATACTTATCCAATCTTGCATACCAAGCTCTTAGGGTGTGTTTTAGTCCATACAGAGCTTTTCTTAACCTCCATACCATATCATTGTCATCTGTCAAAGAATATCCATCAAGTTGTTCAATGTATACTTCCTCTTCAAGATCTCCATTCAAAAATGCACATTTAATATCCATTTGATAAACTTTGTAGTTCTTGTGTGCTGCAAAAGCCAAAAATAATCTGATTGCCTCAATTCTAGCTACCGGTGCAAAGGTTTCATTGTAATCAACTCCTTCTTTCTAAGAATATCCCTTACACACTAGTCTTGCTTTATTTCTGACAACCTTACCATCTTCATTAAGTCTGTTTCTAAATACCCATTTGGCTCCAATTACATTTTATCTTTAGGCTGGAGAACTAATGTCCAAGTGTTGTTTTTCTCAATTTGTTCTAATTCTTCTTCCATAGCTTTAATCCAAAATTTATCTTCACATGCCTCATTAACAGATGATGGTTCAATTTGAGAAATAAGACATACCTCTTCATTTTCCAATCTTCCTCTTATCATAACTCCTTTAAACTTGTTTCCAATTATCTGATCTTCAGAATGATTCAGTCTTACATATCGGGGTGTCTTAGTTTGCTGTTGTTCCTCAATTACTGTGGAATTTTCAGATGGTACCAGGGTAACTGAATCTTCATTCTGTACCGGTGGATTTAGAGTAGGTTCATTTGTCAAAATTTCTATTGCCAGTTCAGAGTCTATATACCTTGAAGTTCCTTTGAATTGTTCATCAATCTTTACATTTGTACTCTCAACAATTTTCTACAATCTCTTGTTAAAACATCTATATGCTTTTCTCTTAGATGAATAACCAAGAAATATTCCTTCATCACTTCTAGGATCAAATTTTTCAATATACTCATCTCTTCTAATATAACATTTACTTCCAAAAATTCTGAAATACTTAAGAGTAGGAGTATTACCAAACCATAGTTCATGAGAGGTCTTACCAGTTTCACCTTTGATGTGAACTTTGTTAAATGTATAGACCGTTGTGCTGACTGCTTCTCTCCATACACATGTGGTAAATTTGCTTCCAATAACATACTCTTGCTGCATTCAAGATAGTTCTATTTTTCCTTTCAACAACTCCATTCTGTTGTGGTGTCCGAGGTGCTAATAGCTGTCTTTTGATTCCATTCACTTCACAAAATGTATTAAATTCCTTAGATGTAAATTCACCTCCTTGATCTGATCTTAAACATTTGATTTTCTTACCGATTTCATTTTCAACCATTGCTTTGAACAATTTGAACTTTCCAAGTGCTTCTGATTTTTCTTTGAGAAAAGTAACCCAACACATTCTAGAGTAGTCATCAATGATTAGCATGAAATATCTATCACCTTGTAAGATTTTAGTTCTAGCTGGACCACATAAATTAGTGTGAATCAAATCAAGAGTATTATTTGATTTTTCTGGAATACTTTTGAAACTAGCTCTAACTTGTTTTCCAAATTGACATTCTTTGCATATTGTATTCTGAGGTTTGACAATTTTAGGTAAATCTCTAAGTGCCTTAGTAGTACTGATCTTTACCCTGCAATCAAAGTTTACATGACAGAGTCTCTTATGCCATAACCAACTTTCATCTATATGTGCAATTAAGCATGTCTTTTCATTGTTATTCAAATGAAAGATATTACCTCTAGTCTGATTACCAGTTGCAATTTCCAAACCAATTCTGTTCATGATTTTGCATTTTCCATTTTTAAATTGTAACTGAAATCCTTTCTCAACTAATTGACCAACACTCAAAGGATTATGCTTTAATCCTTCAACATAGTAGACATTGTCAGTGTTATGCTTACCATCAAGAGATTTTTAACCCTTACCTTTGATTGAACAAGCTTTATCATCTCCAAATCTCACTAAGCCTCCATTGTATTCTTGAAAGTTCAAGAATTTACCTTTGTCTCCTATCATATGATGTGACCATCCTGAATCAATGATCCATTCATCTTTTATTTCAACTTTAGCTGCTAGAGCCTGTACTACTAGTTGAGCAGTAGGTGCCCATTGATCTTCTGTTATAGCAACAAAAACCCATCCATTGTCTTTCGGATCCTCATCAGAATCATCAGTCACACCTTCATCAACAATGTAACAAGATTTATCTTTATTCTTCTTAAATTTGTATCTCTGATATTCAGGGTTAGGCTTGTATGTTCTTCTAGCTTCTTCTCTTAGTCTAGCATGTCTATCAGGGCATCTTGAGGCCATATGACCAATCTTATTGCAGTTAAAACATTTAAAAGGTGCTTTACTTTCATACTTACTTCCAACTGGACCTTTAGGCATTTTCCTTGCAAATAGTGCTTCAAGTTCTTCATTTTCTTTCCTACTTTCTTCAAGTTCTCTTGCATAAAAGGCTTTCCAATCAAATTTGTCAAATGATGGAGCAGATGATGTTGATGCTTTAAAGGCCAAATCTGTCTTTATAGTAGCAACATGACCAAATTCTTCAATTTCAAAAGCTGAAAGTTTCCCAATCAATGTATCCCTAGTAACTGATGTATTAGGCATTGTTAACTCATTTACAGTAGTGACTTTCATTTTATATGCCAGTGGCAATCCTTTTAAATCTTTTGAAACAATTTCATCCTAACTTAAGGTTCCTCCACAACATTTAATACCCAAAACAATTTCATTTACTCTTTCCATAAAAGAAGAAATCCTTTCATCTTCTTCCATTTTCAGATGTTCATACCTAACTTAGAAGGTTTCAAGTTTTGCAATTTTGACTGTGGAATCTCCTTCATTCAGTGTTTCCAAAGATCCCAAATAGCTTTAGCAATAGACCTATCTGATAGTCCCATGATTTTTTGATCTGATAATGTGCTCAAAAGTGCTTCTCTTGCTTTGCAATCACTTTCCCCATCTTTTGTCAAGTTAGCTGGATTGGGCTGACCTAGTATAGTAGCAGTGTAACCATTCTTTGTAACTTCCCAGATGTCTTTTCCAATGCAATTTGGATGTGTCTCCATTCTGATCTTCCATATGCCATAGTTGGTTCCATCAAGTTTAGGACTGTCCTTCCTAAAATAATTAGTAGACATTGGATCTCCTCAAGCTATTAAATTTCCGCAAAAGAGGACTAGGCTCTGATACCAATTGTTAGGTCCCAGAGACAATTGAGAGGGGGGGGGGGTGAATCAGTTGTCAAATAAATTTAAACCAAAAACAATTTAACCAACTTCATGCTTAATACCGATAAACTAGTTAAGTATGTCGGTAGATAGTTTTAATAGTTAATTGCTATACTGGTAAGTATTAGTGCATGAAACATAAACACAAAGTCATCCACAACACATAACACCAATATTTGTACATGGAAACCCTGTAAGGGGAAAAACCATGGTGGGAAACCTTACCCACAATCAGATGATACTACTATAGATAGTAAGTGTACATAAATGGGGTCTGCACATGCAGAAAGGCCAACAACCTAGAGCTCACTACCCAATCACAAAATGGGAGTCACACTGATTACAATTGGATGGTTAAATCCAATAAGAATGTACTGCACAAAATAGCATCTTCGTATGCTGGATTCAGTACTGATGTAATGCTGATATGCTTTCACAAAAACCTAGCTTCACCTTCAAATGATGTCTTCATGTATAGCTCTGCTTAAACTCGCTTATACCTTCACACAATCTTTTTTTGCCTTCCACATTTGATCTTACAAATAAGATCTTACATTTATACCATAACCTAAGACCAATTTTAGTAGGTTGGCTCTACAAGATATTACAATAAAAACATTTTACAATATAATATCTGATGCAATAACTGATTGAACATGTTGGCTTAATGCATTTACAATAATAATAAATTATCTCCATAGCGTGCCATGTTAATCTGGAAAAGATAAATCTGCCAATGTAACCCTAGACCTATTTACTAGTAACAACAAATATGCAACTATGAATATACCAATGATCAAAACTCCATGACAAGATGTCCAAATGATGTCTTTGACATAACCATGTGTCTTCCATGCCATTCCAAGTGTCGGTGATCATTATATCTTGCCGGTGTGCCATATACCAGTAATTCTGCAATAGTTACTTGCTTGCCGATGAATGTTGCTAGATCTCCAAAGTGCTAGTGTTTTAGTAGGTGTTGACATCAATGACAAAACCATACCAAAATACCAATAATTATTGTGTGGCATTTCTCATATTGTTGATTCTAGTGTAATTCCTATAAAGAGTTGTATTGAAACCCTAGGTTATTCACAACCTCCTACACAAGTCAATCTTTCTATTCCTTTGACTACTCCTATGACTAGTGTTCCTACTTTTACTTCAAACACCATGGCTACTTCAACTCAAAATGTCATTCCTACAATAATTAGTCACGGGGGAAATCCCTCTTCTTCATTTAATCCTCCATCTTTACCTATGTCTTTAATAAGCATTCCTATTATCCCTCAACCAATCAATGTGACACAAGGGGACAATTCTTTCAACAATTTTATTCCTCCTTTAAGTGTCGCTTTTCCTACTCAATCATCACCTATGCCTACTTATCATAATGTCCCGCCACCTTATTCTCAATCAATGCCTTCCTTAAATAACATCATACCACCTTATCAATCAACCATGTCTAACATCAATTCTTCTACCAAAGCGACCATTAACAATCTTTCTCAAATCATGTCCTCCTTACAACAACAAATTTCTTCCATGAGTCAATCCAAGTTTAGTGTGCCCACGTTCAATGTTGTGAGCCCACTTTCTCTTGATATTGTTAAAGCCATGCCACCTAAGCATGTTGAGGTCCCTCAATTGGAACTCTATAATGGAAAAGGTGATACTCTAATGCATGTCAAAACATTTCAAACCTTGTGTACTGATATTGCTTATGATCAAAGATTGCTTGCAAAATTTTTTACAAGAACTCTGAGAGATAAGGCTTTACAATAGTATTGTTCTTTTCCTTCTTATTCTATTACTTCTTTTCAACAATTTCAAAACAACATTGGTCCTAAAATTACTTTGACTGATTTAATGCACTGTAAACAAGGTGTTAAAGAAAAAGTGACTGATTTCATTGGTAGATACAAGCACTTGTGTGCTCAAATTTCTTTTCCAGTACCTGATAATGATATTCAAATAATTTTCATTTCTAATTTGCAAAAAGATATTGGGGAAAAGCTTCTTTTGTCCAAGTTTACTTCCTTTTTGTAGTTGTGCGCAACACTATAGAATTATCAACTGGTTGTGAGTCAAATGGAGCAATCTACTGCTATGGATCCGAGTGATAAGGGGGAGAGTGTTCAACAACTGTTTGCAAAGTTAAAACCAACAAAAGGCTTCATCAAGCTCAATGATACAATCAACAACAACAATGTGAATGCTACAACAAGTGTGCCTCCTATTTCTAAATTTTTCAAAAGAGAAAGATAATTTACTCCTTTGAATGAATCTTTACATAGTATTATGTCTTAGTTGTTACAAAGAAATGTTATCAAACTTCCTCCTATAAAACTAGTTGATCCGTCTAAGCTTGCATCCCCTTATTTTGATAACAATTCCTTCTGTCAATTTCATCGTTAGCCTGTCATGATACTGAGAATTTTTTTACATTGAAAAGTAAGATTCAAGATTTAATTGATAATAATACTATATCTGTGGTAGGTGTGAATGATAAGGGAAACAAATCAGTAGCTCCTCCTAATCAAAATCTTAAGATTTTTACTGATCCTTTTCCTTCTTATACTTCTAACGTGATTGAGACTGAACATACCTCTTTTTCTTCCAATGACTTCACCTCTACAACTCTGAATTTGGTGAACATGGTAGAGAAACAAGTGACACCTAAGGATCCTTCTATCACATTTGACCCTAGTGAGAGTATTAGAGCACCCGATGGCCCTTTATACATAGTTGCAAAGGTTAAGGATGTTGGCTTGATGATGATTATAATGTATTCATCACTTGTTGTTATCGATGAAACACTCTCTCACACACATATGATTATATTGACTACCGGTGTAACTTCAATTGTTTACACTGTCAACCAGTATACCTTGTGGTTAATCCCTAACCAGTACTTTGTGTCAACCGGTATGTGCATAATAGACAACCTATGGTTATACTAAGTCAACATCAAGATGAAGATAAAGATGGAGATCAAGCGGAGATTCAAGGACAATGGTTCATATGTTTTATTCAAACTAGTATTGATTGTTCCAACTAATATTTGGTTATTTATGTGATGAGTTGCCAACACCGACTACTTGGTGGTCATTTTTGTGATGAGTTATGATCACTTGTCTAGATACACTGCACCTAGGAAATTGTGTCATGATTTCCTTAGGTCGACAAATCTGAATGTCTATATATTGACATCTCAGTAAATCTTTTTAAGATGATGGTATGCATGAAGAGTGAAATATTTTGTTGAAGAGTGATAAGTGTTAAGATGAAGAGTGTGTTGAAGAGAAGTGTTGAATGTCCTTAGAAGGATCTTATCAAGCAAGTATTGTTCTACTCAAAACATATCAAACCATTCTTATTATTTTCTAACCATTACAGCAGAATCAAATCCCTTAACCGGGTAAGCTCTAACAAGCTTCAATGTATAAATCCTCTAACAAGGTGATCCATTAGTTTGGATTTTGAAATACTCCATCGAGGTTACTCCTAACAGGGTACTACTCCTAACAAGGTATAAGCTTCTAATCAAGCTTTGGGATATCTAACAAGATTCACTCCTACCAGAGCATTTTGTTTACCTTAACCGACCAGTTATCTATTACTACAGATAGTTAAGTTGTGAGTTCCATCTCACTGTGGTTTTTACCTATTTGGGTTTTCCACATATAAACACTTGTGTTATGGTGGATGCTTTACTTTTTGTGGATGCAGTTATATCATTTTGGATTACATGCATTGTGTTTAAAAGATTTGTTAAGTTCATCTATCAGTTACTATTTAAAGTAGTTTGGTTTTTGGTGTCATTGATTCACCCACCTGTCGGTGCTTTTCAAGTCCATCAAAGGATATACCTAGTCATGGTACTCTTGTTGATCGCTCTTGCATGGTTAACATTATCACTATGGAGTATCTTTTCACTTTACGAGCATAAACCATTATATGACGATTCTAATGTGGTTATGAAGTTATTTGATGGATTATCTTGTCCTACCATTGGTTCTATCACCCTTCATATTGAAGTTCACACTAAATCTATGGATGCCAATTTTGTTACCATTCCTTCTTCTAAGAAATTTTGTGTGAAGCTAGGCTATCCTTGGTTATCTTCCATGAAGGCTATTGCTTCTCCAATCCATAAGTGTTTGAAATTTACCCACAATGGAGAAATCATAACCGTGATCCATAGCTTATTTCACCCATCCGAAAGAAGCCCTAGTTTTCCTATTGATTTCTTTCGGCCTAAACAATTTCAATCTCTTCCACCAAGGAGCGATGCTATTTTCCAATCTTATAAAAAATAGAAGAAAGATATGATTTGATCCTTGAGACAATCTATATCCCCAAGACTTGACATTCCTTCCCATAATGGATAGAACTAATCTTCCTCCTAAGGAAGATCCTCAACCTATTCCTATGGATGTATTTATGCCTTCTCCTAGCAAGACCAACAAAATTCCTTTTAAAAATAGACCTGTACCACATCCTCATGATGGATCCGGTCTCCTTCCTACATCGAACATTCCTCCTTTATATGGTGCAATTCCACCTCCTCAATCTTATAGAGAGAAGATGTTGGCATTTCAATAAAAAGAAAGATTGTTGATATTCATTAAGGATATTGAGAAGGTTGTTGAAGATTATTTGATATAACTGAAAAAGGATGATAACTATCTTTATAACATTATTTTGTCATTGATGTCAAGAAATTGATTTTCTGATTCAGTATGATTTTGCCATATCTCGACGAGATTGATTTGAAGAGAATTAAGATGTCGGTAAAAGACACAGAAAGAATGTGATAAGAAAGGGGAGAAATAAGATATTCAATGGGCAACTATTACCGAGTTAGACAGTGATGAGATCATGATGTTTATATTGTTGATTGTAAGGTTAATATTATACTATGTCACCGAGCAAAGAACCTAACCGGTAAACCCTAAGGTTATCGATATCGGTTAATGAAGGCGGACTGTCTACCGAGTAAAGTTTAGTATTTACTGAGTTGCAACCAAGTTATGAAAGATCGCATTGGATGGATAAAAGCATTATTTAATGAAGGACAATGATGAGTTGGAGTTGATTAAATGATTGGTATGTCATGCATGAAGTTTGTTAAGGATCTATGGCAATGGGAGATCGGCAAGAAGATCTACAGCTCAGATTGAACCGCAATAACCTTGTGCAAGTTTCAAGAAAGGAATGCAAGTCCCAAGGCGAGGTAAAACATTTTTAGATTAAAGGATCCATTGAACCTGGTCAAGATTGAAGATATGATGACTATGATTGATCATGGGAAATGTGATCAAGGAGATTGAATGGTTAGCAAATTGCTTATAAATAAGAAATTATTGATGGATGAACAATGCATGTGGGAAATTGTAAGCACAGGGATGCTACATAGTGATTACCGAGCATAGAAGATTGAATACCTATTTGTATAACAGAGTAGGGAGCCCAATAGAGGGACAAGATAAGTCCTATGAAAAGATTGTTTTGAGCAAAATAGAATCTGCTTTAGCATTTTAGATGTGAAGTTGCAGATATAAATTTTATTACTGTTATTTTGTAAGTGACAGAAAATCTCTTAACCGAGTGGACTTAATAGTCTTATTTGTAAACCCTCTAGCAAGGTAACATTCTAAATGAGTGTTTGAAATCCTTTGACAAGGTCACTTCTAACAAAGTGAAGATCCTAACAGATCTGAGGGAAATCCCTTAACCGGGTCACATCTAGCAATGTGTTTGTAATCTTTAACGGGATTTTCTTTTAACTGAGTATACTCTAGAAGAGTATATTTCTTAGTGGGTCCGAAATCCCATAGTGGTTTTTCCCTATTTGGGTTTCCATGTTAAATCTGGTGTTATATGTGTTATGATGATTATGTGTTTATGAGTTTTCATGTTTAGCAATTTTTGGTTATGTTGCTGAAGTATAAGTTACCGAGGTTGAATCTGTTGATTTTATGGAAGAGTAAGTTTGTATGATTCACCCCCCCCTCTCATCTTGTTGGCTATTGGCATTAGAACTTTAAAATTGGTATCAGAGCTTTGGACTTTGAAAGAAAAGTTTAAAGGTACTTGAGGCAAAGATCCAAAGATGTATAAAAGAGATGCACCAAAGCTGAACAAGTCAAGTTTCTCCACATGGCAGAAAAGGATGAAGCTACATTTATTAGGAATTGGAGAATGATTACATACCACCAAGCACCAAATCGATGACCTTGGAAGAGATAAAGGCAAAGAAAGAAAATATTCAAGCTATGATTGAAATAACATTAGAATTGACTGACTCAAAGTTTAATGATCTAGAAGGCTGCAATGATGCAAAAGCAATGTGGACTAAGCTCATATCTATGTATGGCGGTGATGAACATGTTCAAAGAGCAAAAGTAGATAGTCTAAGAGGACAACTTGAATCAATGAGAATGAATGATGGTGAGAACATAACCCAATACAGTACAAGGTTAAAGGAGATTGTCAACCAAATTAAAGGAGTAGGAGGAACTATTGAAGAAAAGGATGCCACAAGTAAGTTGCTTAGAACCCTTCTACCTACTTATGCCATTCGAGTCTATGGAATCAATGAACTAAGGTCTATACCAAATATGCTAGTGTCTTTGGATGCTACTATTGGCAAGCTACATGCATTTGAGTTAAGTAATTTTGATAACAGTGGGTCTTCGATAAATAAAGTAGAATCTGCATTCAGTTCTTTTTATATTGGTAAATATGATGATTACAATGATAGAATGAGTAAGTACTTTGAAGGGAATCACAGTGGAGCAAGTGAAAGATTTTGCAAGAACATGGAAGAAGTGCACAAACTATATGAGGAAATCAATAAGCAAGAAGAGTTTGAAGAATTATTAGCCAGAAGGTTACTAAGAGGAAAAGGTAAGTATAAAGGAAAGCTATCTTTAAAATGTTTCAATTGTGATAAAATAGGACATATGGCTTCTAACTGTCCTAACAAAGAATCTAGTGAAAAGAGAGAATACTGAGATAACATGCAGAAAGACAACCAATACAGAGGACACCGAGACTTCAGAAGGAGAGATAGAAAGACATGTCTAGTAGCTAATGAGGAATCCAATGATGACAAATCTGATGAAATGGATACAAAGGAAGTTGTTTATGTGGCTATTAAAGATGGATCAGATGAAGAAAGGTATGAAGAAAAAGCTCTAATATATCACATAAATAATAATGATTCTTGGATCATAGACAGTGGATGATCACATCACATGACAGGTGATAAACACAAGTTTGTTTAATTAGAAGACTATGATGGAGGCTATGTAAGATTTGGTAATGATGCACCATGTCCGGTGAAAGGTAAAGGATCTATAAAACTTCTTGACAATGCTAAATGTGATGATGTATACTAGGTTGAAGGTTTGAAATACAATTTGTCGAGTGTATCATAGGTAAACAATACAGGATATCGAATAAAATTTTAGAAAGGAATTGTCAAAGTTCATGACAAGCATGGAAAGTTAGCTGCTATTGGGACACAAACAAAAGGTAATACATTTCATCTTGACTCAACTCGAAACAAGTGTATTTATGCAAAAATAGATGATACCTAGTTATGGCATAAAAGTTTTTGTCATGTAAATTTTGATAATCTGATCAAAATAAGCAAGAAGCACCGAGTAAAAGGTCTACCGAGTCTAGAAAAACCTGAGAATGCTATAGGATGAGGATGCCAGAAGGGTAAGATGACAAGATCTAGCTTTACAAGTAAGTCCTACACTTCTAAAGGAATTTTAGATCTAGTACACACTGATCTTTGTGGTCCCATGAAAGTTCAAAGTTATTATGGTGATATATATTTCATATTATTTGTGGATGATTACTCAAGGATGATGTCAGTTATGCTTTTAAAAGAAAAATCAAAAGCTTTTCAAATGTTCAAATGGTACAAGGCAAGAGTTGAAAATGAAATAGGAAGACAACTGAAATGTCTTAGATCTGATAGAGGAGGAGAGTTCACTTCCGATGAATTTAACTTATTCTGCAATGATCATGGTATAAAAAGACAAGTATCTGCACCAAGAACACCTCAGAAAAATGGGATAGTCGAGAGAAGAAACGGATCAATTGTGGATTGTGCCTGAACCCTGATGATAGAAAAAAGGGTACCTCAAACATTTTGGAGAGAAGCAATCATCACTATAGTTTACACCTTGAACTGAGTTCAACTGAAGAAAGGAACTATTAAGACACCATATGAGATTTGGTATGACAAGAAACCTAAAGTAAGTTATTTTAAAATCTTTGGAACTAGATGCTATGTTCACAAAGATGACAGAAATGGAAAGTTTGATTATAAAAGTGAAGAGCGAATATTTCTTGGTTATTCTTCTAGAAGTAAAGCATTTAAATGTCTGATCAAATCATCTAACAAAATAGTAGAAACTGCAAATCTGAAAATTGATGAATTTGCAGAAAGAAATGATGAAGGAAATTCCACAGAACCAAAAGATTATGAAGAATTCATTTATGTTCAACCAAGAAGTCCTACCGAGAAAGCTGCTGAAAAAAATGAAGATAATGTCTAGTTACTGAGTGATGAAGAAGATAATACACAACCTACTGAGCCTATATTAGCCAAATATGTCAGAAGACATCATGCATCAAGTCAAATTATAGGAGATAAGGATGATCCAGTGATGACAAGGAACAAAATGAGATAGAACAAATGTCTGATATCTGAATTTGAATCGAGAATAGTAAAAGAGGCATTTAACATTGAAGATTGGGTAAATGCTATGACAAAAGAGATTGATCAAATCAAGAAGAATGACACATGGACACTGATCCCAAGACCAAAGGACAAAAATGTAATCAGTAGAAAGTGGATTTTCATAAACAAGCTAAATGAAAAAGGTGAGGTCATTCGGAACAAAGCAAGACTAGTTTTCAAAGGTTATGCTCAAGAAGAAGGAATAGATTATGGTGAGACTTTTGCATCTGTGGCTAGACTTGAGGGAGTAAGAACATTGTTGGTTGGTATATCAAATGGATGTTAAATCTGCATTTTTGAATGGTATACTGGAAGAAGAAGTTTATATTGAACAGCTTGAAGGATTTGTTGAAGACAAGAGTAAAGATCAGGTATGTAAATTAAGCAAAGCTTTATATGGTCTGAAACAAGCACCTAGAGCATGGTATGAGAGACTGCACTCTTATTTTATCAAGATTAGTTTTGTAAGGACAAGTGAAAACATCAACATGTACATGAAGAATGATGAGGACAATGGAATACCAATCTCAACCATATTTGTTGATGATATTATTTTTTGTGGTAATGACTCCTTATGCAAGAACTTTGGAAATGAAATGAGCAAAAAATTTGAGATGTCATTAATCGGTGAGATAAAGTATTTTATAGGTTTACAGATACTGCAAATGAAAGATGAGATTTTCATTACTCAATCCAAGTACATAAAAGAAATCTTGAAGAAATTTGGAATGGAGGATTCTAAACCAGTAAGTACTCCTATGACTACTAACTTTAAACTATCAAAGAATGATGAATCTGCATCTATTGATGAGACACTTTACCGATCTATGATTGGGAAATTGCAATATGTTGTGCATAGTAGACCGGATATAGCACATGCAGTAGGTATTGTTGCAAGATTTTCTGCAGATCCCAAGGAAACCCATATGACAACAATCAAGAGAATTTTCAGATACCTGAGAGGCACTGAAGATTATGGCTTAGTATATGAAAAAAGGAATGATTTTGACTTAAAAGTTTATACTGATGCTGATTGGATAGGCAACATAGATGACAGGAAAAGCACAAGTGGTGGAGCTTTCTTTTTAGGAGAAAGACTAGTGAGTTGGCTTAGTAAGAAACAAGGATGTATTTCACAGTCAACAGTAGAAGCTGAATATGTTGCTGCAGCATTAAATTGTACCAATATAGCATGGATCAAACAACTGTTGGAAGGTATAAATGAGAAAGTTACCGAGCCAATAACTATATTCTATGATAATATGAGTGCCATTAACATTTCAAAGAATCCGATAATGCACTCTAAGACAAAACATATCTCTATAAAGTATCATTATCTTAGAGAAGAAGTTCAAGAAAAGAAAGTTGTGCTAGAATATATCAGTTCAAAGGAGCAATTAGTAGACATCTTCACAAAGCCACTACCAAGGGACACTTTTGAGTATCTCAGAAGCAAGTTAGGGGTCCTACCCCTATCTTCTACTCACTGACAGAGTTCGGTGAAAGCATCAATTCGATGAATCTACAGAATATTATGTGTGGATTGATGCTAATTTACACACTTTAGAAGGTTTTCTAAAGGTGTGTAGGAAATAGTGAATAGAGACAAGTTGCTCTGACCGAGACTAAGATGATACACAATAAGGCAAATCACTTCACAGAAGAAGAAATCATGATTTAGTTCTTTTACTTTTTGGCATTGTTGTCAAAGGGGGAGAAGACTAAATGGTTGACTGATGGTAAAGCCCTCAATGAAGAAGAATGGAAAACTAATGACAGGGGGAGTAGATTACTGCAAATGGGAGAAGACTAAATGCAAGACAACAACTCAGAAGCCTAATGAAAAAAAGGAGAATACTTCAGGAGATTTTAATAGCTCGAGGATAATAGGAGACATCTAACAACAATCTGAATCTAAATCAATTTGAATATCTTGTTGGTATTACCATTTAATTGTTGGTTTTTCCATCAATTTCAATAGAAGGAGATTGTTGATATTCATTAAGGATACTGAGAAGGCTGTTGAAGATTATTGATATAACTGAAAAAGGATGATAACTATCTTTATAACATTATTTTATCATTGATGTCAAGAAATTGATTTTCTGATTCAGTATGATGTTGCCATATCTTGAGAAGATTGATTTGAAGAGAATTAAGATGTCGGTAAGTGACACAGAAAGAATGTGATAAGAAAGGGGAGAAATAAGTTATTCAATGGGAAACTATTACCGAGTTAGACAATGATGAAATCATGATGTTTAGATTGTTTTGATATCCTACATATGTTGTTGATTGTAAGATTAATACTATACTATGTCACCGAGCAAAGAACCTAGTTGGTAAACCCTAAGGTTATCGATATCGGTTAATGAAGGTGGAATGTCTATCGAGTAAAGTTTAGTATTTACCGAGTTGCAACCAAGTTATGACAGACTGCATTGGATGGATAAAAGCATTATTTAATGAAGGACAATGATTAGCTGGAGATGTATAAATGATTGGTATGTTGTGCATGAAGTTGGTTAAGGATCTATAGCAATGGGAGATTGACAGGAAGATCTACAACACAGATTGAACTGCAATAACCTTGTGCAAGTTCCAAGAAAGGAATGCAAGTTCCTAGGCAAGGTAAAACATTTTCAGATCAAAGGATACATTGAACCTAGTAAAGATTGAAGATCTGATGGCTAAGATTGATCATGGGAAATGTGATCAAGGAGATTAAGCAGTTAGCAATTGTTTATAAATAAGGAATTGTTGATAAACAATGTATGTGGGCAATTGTAAGCACAGGGATGCTACATAGTAATTACCGAGCACAGAAGCTTGATGACCTATTTGAATAGCAGAATAAGGAGCCCAATAGACAGACAAGATAAGTCCTATGACAAGATTGTTTTGAGCAAATAAGAATCTACTTTAGCATTTTAGATGTGAAGTTGTAGATATATTTTTTACTGTTGTTTATTCTGTAAGTAACAGGAAATCTCTTAACCGAGTGGACTTAACAGTCTTATTTGTAAACCCTCTAGCAAGGTAACATTCTAAATGAGTGTTTGAAATCCTTTGACAAGGTCACTTCTAACAAAGTGAAGATCTTAACAGCTTTGAGGTAAATCCCTTAACCGGGTCACATCTAGCAATGTGTTTGTAATCTTTAACAGGATTTGCTTTTAACCGAGCATACTCTAGAAGAGTATATTTCTTAGTGGGTCCAAAATCCCACAGTAAATCTGGTGTTATATGTGTTATGATGATTATGTGTTTATGAGTTTGCATGTTTAGCAATTTTTGGTTATGTTGCTGAAGTATAAGTTACCGAGGTTGAATTTGTTGATTTTATGGAAGATTAAGTTTGTATGATTCACCCCTCCCCTCTCATCTTGTTAGCTATTGGCATCAAAACTTTACAGATCAAGCTTTACAAATAAGTCCTACACTTCTAAAGGAATTTTAGATCTAGTACACACTGATCTTTGTGGTCCCATGAAAGTTCAAAGTTATTATGGTGATAAGTATTTCATATTATTTGTGGATGATTACTCAAGGATGATGTCAGTTATGTTTTTTTTTTTAAAATTAGAAGCTTTTCAAATGTTTAAATGGTACAAGGCAAGAGTTGAAAATGAAATAGGAAGACAACTGAAATGTCTTAGATCTGTTAGAGGAGGAGAATTCACTTCTGATGAATTTAACTTATTCTGCAATGATCATGGTATAAAAAGGCAAGTATCTGCACCGAGAACACCTCAGCAAAATGGGATAGCTGAGAGAAGAAACAGATCAATTTTAGATTGTGCCAGAACCCCGATGATAGAAAAGAGGGTACCTTAAACATTTTGGAGAGAAGCAATCAGCACTGTAGTTTACACCCTGAACTGAGTTCAACTGAAGAAAGCAACTATGAAGACACTATATGAGATCTGGTATGACAAGAAACCTAATGTAAGTTATTTTGAAATCTTTGGAAGTAGATGCTATGTTCACAAAGATGACAGAAATGGAAAGTTTGATTAGAAAAGTGAAGAAGGAACATTTCTTGGTTATTTTTCTAGAAGTAAAGCATTTAAATGTCTGATCAAATCATCTAACAAAATAATGGAAAGTGCAAATGTGAAAATAGATGAATTTACAGAAAGAAATGATGAAGGAAATTCCAAAGAACTAGAAGATTATGAAGAATTTGTTTATGTTCAACCAAGAAGTCCTACCAAGAAAGCTGCTGAAGAAAATGAAGATAATGTCCAGTTACCGAGTGATGAAGAAGATCATACACAACCTACCAAGCCTATATTAGCCAAATATGTCAGAAGACATCATGCATCAAGTCAGATTATAGGAGATAAGGATGATCCAGTAATGACAAGGAACAAACTGAGACATAACACATGTCTGATATCTGAATTTGAACTGAGAATAGTAAAAGAGGCATTTAACAGTGAAGATTGGGTAAATGCTATGATAGAAAAGATTGATCAAATCAAGAAGAATGACACATGGACATTGATCCCAAGACCGAAGGAAAAAAATGTAATCAGTACAAAGTGGATTTTTAGAAACAAGCTAAATGAAAAAGGTGAGGTCATTCGGAACAAAGCAAGACTAGTTTGCAAAGGTTATGCTCAAGAAGAAGGAATAGATTATGGTGAGACTTTTGCACTTGTGGCTAGACTTGAGCGAGTAAGAACATTGTTGGCATATGCTGCTTTCAAAAATTTCAAGGTATATCAAATGGATGTTAAATCTGCATTTTGTAATGGTATACTAGAAGAAGAAGTTTATATTGAACAACCTGAAGGATTTGTTGAAGACAAGAGTAAAGATCAGGTATGTAAATTAAACAAAGCTTTATATGGTCTAAAACAAGCACCTAGAGCATGGTATGAAATACTGCACTCTTATTTAATCAAGATTGGTTTTATAAGGACAAGTGAAAACAACAATATGTACATGAAGAGTGATGAGGACAATGAAATATTGATCTCAGCCATATTTGTTGATGATATTATTTTTTGTGGCAATGACTCCTTATGCAAGAATTTTGGAAATGAAATGTGCAAATAATTTGAGATGTCATTAATCGGTGAGCTAAAGTATTTTATAGGTTTACAGATACTACAAATGAAAGATGAGATTTTCATTACTCAATCCAAGTACATAAAGGAAATCTTGAAGAAATTTGGAATGGAGGATTCTAAACCAGTAAGTACTCCTATGACTACTAATTGTAAACTATCAAAGAATGATGAATCTGCATCTGTTGATGAGACACTTTACCAATCTATGATTGAGAAGTTGCAATATGTTGTGCACAGTAGACTGGATATAGCACATGCAGTAGGTATTGTTGCAAGATTTTTCTGCAGATCCCAAGGAAACCCATATGACAGCAATCAAGAGAATTTTCAGATACCTGAGAGGCACTGAAGATTATGGCTTAGTATATGAAAAAAGGAATGATTTTGACTTAAAAGTTTATACTGATGCTGATTGGATAGGCAACATAGATGACAGGAAAAGCACAAGTGGTGGAGCTTTCTTTTTAGGAGAAAGACTAGTGAGTTGGCTTAGTAAGAAACAAGGATGTATTTCACAGTCAACAGTAGAAGCTGAATATGTTGCTGCAGCATTAAATTGTACCAATATAGCATGGATCAAACAACTGTTGGAAGGTATAAATGAGAAAGTTACCGAGCCAATAACTATATTCTATGATAATATGAGTGCCATTAACATTTCAAAGAATCCGATAATGCACTCTAAGACAAAACATATCTCTATAAAGTATCATTATCTTAGAGAAGAAGTTCAAGAGAAGAAAGTTGTGCTAGAATATATCAGTTCAAAGGAGCAATTAGCAGACATCTTCACAAACCCATTGCCAAGGGACACTTTCGAATATCTCAGAAGCAAGTTAGGGGTCCTACCCCTATCTTCTACTCATTGACAGAGTTCGGTGAAAGCATCAATTTGATGAATCTACAAAATATTATTTATGGATTGATGTTGATTTACGCCATTTAGAAGGTTTTCTAAAGGTGTATAGGAAATTGTGAATAGAGACAAGTTGCTCTGACCGAGAATGAGATGATACATAGCAAGACAAATCACTTCACAGCGGAAGAGTTCATGATTTAGTTCTTTTACTTTTTGGCATTGTTGTCAAAGGGGGAGAAGACTAAATGGTAAAATCCTAAATGAAGAAGATACTAGAAGACTAATGATAGGGGGAGAAGATTACAAAAGGGAGAAGACTTCTAGAGATTTTAATAGCTCAAGGATAATAGGTGAAGTCTAACAACAATCTGAATCCAAATGAATTTGAATATATTGTTGGTATTACCATTTATAAGTTGGTTTTCCCATCAATGCCAAAGGGGGAGATTGTTGGCATTTCAATAGAAAGAAAGATTGTTGATATTCATTAAGGATATTGAGAAGGTTGTTGAAGATTATTCGATATAACTAAAAAAGCATTATAACTATCTTTATAACATTATTTTGTCATTGATGTCAAGAAATTGATTTTTTGATTTAGTATGATGTTGCTGTAGCGTCGTAAATTGTACGCACTTGCTAGGGTGGTACAATTTCACACCTAGTTTAGCACCCACCTTGGCGCATTTTGTATTTTGCATTGCATTTCCCCTTTAGCACTTAATTAATTAAATTAATTAGGTCTAAGGTCCTATTTTATCATTTCCTACATCATAAAGTTGGGCCCTTTCATTAAAGTATGCCCTTTTCATTTTATTCCTCCTCTACATCATTTAATCAAAAACCCTGATTAGGTCCTATTTTGAACTTGGGGGCTTGATTTCGGGGGTCAAAACATCTTGAAATCGCCTGTAACTTCGGGATTCTCTCTAAAATCATCATATCCGATGGCCCTGAAAATTTGGTGAAAAGTTGTCGGGACAGTGGCGCCCGGTGCACATGGTCCTGGACATTTTTCCCAAAATTTTGGGAGCACGATCCAATCATAAAATAAAGCTTAACCCCAAGAAATTGGCGGGATATTCAATCTCTAGGTCGGCCAAAATATGAATTTACGACCTAGGGTTTCATACATAAAAGCTCTCTTTCCTCATTTGAAGGGATCGGATTTTTGGCTTTCAAGGACCTTCTATGCAGCGAAAGAGCAGATCTTTGAAGACTTCAACAACATTCAACATCCTTCTATCATGCATTTATCAATTTCATTCATCCATTTAGGGCTTGGAAGACATTGAAGAACAATAGGAGATTACCGACTGAAGATTGGCTTGTACTCCTCCCTTGAGGGTTGGGTATGATTTCATGTTGTTTTCATGTCTTTGCATAAGCTTCAATATATCCTTTATTCATGCTTTAGATCACTTTGCATCTTGATTTAGAGCATTTACATTATCATTTACAAGCAATTAGGGTTTACTTTCTAGGCTGCTCTAGTTTGCTTTCTTGCATTTAAGGCCTTGCACACACACTAGGTCTGCACACACAATACATTTTACAATACAACTTGGCTATTCATGGAGGTGGAAATCACCGAAGTGGGGGTTTGAGTAAGGAAAAACCCTATATAGCCGCCCACCACACCTTTTCAGATATAAGTGCAGGTTTCGGAATTCAGACGACGCCGCAAGTTACAGATCCGGAAGAAGCAGACGGAGACCGAACTTCACACCAAATCTCAGAGAAAAAGACCAGGACAGGGGCGTGGGGTGCCTTGGTCCCTGGGACAGGGGCGCTGGGCACCCTGGTCCTTCTAGCAGACAGCAAGTTTCAGCATTTTGACAGCTTTTCAGGTTGCAAAACAACAGTTTTTGGAGCAGTTTCAGGGGCAGAATCAGGACAGTGGCGCCCATGCCCCCGTCCCAAACATTTTCAGTCAGATTTTAACTCCGGGTATGCATTTTCATTCTTTTCTTGTCCTTGTTTTTACAGCTTTCCATCATTTAAGTTCAATTCTGTAATCTTGTTATTAGTTCATACTTGCACTTTGGGGTTAGGGATTGAAATTGCATCATTTCATCTTTCAATTGCAACAAAGGAATAGAAATCCTAATAGGTAGCCCGTGGCTCTCTCTTCCATGAAAAGAAGTAGCCAATTGTGTGATACCTCTAGGCTCTTTCGTATTCCACAAGTGTGTGGTTGAAAGTGAGATTAGGGCATGTTTGCTTAGTGTCACTTTTTCTCCCACACATTTTGGTGAACCCGACGTGAATTCCAATCTTCTCTAATTCTGATTTATGATTTCAAATTTGAGTGTTTATGCTATTTCAAATTCAAATTGGTATTTACAAGTCTCAATTTCTTGCAAGATTCAAAAATTTAGAGGAAATTTTTGCTAAAACCCTAATTTTTCAATTCAAAGTTGAACTTGTGGATAGCTTAACTAATTTCAAATCTGATTTAGGAACTCATTTGAATCATAAAGTTCATTTTCTAAATCTACATTCTAAGTGCTTTCATTGGTTAAAATTGAACATTTTCTTCTATTTTGCATGTGTTATCATTTGAAAGAGGAAAATTGTTGTCATGATGCATTCATTCCATAGATGTGATAATGGGTTAGCTTCCCTTGTTTCAATTTTTCCTTCTTCTAAAGAACCTCCCCCCATCTATAAAAACATTTTAGTGCCTAAAAGAATTGCTACCAATCCCTTTGAGACTCTCCCATGCTCTAAGGATGAAGACTTTAAGAGTGATCTTGACAGTTCTCCTAAAATGTGCCCTTCCTATTTAGCTATCCTAGAGGAAGAGAATGATATCATAAACACCTTTCTTAATGTTACTTCACCTTCCCTCCATGATGCCTCTCTAAGTGAAAAGGTATTGATGGACATTGACTTA
Organism: Cryptomeria japonica; assembly: GCF_030272615.1. Taxonomy (NCBI): domain Eukaryota; kingdom Viridiplantae; phylum Streptophyta; class Pinopsida; order Cupressales; family Cupressaceae; genus Cryptomeria; species Cryptomeria japonica. The sequence goes on from NC_081411.1 coordinate 681,956,165, forward strand.
TTTTCTCCTAAAGTTGGTCCTTCCAATGGGGGCATGTTAGTGCAACAAGAGGTTATGAACACTTCTTTCAAAGATCTCCTTCCTAAGCATGAATCTTTGGAGAAATATGTTCATGTTCCTCCTAAAAAACACTCCCTTCATGAGGATCCTTTTGTGCAAGAAGATGACATGATCCCTACATTTCCTAGTGATGGCATTTCCTTTTCCAACAAAATTCCCACTAGAGATGATGAATTAATGATAAATGCTTACCCTTCTCGTAAAGTTTGTCTTACCCATAAGCATCCCTTAGAGAAAGAAGATGAAATAATAAGCACTTTCCTTAATTCTCTCTCCCCTAAAGATCATATTGAACATATTTTGAGGAAAGAGGATGAGTTTAACACATCTATTGATGCTCTTCCTCCTAAGGATGAGGAATTAATAAACAATGTTATCTCCTCTCCCGAAATTGACAATACTTCAAACATTCCTTTCAACAACCTCACTATTTGGGATGAACCATTGGAAGAAGGTGTAGATTATTCTCTAACCCATGAGAGAACCCTAGCCAAAGGGGATGAAATCAAGATTGGAAACTCCCTTGATAGTTTCTCCCCTTCCTTGAATTTCAATTATTCTCCCTCTAAAAATAAAGCATCTCCCTCTCCTCAACTTGGTTCTATTCATAAGGAAACCCTAGTTCAAAGCAAGATGGTTAACATGTCTTTCAAAGATCTCCCTCTCAAAAATGAGACTTTAGAGAGTAATGTTGATCCTTCTCCTAGAGAGTTTATTCCCTATGTAGATCCTTTGATGATAGAGGATGATATGACCTTTCCTAGTATTACTTTTCCTACTAGAACATCAATGCCTACCCCTTGTCTCTCTCCTAAAATTGATTTAATCCATGATAAGATTTTAGTGCAAGAGAAGACTATCAATAATTCTTCCAACACTTTTGTCCATTCCTCTAAACCATCCTCAATCAATTTGATACATGTGAATGAAACACCTAACAAACCTCTCTTCACTGTCCAAGGTGCTTGTCCTTCTCAAAATTCTCAACCTTTAAATAAGCCTATCTTAGTGGTTCAAGGTGGTTATGCTAATGATTCTTTTTGCACTCCTAAGAAACCTATTATTACTATGCAAGGAGGTTATTCTTCTAAGAGCCCTTATGAGTATGCTAAGCAATTGACTAGAGAGAGTTATCATGCGGTTGCCCATACCTATAACACAAGAAACAATAGGCAACCTAATCCTCCTCCAGTTATGCCAACTTCACTTCCTCCTTCTCAACCAATTCTTCTGCAAGCTCCACATATTTCACAAGTTCTTGGTAAGGAATATGATCTCATAGAACAACTTAAAACTACCCTTGCTAAGATATCCCTTTGGGATTTGATCCAAACTTCTTCTGCTCATCATGGAATGTTACAAGATGCCTTGAAAGATTTGAATGTTCCTCCACCTAATACATCTAGTAATATAGTGTCTTTGGTTAACTCTGTGATGAATCCTAAAGCTCAAATTGTTTTTACCCAAGATGAGTTGCCTACTAGTGAAATTCAACAACAATATGATCCCTTGATGATTGTGGTTATCATAAATGACACGGCTATAAGACGAACACTAGTAGATAATGGCTCTGGCCTTAATGTATGTAGCATTAATCTATTGCATAAGATGAATGTGGATACATCCCTTATTGAGCATGACTCTCATCCCATTCGAGGCTTTGATAATGTGGCTAAGTCTTCATTAGGTATTATCACCTTACCCATCACAGTGGGACCTGTTACTTTGCCTACTCCTATCCATGTTATGTCGAGAAATTTAACATACAACTTGTTATTAGGGAGACCTTGGATTCACAGTATGCAAGCTATCCCCTCTACATTGCATAGACAAGTTAAATTCATTTATAACAATAAGACATATACCTTGATAGGTGATACTAAACTTCAGGCTTGTTTGCAAACATCTACTTCCAAAGGGAGTTCTTCTAAACCTTCCTCTTCTAGTGATGACTCTTTAAACAAGATACCTATGGATGAATCATTACCCTCTGATAATCAAAATTCTTTGGATGAGCCTAAAGCTCCTGAAGAAGATCCTTCTCAACTCGAGTCTACACATGAAAAGGCTTTTGATCCTGAGAAGGTTCTTGCAGAAGACGATTGGGGATCTCTTGATTTTAATCCCACCTTTGTAGGTGAGTATAAGGTTCCTCCTAGAGTGCTTAAAGTTAAAGAGAAGGAAGAAACTAGAGATCAATCAGTCTTACTTGAACCTATGAGAAATAATTTTGTGGCCGCTTCTCAAACTTCTTCTCCTCACACCTCTAATTCTGAAGAATTTGATTCTTTGTCTTATGAAAAACCACCTTCTCTTCCTGAAATGGTTGATCGTTATGGTCGTGGTTTTCGCATTTTTGCTAAGCATGGGTATAATGGAAGTGGTTGTGGTGCTCATGAACAAGGGATGAAGGTTCCTCTAGAGACTAATTTTGACAATTATGCCTTTGGACTCGGCTATAATCCCTGCAAACGTACCAAAGCATCTAAAAGACCATCTCTCAATGTGAATGCTATATTTAGTAGTGATGATGATCTCACTTCATCTAAATCATCTTCTACTTCTATCAACTCTCATTCCCCTCATAAGGAAATCTTGGCGATGAACAAGTCTCTTTATGACTCCCCTCAAATTTCTAAATCCACTTATGAATCTTTATCCCCTATTCATCATAAAGTCCTTTCCTCTAGGGATAAGGCTCTAATAAATTACACTCATCCCTCTTCTAAGATTTCTTGTGACTTTTCTTCTTCAATTTTTATCACTTTATACATGTTTTTGATCTCACTTATAGTTGAGCATTTAGCATGTCATATTCAAATACCTCATTCAATCTATCATGTCTTTAAATAACATTAATGGCTATTATTTTGCTCATCATTATGTGACATTGGTAGCTCATTTACTGGGGGCTCATTGTCATTCATGATGGTACAATTTCAAGTGCAATCATATTTTTTTGAAGCAACATAATAGCCTAATTTTCTATGTTATCTCTTGTTCCTATGGGGACAAGAGTGATTTCATACATCTCTTCTTTTGCTTATGTCCAAATCTCTCCCTAGAAGATTGTGTAAGTCCTTCTCATTGAGGCAATGATCTTTCCTTATTTTATCTAAGGATCCACTTTTTCCTATTTCGTGGATGGTGTGAACTTTATTACTTGATGTTATTCCTTGTACGCATTTGTTGTTGTTTGTTCAAGGATTCTCTCTTACAAGGGGTGTAAGTCCTTGACTACAACCTCTTTTGCACTTGGTAAAATACATCCATAATGAATTCACCCTCCCGATTGGGTTAAAAAAAGTGTCATCCTTCATTAAGAATCACTTTCACCTTGCAAAAGAAGGAAGTATTGCATTTTTATTCTCTTCTTTGTCTTATTCTAGAAGATGTTATATTTGTCTAAGACAATTTCTCTCAGGGATAGGTGTCTTTTGTACAAATATCTCTTCTCCTCTAAGGATCTCCTTTACACATACTACAAGATATCCCTTTTCAACTATCTTATCCTTGCTTAAGGAGTGCAAAACTCCCTTGCTTGGATCTATGACATTGTTGCATTTTTTGGGGTATCTTCTTTTGTGATGAAGGTAGGTATCCTTGTTCTACTTTGCTTATGACATAAACATTACACTTTTTGAGCAATGGGTCATTCTCAGAACCAGAGCACAGACTCTTAGAGCGAGATGTCTCCATTTTTCTTTTATGCAAGCTAATTATTCTCGGAACCAGAGCACAGACTCTTAAAGCGAGATGTCACGTTTTTGTACTATACATATATGGGTTGTAGCATACTCGGGCATAGACTCCTATGAGGTGCTTCTAACCTCCCTTACACACACATGCACGAGGTTGAGTGGAACTAGCGGCATAAGGCTAGACTTTCTCACTCTCCTCCCTTACATGGATCACCTAGACAGACTCTAGGGACTAGTTTTCCATGTCCTTTTTCCCATGGATCACCTAGACAAGATCTAGGGGTGAGAAGTCCATGTTTTCTCTCTCACTATTCTTCTCATGGATCACCAATGTGTGTATTCATGCTTTTTTCCTTCCTTTTCTTCTCTTTGCATTTTGTTTCCATTTACATCCTTCATCTTGCGTTAGAGAACTCTCAAATCCTCACACTCTTTGTTGTGTTGGAATTGAGATTTAGTCCTCTTTCTTACCAAATGATTCTCCATTAGTTTTTGATCTCATATCAAATCTTCTTGTGAGCATTTGTCATCAATATTCTTTAACAATTCGAAGTGGTAAACATGATACCCTGTTTCAACTCACTAAAATTAGCAAGCCGAAACAGGGGGGGGCATATAGCTACCCTCAAATTTTCATCACCTTCCTTAGTAAGCATTAGGTGATTTTGTGATCTAACATGTGGTTTTGTAGGTTGTGGTTCCTAACTGTGTACTGCAGATACCACTGGGGGCTTTGTTTGACAGACTTATGGATATATCCTTTTTCAAATAATGTTTACTTTTCTGTACTTTAGCTTGCATATGCACGTAGTGTTCATATGACCGCTAAAGTGGGGGCTAAATGTAGCGTCGTAAATTGTACGCACTTGCTAGGGTGGTACAATTTCACACCTAGTTTAGCACCCGCCTTGGCGCATTTTGTATTTTGCATTGCATTTCCCCTTTAGCACTTAATTAATTAAATTAATTAGGTCTAAGGTCCTATTTTATCATTTCCTACATCATAAAGTTGGGCCCTTTCATTAAAGTATGCCCTTTTCATTTTATTCCTCCTATACATCATTTAATCAAAAACCCTGATTAGGTCCTATTTTGAACTTGGGGGCTTGATTTCGGGGGTCAAAACATCTCGAAATCGCCTGTAACTTCGGGATTCTCTCTAAAATCATCATATCTGACGGCCCTGAAAATTTGGTGAAAAGTTGTCGGGACCGTGGCGCCCGGTGCACATGGTCCCGGACATTTTTCCCGAAATTTTGGGAGCATGATCCAATCATAAAATAAAGCTTAACCACAAGAAATTGGCGGGATATTCAATCTCTAGGTCGGCCAAAATATGAATTTATGACCTAGGGTTTCATACATAAAAGCTCTCTTTCCTCATTTGAAGGGATCGGATTTTTGGCTTTCAAGGACCTTCTATGCAGCGAAAGAGTAGATCTTTGAAGACTTCAACAACATTCAACATCCTTCTATCAAGCATTTATCAATTTCATTCATCCATTTAGGGCTTGGAAGACATTGAAGAACAATAGGAGATTACCGACTGAAGATTGGCTTGTACTCCTCCCTTGAGGGTTGGGTATGATTTCATGTTGTTTTCATGTCTTTGCATAAGCTTCAATATATCCTTTATTCATGCTTTAGATCACTTTGCATCTTGATTTAGAGCATTTACATTATCATTTACAAGCAATTAGGGTTCACTTTCTAGGTTGCTCTAGTTTGCTTTCTTGCATTTAAGGACCTTGCACACACACTAGGTCTGCACACACAATACATTTTACAATACAACTTGGCTATTCGTGGAGGTGGAAATCACCAAAGCGGGGGTTTGACTAAGGCAAAACCCTATATAGCCGCCCACCACACCTTTTCAGATATAAGTGCAGGTTTCAGAATTCGGACGACGCCGCAAGTTACAGATCCGGAAGAAGCAGACGGAGACCGAACTTCACACCAAATCTCAGAGCAAAAGACCAGGACAGGGGCGTGGGGCGCCCTAGTCCTGCCAGGACAGGGGCACTGGGCGCCCTGGTCCCTAGGACAGGGGCGCTGGGCGCCCTGGTCCTTCTAGCAGACAGTAAGTTTCAGCATTTTGACAGCTTTTCAGGTTGCAAAACAACAGTTTTCGGAGCAGTTTCAGGGGTAGAATCAGGATAGTGGCATCCGCGCCCCCGTCCCGAACATTTTCAGTCAGATTTTAACTCCGGGTATGCATTTTCATTCTTGTCTTGTCCTTGTGTTTACAGCTTTCCATCATTTAAGTTCAATTCTGTAATCTTGTTATTAGTTCATACTTGCACTTTGGGGTTAGGGATTGAACTTGCATCATTTCATCTTTCAATTGCAACAAAGGAATAGAAATCCTAATAGGTAGCCCGTGGCTCTCTCTTCCACGAAAAGAAGTAGCCAATTGTGTGATACCTCTAGGCTCTTTCGTATTCCACAAGTGTGTGGTTGAAAGTGAGATTAGGGCATGTTTGCTTAGTGTCACTTTTTCTCCCACACAGTTGCCATATCTTGAGGAGATTGATTTGAAGAGAATTAAGATGTCGGTAAAAGACACATAAAGAATGTGATAAGAAAGGGGAGAAATAAGATATTCAATGGGCAACTATTACCAAGTTAGACAATGATGAGATCATAGTGTTTAGATTATTGATTGTAAGGTTAATACTATACTATGTCACTGAGCAAAGAACCTAGTTGGTAAACCCTAAGGAACCTAGTCAGTAAACCCTAAGGTTATCGATATCAATTAATAAAGGCAAAATTTCTACCGAGTAAAGTTTAGTATTTACCGAGTTGCAACCGAGTTATGACAGATCGCATTGGATGGATAAAAGCATTATTTAATGAAGGACAATGATTAGCTAGAGTTGATTAAATGATTGGTATGTCGTGCATGAAGTTTGTTAAGGATCTATGGCAATGGGAGATCGACAGGAAGATCTACAGCTCAGATTGAACCGCAATAACCTTGTGCAATTTCCAAGAAAGGAATGCAAGTCCCAAGGTGAGGTAAAATGTTTTCAGATTGAAGAACACATTGAACCTAGTCAAGATTGAAGATCTGATGACTATGATTGATCATGGGAAATGTGATCAAGGAGATTTAGTAGTTAGCAAATTGTTTATAAATAAGAAATTATTGATGAACAATGTATGCGAGCAAGTGTAAGCACAAGGATGCTAGATAGTGATTACGAGCACAGAAGCTTGAATACGTGTTTGTATAACATAGTAGGGAGCCCAATAGAGGGAAAAGATAAGTCCTATGACAAGATTGTTTTGAGCAAAATAGAATCTTCTTTAGCATTTTAGATGTGAAGTTGCAAATATATATTTTATTACTGTTATTTTGTAAGTGACAGAAAATCTCTTAACCGAGTGGACTAAACAGTCTTATTTGTAAACCATCTAGCAAGGTAACATTCTAAAAGAGTGTTTGAAATCCTTTGACAAGGTCACTTCTAACAAAGTGAAGATCCTAATAGATCTGAGGGAAATCCCTTAATCGGGTCACATCTAGCAATGTGTTTGTAATCTTTAACAGGATTTGCTTTTAACCGAGCATACTCTAGAAGAGTATATTTCTCAGTGGGTCTGAAATCTCATAGTGGTTTTTCCCTATTTGGGTTTCCACGTTAAATCTGGTGTTATATGTGTTATGATGATTATGTGTTTATGAGTTTGCATGTTTAGTAGTTTTTGGTTATATTGCTGAAGTATAAGTTACCGAGGTTGAATTTGTTGATTTTATGGAAGATTAAGTTTCTATGATTCACCCCCCCCCCTCTCTCATCTTGTTAGCTATTGGCATCATAACTTTACAGAAGAGGCCTGCCTCTCCTCCTATCCAACCTAAAAGACCTCAACCTAAACCTTCAACTATCAAAGAAGAGAATATTCCTCCTTCGATATATGTTCTTCCTTCTTCTCAGCTTTCTGCTAAGACTCGATGAAATCATTGTTTGAGAGAACATTGACGAAGACGCCATCTTCGAGCTCATAAATTTGTTCCTCAAAATACTCAAACTCCTAGAACTCCAACAATTGACATGCTTCCCTTTTCGCCTAAGCAAGATGTTCAACCTAAATCTCCAAATCATAAATTGCAAACGATATGTGATGGTTTTACTTCTATTCATGTGAGAGTTCCTCTTTCTATTAATCTTGATGATGGAAATACAACTCCTAATGCTTCTAATGGTGACTATGGATATGTTGATGTTGATAAGAATTTATCAACTGAATTTTCAAAAACCCTAATCCTAGCTCCTAGAGTCGAACAAAGTGACTTACAACATGAGCATAGTCCTTGTTTGTATCTTGTGATATCTCCATCTATTGTGCTTGATGTCTCTCCTTTGACATGTTGCCCGCCTTCCCTAAATAGTGATTAGCAAGATCGAGAGGTGGATGTCATGCTATATTAGCAACATTAGCATAGTAGATCTTCTCTCTCTCTCTCTCTCTCTCTCTCTCTCTCTCTCTCTCTCTCTCTCTCCTTTCTTGCTCTTTTGTGACTATTTTTCTATATGTATCCCCGTTCTTCTATTTTTCCCTTAATGTCTATTTCAGGATGATGCAAAGCATTGAGATCTCTTTTGGTCTCTTTCATGTTGACTCAAAAGAGATCCTTCTATTCCCTTTCTTCCAAGGAAGTTTCCTTTCTTTGGGGAATGACGATTATTATATGCACATATATATATCATATACATGAGTTATCATACAACATACTGACCCCGAGGAAAGCAAAACTACCTCATGTTTTATGTTCATTATCATTGGGTTTATTCCTCGATTGGGGGCTAAATCCTTGTGATAATGTGCTTCCTCTCTTTTTTCTCTCTTGGGTGTATCCTACCTTAAAGCAATTGCTCTCGATAAGGCATGTACAATCTCTTTAACATGAGGGCATACACTCCACTCATATTTTCCTTCTTGATACTTAAAGTTACTTAGTGAACTTGGCTTCGTAATTTTGGTATCCTTGCTTTTCATGACTTATAGTGAGGGGAAACTTGCTACTTGCAGTCATGGTTCTCTCTTCTCAATCTTCCCTTTTACTTTGTCAATTGAAGTCGTAAGATCCTTAGTCCACTGGGGGGCCTAGTGTATCTTTCCTCCTTGACGTGGTAGACTCTTTCAATCTTGTTTCCGTGTACTTTACCGGCAGTATGGGCATACGCTTATACTCCCGCTAAAGTGGGGGATAAATTTAGTGTCATAAAATTATGAACCTTGCAATTTTTGACCACATTAGGGTCCTCATGTTGATGAATTGAATCCCCAAGTCTGATCGGAGACCCGAGACTTGTTCAATCCCCAAAAACTGCCCTTTTTCTACCTTTTGCACTGCCCAGAACTTTTTTCTGTCCTGAATAAGAGCAGGATAGGGGCGTGGTGCCCCTTTCCCTACCCTATCTTGGGGCCCCTTCTTTCAAACTATGCATTGAAATTTTCATTTCTAGTGGGAAAACTTTCCCTATGTCGACCTATGACAAAAAATTAGTTTGTTAAACCTAATTAACGAATATATATATGTTACATTTTCCCTCCCATTTGCATAAGTTGGATAAGGTGAGGTGTTGTAAACCCTCTAACAAGGTAAGATTCTAAATGAGTGTTTGAAATCCTTTAACAAGGTCACTTCTAACAAAGTGAAGATCCTAATAGATCTGTGGGAAATCCCTTAACCAGGTCATATCTGGCAATGTGTTTGTAATCTTTAATAGGATTTTCTTTTAACCAAGTATACTCTAGAAGAGTATATTTCTTAGTGGGTCCAAAATCCCATAGTCGTTTTTCCCTATTTGGGTTTCCACATTAAATCTGGTGTTATATGTGTTATGAAGATTATGTGTTTATGAGTTTGCATGTTTAGCAGTTTTTGGTTATATTGCTGAAGTATAAGTTACCGAGGTTGAATTTGTTGATTTTATGGAAGATTAAGTTTGTATGATTCACCCCCCCCCCTCTCATCTAATTAGCTATTGGCATCAGAACTTTACAGAAGAGGCCTGCGTCTCCTCCTATCCAACCTAAAAGACCTCAACCTAAACCTTCAACAATCAAAGAAGAGAATATTCCTTCTTCGACAAATGTTCTACCTTCTTCTCAGCTTTCTGCTAAGACTTGGCATAATCATTGTGTGAGAGAAGACTGACGAAGATGCCATCTTTGAGTTCATAAATTTGTTCCTCAAAATACTCAATCTCCTAGAACGCCAACAATTGACATGCTTCCCTTTTCTCCTAAGCAAGATGTTCAACCTAAATCTCCAAATCATAAATTGCAAAAAATATGTGATGGTCTTACTTCTATTCATGTGTGAGCTCCTCTTTCTATAAATCTTGATGATAGCAATACAACTCCTAATGCTTCTAATAGTGACTATGAATATGTTGATGTTGATAAGAATTTATCAACTAAATTTTCAAAAACCCTAATCCTAGCTCCTAGAGTTGAACAAAGTGACTTACAACATGAGCATAGTCCTTGTTTGGATCTTGTGATATCTCCATCTGTTGTGCTTGATGTCTCTCCTCTGGCATGTTGCCTTCTTTCCTTCAAGGCTAGGTGTTGCATTCAAGTCAAGGATTCAACCATTGAAGAGGAGATCATTTTCAACATTCAATACCATACAAGAAAATCTACCTACATTTCTATCACAACCTCCCTTGAGGTGAATTACATTTCAATCTTTCATTTACATTTACTTGCAAGTACTTTCTTTCATCATTTAGTTAATTCCAAAACTGGGGTTTGACCTAAAGACAAACGCCCAATCCCACCCCTTTTCATCTCTTTTATGTGTGTAGGTTGTAGGTGCACAGTTGTATTTGCAGATTTGGACTCCATTTGCAAAGGCGAAAGAACCCATTTTGTTTTGTGGATATTTTGGAGGATCGTGTGCAGTTTGAACATGGTCCTGACAACTTTTCCTTAAATTCACAGGGCGACTTCATCTTGACATAGTATAACCAGATCTAGGTGCACAACTTCATCCTACACTTCTATCTCAAGTTATAATCAATTCTTTTCTACTTTTACACTTCATCCCAAAATACATAATTCAACCATTACTCATTCTAAAAGAGGGGTTAACTTATCATTTCACACCATTATCAATTCATTTAGTATTCAATCTCTCTCCTCAAAGATTGGATCTAGTGAATTATCCCCCCTCTTTTAAATGTAATGTGCATGAGGTGATTGAAGGGAAATCCGCAGTGAAAGTTTCATCTCTCCTTGGAGGGAAGAAAATATTTCCTCTTGATCTCTCCATCGTTCACTTTTCACCCCATTACAATATCATAGGACGAAATATAGCTATGTTCTCCCAAGACCATATATGGAGCAAAGTAACACCACATCCAATGGATTTCTGCTGCAAATATACAATCCCATGCATCTGATGATATAAAGTGGCAAGAAGACATGGACCCCAAGCAAAAACCTATCTATCAATAACCATACCATTAATCACTCATCCCAATACAACAAGGAAACCATAGGTACGTCTATCAAGGATGAATAATCCAACAACAATGCAACAAAGAACAATGGTCAGATCATCATAATCTAAATCATCTCAATGAATATCATAACGACCTCGTACATGAAGATCATCCTCGGAACACTCAAACAAATCATGTAAGGTAGATACTCCATCACTACGATCAAATATAACTTGTGCACCATATATGAAAATGTGTAGAATATGCCACACATCCTCAAGTGTGACGGATGCCTCACCTGTCAAAAGATGAAATGAGCAAGTCTCAAAATACCACCTCTCAATCAATGCATCAATCATGGCCCTGTTGGTCGTAACCTCAGGCAAGTGCACTATATGATATCAACCTATCAAAGAAAAGTTGTATCCTCGACATCTAACTCATGGTGTCGATCAAGACCATCTGGCCTCGTCTGTCTCACTACCAAGACTGGATAATTCGCCTGCATTTGAGACATGTGAAAAACTTAGATACGTCGTTCGCATCAAGGGAAAAACAATAAAATTATTGGAAAATCAAATGTGAACTATTTATATCAAATGTGAATCATTAATGACAATTGCGAATCACTTAAACTAATTGCGAATTATTATTATCAAGTGTGAATTAATATTTTCAATCGCGCATTACTAATATCAATTGCAAACTAGAAAATTTAAATGCGAGACATAAATAAAATTATGATCAATTAAAATCAATTGTGCATTTATATTATCAATTGAGACTAATTCGAATGGCAATTACGAACTAGAAATTTTTTGCTCTGATAGGCATTGATGAAAAAATTAGAAAAAAACAGATAAAAATGTGCAATTTTTTTGAAAGACTCACCATGTTGTCAGTGTCGGGAGGTCTCTGATATGATCGCACTTGCTCAAACAAGTGCAACCTCGCTCTATGACCCGCTATCTCGCTCCAAGGATGTCAAAAGCACTAAAATCTCAAAGAACTCCTACAAAGCAAATTAGTGCAAATGAGCTGAAATCAAAACCAATTTTCAATTTATAACTCAAAATTAGGGTTTTTGCCACCCTAATGACCTGGTCCCCTCCAACTTCAACGCAGTTGTAGCCATATCAAATGAGATTGAAACCTCACTAAACTTCACATGATCTATTACTAGCATATTTTCGAAAAAAAAGTCTTAATTTCACAAAATTTCGACCACTTTTTTCGAGGGGGCATATTTACACCCTAAGTGTCACTGGGGCATACTGGGGCAAATTTTTCTTATTAAAAATGTCCTTTTCATCACATACCAATTTATCGTCTTATTAATTAAATAATTCTTTAATTATTTAATTAAGGTAATTTATTCTTCTAATTAATTCAAATCATTATTAATTGCCCAATTTCACCTTCTAAATCATTTTAATGAATTAAAACTATCTCAAATATTAATTATTTAATTAACTGCGACATTTTCCTTAGTTAAATAATCTTTATTATTTAATTAATTCAATTTCCTAGATTAAATAATATTTTTTGAATTATTTAATTAATTAATTTAATTCTTCGAAATCCCCAAATTCTAATTTCCAATTAATTTCATTTAATTTCACATTTTCAAATTCAAATTCCCCAAATGTGAATTTTATTTAATTTTAACAAATTTCATTTGCATTTCATCATTCAAAAATCCAAATTCAAATTCAAATTGAAAATGAATGTCAAATTCAATTTCAAAATCATGAAAATCCTAACTGAGCAATCAAATCAGTTAACTAATTGGTTAACTTAGTTAAATAATCAATCCCCCCCTTTTAACTCTCAATCACCTTTTTCTGACTGATCCATCAATCCACTTATCTCTCCAATCTATTCAGTCATCTCACTCATCTATTCAGTTCAATGATCAATCAATTGACTCAATTGCCCATTCAATCTAAGTTAACTATTCAATCTATTTTGTTGATAGGCCAATCAATCTTAGTACACTGATCAATCAAAATCAGTTCACTGTCCATTAGACTTCAGTTCTTTTTGTCACCCAATTTTGGTTGAAAATCTATATAAACCAGCTCAATTTCTCATTTCAAACTAGAATCACAGTCTTCAAAATAGTTGCTAATCTATGTAGGAAATCAGTGCAATACTTGAGAGCCAATTCAACAACTAAGGAGAAGAGCAATGGAAGCTTTGGAAAATCGATTGAGGGAGTCTTAATTAGATTTATTTTCTCAATTCAATTGATTTTACATTATTCGATTGTTATTTAGGATCAATTCTAACTAGATTAGAGTTTGTGATTCACTCTTATAATCTGATTAATTATGATGATTTAAGCCCTAATACATGAACCATTAGGACCATATGATTTCCTAATGGTTCATATGGTGTCCTAAGGGGTCATACGGTGTTCTAACACCATGTGTGACCCCTTAGGACCCCATATGATCCCTAACGACAACATATGGTGCCTTATGACACCATATGAACCATTAGGACCATATGATATCCTAATGGTCCATATGGTGTCCTAAGAGGTCATATGGTGTTCTAATACCATGTGTGACCCCTAAGGATACCATATTGCCCCTAACGACACCATATGACCCCTTAGGACACTATATGAACCATTAGGACCATACGATGTTGTAGTGGTTCATATGGTGTCCCAAGGGATCATACAATGTTCTAACACCATGTGTGACCCCTTAGGACCCCATATGACCCCTAACAACACCATATGACCCCTTAGGACACTATATGAACCATTAGGACCATATGATGTCCTAATGTCTCATATGGTGTCCTAAGGGGTCATTTGGTGTTCTAACACCATGTGTGACCCCATATGACCCCTAACGACACCATATGACCCCTTAGGACACTATATGAACCATTAGGACCATACAATGTTCTAATGGTTGATATGGTTTCCTAAGGGGTCATACAATGTTCATATGGTGTCCCAAGGGGTCATACAATGTTCTAACACCATGTGTGACCCCTTAAGACCCCATATAACCCCCAACGACACCATACGACCCCTTATGACACTATATGAACCATTAGGACCATACGATGTCGTAATGGTTCATATGGTGTCCTAAGGGGTCATACAGTGTTCTGACACCATGTTTGACCCCTTAAGACCCGATATGACCCCTTAGGACACTATATGAACCATTAGGACCATACAATGTTGTAATGGTTCATATGGTGTTGTAGACACCTAAAAATGTCTCATTAATTCTACACTAATTATTCATCTATTTAATTAAGTAGTTATTTAATTATTTGATTAAATTAAATATTTCTTCTGATCATCACATTTAACATTTCTAATCATCAAATTCCTATCATGTCATCATTTAATCAATTAACCCTATCTCAATTATTAATTAAATATCAATTATTTAATTAATTGCGACATTTTCCTTAGTTAAATAATCTTTATTTTTTAATTAATTCAATTTCCTATGATTAAATAATTTCATTTAAATTATTTAATTAATTAATTTAATTCTTCCAAATCCCCAAATTATAATTCCAAATAATCCCATCTAATTTCATTTCATTTTTCCCCAAATTCGAATTTCACCTAATTCCAATTAATTTCATTTCTTCCAAATTCATATTTCATCAAATTTGAATTTCAGTTAATTTCATGTGCATTTCAACATTCAAAAGTCCAAATTCAAATCCAATTTGAAAATGAAAATCAATTTCAATTTCAAAATCCTACAACACATGCTAAAATCAGAACTGATTGATCAAATCAGTTGTCAAATCAGTTAACTCATCAATCTCACATTTTCACTCAAAATCATCTTTTTATAACTAATCAATCATTTCAGTCTTTTAATCCATCTATTCAGTCTACTGATCAATCAATCAATCCACTTATCTCTCCAATCCATTCAGTCATCTGATTCATCAACTCAGTCAACTGACTAGTCTATTCAGTCTACTGGTTATTCTATTCAATTCACTAGCTAATCTATCTAGTTGACTCCTTAATCAACCCTATTAACAGATCAATCAATTTTAGTTGTCTATCAATCAACACTTGAGTTCAAATCCTCACCCCTTCTATGTTGAAAATCTATACAAACAACATCATTTTATCAATTCAATCTAGAATCATAGTCTTCAAAATTGTTGTCCATCTTATGCAGGAAATCAAGTGCAATATCTGAGAGCCACCAACACCAACAAAAATGAAGAAGAACAATGGAAGCACAAATGGAGAATAGGGAATTTAATTAGTTTAATTCTTCCACTTCTTTCATTTATTCCATTGCTTTGTGTTTAAAATCAGCTTGATTAGTTAAGGATTTTTGTGATTCATCATTTTAGCCTAATTAGCTTAGATTTGATGATTTCAAACATGAGAAACAATTAGTGAACCCGATGTGAAGAAATGCTAACCTTCATTTTCTATTTTGATTGATTTTGCAGATCCGTACGTGCACAGAAAACCTGAATCCGCAATTGATTAGACATAAATTCGCAATTGCTAATGTTTATTTGCACTTGCTATCAAAATCCATTGCAATTGATAGTAAAATTTGCCGCAATTGCTAAAATGATCCAAATTGCTCAAAAAAGAAAAAAAATAATTTTTTGTTTGTCCTTTCCTAATAAGTTGATCTTGTGCACCTAACCCATAAAAATCTTTCAATTCTGAAAATTTTCATTTTTTGCATAAAATGTGTCTAATCCAATAGCAAGAAAGGTAACCTTCAAAATTGCAGGTGCAAGGAGAGCAAGACAGCATAGGAGAGAATATAAAGCATACCAAAGACTCCTAAAATTAGAAAGAGAGCTTCATGAAATTGAAGAAAAAGAAGATATTGCCCAATACCATAGAAACATCCACCGATTCATTGCCAAATAAAAATTTTATGATGACATTGATGTGATGGCTCATGTGATTTGGGATAACATCACTGTAGAATAAATCTTTATCTTCTGTCTTTTTCTGTTGTTTAAAAATAAAAATAAATTATTATTTTTAACTGATGAGCAATCGGCCTGATATTGCTACGCAATTGCTCAGACATGAATTCACAATTGCTATCATTATAATTCACAATTGATAGAAAATCAATTTACAATTGATCATATATCAGTTCGCAATTGCTTAGTTGTTAGTTTGCAATTGCAAGTTTAGGTTTTTCACATTCTGTCTTTACTTAGTTATGGTTTTTATCAAGATTTCTCTTCGTTTGTGAAAAGACAGAGCTTTGTAACTGAGAAAATTAGGCTGGATAGCCCACCATGTGTCTACTAACGTTATTTTCTCTACAGGGTTAGAGTAGAGAACTTCTTTTGATGCTTCTAAAAAGAACAAAATGAAATTCTTTCTTGTTCTTTCACAAATTGCTATGAAGGTTAAAACTAAACACCATGCCTATGTGGAGCAACATCTCCACTTAGAATAGAAAATCATTGCAATGGGAGGATAAAAATAACTTTTTTTTTCATGTCTTCGAAGGGATAGGTATTATGCTCTCCCCTTCAATGGGTGATTAGAAAACCAGACTCTCTTCTTTTATGCTTTTAGTAAATTTTTTTACTTACATCCTTTAGAAGGCATGCCCTCCTGAGTTGCCCTTAGGGAGCCATTAAGGTCAGTGAGAGAGGAGAAAACTAAGTGGCAATGGCAGAAGCCAAGTAATCCAAGCCACTATAAATAAATGTGTATGTAATGAAAACCATATGCGATGAGTGTCACATGTTGTCACAATGGCGTTATGCCTCCCTCAGTTCCTATACAGTACGTTAAAATATGTAGAGCATAACCTCTATAGACTTGGAGACCTCCCTCAATGGAGTGTAAAACGCTGCTAATTGTGACCACTCGAACAGAACCCTTTCTAAACACCTTAGGATTTAGAGGCCAAACCGAGTTAGTGACCAGAAACTTGAATTATTACAGTGCAAGGATGGGGAAGAATCTGCCCCCAAGACACTCACCATATATCTCCCAAGATAACGATCCAATTGAGGAGCGATCTTCTTTGGTCTAATTTGTGGAAAAAGACAAAAAAATGGGTGCACCCTAGGGTGTGACATGGCTATTTGAGCTGATGGAGTATCAAGATGTGGTTGTGGTAATACTTGTGACCTTTTTACCATTAGGAGAGTCTCCTTTATGTGTTATCTATTGGCCAATTACAATGAAAAAAATATGGGGTCTTGAAAAAGACTCCAACATTCATGTGAATTTGAAAAAGTTCCTTAAACAAGTATTCTTTTCATGGTATTATTCTTTTTGATGTGTCTGCTGTGTCCTTTGCTACATTTCACCAAATTCAAACATTTTAGAAAACACCAAAAACAAAGTGGAACCTCAACCAAAGTTTTGTCAAATAAAACAACAAGATCAGATCCCTCAAAGTCAACGTCAACATCAAACCAAAAATTTTGCAAAATTCAAAGATGAAAAACATAACATTCTCAAGTGATCTTAAGTCCTAAACATCTAGTTCATGCATAAGTCCTTTAGTGTTATCATATTGCACAAAGTTTTTGCACAAGTTCTCACATCACAAAAAGAGTAGTCATCAACCAAGTTGCATCCACTCATATAGAATTTAGTATTGCATTAGATTCTAAGAAACATACCTCAATACATGGGTCTGAAAGGAGACGGTGAATTTCCATTTGAGCAACCCAATCTTGGGCCAAACAATGACCAATTATCAAGAATTTATAGTTTGGACAACCTTGCTTGGAAACTAAAAGTTGATCGTGCTCAGTACGATATAGTTGAAACTATCATAGATAATGAGATCAGGAAATCTGTCCGTCTTGATGAAAAATTGAGGAAAAAGAAAAAAAAGGCAACTCAAAAGGAAGTCACCAGACAATTAGTTGAAAAGACCATAGTAGAGTTTTTAAATCCTTGTTAGAGTCCTTAAGCAAAGTATCAATCATTCCTAGGTTCCATATAGTCTGCATTATAATCCTTAGCATATGGATCTAAAAGGAAACGACAAATTCCCATTTGAGCAACCCAATCTTGGGTCAAACAACGTTCAATTAGAAATAATTGATGGGTTAAAAATACTTGTTGAGGAATTGATAGTTGATCAAGACCAATTCAACATAGTCCAAGCTGTCATAGATGAGGAAGTTCGGAAGTCAGTACAAATTGACATAGACATCAAAAATCAAATAAAAGAAGAGGCAAAACTTGAATCATTTCGGCAATACGCTGAAGCTCTTGTATTTGAATTCTAAAATCCTTGATAGCAAGTCTTCACTCATAGATTTGATTGTCTGCATTTTAGTCTTTAGAAAGTCTTAGAAGCATACCTAGCTACATTTATTTGTCTTGCATTTGCATTTTAGAGAGTCTTAAAGAGTCAAAATCACGTTGGAATAACATTCATGCCATTAACACATGCTCAAAAGGAGAAACATAAAATGGAACATAACAATAACCCTTTGGTTAACCCAACATGAAATATGAACTTGTCCACAAATCAATAAAAACCGGGTCGGAGAATCGCAACCTTATCAACAAACACAAACAGGATGCCTTCCATTGATGAAATACAACATAATTTGACAAAAGAAGAATTGGAAGCATCCCAACAAGATCCTGCAACGCTTATGATTCTCAATGCTCTCATCAATAATGATAGAGATAAATATCTTGCACTATTAGTCCAAAATGGGGCCAAATTACCTCCAGGGGTGGATATTTTGGCTATATTGCTGCCAGGTGTGACATTGAATCAAAATGTGCCTCATGTACCTCCTGTTACACAAACTCAAGCAACACTTACTACACCAACCCAGGATGTATCTCAAAATACTCAAGAAACTACAAATTTAGCACCGTCAATAGTTGCATCAACAAGTACTAATGTTACATCTCAGACAATGCCTAGTGTAACAAAACAAGCTACAATAGCTCAAAACCCTGTTTCAGCAAGTATAACTCAACCTTGAGTTTCAGGTGGATCCACATACAGTGGCCAAAATGTGAATCAAGGGATAACTAGCTCAACTCATCTGATTGTCAATACACAATTCACATACTTTACACCACCTAGTGGGTCTTATGGTACACAACTACATGGTCAGTACACTCATTGATGCAAACATAGATCCTAAATCAAGAAATGGAGAATCTTCAGAAATGGATGACCAATATGCAAATAGTCAATGATAAAAAGAGCTATACAATGGAGGACCTTCATCCATATCCCTTTGAAAAAAAGTTATACATGCCACCTTTTCCCACACATTTTGAAACTCCAAGGTTCGACAAATATAGAGGGAAAGTTGATCCTCGAGATCAAGTCAGAGAATTCTTCACGGTGTGTATCAAGGTAGCCCATGATGATACATACTTAATGAGGCTATTTTCCGTAAGTCTTGGAGGGAAAACATTAGAATGGTTTTCACTCCTCCCACCTAAGATTGCTTCATGGGGTGAACTGGCTGAGTTACTCATATCAAACTTTGCAATCAATATAGATAATCTAGTTACCTTGATGGATTTATGTGAAACAAATAAACGGGAAGGGGAAACCTTTGCTACATTATTGCAAAGATGGAGAGGTTTATACCGCAGATGTCTTACTCACATCCCTAAAGCTAAGCAAGTAGATATTTTCAATGAAAATCTTGTACCTCCAATTAAGTATCCATTACAAATGCAATGCCTAAACAATTTTAAAGACATCACGGAAAAAAGGCATCAAATGTGAAAGGGGCCTATTAGAGCAAGGGATACTAAAACACCACAAAGATAATGGGCCAAATACAAGTACAAAAAAATGAAAGGCCAAAATTTTGGCCTAGGAATAAGAATGTCACAAATGATGGAGTTGTTGATGCCCGTGTTGTAAACATAGGTCAACTAGCAGTATCTCTGCAAGGACCAGCTGATTTTGCCAATAAGAATCAAACTCAGATAAACAACACCAATGAACTGTAGTCAAGCAATCCAAGACCACTAAGGGAAAGCACACCAAGAAGAGCTTTACAGCCCCTGGTGAACCTATTGAAACAGCACATAGAAATCTGATACAGAGCAATGCCATAACTTTACTAGAAGCTAGGCCATATGAACCAGGTCCATTCAAGCCCGTTTGGTGGAATGACGATGATTTATGTGAGTACCACTGCAATAAAGGTCACAAGACAACATGTTGGTACAGATTGAAGAACCTCATACAAGATCTCATTGATAAAGCCGATATTACTGTGGATACCAATAAGGCACCAAACATAGATCAGACCATCTTCAAGAATCCCTTTGTCAAGCATGACAAAGGAAAGGCATCTAGTTGTAATGCAAAAAACAATACTGCCAATTATACTAATGTTGCATTTGATTATTGCCATAAACGCACTCAGTGTAGGAGATGACAGAGTGGCTACAATCACAATAAATCTCACAAAAAGAGACTTTGTTGTCATCACTAGAAGATCAAAGGTCACATTACAAGGGGTACCTTCAAATCCCCCTTCAACAACTAGCAACTACAATATGGTGGATCAGTTGAAGCGAACTCCAGCCCAAATTTCATTATTTGAGTTATTGTGCATCTCACCTGCTCATAAGGCAGTCCTTGACAAGGAATTACAAGATTCAGTTGTTGCTAGAGATATTGATGAGAGCACATTCTAGTCCATGGTTGCAAACTTGGAAGCTTCAAAGGTCACATTCACTGAGCAGGATGTACCTACATACCTACTCATGCATAATGATCCCTTACACTTGGAAGCTTTGATTAACCGAAAGAAAGTTCGAATAGTACTTATAGATGGTGGAGCCAACCTTAACATATGCACATTCCATTTTATCAAAGCTTAAGGATATTCCAAGCATTATATTAATCCTACCAAGAGAATCAATATCAAGGCTTACAATGATGAGGAATGCCCTTCTAAGGGTGTAGTGACTTTTCCAGTACAAATAGGACCAGTTACAACAGACATCACCTTTCAAGTCCTAGACAAAGAGTTGGGGTACAATATGCTATTAGGTTGCCCATGGATACATACCATGCAAGTAGTACCATCAACATTTCACCAATGTGTGAAGTTCCCATACAATGGCATTTAGATCACCATCCATGGTGACCCAAACCCTTTTCAACACTACAATTATTTAAGGGCAAGCACAAATAATCAAGTACCAAACAATTAGGTAGCTTCACTTCACTTACAAATGAAATCATTATCAATCATAGAAACAAAAATACAAAAATATATGCCCAATCATCTACATATCCCCTTACACTCCTCACGCATTTGTACTACCAAAGAGAGATATGCAGAGGCAGGTGATGTGGCTGATATGATCACATGAGATGATTAGACTATACCTCCTGATACACAGGTATGTGCATGTAATTTTTGATAAATAAAAATGTCGATATATGCATGTATATTTTCAATGGATACAATTTCTATAATTTAACTAGAGTATCATTTATTGTTCAAACTAATCCTAAAATGTGTATGTAACAGTTACCTCATGTCACTCCTCGCATGAGCTTAGAGCGTGTGCGTAGGTGAGATTATTTTGATTCTACACCTGCTAGTGGACAAGTTGGTTATTGTTCTTGTACATGTACATTACATATATTTTAATAATCTATTTGATGATTTAATATCCATACATGTAGAGATATTTAATTTATATTATACTTTTGCAAGGGTCGATTGGACATCCATTAGACCAAGACTCTCACTCAGAGGGTCACTCCATTCATGGGTGACATGATTCAAACCCATCTGCCACTTTCTATCATGTGTCAGGCTGCAATAAACATGTTTATCTTTATATATATACATGGACTTTCAAAGACATATTGTTACATTCAGATTTGCTTTATATAGACTTTCCCAGACATGTGTTGTTTGCTTACCTTTATATATACTTTTGATATAATTTATATGTTTGGAATTTATAATACATTTAGACCTTCCATTTATTATATATGTTTGAGATTTAGAACCATTTCAATATATATATATATATATATAATTAAAATTAGATATATATACATCTTAATTGTACACATGTCCCCTTAAGACATGTATTCAAATCTACACATACATGTCCTAATTTAATATCTAATTTCATACAAATGCACTAAATGAAATGAATATGTATCTTATTTTACTTTACATACATATTCAATTATCTAAATAAATTACAAATTATGCATATAAATTATAAATTAGATATATACATCTTAATTGTACATGTCTCCTTAAGCCATGTATTTAAATTTACACATGCATGTCTTAATTTAATATCAAATTTCATACAAATGCATTTAATTAAATGAATACATCCCAATTTAATTAAATACATACATAGTAAATTATTTGAATAAATTAGAAATTATGCATGTGCATTTAAAATAAGATATATACATCCTAATTATACATGTGACCCCCTTGAGACATATTCAAATTTACACACATGTCCTGATTTAATATACAATTTCATACAAATGCATTTTTAATCAAATGAATACATCTCCTAATTTACTTTACATACATGCTAAAGTATTTTAACAACTTACAAATTATGCATGTGCATTTAAAATTAGATATATACATCCTAATTGTGCTTGTCCCCTTAAGATATTTTCAACTCATCCACATCCCAATTTACTTCACATACACACACTATTATTTAACATGTACATTAGTCATACATCCTAATTTAATATAATTGAAAAATTTATATATAACTAAGCGATATAGTCCACACAAACCATATATAAATCACATGTATGAAATTCAAATATTTTAATGTATATAATAATTTATCCAAGTTAAGTTCTAAAGCCTTATTAATTCAATTCATGGGTTCAAACACATCTACTTTGGTGTACTAAATAGTTCATACCACATCAAGTGGTTCAAACTGCTCTTCAATAACACTTAATATTTTCTCATGATCTTCACTATCTAGTCTCCACTTTTGAGACCGCTCGTGATGTGGAACTGTATGAAGAATTAGGCCAGCAACAATGACCAAGTAGCTATACTGATATATCTTGTTGTCAATTTGATATTTAGTGAAACTGTAAAGTGGAAAATTGGATCCTAATGGTTCCCCACCTAGGAGAGAGAAAGGAAACCACTAGGATGATATTCGCTTGGGAGATACTTTACATTCAAAAGAGAGGTTGAATCCACTTGATCCAAATCCAAGGGAAATAAGGATGTGAATACCAAGTGGATTGAAAGTTGTTGGAATGTGATTTACACTTTTTTGTAAATAGATATGTTGACTTATTGACTATGTAGAAAAGGGAGACGAAATTGATGAAATATGGAGCTACCGGTTTACGATCGTGATGTAACTTTGGATCTGAGATATTTAGACTAATATAGATTTGCCTTGCAAATTTAGAGATAATTCGTAGGGACCAAGTTGAAAGTGTACTTGGTCCTCCGAAAAATCCGTATGTCGAAAAGGATTTATGTCTCTGCAAATGAAATCCAAACCTGCAATTACAGTCATGCACCTGCAACCTACAGGCAGAAAAGCATGGAAGAAGGGTTGTGGATAGGGGTTTTCCTCAGTCAAACCTCGATTGAGGAATCAACCTTGAAAGAAAATAATTGCAAAAGCTTAAATGTAAATAATGGAAATGTATACCTTGTAGATCTGCAATTGATTGATGATTGTTGATTTGGTTCTTGAATATAAACATAAATGTTGTATGAAATGGAATGTATCATGACAAAACCCTAACACACACACATGCTTGCAAATGAATGTTATGATGTTGCTCCAATGGATGGATGAAAAAGACATGAAGAAGAGAAATTGATGGATTCTTGAAGACTTGAATGCTTGATCACTATAATGAAGACCTTCCACTTGAATTGCGCTTATTCTCCTTATTCTTTTATATTTTTGCTTATGCCTTGTTATGCAAATGAGAGAGCTAGATCCCCTTTTATGGTAGCCTAGGAGAATTATTTTCATCTCACTGAAGGACGACATCAGGGGATTTAAGTCCCTGAGGAATAAATTAGGTTCAACGGTCGGTTGGACCCATCTTAGGGCCACCCTAAAAGGGAGGATAGGGGTGCCATGTCCCTGTCCAAGGGGGGTAGGAGTGCCACTCCCTTGTCCTATCCTATCTTGGGGCCTAGACAGGGTCTTGAGGTGTCATCAAGGCTGCGATGGGAGAATGGTGCAGGAGCCCCTGACATGAAGACAACTTGGAGGACACTAGGGAAGCATGACAAGGAGGTGTATGGGTCTAATAGACTCCATTTTGATGTCCTAAAGCCAATTATGGCATTTCATTCTAATGATCCTAATGTAATGGTTAATCGTCCTAAAGGGCGTAATAGGACCATAGGACCAAATATGAGATTTCAGGGTTATAGGACTGGAAATGGTCTTAAGAGTGTTTAGACCTCTTGAATAGATCATTTTGATCCTTTAAGAGTCATTAGATTTGGGTAGAAATCATAATAGGTTGTTTAATAAGAGCTTATAATTCAAATATTTGAATATAATGGCTAGTGCCATTTTGGTGGGAAATGACAAAATAGGCTTGTTAATAATTTGTAATGACAAATAACTACATGGATCAGTTGGGGAAGTTGTTGGAGGCCTACTTAAATCCCTAAGAGGAATTTGTATGAGGGGAGAGCACAAGGAGTACAGGGTTGTACGGACTACAACCCAAAATGGAAATAAAACTACTTATTTTTCCTACAGATCTGGATTTTAATGCTTTCTTAGCACTAAAGTAGATTTCATATTTGTTTTGTAATGAAGTGAGGATAGTTTCTATGCATCCTTACATGTTTGTAATCTGTTGAAGGTTCAATAAACCTAGAATCACACATTGTACTGTACATTCCTAAGTCTGCAATCTTTTATTTACTATTTTGTTGGTTTCCTTTGACATAATGATCCAACCATAAATGTAAGACTCTATTTCCTATGGATTGGATCAACCCTAACTTGTATCATACATTCCTGACAATTTAATGACAGGAAGAAGAGAAAGTCTGGTGTACACCTTGAAGAATTAACTGGAAATGCATGGTTTTTGTGCCATAGTTATAGTAGTAACAGATAGGCCTTAAGGAGGGGTTATTTTTATTGTTGAAACAGTAAGAGTATGTTGGGGACATGGTGAATTAACCTTCATTTGATTTTGGAAGTGTGTTTGGTGAGTTTTTGAACAAGCCCTAAGTTTAAGGGTGAATTAGTGAGGGTTTTGGGGTTAGGAAATATAGAAACCTTACCTGACCATACAACCTAGAAAATCCTTGGTTTTGGATCATAACCAAATATTGTACAGAAGGGTTCTTTCTGGAGATTTATTTGAGAAGTACTTCCTTTGCAAATGTGGCCTAATTAGCCTACCAGATACTGAGGATGGTGAGTTTTTGAGATTATTGGTATGAAATAATAGTACCTGAGTTTTGGATATGTTATTTTTGGCTGAAAAGGGTATCTTGATATGTGATTTTTTTGTTTGGTGATTTGCAACTTAGGGGAGATAATCACCTAAAACAGTGTTTGCAGGACTAGTGGGAGCCTAGGCCTAGTTTCAGGCTAATACTTGAGTTTCCTTGACAAATGGAGTATTGATGCCTTATGAAACTTAGGAACATGTTGTTTGGGAGTGTTTAGTTTGTGTAGAGGTAGAGGATCCACTTGGCTTAGTGGTAGACAATTTTTGAGCCTCTTAGAGGCATTAGACGCATTTGAATCACCTTACGAGTGTGGGGTTTGGGTCCTTATCACACATTTATCTGCAAGTTTTCAATTTAACCTCTTGCCTCTGAATCATATTGGTATCAAAGCAATGAGTAAATTTTTGAGGAAAGGTTTTGCTAAGATGGCACCTAAAATTCAAATGGCTAGGGAGATAGAGGAGTTGAGAGAAGCCCTTGAAAGAGAGAAGAGGGAAAAGAGGGAGTTGGAAGAAGCAAAGAATAGGGAGGATAGACAAAAAAGGAGAGAGGGGTTACAACTTCTAGCAAGGAATGAAGCCTTAGAGAAAGAAAAGGGAGAACCTAGAAGAGAGGAGATGAGTGAAGAAGTGGAAGCACACAATGAAGGGGAAAGGCATGAAGAGCCTAGAAGGGGAGAAGAAGATCCTGAAGAGAAGAGATTGGTGAGATTATTGAAGGTAGTCAAAGGTGGAGGTAAGAATAAAATTGACCTACCTATTTGCCAAGGGAGGAAGGATAGTGAAGAAATCTTAGGTTGGTTAGATGCCTTAGACATCTACTTTGAATTTGAGGAAATGGATGAAGAAAAGAAAGTGAAATTTGCCAAAACTAAGTTGAGAGGTATAGCTTTGACATGGTGATCTGATATACAAAATGATAGGATGACTAGAAGATTGGAAAAAATCACAACATGGGCTAGAATGAAGGTTTTGATTAAGGATCAATTTTTACCATTTGATTATACAATTCATGTGAAGAAGATGAGGCAAAAGGAAATGGATGTGATGTCTTATATTGAGCAATTTCATAAGCTTAGTATCAGAGGGAGTCTAGAGGATGAAGAAGAGAAGATAGTAAGGTACTTGAATGGATTAAGATTCAACCTTCAGGATGAAATAGGTTTGCATATGCCTAGGACATTGGGAAAATGTTTTTAGTTGGCCATTAGAGCAGAAGAGAAGTTGAAGAGGAAGCAGGAAAGACAAAGGAATGGTGGAAGAGGAGGAAGAGGAAGAGGTGGTAGAATAAATTGGTAACAAGGACAAAGAAATGAGAAAGGAAAAGAGACATCTTTTGATTCAAGAAGAGGATACAGAGGAGGTGGAATATTTGGGGTAGATAGAGGCACTTTCACAAGAAGATGCTTTAATTGTAATGAAGTGGGGCATCCTTCTTTTAAATGTCCTAAGTGGGAACAGTCAGATAGAGACAGGGATAGGAGAGTCAACCTGACACAAGAAGAAGAAAAGAAAGAAGAAAATGAACCATTGAAAGCAAGTCCAGTACTAGAAGTAGAATTCCTCATGCTTAACAAAGGCAAGTTGCAGCAACGAGAAGATCATAAGGTATCCATTTTCAAAACTTAGTGTTCATGTCAAGGTAAAATTTGCAAATTGATTGTAGATTCAGATTCACATAATAACTTGGTTTCCTATGAGATGGTCAATAAACTTCAATTGCAAATATTTCCTCATAGAAGTCCTTATTATGCTACTTGGGTCAGAAAAGTACAACATATCCTCATTAGGGAACAAGCATATGTTAGTTTTTCAATTGGGCAGTATCATGATAGAGTTTTGTGTGGTGTGGTACCTATGGCTTGTGCACAATTAATCCTAGGAAGACCTTGGCAGTATGAGAGAAAGACAATGCATGATGGATATACTAATAGATACCTTGTGCATAAAGATGGACAAAATGTTTTGATGAATCCTTTGAATGTTGTTGACTTGCATGGAAAAAGTTTCATATGTTTTGGAGATCCAATGCATGTGAATTTACAGGTTGGAGATAAGCCTCATGTGAAGCAAAAGATGGTGGTTGATGACAACAAGTTAGTAAGAATAGATGTAACATGGAATAGTAGTATGGATGGTGTACTGGTGGGATCAGTTTTGTGTCCTATTGGAGTATAGAAGAGGGGTAGTAATGGTGGCATTGGTGTTCACCAAAAGGCAGATCAAATAGCAGATGAAAGAAGGCAGCCACGACTGACAAAAGACAGTCCCATGAGGAGACCAAACATGAGTTTTTGAGCACTAATTATTGTTTTGAGATTGATGTAGGTTGCAGAGGTTGGAGAGTTCCATTTGAGCAATTGAACAAGGTGTAGACATGTACCAAACAACCATCACAGGAATTACAAGATCTGAACACACAAGATTTGTTCTCTTGGGACAAGAGATTTTTCATTGGGGGGGAGTATGGTGCAGGAACCCCTGACATGAAGACAACTTGGAGGACACCAAGAAAGCATGACAAGAAGGTGTATGGGTCTAATAGATTCCATTTTGATGTCCTAAAGCCAATTATGGCATTTCATTGTAATGATCCTAATGTAATGGTTAATTATCCCGATGGGCCTAATAGGACCATAAGACCAGATATGGGATTTCAAGGTTATAGGATTGGGAATGGTCTTAAGAGTATTTAGACCTCTTGAATAGAGAATTTTGATCCTTTAAGAGTTATTATCTTTGGGTAGAATGCATATTAGGTTGTTTAATAAGAGCTTTTAATTCAAATATTTGAATATAACAGCTAGTGCCATTTTGGTGGGAAATGACAAATAACTACATGGATTAGTTGGGGAAGTTGTTTGAGGCCTACTTAAAGTCCTGAGAGGCATTTGTATGAGGGGAGAGAACAAGGAGTACAGGGTTGTATGGATTGTAACCCAAAATAGCAATGAAACTACATATTTTTCCTGCAGATCTAGATTTTAATGCTTTCTTTACACTAAAGAAGATTTGATATTGGTTTTGTAATGAAGTGAGGATAGTTTCTATGCATCCTTACATGTTTGTAATCTACTGAAGGTTCAACAAACCTAGAATCACACATTGTAGTGTACATTCCTAAGTCTGCAGTCTTTTATTTACTGTTTTGTTGGTTTCCTTTGACATAATGATCCAACCATAGATGGAAGACTTTTTTTCCTATTGATTGGATCAACCCTAACTTTTATAATACATTCCTGACAATTTAATGACAGGAAGAAGAGAAAGTTTTGTGTACACCGTGAAGAATTAACTAAAAATGCATGGTTTTTGTGCCATAGTTATAGCAGTAACAGATTGACCTTATGGAGGGGCTATTTTTATATTTGAAATAGTAAGAGTATATTGGGGACATGGTTAATCAACCTTCATTTGATTCTGGAAGTGTGTTTGGTGAGTTTTTGAGCAAGCCCTAGGTTTAAGGGTGAATTAGTGAGGGTTTTGGGGTTAGGGCATATAGAAGTCTTACCTGACCATACAAGCTAGAAAATCCTTGGTTTTGGATCATAACCAAAGACTATATGGATGGGTTCTTTCTAGAGATGTATTTGTGAAGTACTTCCTTTGCAAATGTGGCCTAATTAGCCTACCAGATACAAAGGACAATGAGTTTTTGAGATTGTTGGTCCAAAGTAATAGTACCTGAGTTTTATATATGTTATTTTTGGCTGAAAAGGGTATCCTAATATGTGATTTTTTTGTCTATTTATTTGCAACTTCGGGGAGATAATCACCTAAAACCGTGTTTGCAAGACTAGTAGGAGCCTAGGCCTAGTTTCAGGCTAATACTTGAGTTGTCTTGACAAATAGAGTCTTGATGCCTTATGAACCTTAGGAACATGTTGTTTGGGAGTGTTTAATGTGTAGAGGTAGAGGATCCACTTGTCTTAGTGGTAGACAAGTTTTGAGCCTCTTAGAGGCATTAGATGCATTTGAATCACCTTAGGAGTGTGGGGTTTGGGTCCTTATCACACATTTATTTGCAAGTTTGCAATTTAACCTCTTGCCTCTTCATCAGAGAAGAGTTAGGATGAAGGTGCAGAGAGGGATCTTAGTCAAGTAGATAAATATAGTTGCATAAGTGAAGCCCTAAGATGTGGTTGAAATTGCGAGTGTCGCAATTTTATGATGCTACATTTATCCCCCACTTTAGCGGGAGTATGGCTTACACAAATATTGCTGATAAAGTAGAAGAAAGAGAGGGATAGATGAGAGAGGTAGAGCAATACCAC
Source organism: Cryptomeria japonica (assembly GCF_030272615.1). Lineage (NCBI taxonomy): Eukaryota > Viridiplantae > Streptophyta > Pinopsida > Cupressales > Cupressaceae > Cryptomeria > Cryptomeria japonica. Next base: position 681,986,122 of record NC_081411.1, read on the forward strand.
AAGGAGTATAAGACATCTCTAATCTTGAGGAACAAAGCCCCCAATCTTAGGATCTTACCTCACTCACACATATGCAAGAGCACACAAAACAAAAAGAACAAGACAAGCAAAACATGACAAAGCACAAAAGACATTCGACAAAAACAAAACACAAGACCACACATCAAGTAGCTAAAGAGACCTCAATACAAATGTCTCAAACAAATAATTGAAAGACAAAGACAAATGCCATCACATAAACACCAATAATCTACTAAAAGAGAAAATTTGACATCATCCATGAACCATCAATAGTAAAACTATGAGATCATGAGAGGAAGGAGAGAGAGGGCATGAATACACAATTTGGTGATGCATGAGAAGAAAGGAAAATGAAAGGAACCATGGATTTGTTCCTAACAAGATATTATTGTATAAGCTTCTAACAAGGCTTGGCTCCTAATAGGGCAAACTTTAGAAGAGTTCAAAATACGTGTGGGTATTCATCCCCACCATGGTTTTTCCCATTTGAGTTTCCAAGTGAAAAATCATCGTGTCAAGTGGTGAATGATTTTGTGGATGTGTTTTTGGTATGGTTGATATGAATGATTGGTAAATTTGCATAGATATATTTAAATGACTGGAAATGACTTGAAACGTGTTATTATTGGTATTAGTGAAGTGGTTTAAGGTTTTGGTCAAAGGGTATTGAAGTTTCAAATCTGTTGCATTGTATAACTGAAGTATTTGGTCAACTGGTAAGGTTTAGTAGTGCTGCTACAGATTTGTTAAAGTGTCTAAATTGGTAAACTTTGTGAGTTGTTTTTGAGTTGGAAATAAGTTTGGTGAAAGCCTAGTTAATTTTCTATCTGCACCAAGGACACCAAAGCAGAATGGTATTGTAGAAAGGAACAATCGGTCAGTGATTGAAGCTTCTAGGACTATGTTAATTCAAGGAGGTGTAGCTAAGACATTCTGGAGAGAAGCTTTCAGCACAACTATTTATACAATGAGCTAGATACTGGTCAAAAGAGGTAATGACAAAACACCCTATGAATACTGGTATGGTAGATCACCGAATGTCAGTTAATTCAAAAATTTTGGTAGCAGATGTTTTATTAAAAGAAGTGATTATATTGGAAAGTTTGATGCCAAAATTGATGAAGGCATATTTCTTGGTTACTCCACCAAGAGAAAAGCCTATAAGTGCTACAACAACTAGACTAAGAAGATCATTGAAAGTATCAATGTCCAAGTAGATGAATTTCTTAAAAAATCTAAAGAAACCATCAAGAAGAAGGAAGATGAAGAACCAAACACACTATTTTTTGGAACCAAAACCGGTAAAACCAAAAGTTGGAGATGTAAGGCCCTCCCCAACCAAGCTTTGATTAACTTAGTTGACCATGTTTGACCCTATTAATAAATGCTATATAATTCAATAGAATGAGCTATGTTAGATAGATAGAGTGGTGAAAATAGTAATTGAAACAAATTATAGAGTTATTTCACCTTGTGGTGTACATTTTGATGTGTTATGAATTTGAAATCCTAAAAGATCCATGGATTTGATAATCTTGAACTAACATATGTTAGCTATATCTGGATTTGCAGAAATTTATTATGATGTTGGAAATATGATGTGTTTCTAATAAGTGAATGAAATTATGAGAATTATGATAATGGCTTATGTGAATAAATTGGGATATATGAGATATTGATTTGTTAAGGTCAATTGTATGCAGTGGTTGATGTGTATTCTTATTAATGTGTTTAATATTTTATGAGGATATTTGGAAATACTAATGCGTAATTGAGATGGGCAGGAAAATTATCCATGTGACCATGGAAACATTATGGAGAACCAAACCTAGACCTATGTACATTCGTAAAAGTAGGGTTTGTCTATTTGGAGAGACAACACCCCGTTCGTATCGTATTTTATTTGTGAAAGTGATTGTTGCATGAATGTTAAAATTGAATTTTGTTTATTTGTTTAAACCCAACAAGAGTCAAGATTTCATGTGTAATTTTGGAAAAAGTATTTTTATTGTGCCACTTGACACATGTGATCAATTTATGTTTTGAATTTTAAATTTGTCTCTTGGAGGGAGTTGTTTAACTATAGCTTTTTCAATTAATTTAGTGTGGTTCCATAATTGCCTTGGGTAGAGAATCTTTAGGATGGTCAACTTAGGTTTGACCCGAAAATTAACTTTAGAGGGGTTTAAAAAGGGTTAAATGGACTCCTAGGGGTAGTTTAAAAGTGTTTCCTAAAGCCCATAAGGTATACCTAAGGGTTAGGAGTAATTTTAGGCATGTACCAACTCCCATGTGACCATTTAGACACCTGAAAAAGTAGGTTTTCTAAGTTGAGCGAAAATTGAAAATTAGAAGGCATCATCCAAGTTGTTAACCTTCCCTTTTGGATGTGAGATCCCTTTCCCATTTCATCCTACCTTTCCTTTTTAGTTTTAGAAACCTGTGAGAACTCTCACAAAGGCCTTCTTAAGAAAGAATGAGGAAATTAGTGGGTAATCACCCACTCTCCATTTTTGGAGACAAGAAAATTTGAAGGAAAAAGATAGATTTTGATTTAGGATTTTGGCTAAGTGTAGAGAAGCAAGGGGTTGTGGAATTGGGCTACTCATCCTCAACAAATCTAGCATACCTTTGGGTAGTTGAAGGTTGGTTTGACCTTCCTTGTAACATTTTTCATAATGCATGTTGTGTTGAAAAGAATTTACTAGTGTTCTTGTATGTTTCCTTGGAAAATTATTGTGTTCAGTGTTTTTACTCCTTGTATGTATTTTATGTGTTTTGGGAGTAACCAAGGCCTCCTACTCTTGGGAGAGAGGATGGTCTTGTGGGTGGTAGGAGTTTGACAGCCCTCGAGTGAGAGGCTCTCGTTATGAGAGTGAACACAAGGGATATTTATGTGACCCTTGTTGCATGGCTTGTTTATGCATTTGGGGGTCATAAGGAGGGAAATAAGGCCGGAGTGCCTTGGGGGGCATAAGGATGAGGGGCTGTTATATTTATGATATATTTAGTTTTGCCATGACGTGGCTTTGTGTTTTACCATATTTGCAGTCTCCTCAGGGTACTTGGTCCACTACCACCCATGAAAAGACATCGCAATGTGTGGTGCAGTATAGCCTTGGTTGGGAATGTGATTGTGTTTGTTGTTCCCTTGTTTATTGTGTTTGCGTGTGTGTTTCCTATCTAGGGCTTGGTTCTCCAAGCTAGGGGGTGGCTACTAGTTAGCCTAGGCTGGGAGGTGAGCACTCCATGGTCATAGCTTTGATTAAATTGCAGGTTGTTGGAAGAAAAGAATAGGACAAGTGGAAGTTTGCTGGAGTTATTTGTTGCAGAAAAATATTTGTAAATGTAATTTATTATTTTGAAAGTCCTCATTTATTTGAAATGAGAGTCCTATTTGTAAAGTGACAATAATATCTTGGAAATATGTTTTAAAGATATGTAATATTTAATTATGCTATACTGCAGAAAAGAAATGAGTAATTCTGGATTTAGTTTTCTATATTTCAGAAAAATAACATTTGTTGTGTTTAGGATATTTTGAGAAGATAGTAGTTTATTTATTCCCTTTATGTTTTTAAAACAAAGTATTAGAAAAGAAATGGAATAGGTTAACATGCATGTAGTAAACTGGAATTAAACACATTTAGATCTGTTTATGGAAGTGCATATTTAGTTTTATTTAAATCTATCATTTATTTAATAATTGCAGAAAATAAAATCTAAAATATATATATATATATATATTATAGTCATCTCTAAGGATTTATTTAATAAAATTTAGATTTAATTAGTCGTTGTTTTAAGTTTATTTTAATTCTGTTATTTACCTTATTTTTGCAGAAAGTAAATATGTATTTAAATAATCTATCTATTTGTTTTAGCAACTAGGATTTTGATAAATGGGAATAAATGCAATGATTTAAGTCAGTAGAATTTATCTAATCTGTTAAAACTATTCAGAATAAAAAATATATGTGTATTTGTACACAGAAAGCATAAGCCCTAGATTCAATATATTCATATATATATATATATATATATATATATATATATATATATATATATATATATGCAAATTTACATGCATTTATAAAATGTTTAAAAAAAAAAACCATTCTTAAAAATAAACAAAATAAACTTATTGGTTTAATATATATATATATATAATATTAGTTAGAAACTTGTATTTTAGAAAAAAATATTAAAAAAAAAAAAAAAGAAAGAATCGGTTGTGTTTTGTCCAAAAGTTTGGGCATGACAGGAGAACTGAACAAAGAAGCCCCAGTTCAATTGGAACAGGAAGGTCCAATAGAAGATGAATAAAGTGAAGAAGAAGAAGAACATGAAAATCAAGATCAAGTTATTCCAAGGTATGTCAGACTCAATCACAACCCTAATCAGATTTTTGGAGACAACGATGTAGGTGTGTTAACTAGAAGAAGGCTAAGAGAAAAATCTTGTATGATCTCCACCTTTGAGCCTATAACAACAAAAGAAGCATTTGCAGATGAAGACTAGATCAAGGCAATGGAAGAAGAACTTGATTAGATAGAGAAGAATAATACATGGTCATTGGTACCTAGACCGGAAAACAAGAATGTAATAAGCACAAAGTGGGTATTCAGAAACAAATTGAATGAAGATGGAGTAGTGGTCAGGAATAAAGCCAGACTGGTATGCAAAGGATATGCACAAGAGGAAGGTGAATATTATGGTAAGACATTTGCACCAGTAGAAAGATTGGAAGGGGTAAGGACTCTACTTGCATTTGCAGCATACAGAGGATTTAAAGTATACCAGATGGATGTTAAATCAACATTCTTAAATGGAATATTGGAAGAAGAAGTCTACATAGAACAACCAGATGGTTATGTATTAACAAAAGAAAAGGATATGGTGTGCAAGCTACATAAGACACTTTATGGTTTGAAACAAGAACCAAGAGCATGGTATGAAATATTGCACTCTCACTTAGTAAAGATAGGTTTTCAAAGAAGCAGTGAAGATAGTAACATATATCTCAAGACAAAAGGAGATAAAATATTGGTAAGTGAGGTATTTGTTGATGATATTATTTTTGGAGGTAATGATGATATGTGTCATGATTTTGCTAATGAAATGAAGAATGAATTTGATATGTCACTGGCAGGTGAGATAAAAAAATTCATAGGTTTGCAAATCCAACAGTTGAAGGAAGGAATCTTTATTATACAATCCTAGTATGTGAAAGAAGTGTTGAAAACTTTTAGAATGGGAGATTGTAAACCAGTTGGAACACCAATGTTTACAAGCTATAAATTGTCAAAGGAAGATGATTTTTCACCAGTTGATGAAAAAGAATACAAATCCATGATAGGTAAGCTACATTATTTTTTCCACACTAGACCAAACATTGCTCATGTAGTAGGATTGGTTGCTAGATTTCAGAAAGATCCAAAGGAGTCACACATGGTTGCAACCAAAAGAATTTTCAGATACTTGAGAGGCACAATTGATTATGGATTATGGTATCCATATGCAGGAGACTTTGACTTAAAAGTCTATACCAATGGAGATTGGGTAGGAAATGTTGATGATAGGAAAAGTACAACTGCAGGAGCATTTTTTCTTGGAGGCAGATTAGTGTCTTGGAATAGAAAGAAATAGAGTTGTATCTCTCAATCAACAGTAGAAGCTAAGTTTGTTGCAACTTACATGAATTGTACCCAAGCAATTTGGATGAAACACATATCAGAAGGTTTCAAGATGAAGATATCAGAACCGGTAAGAATTTTCTGTGATAAAACGAGTGATATAAATATTTCTAAGAACCTGGTGTTGCATGTTAGGACAAAGAATATAGAGATGAAGTATCATTTCCTGAGAGAGAAAGTTCAAAGAAAATATGTATCGCTAGAGCATGTTTCCACTAAAGAAAAACTGGAAGATGTTTTTACTAAGCCTCTACCTAAGGCTACATTTGAATATCTTAGAGCTAAGTTAGGGGTTTTACCCCTACATGAAGTCAATTAAGTAGATGTGGAAGACATCAATCCTAGAGCCTATTGAAAATCTTGAAGAAGGATTGATGAAGAATGGTGCCACTCCACAGGGGGAGAAGCTAATTGTAAATCAGTGAAGCATGGATAACAAATAGAATGGTTTACCTTCACTTTGACATTGTTGTCAAAGGGGGAGAAGAAATGTATATGATTGATAGCCTTAAATGTTAAGGAGATAAGACAATTTTTAGACTAGTTACCAGTTGAAGATATGATGATATAGTTGAAGGATAGTTTATGTTGTAAATTGTAAACCAAGATTCCTATACCTATGTGTATGCTTTACTCTCAATCATGACAATCAATTGGTATTGATATTTTTATTGCCATCAATGCCAAAGGGAGAGAATGTTGGCATTGCATGAATAGTGTTATCATTGATGTCAATTGCAACCGGTAATGAAGTAGTAAAGAAACCAGTAATGAAGTTGTAAAGCAACCGGTAATGAAGCAATGAAGTTCAACTAGTAACCCTAACCAGTTTAGAAGCAGAACCCAAACCGATGGAGCTTGGAGATCGATTGTGATGATCTATGACCGAATGATGATCAACGATGAAGATGCCATGTACGCATGTTGCATGTGATGAGTTTCAAAATGGTTTTGGTGTGTAAAGATAACCATTTATCTTGGGAATGATAAAATGCATAGTATGAAGTGACAAACGTGTGATGTGTTACAAGATTCAAAGTGCGGTGATCTAGGAGAGGTTGTAAATGCCTAGAAGAATGTAAAGTTGATTCCATGTAATCTAATGGTCAAGATTGAACCGATGTGTTTGTAATCTCTATGAGATTTGTAGGGTTTGTGTTGTGTTACTGACCTAATGTATTTTCTTATAAGGTTTATGATTTGATTCAATGTTGTGTTGGAAAATTTGGTTAAGTGTGTAAGTGATTGTAGCCAAACCAAGAGGTGTATATGGAGAATGATGTGAAGGCAGATAGGAGTAGTAAAGGATTTGATTCAGCAAGGAACTGTTATTTCTAGATTAGTCAAGAACCTATTATTCTGTAACCATTACAATAGTAAAATCCCTTAACCAGGTAAGCTTTAACAGGCTTGTTGTTAAAATCCTGTAACGAGGTGAACCATTAGCTTGGATTTGAAATCCTCCACTAAGGTTACCTTTAACATGGTATTTGTAGTCAATCCCTTAACCAGGTGGTCCTTAACCAGATTTGTTCCTAACAAGACATTATAGTATAAGCTTCTAGCAAGGCTTGGCTCCTAATAGGGAAAACTTTAGAAGATATCAAAATACTTGTGGGTATTCATCCCCACCATGGTTATTCCCATTTGGGTTTCCACGTGAAAAATCATTGTGTCAAGTGGTGAATGATTTTGTAGATGTGTTTTTGGTATGGTTGATATGAATGATTAGTAAATTTGCATAGGTATATTTAAATGATTGGAAATGATCTAAAATGTGTTATTAATAGTATTAGTGAAGTGGTTTAAGGTTTTGGTCAAAGGGTATTAAAGTTTCAGATTTGTTGCATTGCATCACTGAAGTATTTGGTCAACCGATAAGGTTTAGCAGTGCTACTGTAGATTTGTTAAAGTGTGTAAACCGATAAACTTTGTGAGTTGTTTTTGAGTTGGAAATAAGTTTGGTGAAAGCCCGATTAATTTTATATCTGCTGGTTCACCCCCCCCTCTCAGTAGTTGTCCTGATCTTTATAGTTTCATCATATTATTAGAGAGAGATCATTGCCCCCCAAGTGTAGGGATAATGAGAAGAGCTTACACAATCTTCGAGAGAGGGATTTAAATATAAGAAAATGTGCAATGAACCTACATGAATACATGCAAGAAAATACATTAGTAGGTGTAAAATACACATCTCAAGAAGTGGTAATCTTCTAAGAGAAGAGAGAAAGAACATCACATATTCTCCATCAGGGATAAGTCATAAGAACATACCATTGTAAGAAATGATAATCACATATGAAAAATACAACCCCTAAAAGAAATAATGATAAATGAGATAGAAGAAAGAGAAAGGAGTGAAATCCTTGCCCCCCAAGTGAGAAGAACAAGGAGAAGTGTTACACATCTTCCAATGGTGATTATTTTCAAGCGATATGCCCTCCTTAATGGAAAAATTCATCTCAAGGAAGATGCATATACTTCACAAGAGATCATTCCATACTAGTGGCATATCATACTTGTAAATAATTGAAACCATAGAAGAGGTAAGTTTTCCAATAGAATTAAGAGAAGAAGAAGAAGAAGTGTATTACTCATGAAAGATGCTCCTCTTCAAGGAAAGAGAAAAAACCAAAGAACAATTATATGCTCATATGAGAATAATTGTATGCAGGAAAGGAGATCCAATAATGAATAATGTATAAAGATAGAGATAGATCCATTCAAAAAAGAAGGGAAGTGAACTTCATGTTGCTACCCCAAAGTATTTAAAATTGAAACAATACCACAACAAAAAATAGAGAGCCCCCAGTTAAGTTGGCTAGTTATGTCATAAGGTGAAGAGAAACATGAAGAGAAAAGAAGTGCTAAGGCACTATGTTTAGTTTAAGGAAGATAGCTAGATCTATTGTAAGAGAAATTTGTGCATGGTCATATTGCTTTTGAACAAATTTCTTAAATGCATGACATTTTCCAAGAGAATGTGAATATGAACCATGAAAAATGCAATATTCCTCTCCTTTCACTTGCTTAATAATTTTGTTTCGGTTTTTAGGAGGAAATGAAATGTTCTTATCATATTTCAATCTCCAATAGATTCTTTTAGCTAGTCTATCGGGAAGATAAATGTGTTTTAGGTCATTGTCTTGGCATGAAGGAGACAAATTATTAGAAGAAGAAGGATTATTATCCATGATCCTAATTTTTCCACTATCTATCCCATCTTGAATAGATTTTTGAAAATTAGGGCAATCATCAGCATTATGATCATGGGTTTGATAAAATGAGCAAAAAGGATATTTTGAAGAAGAAGCATTCTTGCGGGCTCTTTTGACTTTTTGCCTTTGGAGATAGTTTTTGAAGTTTTGGAGCTCAAGCAGTTCATCCATAGAGAGAGGATTCTCATTTCCCAGGCCTTCTATAGTATCTTGCGTAGGATGGACATAAATTCCTTGCACAAATTTCCCAAGTCCTTGTCCTTGAAAACTTTGTTTTGTTATTATATGAAAGCCCCAACTATAAGAATGTTGCAAATGAGTAATTTGGGGAATAGGATCATGAATTTATTTGAAATCTAATGTGTAAGGGGAAATAAAAGGATTTATAGATGAAGAAGGAATGTCACTTGAAGGGACATTCTCCTTTCTCTCATCATGCTTATCCTTTTGGGAAGATTGGGAAGGAACATTTTCATCATCTAAAGGTTCATCTTTACTTATTTGTATGTGAGGTGAAAGATCATGAATAAAATGCATAACATCATCCTCTCTACATATATTTTGATATTGAAGATAAGTCCTAAGAGAATAAAGAGGGTCTAAAGATGTAAGAATGTTGATACTTTGATTTTGCCCCCCTTGCTCACTTTGAGGGTATGTGTATAAGAATAAGATGGGCCCATATTACTTTACAATGCTTTCTCTTTTTTGAAAAGATCATTGGTTGATATAGTAGCTCTCATTTTATTCACACGACATACCCTAGGAGAGGTGCAATGATTAGGATCTCTAAGATTGGGATCTACAAAATCCTTAAGGTGATTAACATAAGAAATGCATTTTGTTAATAACATCACCATAATGCAACATAAATGATACATGAAATCTTTAAGATTAATTTGAAAAGGAAATTACTTTGAAATCCTAGCAACACAATATGACCAAGTGCTATGAATGAAAAGAAGCAACAAAAAATGAAAGAAGCCATTATCCAGCACATGGTTGTAATAGATATATGTTAAAAACAATGTAATAATATGTGAAATAGCAAATAAATATAGTCCATTGATTTCCATTGAAAGTCTCTTAATTAAAATCTTAATTTACTTGCAAAGAAGATCTAAAATTAGGACCTTTTTATGAAAATTAATTTAAAAGTTAAGAGTGTGGAAATTTGAATTTGTTTTCAACCTTAAGAGGTGTACAAATTAATAAAGTACGCCAATTTTCTAGATTTAAGTAGAAAAATACAGTCACTTCTGTCTCCCGAAATTTCGGGAAAAAAGCTAGGGACCTAGTGCAAAGTGTACCTAGTCCAACCAATTTTTTTTGAAATTTTCAAGGATTACAGAAATTATGATTTTATTGCAGAATCCAAAAAATAGCTGATTTGGAGATGTCTAGATCAATCAAATTGGCAGTCAAAGGTTAAAATAGGATATTCTTAAAAATTAAGGTTTTGTTTTTTAACCACTTAATTTGCAGAATGAAAAGAAACATTTGAATTGCAATTTTGAAATAGAAACCAAATCTGAAACAAGCAACTAAAATGCTACACTTCACAAGCTCAATTTTATCAAAATACAAAATTAGGGTTTTTATGCAAATAACCTCTGAAATTCGCAAAAAGATCAAAATTGGAAATAAAATTTTCAAATTTAAATTACAATTATTCTGATCTAATAATAAGAAATCAAAATTAAGATGTTAGACATCGGGTTCACCAAAATTTAAAGTGGAAAATTGGATCTTCATGGTTCCAAAAAAAAATTTGGACGTTTTTTGTTGATAAAAACCGACATTGTAATAAAACCCTAAAAAGGCTGACTTTGTTTGTTGCCCTAAAAATGCATGTTATCAGCGGCTGGGATGCTTAAGGCATTGTGAGGTTTATGTACTATTTTTGTTGGATAATAAGAAAGATTGGATGACTATGTATGGTGGACGTAACCCATTCTGGGTGAACCACGTTAAATCTCTGTGTTATCTGTGTCATGTTTTATTCCTTTATCTTTTGTGTTTAGATCTGCATATAATTGTTAGTTCATATTTGCTTCGGATCTGCTTGAAACCCTAACACTTGCGGTCTGAATAGTGTCCTGACGTGTCATCAAGGCTAAGATGGGAGAAGACTTAAGATGAAGGTGCAGAGAGGGGTCTCAGTCGAGTAGAGAAATGAAGTCACATAAGTAAGGGCCTAAGATGTGGTCGAAATTGCAAGGGTTGTAATTATATGATGCTACAGAAATGAATCCCATGTTGAATAATTTTAACTTGTTTCAAATATGTCTCTTGCACTACAACTGAGCCTGCATGTATAAGAAATAACAAATTCATCTAGGTTCAAAAATTTGTGAAAGTGTATAAAAATTAAAAATGCATGTACATAAAATAAATGAATTAAAACATATGATTTAGTTCAAACCTGTGGGAAATGACATTCCATCACTCATTTCATATTTTCTTAACTTCTTTCTCTCCTCTGTGCAACACAATAAATAATAACTAACACCTTCTATATTTCCACCTTCTGCTATGACTGCAAAAATATCTCCTACAATTCAAATTTACATGGAAAATTAAAACTTATAAATAAAATGTACTTGATAAAAACTCGTAACATTTTTCAAAGATATATAATTTTAAAGTTATATACACGTACATGCATACATATATTTTTTAATCAATCCTGAAATATGGTCACAATCTATAGAAATCAAAGGAATGTCTTCAAAGATTTCATCCTCATTTTCCTCATATGTGTCAGTAACAACTAGTGGCACCAAATTCCATTCACTGACATATCCAAGCTCTTGGTTCTTGCAATTAACATAGTTTTCTAAAATGCAATTTGTAGATGCCTAAAACTTGCACACTTAATTAAATGAATTTTATTTATTTAATTATCATTTATCCATCATATTAGTTAAACTAAGGTTTGATTAATATCCCCTTTTCTTTTATCTAACCATTAATTAAATACAACATTTAATTAATATCCATTTTCTTCCATTAATTGAATAAATTTTATTTATTTAATTAAATTATCTTCCACTGTTTTAATTGAATTTACATCCTTTCTGCGAATAAATAAATCAATATTTATTTGTAAAATTCCCCCCACTTGGATTTTCCTACAAATGCAAGTTGCATTAATTTTAATTGAAATAAATCTTTTTATTTTAAATAAAATTCCTATTTATCCCACTTGCATTCTCCTACATTTTCCATTAACCTCCTAATCATTCTTCTAGAAGTCCTCAAATCCCACTTAACTAGCCTAAATTCCTCTAATCATGTCACATCCCTAAATTTGGGGGATTCACTTCTCCAAATTTGGGTGAATTCTTCAAAATGTGTTGAAGACTTAACCTTTTTCAACAAGTTAACTTGTTGAGTCATCCAAACTTGTAAGGCCCTTACAAAAGCCTCTAAGGTTATCTACCTTCCAACAAGTTAACCTCCAAAGTCTTAAAGAAAAATTCAATTCCTCTTAAAAGACATCACCCTAGCCCATGATGGTTGTCCCTTTGACCATCTTCCAACTTTGCACAAGAGTTTAACTCTTGAACAATAGCCTTCATCCTTGGATAATGGCTTTATCCAATGGCTTATCCTCTTAAGGTTAACCCTTAAAGCTTAATAAGTATCTAATACTTACTTAACATCCTCTTAGGCCTCCTCATGATGACTCTTGTCAACATGAGATTGGGTTGAAAATCTCACATGGATTGATAACTTTCAATCCAAACCCTTCTCAAGCCAACTCAATCTTCACCATCCATTTGACCAATTCCTCTATAAATAGAGCCCATTTCTTCAATCCAAATATCTAAGTTTTATGCATCTACACTATAGTCTCATAACACTAAGCATCTTACCTCTCATAGAATTTTTAGATTATTTTGATAGCAATATAATCTTAGAATAATCATGTTTTGCATATCATGTCTTAGTATATCATGCTAGTCTTATATCATATCCATATCATGTTCATCCTAGTTTAATCTCACACTTAATTTTATCATTTTGCACCATATCATAGTTGCATATCTATATCATTATCTCATCACTAGGATCTTAGTTGCATTCATTTAGATCTTAGAAACATACACTATCTCTCGTTCTTTGAGTAGTCATCCCAAGATCAAGTGTTCTTCCAAGTTGAGAGCCACCTTAAAATCTAAAGGAATCCTTGGAGATAGAGGACAAGGAGACGTGCTTAGAGTTTTGTATCATTTGTTTTTTTTACGATTTTTTAACCTCTAACATAATGTTACATTGGTTTTTGTCTCTCTTGCAGGTACCACACTTCTTGGCATACATTCTGGCGCCCACCATGGGGCTCAATCCCATTTTCTGAGATTTCTAAATTTTTTTTCTGCAAGTGCAGACACATGTTTTTGAGAACACGTATTAGCACATACACCCACTAATATAGCACATATTATCTCTTATCTGGAGCATACATCCTAGGTTTTAGCGCATAAACCAACTGTTATAACACATTTTCTCTTTTATGTGGCACATTGACTCTATTTTGTGCAGCATATGCTATTTTTTGTGGTGCATATGCTATTTTGTGACGCATCTGCTCTTTTTTGCAGCACATTTACACTGTTATGTGGCACATTTGTACTCTTTTGTATTGCATACACAACAAAGCTGATTTTTTTTTGTAATAGATCTCAAAATTTTAGGCTTGTCTAGCCCACTTTGATTTTGCAAGTTGCTAACTGGTTTTTCATGAACATTTGACAGTGTTTTTGTAGGTTTTAGAGGAGTTGATTTAATTCTTTATTTTACTTACTTTATTTCAAAGTTGGTTAAAAATAATTCACTTAACATTTTTTTTTTTTGCAAAGTTAAAAAGAACACAACCTTCTTTTGGTGCACCTAAAAATAACTTTACCTTCATTTGGGCTTTAAAAAGAACTACATTTTTCCATCTTGCAAGGATGTTAAAAGAACAACAAAATCAAACTTCATTTTGCAAGTTAGGATCTCACACCTCATTTTGGGCTCTAAAAAGAACAACACAACTTTCCAATTTTTGTAAAGGGGTTAAAATTGAACATCACTTTCCTTTGGTGCTCATTAAAATGAATCTCATCTTTCATTTGGAAGCTTAAAAAGAATCCTCATTTTACCTTGTTTGAATCTTTCAAGTTAAAATCATTGTTGTTCATTTGGCGATTTTACTTTTGTTGACCAGGATTTCATATTCCTAGCTTACAAAATCATTGCTTTGTGTGTAAAAAGAACACCATGTTTGATTGGAGCAACATCTCCAATTAGGACTTAAAAAATAGAATTACTTTGAAAGGACTAAAAAGAATCATTGCTTTCTTTGTCTTGAGTGATAGGTATATGCTCTCCCCTTAATTGGGTGATCAAAAAGCCATACTCATTCCTTCATGCTTTATTTCCTTTCAAGCAATTAAAACCTTTAGTGGGTCTACCTTCCTGAGTTTCCTTGAGGGGGCCGGTGAGAAGAGAATAACCTAAGTGGGGAACAAATTTTAGCCAGGTATTCGAATCCACTATAATCAAATCTAGAGGCTAATGAAAATCCCCTCCAATGGTTTTGCTCAATGATTAGCCTTCCCCTAGTATCCTTGTGATATGTAAAGCCTTTGTTCTAAAGGTTGGGAAGCCTCCCGAGGGATTTTATCACTGAAGACCAAACATGAAGCCTGATTACGAACTTATAAATAGAAGCCTCACCGAGTCAGTATTCAAATGTTAATAATATCATAGTGCAAGGGTGGGGAAGAATCCACCCCTAAGACACTCTATATATCTCCCAAGATAATGATTCAATTGAGGAGAAATCCTCTTTGAGTTAATTTATGGACAAAGGCAAAAAAATGAGTGCCCTCTAGGGGGTGACACGATTGTTTGAGCTGAAGGAGTATCCAGATTTGGGCTATGGTATTATTAATGACCCTTGATTAAAGAGTCTTCTTGGTGTGTTTTTCTTGTGTATAAACCAGTGAAAACATCGAGGATTTGAACACATCCTCAATAGAACATACACTCAATGTTTAGATTTAGGAGCAAAATGGCCATTGTCTTCATGCTTGTTTGTTGTGTAGTTTATCGAAATTCCTAAAACATCTTGCAAAAAAAATCAAACATCACAATCAGTTTTCAACAAGTCACATTCAAGAAATCCACAGAATAACGCATCTGCTTATTCCTATGGCACATTTGATCACTTCTCAGGCATACATAATTTATCCTATAGTGCATTTAAGTACTCCTGAGGTGCATACATAAGATCATGTAGTGCATACATCAGATCCTGTAGCACATACAAGAAAAATAGAGGCGCATATGATCATTTAAATGGAACATATAATGAATATCTTAGCGCATTTGATCAATTATGTAGCGCATTTAAGTGGCACATTTGAGATAGAGCCTTATTTGGAACAAATATTCAAAAACCAACAACTGATTCAGATACCCATGAAGGAGGTCTTCCAAATTCAACTATCTTAGATAGATTTCTTCCAACAGATCAAAGAGGTGTCAACTAGTGATCACAAGTATCAAATCAATCCATATCAAACATCAAAATACCAATTTAGCTTTCCAAGTTAGTCAAATCCATCTAGTTTCCAATATCAGGAAGCTTTATCATATCATTTGACATGCTTAGTCATATCAATAGGGGCAAATCAAAACTTCTATTCGACTAAGTAGACTTAGAGATCAAAACAAGGTCTTCATCCAATTAATCTCACAACCTAAACTTTGATCACTTGCATGACCACTCTTCGACACATCAAGAAGAAGCATCCTTGTCTCAAAACTGATCTAAAAAGGAGACAACTTAGTCAAAAGAAGCTCTTGAAGTGAAACAAGTTCCTCTATATCAACTGCAAACTCCTAAAACATAGGACATTTTTACATCGTTTCCATGATTATCTCCACGATAAAAATATTGATTTTGACAAAGAATCCTTGAAAGAACATGCCTTCCTGCAAAGGTCAGCACTATCACAAGATATCAACTTTAGTGGAAGGATAAATTTGGCTTACTTACCTGAGAATCCAACCACATATTGAGTCAAATCAAGCCATGCCAGTTTCTATGCGATCACATAAAAACATTGAGTTGGTCGACGAAGAGCCTGAATCAAGCATGCAACGCAAAGAAGTTAATACTTGGAAAAAATACCATGAATCTAGACAAAGATGAAATAAGAAATGAAGTTATTGAGGAGGCACAACAAGACCCTGGTCTACACAAATTTCTTGAAAAACTCATCAAAACTAACAAATAGAAATACTTCCTCCTGCTATTTAGCAAAGGTATCAAAATCCCTGAGGATTTTGACACGGAACCACCAAAACAAAATATGAACATCAAAAGAACAAAATCAAGAACACACCTCTCACACTGATCATGACCATACACATGATCATAGCCACATTAATGATCAAGGTGACACCAATCATCGACATACTAATACTGGAAAAAATCCTCTCACTACACTCATGCAACAACTACAAGAACTTCAACAACAAATGGAAGACATGCAACAAGGAACTACCATGCGATATTCTTTAGAGGATATTTGTCCTTATCCATTGGATCGAAGTCTGAACATGCCACCATTCCCACCTAACTTTGAAATACCAAAATATGACAAATACAATGGTAAAAATGATCCTCACAATCACGTAAGAGAATTTTGTACTATGACCTTGGAGTTTTCCCACAATGACACTTACATGATGAGGTTATTTCCAAGAATCCTAGGAGGACAAACAATGGAATGGCTTTCAAAAGTCACACCTCCCATCAAATCATTTGAGGAGTTGGTAAACAAATTTGTTTCCCAATATTCCTATAACATTCAACATGAGGTTACCATGCTTGATCTTTGCATCACAAAAAAAGAACAATGAAACATTCATGATGTTTTTGCAAAGAGGGAAAAGATTGATATCTAGATATCCCCAAACCATACTTAAGAAAGAGAAAATGGAATTCTTCATAGACAATCTTAATGATAAGATGAGATATCAACTTAAACTACAATGTATACCTAGTTCTAAAAAGTTGATAGAAAATGACATCCAGATATAAGAAGCCTTAATCAAGAGGGAACTTTGAAGTTTTCTAAAGAAGGTGCTAGTTCATCAAAAAACACCTATAACAACTCCGATAAATCCAAATTCTGGACAAGAAATAAAAAATGTCATCAATGATGGTGTAGTTGACAATGTTAAAACAAAACAACCTATGTAAAACTTATCCAACATTACTCCACCGACCAACACTCAAAGCAATATCAATCAAAGAACAAACACTCAAGGGAATACCAATCAAAGAACCAATAATCCAGGAAATAACAATCAAGGAAATATCAACCAAGGTAACAACAATCAAGGAAACAACCTCAACATGAAACCAACACCATATCGACAGAAGTATGCACCTTTAGGACAAACCCTTGAATCAACATTTCAAGAACTATTCAAAAATAAACTCATTACATTGCCAAACATGAGGGATTTTGAACCTCAAGTCAAACCGTCATGGTGGAATGACACACACTATTGCAAATATCATAGAAACAAAGGGCATCGCACAAATGATTGCCTAAGGTTGAAAAACTTGGTTCAAGATTTGCTCAATAACGGTGATATAATAGTAGACAGTCACAAAACCAATGATGATCATGAGGCCTTCAAGAATCCACTTTCAAATTATGACAAAGGAGCATCATCATCATCAAACAAAAAAGGGGCTTGCATAAACTATATCTATGATAATGTCATCAATCAAATTTCAAAATGTGATAATCAGGTTAACGTCATCAAGATCAAAGACAAACAATAACATGTTCTGATCAATGTGACTACACGATCCCAATGTAAATATGTATTAAAAGGGAGTACCTCCAAAACAACAACACCTTCAAAAACTCAATACAACTTAGTATATCAATTGAAGAAGACACCAGTGCACATATCCATATTAGAGCTTCTCAAGATCTCACCCACAAAGAAGGATATTTTGGAAAAGGCTCTTGTTGACACTATGGTTCCAAATGACCTGGATGTTGATCAATTCCAAGCCATGGTGGGACATTTAACTGTGCCTCATAATCTATCATTCTCATAACATGATGATATCTCTTTAAATCATCTCCATAATACTCTACTCCATATCAAAGTCCTAGTCTATAAACATTGAGTGAAAAGAGTACTAATATATGGAGGAGCCGGTCTAAATATATGTACTTTAAAACTTATCCGTGCATTGGGTTTCTTGGAGGTAGTCATTGATTATAATAAAAGGATAACAATAAAAGCATATGATGATGAGGAAAGATCATCAAAGGCACTTGTGGTATTACCCATTCAAGTAGGTCATGTTCAAAGAGATACTCTATGTCAAGTCTTGGACATAGATTTATCTTATAGCATACTTTTGGGTCATCCTTGGATCCATTAAATGCAAGAGGACCCATAAACATATCATCAATGCCTAAAATTCCCATATAATGGATAAGAAATCTCCATCACAACAAACACTAATCCTTTCCAATATTGCAATAGTCTCAAAGCAATTCAAAATGTCCTTGTACCACAAAACAAGGAAGCTCTCACTTCCACATCCTCAAACAACAAGGATCAACTCAAAACTCTATCCATAGATTTTGAGAAAAATATGAAGTTGAAGGACAAAGGCATGGGAGAATACTCTTTTGAATCCCTATGTCTATCAAAATTGCCAATTTTGCCAAGGTCTCATGGAGAACCCTCAACTTCAAGACAACAATCTTCACAACCTATCAAAATTTTTGATGGAATGTTCATTCAAGTATGAACACTAGGAGATGAGACAGATGACAAAGATGTATTGAATTTGTTATACAAGGATGATGAGGACACACAAGCAACAATGTTAAGTGTCACTCTCCCAACAGAGCAATATGGCAACGGGTTCATAATCATACAAAGGATGGGATATTCAGGAAATGGTCCTATCAACAAATGAAAAGAAGGTATCATAGAACTAATTCAACCACACTCACAACTTGCCAAAGACAAATATAGACTAGGGTATGCTCAACATCAAATCGATTAACTAGACTGACAACAAGAGTCTATGTGGCAACATAATGGACAACAAGAGTCTATGTAGCAAAAATATCAACAATAAGAAACCACATAGCAACAACAAAAGAAATGGGAATTAACACAACCAAAAGCAGTTGATGAGGCAGTCTGCAAACACAAGGAAGAGGAATATGAGAAACAACAAGAAGAGCTTGTCATACAAAGAGAGGAGGCTTCTCACAAAAAGATTCAAGGATTGCAACCTAGTATGGAGCCTAATTCAAACAACACGCCAGTCAGTTCAGAGACAGAAGCAAGGACTAAATTCTTTTCACCAAATGGTATCCCCATTACCTACAACAATAGAATCCTAGGGAGTGATTCTAAAATAGACTCACATGAGTGGGAATGGGATACTTTCTATGATGTCACTAAAGATATTTAAGTAGATACAATCCACAAATATACACCCATGTCTGATGAAAGACAAGGCTCAAGGGATAGATCATTTGAATTTGGACCACAACATATCTACAAAGCCAATGAGAATGAGCCGTGTCACTATGAAATAGGCAATACCAAAGAGAGTGCCATTATAGACCTTACCCATGTTACTGACAACTTTGACAATGTGTCCATCATGACCCTCACTGCTATAGACCTTAACCCACCAAATGATCCCTTACCATTAATGTATCCCAAACTCATTGATTGGGAACAACCTAAACAACTCAACATACCTATCTTTCCAGATGATGACACTATTGTCCAATATATTTGTTCTGTGAACCTAGAAACATGTTTCACTAGCGAATCTCATAACAAAGTTCTCAATCAAGAGAGTGCCAAGTCTCTTAGTTGCAAAATGAATAAAATCAAAAATTGATCTAATGGTGAAAACCATTCAATGACAGTATTAGATCATAAAACGTAAATACAAAGGACGTATTTGATGGTGAAAACCTCTTTGAGGCACCTAAGGATGAGAGACTTGACACTCTTCTTGAACATTATTAGGTTAGATCACCAATTTTGATTCAACCAACTCAATCAATCAACATCAGCACTGAACCAACAACAAGAACCATACACCTGGTCGAATCATTAATAGAACAAGAAATACATGACTTCATCAAATTCTTTCAAGAAAACAAAAACCGTTTTGCTTGGTCTTATGCAAATATGCTAGGGGTATATCAAGATTTGATCATGCACCACTTATCTATAGCTCTAGGAGCTAATCCTGTCAAGAAGAAATTGAGAAAAATGAACCCACATGTTGCTATACTGGTAAAAGCAGAACTGAAGAAGTTACTTGATGTAGGATTCATCTGACCTATAGATTATGTGGAATGGATCTCCAACATTGTACCTATATCTAAACCACATAAGAGCATCAAAATTTGTACAGACTTCAGTGATCTCAACAAGGCTTGTCTGAATGATCCTTTACCCAACATTGACACAATTGTAGATCTAACAACATGACATGCTATGTTATCACTCATGAATGGTTTCTCGAGCTACAATAAAATCAAGATAGCACCAGAAGACTGAGATAAATATCATTTACATGTCCATGGGGTACTTATTGCTGGAATGTTATGCCTTTTGGCTTGAAGAATGCATGAGTGACCTATCAAAGAGAAATGATCACAATCTTTCATGACATGATGCACACATTCATGGAGGACTATGTAGATGACCTATTGGCTAAATAATTTACAAGAGAAGGACACCTAGAGATTCTAGACAAAATATTTCAGAGGCTGGAATAATTCAATGTACGACTAAATCCTAAGAAGTGTGTATTTAGTGTCACATCCAACAAACTCTTGGGATACATAGTCTTAGAAAAAGGAATTGAGGTGGACCCCACAAAAGTACAAGCAATCATGGAAGTGCCACCTCCTAGAAATATCAGTCAATTCAGATCTCTACAAGGACGGCTACAATTCATAAGAAGATTCATTTCTCAACTAGCCGACAAGTGCCTTCCTTTCACTCATCTACTCCACAAGAATGTCCCTTTCAAATGCAAAGATCAATGTGCAGAATCATTTCATCAACTCAAGAAATATCTAATTAATCCACCTATCTTAGTACCACCAATAGCTAGAAAACCTCTTATTCTTTACATATCAGCAGCATAGAGGTATCAATAGGAGCATTGCTAACACAAGAGTATTCAATGGGCAAGGAAAGAGCAATATACTACATTAGCAAGAAATTGAATGGTTATGAGCTCAACTACACATTCATTGAAAAGGCTTGTTTGATAGTGGTGTTCGCTTCTGAAAAGTTTTGCCACTACATGCTAGCTCACACAATCAAGTTGGTGGTAAAGATTGACCCATTAAAATATCTACTCAGCAAAGTCACTCTCACAGGGAGGTTAGTTAAATGGGTCATGATTCGAAGTGAGTTTTACATTCACTAAATAGACATAAGATAAATCAAAGGTCAAGCTATCGTTGATTAGCTAGCAGAAGCACCATTACAAGACAATTATCCCATCCATGTCAAATTTCTAGATACAAATATTATCACAACATCGACAAAACCATGTGTATCATACTTTGACGGATCATACACACAATATGGATCAGGAGCCAGTGTCCTATTCATCACACCAGAAGAACACACTATTCCTAAATCTTACAGATTGACGTTTCCTTGCACAAATAATATTGTTGAGTAGGAATCTCTAGTCACAGGAATTAAAATGGTTGTAGAGAGGAAGATCATAGAGTTGAAAGTATTTGGAGACTCATAATTAATCATTAATCAGGTTAATGATGATTATCAGATGAAGGACGACAAGATGATGCCCTACAAACTCATGGTGGATGATTTCAAAAAGTACTTTGTGGACATCAAATTCAAATAGATTCCAAGGTTGGACAATAAAGTTGAAAATGCCATGTCAACCATTGCCTCACTCCTGCAAATACCAAACCAATTGAATCATTATGAGTTCCTAGTGGAACAATTGTTTTCCCCTACCTATGACAATTCTAAATCCCAAGTCATATGCCACATAGTCAGTTCTAACTCACCCCTCTATGGAAAGATCTACACTTACCTAAAAGACAATATCCTTCCACTAGATCTATCCTGAAACCACAAATGCAACTTTATTCATCAAGCAACTCGATATACCCTAACGGTTGATACACTTTATCACCAAGTTCTCGATGGTACTCTTCTTCGATACCTAAATTGTAACGAATTTGAAACCGCCTTGCATGAACTTCACAAGGGTTTTTGTGGCACACATTCAAGTGGTCCTACTCTTGCCAAGAAACTTCTAAGGATGGACTATTATTGGCTGACCATGGAAAAGGAATCATATCAATTTGCCAGAAAGTGTCCAAAATGCCAAATTCATGGCAATATTATACATGCACCAACACAAGAGCTACAACCATTCACCACATCATGGCCATTTTGTCAATGGGGACTCAACCTAGTGGGCAAGATTCATCCTTCCTCATCAAATGGACATAAGTTTATCATCATGACAACTAAGTATTTTACAAAGTGGATAGAGGTCATTCCATTAACTACTGTTACCAGAAAGCAAATATCCTCTTTTATCCTGAATTATCTCATTTGTCGATATGACATTCCTAGTTCCATTATCACAGATAATGGAAGACCTTTCAAGAATCAAGATGTGCAAGAACTATGTGAGTGATTCCATATCTAGTATTGTTTCTCCACACCATACTATCCACAAGGGAATGGCCAAGAGGAGGCCTCCAACAAAACCATCTTGAAAATCCTCAAGAAAATAGTAAACAAGGTTGGTCGTGATTGGCATGTTCAACTCAACCCAGCATTATGGACCTACAAAACTAGCATCCGCACACCTATAGGAGCTACACTATACTCACTTCTATATGGGTCAGAGGAAATTCTACCTATTGAGGTTGAGATTCCATCACCCAAAGTATCACTGAAAGGACTCATTCCAGATGAGGAATATCGGGTAAACAAATTGCAAGAGTTGGAGATGCTAGATGAGCACCGACAACGTGCTTTTGATCACCTCAAAGCATATCAGCAACACATGTGCTAGAGATATAATGACAAGGTAAAGCCAAGAGCATTTCAAATTGATGACTTGGTACTAAAGGAAAATCCTCACAATCAACAAGATCAGGAAAAGAAGGGCAAGTTTGAACCAAATTGGCTAGGTCCTTTTGTCATCATATCTACTTATAGATGAGGGGCATATTAGTTATCTACATTAGAAGGGGACCTATTTGACAAACCTATCAACAATGTGCATTTGAAAAAGGTATATATTTAATTTATACAATGCACGAATAAGTAAAAATACAAAAAAAAAAAAAAAAATTGAGAAAAATACAAAAAAGAAATAAAAAATCAAGACAAATACAAAAAAATAAATTCAAAACAAAAAGTGCAATAAAAATAAATAGTGAAAACCTGGCAATAGATGCTATTTGTGATATATTATCTCTTCCATCTATATGTACCAATATCATATCTTTTGCATCCATTTGCACTAAGCCCATGGCCATCACAAAGCTTTGAAAAACACAACACAATCTTTGACACACTTAGCTTAGTCACTATCCTTTATTATCCAAATAATTATTCGCATCATATCTCACCATAGATTGGTGGTCAATGTATATATCCATATCAAAGAAGTGTACATAGATAGGGGCAAAATCCTGACTACAACTGGGGTATCTCACCTTTTAGAGTTTTTAATGAAGCAGGTAACCATCAAAATAGAGACAGTTTGAACAAAAACAAATTTCAGAACTATCAATCACAAGAACTGAGCAAACTAAAACAACTATCTACTTGCAAGATGATTTATTTGAAAAAGGTAGCATGCATGTTTGTCTATGGTTTTTTTTTATTTCATATCTCTTGAGCAACTCAAAGATGTCTTGAAACTAGAGAAGCAAGGAAGGAGGGTGACATTTTCTTTCTCCATTGTTTGTGATTGATGCCTTTTTACTATACAAGTTTGTCTTACGATGTGATCAGTTAACATATCACTGAGAAAATTTTGGATTCATATAGGACAAAGGTTAACTCTTGTCTATTTTATGCAAGCAACACTCAAGTCTTCTTGGTTCAATTATACCTTGACGCTTGTGTCATCTTGCAATATCAAACTCCATGTAAGTTATACTCAACTCGTTATGGTTCAATTATACCATAGTGATTGTATCAACTTTCAACATATCAAACGCTCAATGATGACAAAAGGGGAAACACAATAAAATTTGATCAAAAGGATGACTATCTCCATAATGAGGGATCATTTCATAATAGAATGTATTAATAAGCCATTTCCACTTGGCTGCATATCATTGGTCGATTCATATCATTTAAATATTGCATTAGTTTTGCATCTCATTTTCAAGATACATCTCATTACCATATCATTTAAATATTGCATTATTTTTGCATCTCATTTTCAAGATACATCTCATTATCATATCATTTAAACATTGCATTAGTTTTGCATCTCATTTTCAAGATACATCTCATTACCATATCATTGAAATATTGCATTAGTTTTGCATCTCATTTTTAAGATACATCTTATTATCATATCATTCAAATGTTGTATTAGTTTTGCATCTCATTTTCAAGATACATCTCATTACCATATCATTCAAATATTGCATTAGTGTTGCATCTCATTTTCAAGATACATCTCATTATCATATCATTCAAATATTGCATTAGTTTTGCATCTCATTTTCAAGATACATCTCATTACCATATCATTCAAATATTGCATTAGTGTTGCATCTTATTTTCAAGATACATCTCATTACCATATCATTCAAATATTGCATTAGTGTTGCATCTCATTTTCAAGATACATCTCATTATCATATCATTCAAATATTGCATTAGTTTTGCATCTCATTTTCAAGATACATCTCATTACCATATCATTCAAATATTGCATTAGTGTTGCATCTTATTTTCAAGATACATCTCATTACCATATCATTCAAATATTGCATTAGTGTTGCATCTCATTTTCAAGATACATCTCATTATCATATCATTTAAATATTGCATTAGTTTTGCATCTCATTTTCAAGATACATCTCATTATCATATCATTTAAATATTGCATTAGTTTTTCATCTCATTTTCAAGATACATCATATCATTTCAAATTTGCATTTTGGTACATTATCATTTCACATCATTTAATAATTTGCATTTAGGTGTATTGTCATTTTTCATATCAGTTAACACATCACATTTAGTTGCATTACCATATCATTAAAGTTCACTATGTATCATTAATCATTTTTTAGTTGCATTCCATATCCTTAGGTACATTTTCATATCATCTCATATAATTTACAATTACATTTAGTTGCATTTTTTAGTTTCATTATCATATCATTTTAACTGTGCATTATTCTTATTTTACATGTCATTGATCATTTAGCATCATTTCCATTGAAAACATTTCATCATTTAGTACCATATCAAAATAATTATCATATCATTTAAAACATTTACATCTGCATTTCATATCATCTACACATGCATATCATTATCAAAGCATAATAGGACATGTGTTCATCACATGTACACATCTATATTTACATTTGCATATCATAAAAGCTATCATCATATAGGCATATATCTCCTTCAAAACATATAGATCATCTCATCCACACAAATCGTATCATCACACACAATCACATAAAAAGAAATCATGGTAGCAAATCATGTAGATCTGCATATCAAAACATCTAGATCATCAAAGTAAATGCATCCATAATCATATATAAGCATGTCAATATCATATATGATGATCCAAAGAAAAGCACTAAATCATGTCAAAATGAATCAAACTGAAAGAATAAATGTCTAAATGTCTCTGGATATCATATCAAAAGATAAATGTACATCAATAAAACCTTAGAATCATCAATATACATCAATAAGTACATCATACCATAAGGATCAAAATGAATACATCAGTATGTACATATCATCAGATGATCAAAATACATGAAGGGCAAATATAAGAGTGGCTATCACTCGAATCTGTTGGTCTGGGACCTCGACTACCACTAGTACCTATGTCATCTCCACTAGGATATCTCCTAGGTCCTGTAACCCCTTGGCTCATATCCTCTCGTTGAGAACCCCCATGCCTTGATCTCTGAACAAAAGATTGTGCTTGCCTATCTGGAGGCACTGCCTTGAAATACAAAACCTTGTAATATTATGCCTGGCCAGTCTAATACAACATCTCTCTCAATGTCTCACCAAATGGCCCCTAAGATGTAGCTCGCTGAAGAGACTGGGCAAGATCCTCTGCACGCCCATGCCTCTCTATCTCTATATCTAGCTCAGTAGTGACTATATAAACTCATGCCTATGACTATTATATATGATCATGTGTCGCCTGAAACTCCTGGTGAGTTGTATCTCTCTCTGCCCAAGTTGTATCTCGCTCTAGAGACAACGTAATGACCTATCTCTACAGCTAGCCAGTTTGAGCCTATGCATGTGTCAACTGACCTTGTAGCCTCTATATTGAGGACTGTAGAGCTACTACCAGAGCCTAGTGTTGATGTGGTAGCACTGATATTTGCACCCTTGATGCTTGCGAAGGTTGTGGATCCTGACCCACCTATGCTATTGTAACCAGTGCTGCAGCAACAGGAGGTGGAATATCTATCCTCCTCTGCCTAATCAAGGGTTTCACATCATCTTCCTCCTCCTCCTCTTCATCCATCCCACCCATCCCCCCATCATCTCCTCCCTTGAATCTGACTCAGTCTCCTTAGATGAACCCTCCTCCTCCCCCCTCCTGCTGCATCTTCTAGTTGCAATGGCCCTCCTTGGCCTACACCTGCCTCCATTCTCCACCTCCCCACATCCACCATCACCTCCTCCACCCTCTCCACCTCAGCCAATTTGACCTCTATCTCTACCTGCACTACCACCTCTCCTCCCTCTCCCTCTCCCTCGCCCTTGCCTACCACCTTGCCAACCTCCAGGCCCTCCCTCATCAGAATCATCATCAACCTTCTCCAAAGGTGGTATAGGCTCCCCAAGTCCTATCATTCATGGGAAGGGATGCTTCACAAAATAATGGGCATACTGATTAGTCATCCTAGCATCTACCAACCCTTTGTGCACATCCCACCATGTTGCCAATATGCACACTCCAATGAGACATTATATGTGATTGAAGGTTTTGTCATTGATGGAAACCTTACAATCCTATGGCACTGGCAAGGCATTACACCGGCAAGTTAGTGCACCGGCATCAATGATCAGACTCTACACCAGCACTCAGGACACTGGCACCGACACAGAGGCCGACAAGATTTTGTTATATTATATTTTGTTTATTATTGTAAAAACTTTGTAAGCCGACTTGGCATGTTGTAAAATGACTCTTATATATAAAAGAGATCATTGTAGACATTTTGTAAGGAAGAAATGAATAAGGTTATGTAAGTAATATATACGAAATATTAAGGAAGACCTATTATGTGAAATATAGGGTAAAGGGTTTATGTAAGAAGAAGAGCAGCAACCGGTACTGAATCAGGCATTATAGATGCTATTGTAAAGTTGTACAAGATACTGGATTTGTATAATCCACATTGTAAGTTAGTGAGACTTCCCATTTGAGCAGTGAGCTCTAGGCAGTTGGCCTTCCTGCATGTACAGGTCCCTATTGTAAGTAATATTCTCTTATTGGCTAATAAGTGGATATTGTGGGTCACAAATCCCACTGAGGTTTTTCCCACACCGGGTTTCCATGTTAAATCCTTGTGTCATGGTGTGCTTTTCATGTGGATGTTTTTAATTCTATTTATTGCATTATTTCTTGCATACCGATACACTGTTACAATATATTCTACATGTTTTAAGATATGAAATTGTGTACATCGGTCAGATACTGATTCACCCCCCCCCCCCCCTCTTAGTATCTATGGGAATCCTAACAATTGGTATCAGAGCTTGGTCCTCTATTTTAAGAATCCTAACAGCTTGAGGAAGATCTTAACACCGGTAAAGATGGAAAATCTGATGAAGCAACTTGAAGGAGCTCTTTTAGACTATGATGCAGAGAAATTGAAAAATATCAAACTAGAAGATGATTTAAGGGCAGCTCAGGATATCATTCAGGCACTTCAAGAGAATCTTACTGTTGCAAGAAATAAGAGAAGAGAACTTTGTGAAAAGATGCAAAATGAGAATGATGAAAAGGAATCACTTAATGATTAGATAAGCAAACTGAAACTAGAAAACATGACAACAAAGAATGAGATGCAGGATACGACTATGAGATTTTGTAAAGAGATTGAGGATAGGAAGAAAAATGAAGAAGAATTGACTAGAAGACTAAGTGATGCAGCAAATGAGAACACAAGACTTAGCTATGAAAATGACATGTTGAAGACAGATCTGATGCACACTCAGAATGACTCAAATGAACCGATGAGACAAAAAGAGGTCTTAGAAAGAGAACTAGAAACTACAAATCAACATTAAAAAAAATTCAAGAAAAGCTCAGAGGAACTTGGCACCTTGTTGAAGAATCAAAAACCTAAAGGTTACACTTCTAGAATTGGCTTTGAAGTTGGTGAAAGCTCCGGTACTGCAAATACTCAGGATCAGAGAAAACCGGTAAGACAACCTAATGCTTATAAATTCAATGGAAAATGCTTTAACTATAATAAGTATGGTCATAGAGCAAATGAATGTAGATCTAGAAATTATCAAAATATCAACACACCAACCGGTCAATGTTCAAAATGCAACAAAATTGGTCACAACTCTAAAAAATTGCAGAATGAATGTGAGATGTTATGTTTGTGGAAGATTTGGATATTTATCCAATCAATGCAGAACACAAACCGGCATAGGTTATGGGAAAGCTATTCAGAAGAATAATGTAACTTGTTATGCATGTAACAAGATTGGGCATATTGCAAAATTTTGTAGAAGTAAAGGATCACCGGTAGAACTAGTCAATGCTTCACCGGTAGGACAGAGCAGTGCTCCATCAGCAGGAAGTTCTTCATCTACTTGAAGAAATTTTCCTTGAGGGTTTGGAAATCTAATGACACATGTGCTATTATTCCCTCGGTTAGAGATGAGAAGTTGGAAATTACTTATTACCGCTAGACAATGTTAAGTGAATACTTAACCGACATGCATTTAATGTGGTAGATGGTGAAAAGACACTATAAATTTGAGGTTTTTGCTCCATTTCATTTCACTGAGATTTCAAACCTACGAAGAGTGTGAAGATTCCAAGCTAAAGAATTTTGAGAAAGAGGCAAGAACACTTCAAGAAATCATCCATCCTAAAGGCAGTAAAAGGTATTTTATCATGGCATCCACCTCTACAATTGAATATATAGAAAACCCTACTGTTGTCAAAGTTATAAAAAGACCTAGGCCTATATTTCAATTAGTTCCCGAGATAGCAAAGAAAGATGATACCTTAGGTGCTTTTTCTCAAATTCCTAAGGGAGTTGTTTATGCTGAAGACCCCAGAATTTACATTCATTGTAACATTGAGGAACTAGGAGATGAAGAGATTAAAACCATGTTTAAAACTGTCATATGTGATGAGGCAATGTAAAAGATGAACACAAGATCATTGAAACCCTAGGATTTACAGAGATCCTTAGCATTCCTAAATTTCCCAAGGATGTGATTAGGATAGTCTTAAGCAGGGTACATGGTGAATTTTTCTGGTTAGATGAAATTCACAAATTCACTAAGGAAGCTATGAAAGATGTCATAGGGTTACCAACCATCGGTAAAAGGCCAGATAAAAACAAGAAGGTTTCCAATGACCTAGTTACTCAGTTAACTGGTGCCACATCCGACAAAAGGTCCTTAAGAGTAAATGATGCAACAGATATTAATATGAGATTTATCAGCATGATATTAGGATATAAAGCTACTCATGCAAATAGACTCAATTCAGTTTCAAGTTTATGCATTAAGAGTGCTTATGATATGGTCACTGATAATGCAAAGATTGATGTATGTGAGTGGTTGAAGGATGAATTAATTGACAACTTAGGCAAGATTAAGAAGGACAAGAAAGGAACCTTTAAATTTGGAAATCTGTTAGTATGTCTGATGTTACATATAACCAAATAGGTTCCTGGTATAGGCTACAAAGAACTTGGATATGATATACCAATAGGTAAATAGCTAACAAAACTATTCAACAATATGGGAGAAGATAAGGAAAAAAATATCCATGATTTCTTTCAAGCACTAAAGGTCAAAATGAAGAAAAGAATCAGATTATCACAAAAGATTGTTGACAAATATAAGGATGAAATATGCTTTGTAATCAAGAAGGATGAGATCTGGATGGAATTAGTCATCCCTAGGACTGTTTAGGTAATAGAGATGGGCTATGAAACAGATGATCATATAATTGAAACATGTGCTAAAGCACTTTTGGAAGCCCCTAAAGAACCTAAGGAAGAAGTATTTGGTAGTGCAGAAACTATTGAAAGCCAAATACAATCTAAGAAAAGAGTGAAAAAGGTTGAGGCAGTTGTGAGAAGAGGTTCCAGACAGGCAAAGGCTATTAAAGAATATGTGTTAAAGCAAATCGGTATAAAAGAAGATGAGTTATCAACTCCACAACCTGAGACTCATTTATCACCGTTAGGCACTTCTTTGGAGAGTGACATGCCTGCAACTTTCAAGAGAGTTGTAAGGAAAAGAGATCCCTCACCGGCAACCACACCCTCACCTAGGAGGACAAGACAAAAATAACAAGCAGTGAGATCTCTGGTAAGAAAGGCTACACCTAAGAAGAAGAATTTGACACCTAAGAAGAAGAAGAGGACAAACAAGGACTTGGCCCCTCTTGATATACTGTTAAATGAAATTACAGAGGAAGGAAAATTGAAGAATATAGAGAAAATATATAACACTCTGACAGCTGATGAAAAAGAACAAGTAGAAAATAGTGTTATATTGCATATGGATATGTATAAGAAATTTTTGATGGAAGTAGTAAATGAAGTACCAGATGAACTATTTAAAAGACTGGAAGCAAGAAGACAAGCAGTAATAGAACTTGACAAGAAAATAAAGATAGAAAAGCTACTTGCTAAATATCCAGTGAATTCACCCATATAAATTGATGACTTAATTGCTGAAGCCAACCGATCAGTATTTTCTACTGCACACCGGCACATTGCTTTAATGGTTGGAAGAGTTAATGAGGTGACTAAGGAGAAAGAAAATGCATGGGACATTTTCCTAGTGGAAAAAGAAAAACAAGAAGAATACAGGAGCCACAAACCTATAAAGGTATATTAGAATGAAAGAGACAAGGGTAAAGGTAAAGTTGGTGGACCACCCAGTATCAAGGCTAAAGACAACTTACCCCCACCTCCTTTGATTACTCCACCAGTAAAAACAACAGCTACAAAAGATCAACTGGTAGTTGAAAGTATGGATGTAGAGGATGTCAATCCTAATCCTAAAGTCTTATACACAATGGATGTTGATACTCAAAAGATCAACTTTATGGTAGATAAAGATAGAGCTGATAAGACTAACATGGCTAGTGAGCCTCTCGTAGTTGAGCAAACTGATAACACGTAGGAGAAACCGACAAATGACAAAGAGAAAAAGGTAGAAACTCAGACTCAGACTGAGACAATGCAACAAACAGAGCAAAATGCTCCCAAATAGGAACAACAACAAGAACAAGAATAGGTCCATAAGGAAACAGTGCCACCAGCAACTAGAGAAGTAGAAAAACCATTGTTTAAGGAAATGCAAACACAAACAGACCTACCAAAGGTCAATACAAGCTTGGTTACTTCCACTGGCAGTACTCAGAATGTTGGTTCATCATCAGGATACAAATCAACTAATGCGACTGAAGTACTCTTGGATTCAATTAAAAAGATAACAGATTGTAACTCACAAGCTTATAAGGCAATTGATGACACCATACCAATTTTAAAGGTAATTGCTCCTAATTGTAATAAAGACAATAAAGATTCTTTAGGACAACTTAATACCTTGTGTAAATATATCACAGAAAACATTGAGAAAATAAAGGAAGAGACATTGAAGGACAAAGTAGAAATTGAAAAACAAAGATTCTTTGATGAGCAGATAAAGAAGTGTACTAGCGATTTTGACACACTTTACCAGAACTATGTAATTTATTAAAAGAGTACAAAACTCTGTACAAAGACACCTGTAAGACAAACTTTTTTACTGTAGATATTGATAAGAATATGAGCAAGGTATAGGATGAAATCAACAAACTTGCAGATAATTTTGTTAACTCACCTGATACATTATCAGTTTTTGAACAGAAGATAACAAATTTTGAGGAAGAATTACTTAAATTTGAAAGAGAAAAGGAGAGAGTAGTGAATAAGGAAAAGTATTTGAGATTAAAACTAAGTCCAAGATTGGACTATTTAGCATCATTATGGAAGGAAGTATCTGAGGCACTAATACAGGGACAGAAAACACCGACAGAGCATTTGCAGCATCTCACTGGTACAGCTAAAAGAACAGAGATAGCAATAAGAGATAGTAAAAAGTTTATGGAGAGTATAAACTTGATTTTGGCGAATCTATTTCAAATTGTAACTACCCAGTTACAAGGTTGAAACTACAAACTCTACTAACATCTTGACAACCTTTGTCATTGATGCCAAAGGGGGAGTAGTGGAATGAGAAAATTCAAAGGAATCATATGCTTAGGGGGAGCACACACATTTTTGGACTTCACATTTTTTTATACACTTTTGAAATTTCTCATGAGTGTTGCCATCAATGCCAAAGGGGGAGATTGTTGGCAATATGCACACTCCAATGAGACATTGTATGTGATTGAAGGTTTTGTCATTGATGGCAACCTTATAATCCTATGGCACCAGCAAGGCATTACACTGGCAAGTTCGTGCACTAGCATCAACGATCAGACTCTACATCGGCACTCAAGACACCGACACCAGCACAAAGAAAGGAAGTATACCAACACAGAGGCCAACAGGATTTTGTTATATTATATTTTGTTTATAATTGTAAAAACTTTGTAATCCAAATTGGCATGTTGTAAAATGACTCTTATATATAAAAGAGATCATTGTAGACATTTTGTAAGGAAGAAATGAATAAGGTTATGTAAGTAATATATACAAAATATTAAGGAAGACCTATTATGCGAAATATAGGGTAAAGGGTTTACGTAAGAAGCAGAGTAGCAAGCGGTACTGAATCAGGCATTATAGATGCTACTGTAAAGTAGTACAAGATAATGGATTTGTATAATCCACATTGTAAGTCAGTGAGACTTCCCATTTGAGCAGTGAGCTCTAGGCAGTTGGCCTTCTTGCATGTGTAGGCCCCTATTGTAAGTAATATTCTCTTATTGGAAAGTAAGTGGATATTGTGGGTCACAAATCCCACTGAGGTTTTTCCCACACTGGGTTTCCTCGTTAAATCCTTATCTCATGGTGTGCTTTTCATGTGGATGTTTTTAATTATGTTTATTGCATTATTTCTTACATACCGGTACACTGTTACAATATATTCTGCATGTTTTAAGATAAGAAATTATGTACATCGATCAGATACTGATTCACCCCCCCTCTAAGTATCTGTGGGAATCCTAACACACCAAACCCATGGTAGTGTCTCAAACTCAGCTCGTGTTGTATCAAAATCCAATTGGGGCCCCCAGTCATCTCTATCCTTTTGCACTCAGGCTTATATGACTAAACTCTAAGGCATCCCTTCAGTACGACCAAACTGTCGGTACACACATGGCAGAATAAATCTTTCAAAAATATATGGAGTCCTCCCTATCAGGTACCTATTCTGAAAAAGCATTAGGATCTCTGTCGTATCCTCAACCAAAACCTCATAGTCTATGTAAGGTCTCTATATCATTGAATCCATTTCATCGAGGGCTCGTCTCCAATACTCTAACTTCTTTAGCATTAGCTAGGAAGCATCATGTTTGTAGATAAATTAATATGAAAGTACCATTGGTTGGGACGTCTCTATCACTGGATGAGTCACAACTATGTGCTCCCATGCCCAAATCTGTAACAATGTGGCTCTCGCTGATAGGCTAGCACTCCTATCATAAAAAACCTGGTGTAACTCATGGTACAACTGTGTCAATACATAGATCCCTCAGGCATATTGTGTATGATGTCTCACCATTTGTCGGAGTATCCGACCCCATCCAATTAAGAACCCATGTGCTCTCCTATCAGGACAAAGGAAACCACCTATCAACCCTCCTAGTATCGACGATAGTAGGACATAGTGATATACCATGTCTTGTCATGCCATTGAGTAACTACTGAGTTGTGGTTCAACAAACAACTCCCGTAATGCATCTATCCCACCCTGCTACTCCACATCATACTGAACTAACTCTCTAGTGATCAGTATCCAAAGAATCCTATATACGTCCTCAGGTGTTGCAGTAATCTCTCTTGTGGTCAAATGGAAGGTGTTATGATCACTATGCCACTTCTCTTCCAAGGTAATCAGAAGCGCCCTATTCTTCTAATAGAAAGGCATGAATAAGATATGAGATAAACCACATACAGCAATAACAGCTCTATATGTATCTGTCAGTGCTCCTTGCATAGACAAAGTCTTCGGGTATCGCTTCCAAAGCATCAACACACCTAATGCATCCTACAAAACCACAATCGACACCATATCAGTCCTAAACAACATCGACGCACTCTCCTATCAGTGATGAAAGTCACAATATCATTCAGAGAGTTTCAATCTTAAACTCTTATCAGTTAGGTGAAATTAACTTCACCTATCCTATCCAATAAAATCAATTGACCCATATTAACAACCAACACAAACAAAATTTGACCCATATCGACGA
Source organism: Cryptomeria japonica (assembly GCF_030272615.1). Classification (NCBI taxonomy): domain Eukaryota; kingdom Viridiplantae; phylum Streptophyta; class Pinopsida; order Cupressales; family Cupressaceae; genus Cryptomeria; species Cryptomeria japonica. The sequence goes on from NC_081411.1 coordinate 682,021,083, forward strand.
CCAACGTATCCCATATCGAAAACAAAATTTGACCCATATCAAAAACAAGGTATCCATATCGACAATAAGTTATCCCATATTAGTGACATAGTTGACCCATATCAAATTCACAATTATCCTACAATGACTCATATAGACAACAATGACTCATATCAAATCAAGACTTATATCAAAATCAGTTTGACCCATATCAAATCAAGACCCATAATGACAAAACAATGACTCCTATCAAATTTAGACTCATATCGAATCCAAACCCTTATAGACAACCCATATCGACAATAGTGACTCATATCTAATCAAGACCCATATCGACATCAATGACTCATACCAACATTTGAACCCAATCTACGACATCATAAATATCTTAAATATCAATTTGACACATGCCAAAAACCTTGCAAAAAATCCAAAACTCAACACTATTGTAAATGCACTAAAACAATTTACTTATGTGCTACTCGAAATGCACTAAAACGGTGGACAAATGTGCTTCAATATCATACAAATGTGCTACAACATTGAACAAATGTGCTACAACATTCGACAAATGCACTCTAACATCGTACACATGTCCTACAACATTGCACAAATTGGTTATGTATTTTGTACATGTACATTACAGTATATTTCAATAGTCTATTTGATAATTTAATATCCATACATGTAGAGATATTTAATGTATATTCTACTTTTGCAGGGATCGATTGGACATCCATTAGACCAAGACTCTCACTCAAAGGGTCACTCCCAATAGACAAGCTGGTTATGGATTTTGTACATATACATTACAGTATATTTTAATAGTCTATTTGATAATTTAATATCCATACATGTAGAGATATTTAATTTATATTCTACTTTTGCAGGACATCCATTAGACCAAGAATCTCACTCAAAGGGTTGCTCCGTTCATGGGCGACATGATTCAAACCCATCTTCCACTTTCTATCATGTGTCGGGTTGTAATACACATGTTTATCTTTATATATGCATAGACTTTCATAGACATATTATTACATTTAGATTTACTTTATATAGACTTTCCCAAACATGTGTTGTTTGCTTACCTTTATATATACATTTGATATACTTTATATGTTTTGCATTTATAATACATTCAGACCTTCCATTTATTATATATGTTTGAGATTTAGAACCATTGAGCTTAGTTGGTTAAAGTATTGAGCTTAGTTGGTTAAAGTATTGAGTTCTCAATGTGGAGACCCAAGTTTAACTCCCATGAGCGACATCTTTGTGGAATTATAAGTTGTGACTCTTGGTCTTCCATTGGTTGTATTTGTCACATTGTTTAAAGTGGATTTCTAAGTTGTGACCCTGGGTCTTCCAATTTTATTTCTAGTTTGGTGATCGAAAGGAGCTTGTATTTGTAATAAGTTTTCTTGAAAGGAGGTGGTATTTGTAATAAGTTTGTAACATGCATGCTCAAATGAGAAAAAATGAGCTTTGTGAAGTATCCTTAATAGAATATATATATGTGTGTGTGTGTGTGTGTATACATTTAATTATGCATATAAATTTAAAATTAGATATATATACATCTTAATTGTACACATGTCCCCTTAAGACATGTATTCAAATTTACATATACATGTCCTAATTTAATATCTAATTTCATACAAATATATTGAATGAAATGAATATGTATCTTATTTTACTTTACATACATATTAAATTATTTAAATAAATTATAAATTATGCATATAAATTGAAAATTAGATATATACATCTTAATTGTACATGTCCCCTTAAGCCATGTATTCAATTTTACACATGCATGTCTTAATTTAATATCAGATTAATACAAATGCATTTAATTAAATGAATACATCCTAATTTAAATAAATACATACATACAAAATTATTTGAATAACTTACAAATTATGCATGTGAATTTAAAATTAGATATATACATCCTAATTATACATGTGACCCCCTTGAGACCTATTCAAATTTACACACATGTCCTAATTTAATAAACAATTTCATACAAATGCATTTATAATCAAATGAATCCATGTCCTAATATACTTTACATACATGTTAAATTATTTTAACAACTTACAAATTATGCATGTGCATTTAAAATTAGATATATACATCTTAATTGTGCTTGTCCCTTTAAGACATTTTTAACTCATGCACATCCCAATTTACTTTACATACACACGTATTATTATTTAACATGTAAATTAGTCATACATCCTAATTTAATATAATTAAAAAAATCATATTTAACTAAACAATATGGTCCACACAAGCCATATATATATCACATGTATTAAATTCAAACACTTCAATGTATTTAATAATTTATCTAAGTTTCAAAACAAGTTAAGTTCTAAAGTCTTATTACTTCAATTCATGGGTTCAAACACATGTACTTTGGTGTACTAAATATTTCATACCACATCAAGTGGTTCAAACTGCTCTTCAATAACACTTAATATTTTCTCATGATCTTCACTATCTAGTCTCCACTTTTGAGACCGCCCGCAACATGGAACTGTATGAAGAATTAGGCCAAAACAATGACCAAGTGGCTATACTGATATATCTTGTTGTCAATTTGATATTTAGTGAAATGAATCCCCATGTTGAACAATTTTAACTTGTTTCAAATATGTCTCTTGCACTACAACTAAGCCTGCATGTATAAGAAACAACAAATTCATCTAGGTTCAAAAATTTGTGAAAGTGTATAAAAATTAAAAATGCATGTGCATAAAATAAATTAACTAAAACACATGAATCAATTCAAACCTGTGGGAAAGGACATTTCATCACTCATTTCAAATTTTGTTAACTTTTTTCTCTCTTCTGTGCAACGCAATAAATAATAACTAACACCTTCTATATTTCCACCTTCTGCTATGACTGCAAAAATATCTCCTGCAATTCAAATTTACATGGAAAATTAAAACCTATAAATAAAATGTACTCGATAAAAACTTGCAACATTTTTAAAAGATATATAATTTTTAAAGTTATATACATGTACACGCATACATATCATTTTTAATGAATCCTAAAATATGATCATAATCAGTAGAAATCAAAGGAATGTCGTCAAAGATTTCGTCATCTTTTTTCTTGTATGTGTCAGTAACAACTAGTGGCACCAAATTCCATTCACTAACATATCCAAGCTCTTGGTTCTTGCAATTAACATAGCTTTCTAAAATGCAATCTATAGACGCCTAAAACTTGCACACTTGATTAAATGAATTTTATTTATTTAATTATCATTTATCCATCCTATTAGTTAAACTAAGGTTTAATTAATATCCCCTTTTCTTTTATCTAACCATTAATTAAATACAACATTTAATTAATATCCCTTTTCTTCCATTAATTGAATAAATTCTATTTATTTAATTAAATTCCCTTCCACCATTTTAATTGAATTTACATCCTTTCTTAAAATAAATAAATCAATATTTATTTGTAAAATCTCCCCCCCCCCACTTGATTTTCCTACAAATACAAGTTGCATTAATTTTAGTTTAAATAAAATTCCTATTTATCCCACTTGCATTCTCCTACATTTTCCATTAACCTCCTAATCACTCTTCTAGAAGTTCTCGAATCCCACTTAGCTAGCCTAAAATCCTCTAATCATGTCACATCCCTAAATTTGGGGGATTCACTTCTCCAAATTTGAGGAAAGTCTTCAAAATGTGTTGAAGACTTAACCTTTTTCAACAAGTTAACTTGTTGAGTCTTCAAAACTTATAAGGCCCTTACAAAAGCCTTGAAGGTTATCTACCTTCCAACAAGTTAACCTCCAAGGTCTTCAAAGAGCATTTAATGCCGCTTAGAAGACATCACCCTAGCCCATGGTGGTTTTCCCTTTGACCATCTTACAACTTTGCACAAGAGTTTAACTCTTGGACAATAGCCTTCATCCTTGGATAACGGCTTTATCCAATGGCTTATCCTCTTAAGGTTAACCCTCAAATCTTAATAAGAATCTAATGATTACTTAACATCCTCTCATGCCTCCTCATGATGACACTTTTCAACATGAGATTGGGTTGAAAATATCACATGGATTGATAACTTTCAATCCTAACCCTTCTCAAGCCAATTCAATCTTGGCCATCTATTTGACCAATTCCTCTATAAATAGAGCCCATTTCTTCAATCCAAATATCTAAGTTTTATGCATCTACACTATATTCTTATAACACTAAGCATCTTACCTCTCATAGCATTTTTAGATCATTTTGATAGCATTATAATCTTAGAATAATGATGTTTTGCATATCATGTCTTAGTATATCATGCTAGTCTCATATCATATCCATATCATGCTCATTCTAGTTTAATCTCACACTAATTTTATCATTTTGCACCATCATAGTTTCATCTCTATATCATTATCTCATCACTAGGATTTTAGTTGCATTCATTTAGATCTTAGAAACATACACTAGATATCATTCTTTGAGTAGTCATCTCAAGATCAAGTGCGCTTCCAAGCTGAGAGCCACCTTAAATCTAAAGGGATCCTTAGAGATAGAGGATAATGAGACGTTCTTAGAGTTTTGTTTCATTTATTTTGTTTATTATTTGTGAACCTCTAACATCATGTTTCATTAGTGTGCTTGAGTGGTTTGTGTCTGTCTTGCAGGTACCACAATTCTTCGTATACACAATCAGAACAAAAACATGAATAATCCTTAGTGTACAATGTCCATGGGCAATTATTTGTACTCATTACACAATGCAAAGATCTTGTCTTCTCCACAATCTTGCATCCATGCATTGATATTTTATCCACATTTGCAAAATATACATGTGTACACGCATATCTTTGTAAAAAATGAACTAAACATGTAAATTTAATTTAATTTACTTCTAAGATAGTTCCCTTTTTATTTATATTTTGAAATTAATTTTTTTTTAAAAGAGATCACATACTTGATATCTCTCAAAACACTAAATGGAATGAGCCTATATGTTCCTAATGATGAACGAGGATAATTTGGTTGCACAAAGTGTTTCTTACACCATTCAACAACATCATGTGCATCATCTGTACAATCTCTTGTATAATTTATTTGATGCTTTCTTAGAGCATGTTTGATACAAGCTCCTACACCATCATGTTCACCCTTTCCATGCCCACTCCAAAAAAAACTCCAAACATGTGGTGTTTTGTCAATTCAATGATATCTACATAGTGCATAAAATGACCTTGAAGATTTTAATTGTGTCGCACATCCATCAGACCAAACAAAATTTTTAATTATTGTTCTGCCTCTGTCTTTCAAATATTCAAAAAAAACTTAAAGCAATGTCATACAAAAAGTGTGTCATGCTCCTTATCATCACTAATATAGAAGTGGTACTCTTTCTTAATGACACAATTTACAAATGTACTATCAAAACCGTCCAAATGCATTTGTGCATGTCGATACCACACATGCACCATAATAGTGATTTTCTTTGAAAAGTAATACTCTGATTGAATCTCTTTTTTATGTGGAAAAGAGTAATTTTCTACGAAGTCCACTACTAATAGAATAGTTCCAAGTGGGAAAGTGTCTCTTAATGTTTGAAATTGTTCTTCTTGCCACTTGGCAAAAAAATCATGGCATATGTATGGTTTTATCAACTTACAAAAAAATTTCATAAATGTTCCAATAGCTCTTCTACATAATCTAAACTTTTAGATTCCTTTCCAAATTTTGTATCAATCTTTTTGTACTTGTAACTATTGAAATTCACCATCTTCATCATGTCAGTATTTTTGTCTCTCAAAGGCAATTTAGCCAACTCCCCACATGTTCTATAGATTCCTTTTATACAATCTATTTGACCAGTTGCATTATCATCTAATTTATCACATAAGATGGATGTTATGAATTGACTTGTTCATTTAGAAGGAGCATTTTCATAACCATCACTATCTTCTCTAATCTTTCAAAACACTTGATAGGTCAAATGAAATTCAATGTGATAACGACAACAAGAAGTTTCAAAGACTTTGTTTACCTTCATATAATATGGCCTTAACCTTTCAAACATTGCTTGTCCAATCTTTATATGAGGGTTTGATTTAGTAAACAACACATACAATTCAGTTTTGTCATGTCTAATCAATCTTTTACATGCAAATCATAATGATTAGGGTCAATCCTATGCTTGATAACATCTCTACTATTTGATGAAGGATGAGTATTATCATTCCAAAAACTTATCACTAAGTTCCTAACAACATCTTCGATCCTATCAAAATGAGGAGCTCTACACATAATTTCCCAATTCCCTTCTGAGGTAGTATCCGTTAGCACATATTTTTACAAAATATTTTATGCTATGTGGAGGCCTTTTTTCTTTTATCATATGAGCATTTCTTTCTGGTTTGTATGTGCAGGAACTTCATTAGCACAGGTAAAGTTCTCAACAGGATCAACTATTTCAGGAGTATCAAGGTATCACTTGGGCACACTAAGGGCATGCACTAAGTATAGACTGCACAAGGAATCCATTATGGAAATGTTTTTTAGTAGAGAATTCATTATGGTATGATCTAGGATTGTCTTCTAGTATGTATCTGACCCTGTGGGAAAAGGTTGGGATCACCAATATTCAAGATGGATGGCTCATCTGTGCTGGATTGCAAAATTTCAATTATTGGCATAAGTAATCCTAATCAAACAGCAGTGGCAAGCAAAAGAAAGATTATCAGCATGACTTCTACCAATAAAATAGAAGACGGATGCGTTGGAGTGCATAAAAAATACTCAGCACGGTGTGCACTCTTGAATAAGTCATACCATCGGGATATCCTGTTCCGATGAAGTAGACGGCGGTTGTTTTCTATCGACATATATCGGCTTATCGGAAAAATGTAGAAATTGTTATACCGATACCTATGAAGCCATCAGTGTAACTTGTGACGATAAGGCATAGCAGATCATGGACTTATAGTATTGGGAGATCGGAAGTAATGAGAAAAGTTTACACCGATACCCGATGACTGAAGGGAACTGAAGGCGGGCCCATCAAAAAAAAGGACCATACTGGAGTAGTCCAAAAATAGTTAGGCCGATCCTCGATGACTTGAAGAATCGGAGGGCGGAGCTATTGGTATTACCTATACCAATAAAACAGACTCGGAGGTATAAAGCATAAAGGTGCATCGCAGACTTATGGGGACTTTGGGAGGAATAGAAGAAGGCTATTCTGACCCTCGATAAAGATAGAAGCGCCTATGAGGATAAGCAACTACTTTTGTTCACTTTGCAGTAGCTGCAATTTAGGAGGTTTTTGTAGTGGATCTAAAGGCAAATGTGCCTTTATCATTTGTGGATTTGGAAGAAGAATATAGAAAAATGGATACTACATATCAGGGTTGGAACCTCGCTATCCACAAAGTGAAGAAGGGGAGGCTAATAGACGAAGATGGTCCTCCTTATGATACAACTATTTTCAAGAAGTATCTACAGTATAAATATATGGCCTGTGGCCAGGTGGGAGGAGTTGAAGCTCCTGATGTACAAAACATAGGACCGTTAGTTTTAGCAGCAAATATCCAGAGACATGAGCCTCGAGCTTTTGATTTTGCTTCATACCTGATGGACAAACTACATGAAGGCTTCATGAACTTGAAAGATAGTCCAAACAAGCATTTCAAGCATTATCCGCTATTAATGCATAATGTTTTGTTTTATAGGAGATTCAGGGGATTATGGTCAGAGGGTTTGAATGTAAATATAGTAGGGAAGAATGGACATGATCAACCAGTGCAGTTATGGGTTTCCATCTAGGATTACAGATATGTGAATTCCCATTACCTCAAATTTGAGGAATTCTTTGTTAAACCAATTTTCCTACTCTTTGGTGAGCCTCTCCCGGGATCATTTTCTAAGGATGTCAAGAAGTTTCTTAGGCCTCAAGAGCACAAAAATCAAAAGGTTGATCACAATTAGGGTGATTGGTACTCATGCCAAAACTTCACTTTTGTTAGATGCTACGGATTTGAGGGTTATCCCTATGTGTTACCAAAGCCTGCACCAAATAGGATTTCTTTTTTGAAAATTGTAAGGCAATTAAGTGTCTCTAATGCCAAGCATTTTGGAGGTGCACACAAGCAAGCCTTCCTCCCTAGTACACTTCATTTACAGAATTTTAAAGTTGTATCTACCAGAGCATATGAAGTTATTGATAGGAAGTTGGTGGATGAATACAACCTATTCCAACACATGTCTAGAATGCATTATGATCCTGAGGGTTACATCCATACAAGCAGGAAGAGGCAAGAGTTGGGAGATTATTTTCATCAGGAGGATGAATTTGAAGACATGTTTAGAAATAAGGAGGTTGAACAACTTGTAGATGTTATGGAGACCTTGGAGAAGAAACTAGAGGAGATAAGCCAGAGATTAGAAAACATGGAGGAAGAACCAACCCAAAGTGATTCAAGGGAAAACGAAGTAGTTTCCAAGCTCTAGGCACTTGAGAAAGAAAAGGATCTAGAAGCACAAGATAAGCTCATCCTCGCACTGAAGGTAGAAATAGATGAACGAATGACAGAGCAAGTTTCTTTTGTATCGGATGATCAATTCATAAAGTCTAAGGAGTTCAAATCATTCCTATACCATTTCAAAGGTAAGAAATTAAGGGAAGCGATGCCAAATATTACCCCTGAAAATGAGGCAGAAATGAAGAAGATGTTGAAGGAAGATATCGATGCAGAAGTTGAGACTATGACCCCACAAAAGGGGAGGCAAATACTAGTAGAAGGTAGAATAATTGTGTTTCCAGGTTGGGACCTGAGTGTCTCGTTTATCCTTGAATCGTTGTTGCACTCAGACAACAAGGACATGAAATAGAATATCCAAGGAGTAAAAGATATTTTTATTGGATCAAGGTACGATTCAAATGAGGAATAAATGTTGTTATGGGCCTTATACCCTCCCCATAAAAGGCCAAAAATCATAGATGTGGATAAATCTTTTGGTCACATGATGACCTTGAAAGTTGGAGAGGTAGATCCTATGGTCACGACTGACATAGGTATTAATATTTCAAAATTCAACAATGCCCAGATGAAACATGAGATAGCAGAGAAGAATAAATATAAGGCCTTATATGAAGAAACCCTCAAGAGGAGTGGGCATTCGATCCCTCAAATTACTGATTTGGGAGGTCAATCGAAGAAGAAATTTGAAAAATTAGCTTATGGGCATACTAAGTTGAAGAGGGAGATGAAGAGCATCAGGGTTGACACTGCTTGTTGTTTGCTGAGTAAAAGATATGACAATATGGAGAAGGAGTTGGACAAGTTCTGGGAAGTATATTAGAAGAACATGGACAATATGGTTTCAAACACTAGAATTCAAGATAGACTTAACTTGTTGCTACAAGATGCATCGACCAGGGAAAAAGTAAAGAAGAAGGTTCAGGATTTGCTCCACACACATGATGAAATCACAAAGCAATTGAAATTTGAATTTGAAGAGTGCCAGCAAATTGTTCAGAGTGGGGTTCCCTATTTGGTAGATGATGCAGGGATAATTAAAGATAAGACCATATGGCTTTCTAAGTGTAAGTCTTTACTTAGTGCAGCCCAAGTCATTGCCAAAATAGATATCCTTGATATGAATGACACAATCGACCAATTCGAGAAATTTAACATGATCGAGAACGCAGCCAGGGATGTGATCTTCAACGCTACAACCTACAAGGATGTGGGCTATTTGTGGCATATTCAGAAGTGTGGAAAGCGGCTAGATTGAAAGTCTTAGGTCATTGTTTTAGTTTTTGTAATCTAATTGATGATTTAGTTAAGCTATTTAGTTGCTATTCAGTTAGTTGTTAGGATAATGGAAGGGTGTGTCCTTCCATTTGTATCTCTTAGCATATATATTTATAATGATTCATTTTGTATGTAAAGGCATCTGGTATTCAGAAAAAAACATACTGCCTGGCAGGACTGCAAGTTATATGTATTAGGGAAGTCTATAGAACAAAGAGGTATATTTTTATGCAAATAGATTGTAATGGAGTATCTTCAAGTGTAGCTTGTGTATGCAAATCATCTCTTAAGTATTAATACATGAAGGTTCATTATTTCTTTTCCTAAGTACTGTGCATACTTCTGTGTTGATGAGTTATTTTGTCATCTTGATAATTCTGTCATATGATTTGCTATTATGTGTCATCACATGTTATTACATTAATTATGAGATTGGGTTCTTCATTGTTGTGTAACACATACTGAAACCTTGATAGTTGATGATTAATATTGTCTCAAGAGTTGATAGGATTTTATGTCCACAAATGGTCATTAATACCCCTAGATAGAGGCACTGGTCTACTATTTATCTTTTAAGTTTTTGGTGGGTCATGCATTCAGGGTCCTTGATAGAGAAACATTCTTCCTCAATTCTATATGAACTGATCTTTACATATTTCTTTTAAGTCTTGAAAAACATTCTTAGTCTCACAATACTATTATAATCATTTTCATTTCTTTTCAAAGGCTTTTACTCAAAGCACATAATAAAGCATAAATTGCAGAACAACAATTTGCCAGTTTTTGCAATTTGCTAAAAGGCTTAAATCCACTTTAAATAATCTCTTTTGTGCTTGAGAGGAAATGGTATACCCACCTAGGTTCAGTGGAGCCTTAAGTGTAGAGGGATTTGGTCTTCGACCATCCTTGTTTGTTGGCCAAGGCTAGTTAGATTAGGTTAGGATTTGTCAAACCCTTAAGTTTTACAATCTGTTGTTTTGGGAACCAATAGATTGGTGACTCTGTTGGGGAACTGTGATAAGAAGTATTCAAATTTTCTAGTGGTTTCATTTCAAACTCTGCTGGAGGAAAGAGCCTGAAAGATTAGTAAAATATATTGTTCCTCTTAGGAGGTAGCGACTCTACATACAATACATGAGTAATAATTGGTATATTGAGAAAATAAGAGAAACTCCTAGAAATTTGTCATTAAGATTTATGCAGGGGACGAGGTCTCTGCACAAAGGACAAGAAGATCTTGTTTAGTTGAGCCCCAAGTAAAGGAAAAAAAAGGAAAAAATAAAACATGGCATTTGAAGGATATAAGAGATTTCCTAGTAGGGAGGAAGATTCTTTGTCTGCTGGCAAATCTGAGAATAGAGAGGAGAATCCTTTCTATAAAATAAATCCAAAGGATAATAGACATAGCCATGATGAGATCATGAATGTTGAGGAACAAGAAGAAAAACAGTGGGATGATCTTATTCTTAAGATGGCTGATATGAGTGCTGATGATGACAAGATGGTAAGGGCACTTAAAAGGCAACCAGATTGGGTGTTATAGAAACTAGGAATAGACAGAAATAATGTTTCAAGCCCCAAGACAAACAAAGTAGGAGAAGAGAGAGGTGAAACAAGTAGACAAGTAGTTCCAAAATATAGTCCCCCTCATATGAGGAGAATGGACCAGCCTTTTGTAACCTATGACAACCCATTGGTGAGTGAAAATAGAAGATGAAGGGATGTGCATAGGGATCAAAGTGAAGAGAGGTTGGAGGATGGAAGAAGGAATAGAGATGGGGAAAATTATGGGAACCGGATTAACACAAATAGGGGCAGCCATATAGGAAATAATGGGTGTGGTAGCAAAATAATGGACAAAATAGAGGTAACGATGGCAATCATGGAAGTGGCAATGGTGGAGGTAGGAACAATGGTAACAATAATGGAAATAATAATGGGGGTGGAAACAATGGTAATAATGGAAACTATGGCAACAATATTAGAATTATGAACAATCAAAGAAACCATCATGTTGGCAGGCAACCCTTAATCATTGAAAGGTACAGACAATTGGATTTCACTGGCATTGTTGGTTACCCAAATCAGATTACTAATGATTTGAGATTAGCAATCCCAAAATTTTCAGGAAATGGAGTTGATTCAACAGAGCAGTATGTTATTAATGTAAAAAATATCATCGAAGAATTTGAGATTCCTCAGGAAGATGTATTCATGAAGTTGTTGGTCCAATCTTTAACAGAGGATGCAAAGGAATGGTATAGAAGCCTTCCTGATAGATGTATTTGCAGCTGGCAGGAATTTGTGACGCTATTCTTGGAAGAATTTGGAGATCACAATGATCCTTCATTTGCATCCCATGAATTAACAAGCATAAGGAAGAATCAAAATGAATCACTTGTTGAATTTAATAAAAGATTTAATAAAGTATTAAATAGAATACCCAAAGATATCAAACTAGTTGATTCATTTTATATTAACTTTTATTTAAGTGTTTTTGACAACAAAACTCATTATGAGATTTTTTCTCATAGACCTAACACTTTACAACAAGCATTCAAAATAGCTGCTACTATTAAAAATAATAGGAAGGTGGCTGGGAAAGTTGCTAAGAGAGATCATCCAAAGCTATACAACTCCAAGGTTCTTAGGAAAGATGATCTTACTCAAATCATGGACATGATCAAGGACTTAAAGGGTAAAAAAAATCATAATGAAAGGCCACCATATAGGAACAATAAGAAAATAAGTTACAATAGGTCAAGGTTGCATGACATGACATATAGCACAAATTGGAAAGATGCAAAAGCAGTAAAACCAAATACCAACAAAGAGACTCCAGGCCCACTAAAGAAAACTACAAAATTTGTAGATGAGTATCCATTGTGTGATGTATGTAATCTGCCTCATGCTGCAGAATAGTGTATGATTGCCCAAGGCTTGATAGAAGAGGAAGATAAAAATGAGAATTATGAACCAACTGTGAATGCCCTCTCATCTGATCCATATTGGGGAAGAAATGAGGATTTATCGGAAGAATAAGAATATTTTGATGTGCATCAAAGAAGAGAAAATTTGCAATATGGTATACAGCAAGTTTTTTCTGATGATGATGAAGATATCCCTGCCTTGAGAAAATTGTTTCAGGAAGAAGCAGTGCCTTCTTTGAGAAATCTAATTGAAGAGGAGAAGAAAGATTTTACTATTGCAGTTGTGGAACAAGTAAAAAGTAATTACTAGCTGAGGAATAGGAATGTAAATAATGAGCAGGGTAAGCCAGTATGTATCTTCGCCAAGGTCAGAAAATCAGGTGGAACCAGCAGTAACACGGCCAAGGGCAAGGATGCAAGTGCCAAGAGAGGGACAGAGCCGGAAAAAACTAAAAAAATTGAAATGCCAAAATTGGTCAAACTTGTTGAGACAAAATAGATCAGTAAACCTTCTTCAAACTGTCGAACTTTCATGTCTCAAGCATTGTCTCAGGTAAAAGTTTTGATGCGTTTGCTATAAGTGATGAAATTTCTAGAATATAAGGATGAGACCCTGAAGATTATATCAAATGTTGGTGATACAAGAAAGGATGTTTCTAGATTGAAAGAGGATCCTCCAGTAATCTACTTAGGCACGTCTATCACAAAAAGCCTCACACAGGTTGATCCATTCTATTTGACATTGTTAATTAACAATAAAATGGTCAGGAACTATATGATAGATTCAGGGGCAGCAATGAACATCATGCCTGAAGATGTCATGAGAGAGCTCTGGATGCATGTTGACACACCTTATGGTAAGTGTTATGCCATGGAAAATAGATATGTACCTATGGTGGGTATTATGAAAGATGTGGAGTTCAGGTTTCTAGCTTGCTTAGATACCACATATAAAACAAACATCACTGTGCTACAAGTTCCTGCGAACTATGGAATGTTGTTGTCCAGGCAATGGTCAAATTTGGTGGGTGGTCATGTTCAGCTCAATCTATCCTATGCTACCATTCTAGTCAAAGGGATAGTGGTGAGGATAAACAGAGAGCCAAGATCCCCATATCTCATAGAAGAGGTTGATCTTGATAAAGCAAATTACTTTTACCATTCTGATATGGACAACTTTTAGGTAAGTATTTCTAAACCTCTAGAGATCAGTAAAGTTACACAAATAGTTAAACAAAATGAAAACGTAATTTGGAAATTATAATTTGATGGTGCCTGCAGTAAGGAAGGAAATGGAGCAGGAGCTGTACTTATTTCACCTAATAATTGAAAAAAATTTAAATACTCTTTCTTGTAAACCTTTGAATGTACTAATAATGTTGCCGAATATGAGTCCCTCTTATTAGGTCTTAAACTAGTGAATAAGCATGGTATCAGGTTACTAATGATTTATGGTGATTCAGAATTAGCCATTTCACATGTTAGAGGCAAATTTGCTGCAAAAAATGAAAAATTAAGAAACTACAGGAACGAAGTTTGGGATAACATTAAATTATTTGATGCCTTCTCCATCAATTGGACTGAGAGATCCAACAATATTTGGGCAGACTTCATGGCGAACTTGGCTATCAAGCACAATGACATCCCTTTGGATGACATTACCCAAGTGGAGATTAAGACCAGACTATCAATACCTGATAATGTAAAAAGCTCACAAGTTTTTGATGATGAGAGGGATTTACTAAAAAAATTATTTTGTGAAGATCAGTATGAGCACCAACAGATTGATTGGAATGGACTTGTGGAGGACAAAGATGACAAAACAATTGTACTTGGGCAGGAAATATTGCAGCTAAAAACTAATAAAATCTCAAAAGGATTGATAGAGATTGAAAGAATGTTTGATTATAAAGATATTATGAATTTCAGGCCTAATTTAGGAGCATGTGAGGAGGTCAAAAAGGTAAATTTAGGAAGTGAAAGCACCCTAAGAGAAGTGTATATTGGAAGGAAGCTCACACCAAAAATCAGAACAGAATTGATTAATCTGCTAAGGAAGTATAGGCATGTTTTCGCTTGGTCATATGATGACCTTAAAGCGTACAGGGAAGATTTGTTCCAGCATGAGATACCTTTGAAGCCTAATGCAAAACCCTTCAGACAAAATCAAAGGCCTATAAATCCTACCTTGGCTCCTAAGATGAAGGAGGAGTTAATGAAAATGAGAAATGTAGGGATTATAGAGCCTATAAGGCACTCAACATGGGTATCAAATTTAGTAATAGTAAGAAAGAAAAATGGTGATATTAGGTTATGTGTAGATTTAAGAAATCTAAATGTTTCATCTTTGAAAGATAACTATGATTTGCCTAACATGGAAGCTTTGTTGCAAAAGGTCATAGGGAATGAGTTGTTATCTATGATGGATGGCTTCTCAGACTATAACCAAGTTTAAGTTAGGGAAGCAGAAAAGTTCAAAATTGCTTTCACTACACCTTGGGGTACCTATGTTTATGCTAGGATGCCTTTTGGACTAACAAATGCAGGAGCTACATTCTAGAGAGCTATGGACATGGCCTTTGAGGGCATGATTGGTTGTATCTTAGTAGTGTATCAGGATGATATGACTACTTACTCTAAAAAGCTAGAAAATCATTGTGATGATCTGGAAAAAAAATTATTAGAGCACTAGAATATGGCATATCTTTGAATCCTTAAAAATTTCACTTTGGGGTTACTAAAGGAAAATTATTAGGTCATATTGTCTCAAAAAATGGGGTTAGAATTGATCCAGAAAGGATCGATGCTATTGATAAAATTCAAATTCCAAAAACTGTTAAAGCAATCCAATCTTTCTTTGGTCAAATTAACTTTGTGAGAAGGTTTGTTTCGATTTTCTCTAAAATCATAAAGCCTATTGCTAAAATGTTGAAAAAGGGTGCTGAAATAAAGTGAACTAATGAAGCTCTTGAAACTTTTGTAAATATCAAAAGAGCCATCAAGGAAGCCCCTATTTTAAAATCACTTGATTTCTCTAAACCCTTTCAAGTATTTTCATTTGCCTCATTCCATACTGTTGTTGTTGTCATGTTACAAAATAATGATGAGGTTCATGAACAACCAATGGCATTTTTTAGCAAAACATTACAAGCATCATAATCGAATTATGATTTGAATGAAAAACAAGTTTATGCTCTTGTGAAAGCTGTGAAATATTTTAGACCCTATTTAGTTGGAGCCACTATTATTGCCTATGTACCAAATGTTGTAGTTAAAGACATTTTCAGATAAAAAGAAACTATTGGGAGAAGATGCAAATGGATAAACCAGATCCAAGAGTTCAATATTGATCTACAAATCACAAAATTGGTAAGAGGTCAAGCTCTAGCGAAGTTGATGGCAAAATCCAATCTTGAAGCAGCATAAGTAAATCAAGTAGAGCTAGAGGATGTACAAATTAGCATTGAAAGGTGTGCTTGGTATGCAAATATTGTATATTACTTGAAATACATAAAATGTCTAAATAATTTAAATGATAATCAGAAGAGAACTTTAAATCTTCAAACATCTAGGTATGTATTACTTAATGGAGACCTATACTGGAAGAATAGAGATGGTGTTCTTTTATTATGTTTAGATGAGTTTCAAGCCTCTGTTGTTTTACAATATTTACATGAAGGTGTATGTGGGGGTCACTTCTCATCTAAGAGTACTGCTCATAAAATTCTTAATACTAGTTATTATTGGCCTCAAGTTTTCAAGGATTGCCATACTTATATCCGAAAATGTGAGGCTTGCCAAAAGTTTTCAAGGAAGCTTAAGGATAATGGAGCCATTACTCTCAGACCTATGCATACGGAGGAACCATTTCAGATGTGGGGTATTGAATTCATAGGTGAGATAGAAAACAAATCTAGTGGTGGGCATAAATGGATTTTGGAGGCCACGGATTATTTTACTAAGTGGGTTGAAGCCATTCCCACAAGACAGACTACCAGCAAAGTTGTGATAAAGTTTCTTTTGGAAAATATTTTGGCTAGATTTGGGGTACCTCATAAGATTGTGGTAGATAA
The DNA here is from genome assembly GCF_030272615.1 of Cryptomeria japonica. Lineage (NCBI taxonomy): Eukaryota > Viridiplantae > Streptophyta > Pinopsida > Cupressales > Cupressaceae > Cryptomeria > Cryptomeria japonica. The sequence goes on from NC_081411.1 coordinate 682,037,879, forward strand.
TGGGATGTGCTTCAGAATAGATGATTTCTTTGATTTCTATAAAAAACTATGGTATTACTTTGTCATATTCATCACCTTATCATCCTCAGGGAAATGGACAAGCAGAATCTAGCAATAAAAACTTGTTGAAGATTATCAAAAGGATGTTAGGAAATAATAAGAAGGCTTGGGATTCAAAATTGGTCTTAGCAGTATGGGTTGACAGAGTGACAGTTAAGAAATCCACGGGATTCTCTCCATATGAGCTGGTATATGGCAAAGAAGCATGATTACCCTTAAACAATTTGCTCCCAGTTTACAAAATTGTTACAGAGGAAGTTTCAGAAGAAGTAAACTTTATGGAAGATAGGTTGATGGCATTGGCTGAGTTGGATGAATGTAGAAGGGAAGCTGAGGAAAGAAACCTACAAAGACAACACATGGTAAAGGCTTTACATGATAGGAAGGCATGTGACAGGTCTTTTGAAGAAGGGGTATGGGTGTTAAAATGTGTGAGATTTTGCCAAGATCAAGAGCTTAATGAAAAGTACAATAGAGACAAAATATAGGATAAGAATAAACTGTATTCTCATCAATAGATAAATGATCGATTGTTCCATTTACATACAATGTAGATGAGCCTGCTTATATAGGCAAGGCTTATGGATATGTGAGCACACAAACATGACATGTGGCTCAATAAGAATCAAGGGTAGGTAGGAAATAGGTGTGGGTAGGTAGGAGAAACAATATAATAGTCCACATGAGGTGAATCACCCACTAAATTTGGAGTGTAACAACAAGATCAACACCATAAAATGTGGAAATTCTCCTACACACACTATCCCAATGTGGCACAAACACCCAATTGTCTCATACCCAAACTACTATGAAATGCATTTCTTAAGTAAACTTAAGTAAAGTGTAATAATATCCATGATGAATAATTATTTACACCAACACCCCCCCTTAAGTGCAACTTAGGGGAATGCACTTAAGTCTACAATGCAACTAAGCAATGCAAGATGGGTCTCGTCTACTAGGCCATGTTAGGTACCCATGTATAAATGCAAATGCATGTAAACCAATGCAATGAAATCTCTCACAAAGCGGGGAAAGAGAGAAAAACCCAATGGGAAAAAACCCTCCCCCAAAAGAGAGATGAAAACATACAAGAGAACTCTCATAGAAGAATGTGAAGGACAAAACCCCATGTGAGGAAAAAGTCCCCCCCATATGAGAGAAGAAGAGAAGCTAGGATGCCCCCCCTCAATGTGGAATCTGCACCAATGATAGAAGCTCGATGTATGAAGAAATTGCTCCACGAACATCGAACAATATTCCTCCCCTTACAAAGAAACAAAACCAAAGGTGTATCCATGAAGTCTCCCCAATCATGAAGGGAAGATGTATGAAGAAAACTCATGATGAAAGGAATCTCTGAAAACTACTCAAGTGTCCCCATATCGATGCTGAAAGATACCCCCTCTGAAGGTAGTAAACTATGCCACACTGCTGAAAAAGGCACTCCAAGATCTAGTGGAGATGGATGTAGAACATGTCCCAAAGACTCACATGTCTCCTCAAAAGATAAAGAGACCTCCTCCAACTGTTGTACATAAGTATCCACAATCATGTCAACCTTGAAAGAATGATCATGTAGAGAATGAACAAGAGGGTCAGAGTGTTCCCTCGCAACAATCGAAGAAGGATCACCTTCATCAAAGAGAAGATGAATGTCATCAATGATGTCTCCCAAATCTGCAATGTAGGATTCCATAAACAAACCTGCAATGTCTGTCAAGTAATCATCCCATGAATCTGAAACTGGAAGACAATGAATATCTTGCTGCACTAAATCATATGAAGGCAAAATTGTCACACTATCCACATCATCAAGTGCAATAGGTGATGTGATATCAATATGAGGAGATGAAATACAAGACTCAAGAATGGGGTCACATGTGAGAATCCCCATGTTCAAGTGCCCAAAGTTCTCCTCAAAAACTAAACCATCACAAGAAGTGTGATCATCATGTGTAGAATCATCAACTATGAAATCATCATCATCAACAAAATCTGAAAAGGAGTATAACCGAGATGCATGATCAACCACCCCAGTCACAATGATAACTCTAGTCTCCAAGTCTCTAATGAAAACTGACTCAGGTGCAAACTCCACAGCTCTCTTAGTTGCGCCATGTGTGATTTGATAGATGGAAAGGAGATTGTTTGTCAAGTGGGGTACACACAACACATCATTGAAGGAGTTATCCCCAATGTCA